>NW_028262347.1:40347500-40972500 GCF_047370975.1 Nipponia nippon | reverse complement strand
GTATAGTTTATCAAGGGCAATTGCGTATTACTGTCAGAACACATGCCATAAAAACAATCATCATCTTGCTTTGACCAGTGAAGTATTTTCTTTTAAAATGCAAAACCTCTTGTTGTTAGAAGCGGAGAGCTGTAGTGATAGAAATATTGGTCTCATTTTCTGTCAAGACAAATGCTTAAGGATGACTCCTCCCCCAAGCCTGAAGCAGCTGATGCTCCAGGGCAGTATGAGGGGCTGGGGAGGGTGTGTGTTACACCCATCATTTCAGTTCTGCGGGAAACAAGAAACCTCCTGTGCTAAGTGAGGAGATGCTTAACATGAGGCCCTGCTGGGTCCCAGGTTGCCCGATAAGATTAGGGTTAAGTTTTGGAGAACCACATTGTAACAAGCGACAGCAGTGATGTGTTTCTGGCCAAAATCCTCTACGTGCCCGTGAGGGAAAGCACTACACCAAGTTGCTGCTGCATTGTACCCCGGAGGGGGCTGCCTGTCAGCGCTGGGTTAGACAGCCTCTGGAGAGTAAGCACAGCGGTGTATGTACACTCTGTGCATGTATATATGGAGCGATATGTATGTATATGTAATTTTCTATTATATGTATGTATGTTGTGTGAAAGGTGAGACCAAGGGTAAGATTAAGCTCATTATAGTCATTCAAACAACAACATATGGCTCTTCAAGTGGGAGCTCCTTTGGAAAGCTGTTATTTACATCAAGCGGTTTCTTAGTTAATCAGTAAAAAACATCTCCTGTGGCAGGTTTGCACATCCAGCCAGCAGAAGCTTTGTCACTGTAAAGCAAGATGTCCTTCAGGGGAGGCCACTCCGATGGTTCCCGTGCCTTCCCAGCTGCGGCAGCGTGGGTGCCGGTGGCCTCAGCCCAGCGGGACATGGGGAGAGGGGCTGCAGTGGGCACCAGCCTGGTCTGCTGCAGCTGTCGCCTGCGTGTGGTGACACCTGCCCTCTCCTCTGCTGGGCATGTGCCTGGGGCTGCATCCCCAGCCGCAGAGATGGGTTTGACAGACTCTTCAGGCCTGAAACTAAAGCCACAGAGGACGGGTCTGGAGCCAAAGACAGCAGTCCTTAGTGCTGGAGGTATAAAATATGTCATTACTGACAACGAAGATGAAGTTGCAGATAAACAGTATGGGACTGTCATGGTTTCCCATACCCATTTTCTCTGTGTTCTGCCTTGGGTTTTGTATTTTATTCTAACCCTATAGCAATAGCCCTTATATCGTTATTTCAAAACATCTCTCAACCCAAGTTGAGGTCTTGGACCTCAACCCAGTTTGCTCAATACAGCTTTCCAAGGACAGATTGTGCAAATCTTTAGTGTTTCTTTTTTCTGGTAATCTGCTCACTTTGAAACTTACTTCTGGAGCGAGACCTTCGAGACTTTGTAGGCTCATGGGAATTTCACAGGAAAGGTCTGAGGTGATGAACCTCCAAACAGACTCCTTGTCTCCCATTGAATGAGCACTTCAGGAAGACTTGTCCTCCCTGGTCTGTAGACAATCCTGATGGTATTGTACCATTAGGTCATGTAGCTTGCAGGTGAATTTATACAGAAGCTTGAGGTGGCAGTTAGCCATCATTAAACATTAATCATTAAACATTTGATCATAAACATCATTAAACAGTTGAAAGCTTCCTTGTTATATTGTTTAATCATGTACTTTTCTTTCCCTACACAAATTATTTTTCTGAACTTTATACTTCTGTGTGAGCATAATTCTTCAATTTTGTAATGGACACAAGTTTACAAAGACAGGCAAAAAGCAAATGCATAACAGCATTTGCCAGACTTAGTGAGCATATAGGCAAATATCCCACGAGGAGTTGTGACACTAAAAATCTTGGGTTGCAAAGGGAGGAATCACCTTAATTTGAGGTTATCTGGTGACCTACAAGGTGCCAGGAAACGTGCTGACTCGGGGACTGCTGTAGGGCTGTGGGCAGGACTGGCACAGAGACGTTGGAGCCACAGCCAGGGGTTTTTATCCCTAAGATCTTTCTTTGTAAAGTGAGAATTGGCGACCGCTTCTAATTGGGTTACTTGGAGTAAATTGTTAAGGAATGATTATATTCCCCCCAACCTGGCGAGTGTTCCACTAAACCCTGATAACATTCCCAAAGCTTGCTGGGCTAGGTAGATTTTTACTTTTCCAGTAGATGAGAGCAAACAAGGAGCTCACATTTTATCTGAAAACCATGATCCTCTCATTTCTTTCATCTGAAGCTCTACCTGAATCTATATGGAGGAGTAAAATAGTTTACCTAAGGCATTAGTTGTATGTACTTCAGAAAAAGTGACTAGTAAGACCATAAACAGCAGTTCTCCTGTGAACTAAATTTTTTAAATGAGTGGATCCATGGTTAGGGATTCTCTGCAGTATTTTGGTAGTTTTGTTTTTCCCTTGTGGAGACACTGATGACTACAAGACACATTGCTGTGTTCATTAAAAAAAAACAAAACAGCACAGATTTATTAACAGATTTCTAGCAAACAACAGGTTTTGCCAACTAGAACAGCCAAGATCCAGCAAAAAAAACCCCAAAATAAACCCTCTGGGGGAAATCCAGTTTTCCAAGTCCTCTTTACAAGCACTTTGATGCAAAATACCATTGCATCCTTGGTTAATACATTTTTTCCATGAGTACAGGGGTGGGAGCTGGGTAAGGTTTACTAAACAGTACTTACTACAAATAAAAACATGATGAAGGAAGGGAAGGTGTGTGTGTTTATAACTGCGGTTATTAGCAATGAGGGCATTGCAGTCCTGTTGTGAATTGACCAGAAGGACTTTTTCTTTACTGCCAGTGTCTCTTTCCAGCAATGAAAGAAGCCCCTGCACGTGGAGCCAGCTTTTCTGCTCCGCAGCCCACCATGCTCAGTGGCAGTCCTGTTTGCTCAGTTCAAGAAGTACCGCAGGCAGGGAAGGAGGGTTTCTTTGCTGCAAGCCAGAGGGATGTGGAGCATGTGTTATTCACTTTGAACTATATGCTGCTTCTTCAGAGTGAAAATTCCTATCAGAATCATGTTCAAATCCTGAATTTTCTCACAGAATAGCATTTGCTGACTGACCAGAAGTAGCTGCTTAATCGCTTCACCTGGCAAGGCACAGAAATCATGGCAAGTGCAATTAATACTATTAAAACTTTATTTTATTCTTGATGTTTTGTAACCAAGCTGGTTTCAACTTGTTCGTTCATTTAAAATATGCATGCCAGTTCGAACAACTAACGATGATTGAGCTTGGTTTTGTGTCAGCTGTTCTGCACCCTCCTGTCTCATGTAACAGCAACAGTTAGTTTAAATGATGTCACTGTCTCATCTGCCTTGTCCTTACCACATGAGGACAACTGCAAGGGGAATGCTGTGAATCTCCAAGGGCGACGGGCATAAGTCTGTCAGGTTCAGTCATCTTTGCCTTTCAGGTGGTGAGAGCATGACAGGAGTTTTACAATGCTACATAGCAGGCACCTCTGAGGTCCCAGCTCTGTCAAGTCTCAGTTCTTGACTCCTGGGCTCCCCAGATGTGCAGCAGTGACTGAAGTAATGATATGAACTCTGAAGTTTCAGGAAATTCAGCCTCTAACTGAAGTGAGTTAAGAAACGTCCACTATGTACAGGTCAGCTCCTAATTGTCCAGGCCAATTCTCTTACTTCAGGTTGATTCTTCCTTCAAGGCATCTAGCACTAGCCAGTTTCCAGGATTTGATGGTACATTTGATGGTTCCTAGAAAAGCTGATGTCTCTACATGCCTTTGACAAAGGAACTATACAAGATCCAGGAACACAGAGAAGGAAAACAGAGTACTTTCACATGGCTGGGTCACAGGAATTACTGGCAACAAGCTAGTGCCTTGAAGCCTCAGGGTCTGTTTTGGTGGCTCCCTACTTCACTTGCATACAGGACAGCTGTTGCTACTGTTAAAGGAAGAGGTGGAGAATTATCCTATTTCAGTGGAGGCTTTCAAGACCATCTAAGGAACCTGAAGGTGCACAAGTCCATAGGACTTGATGAGTTGCATCCACGGGTCCTGAGGGAACTGGTGGATGAAGTTGCTAAGCCACTATCCATTATATTTGAGAAGTTGTGGCAGTCCATTGAAGTTCCCACTGACTGGAAAAGGGAAAACATAACCCCCATTTTTAAAAAGGTAAAAAGGAAGACGCAGG
The DNA here is from genome assembly GCF_047370975.1 of Nipponia nippon. Taxonomy (NCBI): domain Eukaryota; kingdom Metazoa; phylum Chordata; class Aves; order Pelecaniformes; family Threskiornithidae; genus Nipponia; species Nipponia nippon. The sequence goes on along the minus strand of NW_028262347.1, from coordinate 40,968,315 downwards.
GAACTACAGGCCAGTCAGTCTCACCTCTGTGCCTGGCAAGATCATGGAGCAGATCCTCCTGGAAACTATGCTAAGGCACATGGAAAATAAGAAGGTGATTGGTGACAGCCAACATGGCTTCACTAAGGGCAAATCATGCCTGACAAATTTGGTAGCCTTCTATGACAGGGTTACAGCGTTGATGGATAAGGGAAGAGCAACTGATGTCATCTACCTGGACTTCTGCAAAGCATTTGACATTGTCCCACACAACAACCTTGTCTCTAAATTGGAGAGACATGGATTTGACGGATGGACCACTGAGTGGATAAAGAATTGGCTGTATGATCACACTCAAAGAGTTGCGGTGAACAGCTTGATGTCCAAGTGGTGACCAGTGACTATCAGTATTCCTCAGGGGTCAGTATGGGACCGGTGCTTTTTAACACCTTTGTCGGCGACATGGACAGTGGAATTGAGCGCACCCTCAGCAAGTTTGCCGATGACACCAAGCTGTGTAGTGCGGTTGACACGCTGGAGGGAAGGATGCCATCCAGAGGGACATTGACAGGCTTGAGAGGTGGGTCCGTGTGAACCTCATGAAGTTAAACCAGGCCAAGGCACATGGGTCAGGGCAACCCCAAGCAAAAATACAGGCTGGGCGGAGAATGGATTGAGAGCAGCCCTGAGGAGAAGGACTTGAGGGTGTTGGTTGATGAGAAGCTCAACATGACCTGGCAATGTGCGCTTGCAGGCCAGAAAGCCAACCGCATCCTGGGCTGCATCAAAAGAAGCATGGCCAGCAGGTCGAGGGAGGTGGTTCTCCCCCTCTACTCCGCTCTTGTGAGACCCCACCTGGAGTCCTGCATTCATCTGTGGGGCCCCCAACATAAGAAGGACATGGACCTGTTGGAGTGAGTCCAGAGGAGGGCCATGAAGATGATCAGGGGGCTGGAGCACCTCTCCTACGAGGACAGGCTGAGAGAGTTGGGCTTGTTCAGCCTGGAGAAAAAAAGGCTCTGGGAAGACCTTATAGCAGCCTTCCAGTACCTGAAGGGGGCCTACAAGAAAGCTGGAGATGGACTTTTTACAAGGGCATGTAGTGATAGGACAAGTGGTAATGGCTTTAAATTTAGGTTTAGATTAGCTATAAGGAGGAAATTATTCACTATGAGGGTGGTGAGGCACTGGAACAGCTTGCCTAGAGAAGCTGTGGATGCCCCATCCCTGGAAGTGTTCAAGGCCAGGTTGGATGGGGCCTTGAGCAACCTAGTCTAGTGCAAAGTGTCCCTGCCCATGGCAGGGGTGTTGGAACTAGATGACCTTTAAGGTCCCTTCCAACCCAAACCATTCTATGATTCTAGAAAAAGGTCTAAAGTTGTAGGTGATGACTAGTTTTCCACTTCTCTTTCCATTGAGCTCTAATTTTGAATTCTCCAGAGAAATGTAAGCAATTTCTTTGGCTCTTGTTTTTCCCCACAGCCAGTTAACATCATAAAGGAAGATGTGAAGGAAATCATCTATCAATATAAACAGCTTGTTTAAAAGGTGAAGGCTGAAATTACCTGTGTATCTGAATTGACTCGTTCCATGGGGAAACATAAAACAAGTGCTTATGTACTTCAACACAATGACATGGTCTCTCTGATGCTACAAGTATACTATAATATCATTCACTCTCCACACTTTTCTATGCATTGTTCTGTGCACAACAGTTTTCTCTGACCAAAGGTGGAATAGACCTTCCTGACTTCAAGGCAGCAATGCCTGTACCTACAGTGTGACAGCCTTGGGGAGCAGCACCGCAGAGGAGGTGCTGACAGTGGAGGTCATCGGTCTGAGCAGATCAGGAACCAGAGCTGTAGAACAGGGTTTGCAAGACTGGAAGGTTTGTAATTTTGGCATAGCAACAAAGGGAAAAGAATAGTTTAATGGAGCTTTTCAGGAAGTGGCCTTTATTTTGTAAAAATGAAGTTAACTAGTGTGCAAAGGTTAGTATAGGAAAGAGGATGACTGATTCTTAGGTAATGTATTTCATTAAAGATTCCCTGGCTGTTTGTCATCTTTGATTTATGCTTCTGTAGAAAATATGGGAACTTTACCAGCAGATAAAACGAGCAGACATCACTGAAGCATGGTGAAAGGAAGCTACAGTACAACCTCCAGTGCAGAAGAGTTGAGGAAAAAGAAATGAACAATGCTATAAACTTTTAACTCACCACAACATTTATGAATGAAACAGACTGTAGTAACCCAGCATGCAAGTCGTCTAGAAGACAGTGCTAACCTTTGTTCTTTGCACTAAACTCCATAGGATCTTTCATTGCAACAACTTGTAGATGTCATCAGTATCAGACATGTCTCTATAAATGGCAGAATAAATTCAGCATCAAGGAACCATCCAAGATTTCTTGATTCTGTATCACATTTACCTGGGTCCTCACATCAGTACAGCCAAATTGTCCCAGGTTACACCAGTCTGCCAGGTTACACCTTCTGCCTACTCCCTCTGCGTAAATTATACGAGAGGATCCTTGGTTATAGGAGGCTATGCCATGTAAGAGAATACAGTGCTTGTCTGTGCAAGGGGATTTCTCTGCTGCCGGTTTGCAGCCTAGGTGTGTCACTGACAGGTGGATTCAGGTAGCCAGCTTTGGACTTCTGCCTTCAGGTGACGCAGGACCTGAGACTATTGGACATGAGACCTGTAGGCTTCACTGGTAGTTCATCATGGAAAAAGACAATTCATGACACCTAAGATAATCTTCTGATCTGAATTGTGCTCTGGAAGAGCAGGATTGTCAGGTCTCTGCATGCATGAACAGTCCTTTTTAATGGCCCTGACCAGCCTTGTCCAGCACCCCCACCAACACCCTCTGCCGTGGCCCAGGAGCGCAGCTCCAGCCTGAGCACCCAGACCTTGTCCGAGCTATGTTGTAGGTGTGCCTGTGCCTTGCTCTGTTCCCTGCTGTCCTCACTCACCGACCAGTCTTGCTGGATGGACTTGAGACTTATGGAGTAGATAGCCTTGCTGATCTCCAGTCCTGTCCGACGTTCTGTGGACCGATGTTGTGGCCTGGTCCTCAGTCCTGTCTCTGGCTCCATCTCCTGGGTCATCCCCTGGTGAAGGGTCTAGAGCACAAGTCTTATGAGGAGAGGCTGAGGGAACTGGGGTTGTTAGTCTGGAGAAAAGGAGGCTGAGGGGAGACCTTATTGCTCTCTACAACTACCTGAAAGGAGGTTGTAGCGAGGTGGGGGTTGGTCTCTTCTCCCAAGTAACAAGCGATAGGACAAGAGGAAATGGCCTCAAGCTGCGCCAGGGGAGGTTTAGGTTGGATATTAGGAAAAACTTCTTCACCGAAAGGGTAGTCAGGCACTGGAACAGGCTGCCCAGGGAAGTGGTTGAGTCTCCATCCCTGGAGGTATTTAAAGGATGGATAGACATGGTGCTCGAGGACATGGTTTAGTGGTGGACTTGGCAGTGATAGGTTAATGGTTGGACTTGATGATCTTAAGGGTCTTTTCCAACCTTGACGATTCTATGATTCTATGATTCCTGCTGTTTCTTACTGGACTCCCAGGGCACTGACTAAGGAACCTGGCCCACAAAGCTCAGAATTCCCCCAGGAAGGGACAAAACCTATTTGCAACAATCAGAAGAGTTCAAATAATTCACAGGGCAGAGCGATATTGCCCCCCCCCGGTGCTGCCTGTTCAGACTGGTAAGGAGAAGTCAACCCAGGCCATCTGCCCCAGCCCTACCTCAGGAGTTGCTGTCATGCATTCAAACAGTCTTCTCAGCAAGCAGAATTAAATGTCAAGTCCCGAGGACACAGAGCACACAGACCTGTAGCAATAATAGAAATATGGCCTAAATTCTTCCAGTGGTGTTATTGCAACATTAATACCACAGTAGAGCTCTGCTGAGGCAAACCACTTTGGAAATTCTGCTGTATTTAGTAATTCTGTGGTTTTATCAGGTCAGGAAATCACTTCTGCTCACCATCAAAGGCCTGCAAGTTGTTTTGAGTCTGAACGCTTGAGGCTGCTTAGGCATTTTTGTATCCAAATGAATTTTAAATGTATTAATGTTAGCAGATGAAGAAACTGTGTGTATCTAATGGCATATTCAAGGGAAACAAATGCTTCCTTTGATATTAAGTTGTGCTTCTGTCAACAGGCACCAGCTGATAACTCTGTTCTTTGTAAAAGAAAAATACTTTGCTTTTTTTCATGCAAAATGGAGGACAGGATGAGCTAAGGTAGCAGGACAGAGCACATTTGCATAGCTGTATAAAAATAACAAGCTGATCAAAAAACCACAGAAGATTTGTCAAATGTTAAGGATAAGTCCTAGATTGCTGCTTATCATTAAATTTACTTTGCTGCAGCCTGGTGATGTGATACCACATGGTGAAAGTGGGTGAACGTAGCTAAGCCACACCACAGAGCTCTCCCACTGCCGGGCAAATCCCAGTGCTTCAGGAAGCAACGCTGCAGAGACGACAGATTGCTTGCTGAAATAGCATAGCGCGAAAGGCACTTTCTGGTGTCCGGGGGTGCCAGTGTTTTCAGTGGGATATAAAACTGGAACACTGATCACCTTCATTGTTTAATTAGTTGATGAGACATTTTATAAGACTGTATAATTGCATATTCATGTCACTTGTCTGCCATGTGATTAGTGTGTGGTTAAATGGCTATGATGTTATGCATCAGTAACTCCCACCAATATCAATGAGAATATTTTCACTCAGGCACACCATTTTGAGAGTCACTGCTTGGTCAGATACATTTCTAGGCTCATATAAGTGGTCAGTTCACAAAGTTCACAGACCATTCAAGCCAAAACATACTGTTGGCCACCAATTAGTCTCACCTTCTGTCTAATTCAATGATGACGTCTTCCCCGACTAATTCTCCTATGAATTAGAGCTTATGTTTTAGGCAAATATTCGATCATGGTTTCAGCTTTCTATCTGAGCAATTATAGCCACTCTCTAAATGCCCATTTCACCTGGAGAACTTTCGGTTTGTTTTCAACCTGGATTTCTAATTTAAAGGAGTTTTACTGCACCCTGTTTCTGGGTGAAGCAATTTTAAATAACGTATCCATATCTTTAAAACCTCCTTTGAAGACTATTGAAATGCTTTTTCTGAGGCTGAAAATAAGTGCCAGTGTAGGGAGGATCTGAACTGATGGCAGTAATAACACAATCATTTTGAATTAATTACTTCACGTTTGAAGATTAAGCACCATTCATCAAAGACAATACCGATTAACTCAATCCTGGAACTGTGCGTGCACTTAATGAACTTCAGTCGCATGAGCAGGGCCCATCTGCTAGAGGTGGTGCAGAGGAGCATGCTGACTGCAGTTCAGCAAGGCTGTTCAGAGTCTGCTTAACTTTAAACAACACTATCGCGCCCCTCGATTACTAACACTTTGGTGGGACTGCTCTTGTGCTTGAAATTCACTGTGCACTTGAACATTTTGCTGGCTAGTATCTCGCTGCTCTCCACCTAGCAGGGTCAAACACTGATGAAATAGAGCTGCGCTGGAGTGCTTGATGCCACCGACCTTGGCAAAACAACAGCGTTACTGACTGTGCAGATTTATACAAACTCTGTGCTGAAAACAAGGCACAGGAAAATAACTGCTGAAAACTTTGATCAACCTGTGACACTTCGAATTAGGACTGCTCTGGCATAGTACAGATAAAAGTGCTCGCATTGTTACAAGGAGTCTTTACAAAAATTACTAAGCGGGCCAGTTCTTACTACAGACAGGACAATGTAAGTGCAGGTGGCTTGGCAAAGCTAATTTACTTTTCTGCTTTTCAGCTTCCCTAGCTGAGAAAAATGGGAAGCAACCTATTTGAGGTGCTCTTGGGTAAAGAAGTAAAATAATCCTGGTGCGGCTGTGTCTCTGTTGTGTCCTGATATGGTCTCACGCAGGACCGATGCTTCAGTTCTGGGGAAGACACTGAGCTGATTTTTTTAGGATTGCCTTCAAATCTAAAGGTATCTCTTTGCATTAAACTCTTGTACAGATGAGGGTACCTTGGCACTCCTCAGCATCCTTAATGCAGAAGTGGAGCTCAGCTTTCTGCGACTTTCAACCCTATCAGTCAGCTTTTGTTGGTTTACATTTCACTTTTCCCTAAACCTGGACATGAAGGGAGACATTATAGGCCCCAGAGGACATCAAATAGTATTTTTATATGACTATTTGCACTAGCAAAGAAAAAATAATTGCACAAAACAGATCAGTACTGTGCCATGCACAGAAGAGTAAACACTTTTTATCTTCTGCTATGAAAAGAGTCACTGTTCTGTGGTTCCTCTAATTCACATTCATGAGGGTCAGAGTGTAGCTGCAGACTCCAGTCCAGGAGCTGGGGCAGGAAAACAGAGAAAGAGATAGAGGAAACTGGGATGAGGAAAACTGGATTCTTCAGATACTGGCAGACAATAAATAGGAGAGGACATTTAACAGGAGGGGATTACAATTGCAAAGAATTAGTGATAACAACCCCAAAATGGCATACGTGCAGGTGTTATTTTTGGGCTTGTAAATTCTGTGAAGACATGGGTATAGACTAATACATACATATTACTATCACAATCCTTATTCTCTTACCTGCTAGCTTAAATACCAAACTAGAGCTGCTGTATGCAAGTGCATACAGATACCATTTAAGGGGATTTAAGTGGTATCACAGATTTAACAGTAATTTTCAATAATGTTAACTCCATTTAAATTTAAAAAAAACCAACATCTTTCGAGCTTAATGTTTGCTTCTTGGACAAAAAGTATGAGTAACCTTTAAACAAAATGTTATCCTGGTAATGGTGTGAAGAAAATGACTAATCTTAAATGTACCAGCCCTTTCATATATAACAAATTATAAATAAAAGCTTTTTTAAAATTTGGATTTTAACTTCAGCAAATAGCTAGTCCTTAAAGAGAACACTCTTGACAGTTTTTTTAAAATCAGAGGTGTCGAAAAGCAGTCTTTAAAGCAGTGCCTATCAAATCTAGTAGCATTTTGCTGTTACATTATGTACAAGTGTCAGCAACAGTTAATTGTTAACGCTTTTCATTCTTCAGGACAAGGCTGAAATGCTGAATATGAACAATAGCACGTGCCTGCTGGAATTCAGGCTGCCATTAAATGATATGTTCATTTGCATTCCTTAATACAAAATAAGCTGTTGCATTGATTCATTTCTTCTTTTCAGTTTGGCCACTTGCAAAATTCTTAAGCACTTGCTTTTCTTCTATGGCAGATAATGGTTTGGTACCACCAGTCACTCAGTTTTTAGTGTAAGTATTAACTGAGCACGTGGAAGGTTTACTTTTTTCAATAAAAGCAGTATTCTCAAAAATCTCAAGAAAACAGAGGGTAATAACACCGCCCTGTTACAGTGAAAATAACCAAGAATTAAGGGAAAAAATCTGAGATACGACGTCTCTTTCACTTTAAATCTGCCAAATATCAGGAGTGAAAGATAATCTATTGGCTATGAAAACACTGACATTCTCTAACAAAGAAGAAATTTGTGGCAACAGCCACGAGACTGCGTTGGAGAACATTTAGGGTTGGGGAACATTTAAATTAAGCCCTTGTGTATTTTGTGAATTTGGACTCTGCTATTAGAAGCTCACTCAAGCCGTGTGCTGTGCGAGGCCTGCATTCCCGTGATCGCACGGAGGGCTGGAGGCAGGAGAACAGTTTGCCTACGTATGATTTAAGAGTGCAAGTCGATAAAGTGGAGCATGCTGTTATCAAGCTACAGCTTGCACTCCAGTGCAAAAACAGCTGCAAGGAAGAATTGGGCAAAGCATTTTCAAAACTACGCAGGGGTTTATCCTTGCCTCTGTCCCCTTGACTTTGTTATACCTTAAGAACGAAGATAGTTTCTCACATAGAACAGTAAGTGAAGACAGACAAGGAGCAGTTTTCCATTGTGGAAAAAATCAAAATATGTACTAGAAAACTGCCTTCGTTAGAGATAAGAAGAAGAAAAGGGAAGGCATCTAAACTTGAAATCTAGATTACTTTATTTCAGGTGAGTTCTGAACCCAAGTGAAGTACATGCTAAACCACTCCAAACCAAACCTATCATCTGAACCGAAGTGGTGCATTACTCATAGATCTATAGGGGTTTGGGTTTTTTTTGGTTTTTATGGTTTTGTTTTTGGTTTTGTTTTCTGGCATAGCTTTGCACAGGTTAAGTCAACTATAGAGCCTCTTGGGCAGACGCTGCTGAGTGCAATGCCAGATGCTGACACCCCTTTCTTCTTTTTCTCATGGCACCTACCAAAAGACATAGGGTTTCCAGAATTCCAGAGGTGAATTACATTCATGCTTCTTATCCCAATGCATCATGAATCATCTCCTTTCACTTTTTAATTTTAAATTATATTAGGAGGAGGCACTTAACGGAATGAAATGATGCATATGTGTATTGGGAGCACCATAACCAGAAGCATTTGGCAGTTTGAAGGCAGACTGAAACTACAGTTGTTTTGGGAGAGCATCTGATTGCAGCAGCTTTCGACAGTGAAATGATTTCAGGACTTAGGAAGTCAACAAATGGAATAGTGAAATATCAGGATAACAAGTAGTGGGAACAAAAAAATTGGGATGACAGAGGTCATTGCTTTTCTAGTACTGGGCTAAACTCTGCAGAAGTCACTGCGGCAAGAGCCTCTCAGCAAGAAACAGCAGAACACAGTACCCATGACTGATACCGGCCCAGCATTGATAAGAAGCAGTGATCTGAGCTGTTTCATGGGGATTTTGATGGTTTTATAGATGTATAGCTGTGCTGGGTTGTAAGGGTAGAGGTTGATGTATTTATGCAAACAAACATGCCGGGAACCCAAGGGCTTCTATGAAGCCTGTAACTGGGTTAACTGAAAGAGGGAGTGAAGAACGGCGTGTTCTCTCTGCAGTTTACAGAACCACGAGGTCGGAGTGCCGAGCTCAGCCTTCCTAACACGAAGCTTGTGCGCAGGTGCTTACTTCTGCATTACATGCATGATGCCACGGCTTAGGGCCAACATGAGTTTTTACGATGTCCTTCTACCTTCTTAGCTTTGTGGCTAGGGCTGCACTTGCAAAGTCCTTACCAAACTAGTTACTGAAGTTATTAGAGGAGATTTGTTGATAAGCACCAGAAGACTTTTCTTACTGCTTTCTTACTTTCTGCTGACATTTCCTCTAACTGCAGAATGCATTCATGTTTTTTTTAAACCGCTGTCATCCTTGCTAGTAGCGTGGGTTTGAACCTCTGAGTCCAATTTGGACGGTGATCACATTGCAGTGTTTAATTCTGCTTCATGCTTGGTTTGAACAAAGCCACCAAAAGCAGCTACCAGGGAAGAGAAGTGCAAACAAGTTATACGGGGCTCCACAGGTGGCTCTGCAAGTCCAACCAGGTGGCTCCCCCCAAACTGACAGGTGTTTTCGGATTGGTGGTATTCCCCTTTCCAAAACCCCTTCCCTCAACATGGATCAGTCTGGTTCTTCCAAATTTCAGCTAAACACATTTTTTTTTGCTTTAGTCAACCACCTGGATTAGGAACCAGCACTTGCCCCTGCTCTAAGATGGCAGATCCCAGAGCAGCACAGAGCAAACAATCCTGCTAGAAGATCTACTAAGGGAGGGTACGTTTATTCTAAAGATATTTTCAAAGTGATAACATGGATGACGTTACTACTTCATATACTACAGTCAGTGACGTGGAAGGCTTCCCAGCCAGAACTCACATAACCATGGTCCTCTGCTTTCCTGTGCATCCGCGTTACTGTGTTTCAAGGAAAACTGACATTTAGGGATGCGGTAGAGTTCCCATCACTGGAGGTTTTCAAGATGCAGTTGGATACAGTGCTCGATAATCTCACCTAGGCTCCCTTTCCCATGGAAGGCTGGACCAGGTGATCCTTTGAGGTCCCTTCCAACCGGGGCTGTTCTATGACTCGAGTTCGTGGTTGTAGTGGCAAGATATTAAAAGCGACCCATTTCCTCCTGAAAGTTGTAGAAAAGCTACCGAATAAATGCTGTCTTGGTAGGGTTTCTTTACTTGGTCTCGAGTTTTACAGACTTGGGAGTACCTAAGTACAAGCCGCCATTTGCCTAACAGCTTTATTTCCACATTCCCATATTTCATCTTCATTTTGGACTTGCATTAATAATTATTGAAGGTGGCTGCAGGCTTGGGAGCACTGCAGGGATCCACCTAGTCTGAGTGAATTCACGTACCCGCTCTTATTTACATATTACAACAGGCCCATAATTGTGAAAGCTGCACCGCACCCCTCAACAGAAGCAGTATTTAAATTCAAGTTATTATCCAGTTACAGCAATAGCCAGAAGCAGAAACTGTAATAAGCCTACAAAGCTTTAAATAAATAAACTTTCTGTAAAACACATCAACTCCTACTTGAAGAAGAGTGACTTACTGCCATTTAACATGCTGGATAATGGAATTTAAAAGGCTGAGTGGGGACCAAAGCACTGTTGGGGGAAACACAAGGGAAACAAATCCTACTTACAAACCTGAGATACCCAATCCTAACAGATTTTAATGTGAATATCAATCTGTCACCACATTTATCCAGTGCCCAAAGCAGGTTCCGTAAAGTGCCAACAGTATTTCAAGATGTTTCAGCCCTTTATTATAAAAAGGTCGGTCTTTTGAACGTCAGCTAGTCCTTAACACCCAAGAGAGGTGGTATATCCCCTTCATTATTTATACCACTTCATTTCGTCGTCTCAGGGAACTGTGGTTTACATCAGCAATGACATACCACTCAGCAGCAGAATGGACAGACCCAAGACAATCTATATAGTTCTAACAACAAAATAGAAATAGAAAAAAGTAACTGAATATTGGTGACTCCGATACCAGTATTCTTCAACACTCAGGATTACTCTCGCCTAAGCGAGACCTGGCTAAAGATTTCTCATACAAAATTATGTCATAATCATACTCTTACTTGAACTTCTAATGCATCTAAAAATCAAGCCAAGAATGCAGATGAATGCTTCACAATTTTAACCTCTTCAATTAAAAAAAAACCAAAAAAACCTGAGTGTATCCTCTTGGTGCTGTGGAAATATTGGTGCCACTTCAATATGAAAGGAAAATCAGTGCCAGTTATCTCATACACTAGCAGTACCAATGGCTCTGAAGCAAAACCAATACTTGAGTGTTTAAAGAATGGAATAAAATTTGCTTACTACAGTGACCTGTTTTGCACCTTCAAATCTATCAATTTCCTTGGTTTTCTCCTAGCTCCTCCTCTTTTTATCACTTTCCGTCTCACTTCCTGCATTTTGTGTCTCTCCAAGTAGCACATGGACAGGCAATATCCCTGTCTGCTCCCTTCTGAGCTCAGGAACTGCTCAGTGACACACACCAGTCTACAGGCAGTCTGTCACATTCTGTAACTTCTTCCCTGTATCTCCCCCTCCCCCTCCAACTTAACAGTTTTACAGCTACTAAATAGTTAAATCTAACAATATTTGCATAAAGTATACTCCACTCAGTATAATACACCCAGAGTTAACATTGTCCTTTTTAGAATTCAAGAGTGCTCAGATATAAATACTGGAGATTTATGAGTGCGAATTTCAAAAGCAACTCAGTGTCATCACTAAGACATGACAAATACAAAATTCTGAATAATGGCCTTTAAAGGTCCTGCTGGCAGGAGTTCATTCAGATCACATTCATTCATATGGTAACAGATCAAAGCATTTCATGCTGCTATGAATTTAAAATCAGATGTCTTCGCACTATGCCAAGCTGTTTTGCAAACAAGACCCATCTTAAATAGTGAAAAGCTATGAATTTAAAATCAGATGTCTTCTCACTATGCCAAGCTGTTTTGCAAACAAGACCCATCTTAAATAGTGAAAAGCTGACCGTGTCCACTTCGGTGTTTGGAAGTATACTTTGTTTCAGGAAACAAAAGAATACAGAACCAAGGCATTTAATTGAAAGAAAAAGTATCTTACAAAAATTGTGCCTTTCTTAATTCTAGAAATCACAACAGTATCAATAAAATCTTAAAAGACAACTAATACAGTGTTTATTTAGAAGCAGCATAAATCGAAACAATGCATAAAAATCTCGAGTGTTTATTGTTACAGTTTAAGTGCATATATTCCTTTTATAATTTTGTGCTTGTCCACAGGAACAGACATACAGCAGCCACACAATTTGTTCTTTTCAGAAAGCTTTTACTAGTTTGAAATCTCATCTGTATAATTGGATAATACAGTGAACTAGTTCCAGTGATAAATTCCAGATTTATATAGACTAGATTTCAAAAGAGTAAACTCAACATGGAAGGTGTTAAAATTTTTGAATATCCCATAAAATGTGACATAATACACAATTCAAGTGAATTAAGACAGGCAACATACACAAGACATTCGTAAAAAAATCAGATGTTTAATACAAAATACCTGTCTCTAAAGAAAAAAAGAAAAGGTTTTTATAAGTTAACAGTATGAGCCCTACCTTCTGAATGTTGACAGTCACAGGTTATTATGAGAGTATCTCTAAAATTTAAGTACAATCCGTGCTGGCTAAATTACTTTCACCTCTTTTATAAATTAATCATGGAAGATGGAATCACCTAACACAGGAGCCTGAGCACCAAAAGTTAAATTCCCATTTTGAAATGGTTTATAAGTGAGACTTTCCCCATTCACTACAAGGATCACCTCTGTAACTTCTTTGGTTGAGGCCGTCATCTCTGAATAGCAACCCCAAACAAAATGGGAAACACTTCCACTGCTGAGAGAGAACCAAAGAGTACAGTTTGGTCAGAATGCTAAACATTATGGAACAATTCTATGCTTATGGAAAAAATGTTCTACTTCTAAAGAAATTAATGTGAATTCACAACTGTAATCTTTTAGATAATTTAATAAGTACCACAGTATTGACAATCTTCATAAATATCATTAGTTTAGAAATAAAGATGTCAAAAAAGTACAGATCAATTTATTATTCTTATTGGAAAAACTAGTGAGTTTTTATTTTAAATTTAGTCTTTTGCTTCAAACATTACGCAGTGGCATCACTTTTACCAACTCTGTTCTCAGGAAAGTGGAGATAGTATCAGGATACAGAGTAGGCAACAAGGCTTACTTCTCTCTCCCCCACCCCTGCCCCCAATATTTCCATAAAACCTTATGTACTGTAGATTATGGGAAATAGCAGAATTCACCCATTTCACCCATGTTACCAGTGCCTACGTAAAGTTTCAGACTACTTTGTGCCTGGCTTGGACAACCGCCACAATGCTCCATCACACTGATTGATGTAGACTGGACTTCTATTTCTAGCTTCTTGCCCTTCCAGATGCTGGGGACTGCAGAGAACGTAGACACCAACTCTTCAGCTCCACAAGGACAATGAAGTGCTTCATCTCACTTGGCAATGATCTACACCCATTTAAAGAGCAGCAAGAGCATACTGGCAAAACCCCTTCCTTGCCCTGACAGATGCCAATTGCCATATGAAGCTTACAGCCTTAATAAGTTGAGGTGGAAAGTCCTTTGGATCCCTGGAAGTTTCAGATTCCTCTCTCCAAGAGAGTTCAAAGAGAACTCTTCAGAGCCTTGGAGTAAGACTGAACATAAATGAACCGCATGCAGAAAACCTTAAACCATTTCAACCCCTGGGCCAGAAACACCACGCCACACCTGGGAGTGCCAAAGCAATGATTATAGAAGAAAAAAGATTTACGGCGTTGTTGTCTAATATAGGTTTTCCAGATATGTGCTTGGAGTCTTTTGTTTGGTGGTTGACAACCATGCCAATATTTTGGTCAAAACCTGGGAAAAGAGAAAAGACTTCATTTTACAAAGCCAACCAAGCTAAAAAGAAACTTAGTAACCAAGTGTATGCAACTTCCTAAATTTAGTTTATCATTATGGTGTTAAACCTCTGTAAGAAAAGTCACCAACAGACTAAACTAAATTACAGTTAGTATAATCTGGTAGCTTCGAAGAATTGGATATAAATGCAATACTTCATGCTAGAAGTTACTTCTTTTGAAAAGTTACACTCTGGCAGGTCTACTTGTCTCTTTACCTAGTTCCACAGCAGAGAAAGGAATCAAACACAAGCTAAGTCAGAGGAGGAAAAAGCTATTCCAAGAGCCATTCTAAGGCAAAGGATGCTGTTTTGAACAAAACAGAAACAACTGATTAGCAGCATGCATTTCTTGTCAAGAAGATGTATTTGTTTTCAAAGGAAAATTATGAAAATAACATTATTAATTCATCTGACAGAAAACAAGCTCCTTACAGAGGCTGAATTTAACATTTCTATTTACACAACAGTTTTATACTACCAGCAGCTGATTTTTTTTCCCTATTACTTAAGCCTTTTCTTGCTCTGCCTCTGTATTAGCAGTATTCTAGCACTCCGTTTCATTAGCTGCTACTGCATACACACTGTTATCCTATGTTTTGTCCAGCTGCATTATTTTATATGCTGAAAAAGCATAAAATTCTAGGACGCTTGATTTTAATGCCAACTCACACTATAGTGAAGTATTAACTGGGTGCACGCATATGCACACATTTAAGGTTGACATGAAGAAATATTCCAAAACAAATCAGCACATTTTATATTAACATTATTTTTCTCTGCAGATTGGAGTATTTGCTAATACCCACAACATGGAAATTTCATTTTGAGCTGCAGCTTTATTACAAAATTTTCAGCACCTCAGACACAACTTCAAAAAACCCCACACCACAAACCTGCTTGGCAGGTATATAGCTGGTATTACAGTTACCTTTGAACCATACATTTAAACCAAGCTTTGGATAATGCAAAAGAGCTACAGAAAAATCAAACTTCAAAGCCTGATAGTTTAGCTCTTAACACTTGCTGTGTTTTAGAAAGTCGTCAGTTTTCTTGAGAGAAAAAATGTAAATAGATTTTTAAAAATATATACCTCAAATGCACATAAAGCGTAGATTCAGAGCATAAACAAGTAGGAAAGGTAACAGTAAGTCCTTCCATTAGCTTTGTTATTTACAGAATAGGTATGGCTTCAGACTGATAACATGGGAAAATTTGCATCTAATTCTGCATAGCTATTCAGACAGTTTTACTTAATAAATGTGTGGGCAGGGAAGGACTTTATCTTAGAAACAGTGGGTATCCCAGACTATTACACGAACCAAAACTAGGAAGATTACCCACAGGAAAAACACTGACAGAAGGGATTAGCAGTGGTAGCATGATGTTTTTAAAAAAAAGACACAATTCTTTATTACCACTACCATATTTATTTATTGTTTTTCCAGACTCTGCAGAGAGATTGAAGTATTTCTTATGAGACCACATTGAACACGGATTGGAAAAGTGGATTAAAGTGAGGAGGGACACAAAACCTAACAGTGTGCACCACATGAGCAGCACTATTTCATCTATATCACAGCATATACATACCATAGCATATATGTGTATATATTATACCTACTCCAGCAGTGCTTATGAATTTGTAAAAGAAATTGTGGAACTTGCATACTGTCCCTGCTGCAGCTAGCAAAGTAAGTTGCTGAGCATGGAAAAATATCTGAAGTGAAGAAGAAATAGATGCTGATAAATGCAGGCATGCATTAGCTAGGTTTGCCACATTCTCTTAATGCATCTGCCTCATTAGGAGCATGAAACATTGTCTGAGTGCTTAAGTGTTTCCTCTTTAGTACAGAAATATCTAAAAATTCCTCAAATGGTTAAACACTCCATTATATTTTGGACTTTCCGGGAACTACATGGAATAGAGCATAAAAACCACCCTAAAGCCAAATCCACAGCGTCAACAACAGTTTGCAGTTCTCACTGTAATGGTAGATTTAAAGGACTCGTATCTCTGAGGCAGTTCAACTGCACATTTAGACCTCAACTTCCAACAAATAAGTATACTGACAACAAAATATGAAAACTTAAATTCTCTCTGTAAACCAGCTGTTAAACAGAATAGTGTCAGATAAGGTCTTGAAACAAATTTTAAACATAGGGTAAGGTTACAGTTTAGCCTAAACATTGTCTGTAGTGTTTATTCACAGACAATGATCCTTAAGGGCAATGAGTAAATAAATACTGAAATAATTTGGAATCAGCCAGCCAACAATTTTTTTAAAAACAGACACGATTTCTTTTAAAGTCACAGCTAGTTCGTGATAAGCTTAACTTATAGGAAACAGTACTCTCTTAAGTGGTGAAAAAAACAGAAAGTAAAATATTGTGCACATTTTCCTGGAGCTTTTCTTATTTAATTCTTAAAGTTGAGACTACTGCTAAGTCTTCACAGTTAGAAATGGAGCTTCTGCAGTGACAACTTAATCTGAGTGAATGGATAAAATTAAGCTGACATTTTCTCTTATAAAATGTTACCATAATTAGATATATAGAAAAGGAGAGGGCAGCAATTGCTTTTTCCAAGGTAACATGTTGGAGATCTCTGGTCTCTTTCAGTCATCAACAAGACAGTAACATAAGATAAACAAATCAAAAACTGGAGAAGGACCAACTGCCCTTGCTCTTGTTTTCATTATCGAGTCCATCACTTTGGTTCCCTTTGTTCTTTGTGTTGCTAATTCTGTATTTTTTCCATTTAAAAATCACATCCTCAGCCCTTCTGGAAATTCAAGTCCATTTTTAGATAACATTAGGAGAGGGTAAAAAAAAAAAGAAAAAAGAGAAGAATCTTACCGCTGTATTGCATCGTAGCTCCCAAGTATGAATCAACAATTGATCCCAGTAAGCCAGCTGCTGCACCAAACACAATAATGGGCCATTGCGGAGCAGATACTTCCAGATCAGTCACGAAAATGAGTTGTGTTATGAAGTAGGCTATACCAACTGCCATGCCCCCAAGCAAACTTGAGAGCAGGCCCACTAAAGTAATTGCTCCATTAGTACCTAAATCAAACAAAACCAAGCTGATTTACAAACTTTTCCTGAAAGACTGATATATGTTTTATATGAAATCAAAACTGTGTTCACAGTGATCTTCCCCTCTTATATCCACAAGGCTTTGCTACCACAGCTTTTATTTACAATTCCCATTATGCTGCTGAGAAGCTTAACCTGTACCATTAGAGCCTATTACTATTACTTTTCCCTTCTCTAAGGCTAGTTATCTAGACATAATCACTAGCATTAAATTAAATAAAACCAGATAGCACACCTTGCAATGTCACCTGGCATTTGTGTGCTGTAAGGGGGGAGTGGGCAGGAGAAGAAGATATTTGCTCCAAAAATACAGAGCTTGAACGTGCATGTTATTAAAACAATGCCTCTTTCAGAACAAGTATACCAAGATATATTTCACCAACAAATTTAAAAGGAACAAAATCCATAGAAAGGAAGATGTTTGACAGCTCACTGAATAAAGATCTGAAGAACACTTAAAAAAAGAAAAAAAAATGCCCACACATTTAAATTCTATCCCACAAGATCTAAAATTCAGCTCAACATGCCAGCAAGACTGAGAAAAGACATGCTGCTTTAAGGTAGCAATGTCATCCACTGTGCAGACAAGGTTTCACAGACAGAAGGTTCACTTTACCCACCCGTGGTAAGATGTTAAAGGAAATGAGACTTTTGGTTAAGAAGTTAATTTTCCAGAGTGTCTGTATTGAACATATATATATATATATATATATTCTTCTACTGATTAAAATTTTAACGTCTGAAAAATTCAGATGATAACTTGTATTCGTTATATTATCGGCAGACTAAACACCTTTAATAATACCAGAGATGAGAAGTGACAGCATTCACTAGGAATGATTTTAGCTCCCTGGATGCTATGTTGGTGCATCCCACCAACGAGATACAGCAGGAACACAACTGAGTAAATTCCATTTGAGAGAATGCACTCCTGCCAGTATTTTCTAATCCCAGATTTCTGATGTTTGTTTTTCTGGGCCTTTTGTTGAACTTTTCAAGTTGGATGCATAATTCAAAACAGACCAACAAAATATTAAAACAAGAACATGTAGAACAGGTAACAACTCACCTACTGGAACCTTTTCCCAGGTTGTTATCAACCTTGGCTTGCTTTTACTCATAACGCTACCGATCTCTGAAGCCCATGTATCACCAGCAGAGCATGCCAAAGCTCCCAAAAGGGATAAGCACATCCATGATGCTGTGTATTGCTTTGAAAAGTCTATCGGAATTTCACCAGGTCCATTTTCTATCATATACAAGAGAGCCAGCTCAGTAGGAACACCACCATTACAGAATACTTGCACCCAATTCCTCTGTCCACCTAAAGTGACAAAAATTAAATTTTAGTGTTTTCAGGCAAAACACTTTGACAGGCAACAGCATGAGACAAAAGCCAAATACACTTATATAAAGTTAAATTTAAAAAGACACGCTTTCAAATCAGAAACTAGATAGCAATTTATTAAATAGAAGAGAAGCAAAAGCAAAGTTGCTTGCTAATGTTCACAGGGATAAGGGTGGAGGGGAGGCACGACAACAGTGTTTCCTACTCTGCATGTTACATCTCATCTGACCCTTTGAAAGGAAGAGGAATATGCAGTATTTATTCTCCACAAGGGATCTTAAAGAATTAAAATGTTATGGCTTACCTTCTTTGTATTCTGAATCTATTTGCTTCTTTACATCTTTTTTCCATTTAGTAAGTTTTGAAGAAGTAACAAAAAATACAAACAAAGAAGTGAAGAAACTGTAATTTGCAACTGTAAGGATAAATCCAACCACCAATCCTATGAAGAAAAAAAAAGTGTATAAAGTTCCTTCATGTAACAGTGTCTGCTTTGCAAAGCAATTAAGTATTTTGAATCTCTTGAATATGAAGAGTGTCTTCATGATAAACCTAACGCAATCATGCATAAGAGAATTACTGAAGCGCCTAATACCTACCTGTATGAGAATTCTAGTGACATCTTGACTAAAAAAATCAGTTATCTTTATAATTTTCTCTTTAAATTTTATTGCTAATTTCATTGCTACTGCTGAAGTGTGTGATTCTTTAAGACCTTCTCTTGCCACAAATCAGTAACACTGTGCAAAAATAAAAGACAGACCAATTAAAAAAAAAGCCAAAGGATATCTAATTGAAATTTAAGCACCTGCCTGAAGAATACGATTATTTGTATAAGAAGTATATACACAGCTGTGGCTGTGTCTCCATCAGCAAGTTTATATTCAGTTTGGGAATCAAATCCCTCCCCCAAGGTCTCTAAGATAAGAGATGGAAGAGGGTTATCCAGGTTAACAGCTGCTACTTCTCCCTTCTGTTCTTCATTTTCTTTTCAAACTGTCCGCACTTAAAGCCAATGCCAATATAAGCTGCCTAGCAGAGCTGTTACATTAAGAGGTAAAAACACAGCAGAAGAGAAAAGATTTTTTTTTTTTTTTTAATTTAGAAAATGCTTCCCTTAACTCACAGGCAGAACAAGATTTGCAAAATGGGTGACATGGAAGGAAAGGATTTGAGGTCCTGTTTCTTTCCATTGACCATCAATTCAGACAATGTCACAAGACAAAGGTGAATCACCTCACACAGAAATCTTGCATCAGATTCCAACGAACACTATCGTACACTACGCTGTGGTTTTTCCTCACGTGGTCAAGAAAAACCTTTGTTGAAACAGTCATTTGCTTGAAGTGAAATACAGATTTAATTTTCTTCTCATTTTTCGAAGGCAAAAAATGCCTAAAACTGCTCATACTACAGAAAGGAGAACTTTGTTATCTTTACTGGTTTCCTACCAGACAGGTAGGCTGCTTACATTTATACTTTTATTATAATAGAACTAGGTAGGAAAGTCTTAAAAGAATATTATGCACAATAAAAAGGACCTTAATTTAGTTTATTAAATGTTTAGCTGTAGTCTCAGAAAAAACATACCTCCCAATGCACCACTGTGATCAAGACTCTTCTTCTTAAAACCCTGTGTAGCAATCATTAGTGGAACAAAGACTGAAAAAAGCCAGCGCCATGGAGAAATGGGTCGTAAAGTACCTGATAAATCAAATTAAATGGTTACAGATGATCCTTATAAGCCTTTTTAATACCTTTATATCTTAAAAGTAATTACCTTCTAGTATATATTTTAAATCTGATCTTAATAGAGATTAAGCTTTTTACCCTTTAGAAGAAATATACTCTTATGAATGGAAGACCAAAATATCTGCAATTATCTATTTAATTTTTCTATTCAGCTTTCACAGAAAAAAGAAAATACATTAACTAAAATTAATTACAAAGAAATAGCAAATGTGTCAAGAAATAAACAGGGTGATGTTTTCCATTCTAAAGGGGATTTATAAGCTCCAAAAATTAACATTCAAAATGTTAAGACCAGCTGAAACTTGATTTGGATAGAACAGGTAAGTTCAGATTTTAGAAAAAAACCCAACCCATATATCCACAGTAAGTTACGTAGAATTCAGTTTCAAATATGAATAAGATTCAAACTAAAATTCCAGTTAACAAAACATGTAAAGAGACGGCAAAGCAACCTTAAATAAACTGATGCAAGAGCTTCCCTCATAGATCATGTTATGACTGATTCTCTGGTAACTACAATAACAAATCTGAATTTTTTAATTGTTATTACTATGATTTTTTTTTTAATGAAGTTTTTGATGAAATGAGTATGGCAGCAATGAAGGGAATGAACAACACTGTCCATGGTCACTAATGCTGTTTAGCATTGTAATGGAAGGAAAATTAGATCAATATATTGGAAGCTTTACTTTGTGTTTCAAGTCATGCCAAATACCGGTGTTTTTAGGAAAAGTCATTCTTGTTTATCAAAAGCTTTAGCTTGGTAGCTTTTGGCTATGAAAAGCAGGCAACTTTTTTCATTATCTGTGTATGCTGAATTATTCCTAGGATGTGCCTAATGTTGTCACTTTGTTGTCTATGCCATCAATTAAAATTTTACACTATGTTAATAGAAGGACTGCTGCTAATTGGCTGACAGAAGACTTCAGAATTAGTTTCATGTCTATGTGGAGAGAAGACGTCAGCATGCATATTAGCTAGCTAATGGCTGTATTTCTATAGCTTTAATATTACTACTATACCCCTTTTTATTCTAGTTTCGAAAACTTACATATTCTGTAATACATTATGTTTTTAGTTGACCTACAGCGATACTTGATGTCATCTAATAAAACTAGCACTAAGTCCTGCAGTTCATATATCCATTTATTTCGTACACTGATTCTGTCCTGCTGGTCTATGAACAAATCATCAGTTTAACCACAGCATCACTGATAATTTACACTGATGCAAGAAAGGAAGTTTAGATGCTTGGCCTTCTTTCACAGTTTTAAAAAAGAAATATTCCCCTTTTGTTAGTATCCAAAATGTTCTGATTGTTTCCACACTATACTTGGTTGAAAATAGGAGAACTTCCAAACTGGACCAAGCCAAACATCTGTCTGACTCTGAATCCAATCTGGCAGTGGTGAGCTGCACATGTGCAAGGAAAGAGTATAAGGAACAGATACAGAATGATGTTCCCTGTTTTATTGGGAACTTTTATGTTGGCATTTCTAAAATCCCCCATATATTTGCCCAATCCATTTTTAAAAACAGTTATAATTTTCATCTCCACAGCCACCCACAGAACTGAATTCTGGTTTTAGATGCACTGAAAAAGGCCTTTCAAAAAGCTGACTTTATTAACCCTACATTTTTCACCAAAAGGGCTAGTCCTAGAAACATGCAAAGGAAACTAGGAACACTTTAAAAATTAAACTTATTTCACCAAGCCACTGGGTTCCCCAAATCATTATTTTTAATAAAGAACAATATACACTATAAATTTTGTACTTAAGGAAAGGTAGCCACATGACATAGAAGTCGGGTGTTATATAGTCTGGTTTCCACCTGAATATTTATCCTCAAGCAAGCACAGACAACTAACTGCACACCTTGGTCTGAAGCACTGCAGAGACTTGTTGAAAAGCAAGCTACATCCAACAATTTCATGTCTTGTAATACACATTTACTCTCAGAAATTTTTCCTTCTCTGAGGATTCTCCAGACTAATTCTTTTCCACTTCTACGTTCCACTGTCCTCCCTCTTATTTTTTCTAAATTCTATCTAGAACAGCACAATCAAACAGATTTACTGTCAAGAGAATTTCCTTTTGCTTGCACAACATGTTTGCATGCGAAATTATTTTATTTGTGGCATGGTATATTCAGCATAGACTGAAAAAAGGTATTTAAGCTAGGAGATACCCTTCTTTTTCTATAAGGTAATACGCCCCACATAGTGGGGGAATCCTTTTCATTGATTTTTGTTCTCTGACAGCAGCTGCAACCGAATTGCCACATTACTCAAGTCCTGCCTTGTGATTTCACGTGGGTATGGATTTTAGGTTTAGATATTTGCTAAGTGAACAGTATAGGTGAATTTAGGGGTGGCAAAATTAACAAGACAGCTTTGAGCTTCCTCTTTATTTTGTTTAGTGGTCAACATAATTTAATCAAACTGAGCTTCCTGTGTTACAGCTATTAAAATGCTTGTAGATTATGGGTTTTCTCACAGAGCTAACAATTGCAATACATTGCATGGTTTAAATCTATCGATTCCTTGGTTTCACATGAAAGCAATTCTACGTAATCAAACCGTCTATACTAGGAAAGTACACTGCTTTTTGGGAACTGAAGAGAAATAAATTATTTCAGGTCTAGTATTAACATCTATGCAAAAATGGCTTCCCTGTTATCCTCCTTGTTACACAGAAAATAAACCCAACTTAGAATGTGTTGAAGTATTTAACTGGAAATGAGTCAAACCCAAAACTTTTTACAAGAAAGGATTGCTTTTAATGATATTCTTCACTGACAATTATTAAACTGCCAAGACAGACCACTTGAACAACTCCCAAACAAAAATATGCCGGTTTTCAAAACTATAAATGGTTTACTTTTACAAACAAAACTGAAGACAAAAAATTAAGCTATTTTCTCATCAAAGTGTCTACAGAGCCTTCTAAAAAGTTTTTTTCTTGAGTTCCCAGTTTATTCCCTTTGCTTAGTCACTCAAGTCACTATGATCTGAATTTAAACAAGCTTGCAAAACAGGAAAACAATATCCCACTCAGCTGTCATAATTCCACACTATTCCATACAGCACTAGTGTCCATAGCAACTTACCTTCTAAGGAGACAATTTATCAGTGTCCTAAACATATTTGTTTCCTTCTAAAATTCCAGAACACTTCCTCAAATAAAAGCAGGTAATAAAGTTAATAAAGGAGCTCTTATAGTCCAGTTAAAAGGTATATTATTTTAATCATAAAACGGACTCAATAAATTAGTGCCTTAGCAGTAAGATTCTTACAACCTTTATATTCTATCACCTCACTTTGACTCTAAATTGGAAGACACAAATTTCATTGCAAAAGATGCCAAAAGTACATCTTATAGAATACTAATGAAATTTAGAAGTCTGAGAAGAAATCGTTCCTTAATACTACAGTTCAAAACTCTTCCGTCTTTGCAAAGAGACAGAAAGCTATTGATTACATCCTGAACTACACTACTTTGACAGAATTTCACTACCAGAAAAATGACAAGAAAGCCAGTCTACTAGGTGAAAGTGGCATGAATGCTTTCTAAAAAAATCAGTCCTTTCAATCCTTTTGAACTTGGTGTAAGGCTCTCAAAAATATACTTTAAGTTGATGACCATCTCAGTAAGATTTCAAGTGACAGTTTTTGTTTTAAAAAAAACCACAAACTTTTTAAAAATAAAGCTAATCATTAATGTAGCTTTTGAGCTAAAACATACAAAACCATGAGAAGTTATTTATCACATCTGCTATACAAGTGTAAGACATCACAAGCATAGAATTAAAGTGGGTTTCAAACTCATAGAAGAAAGATTTCACACAGGCAAACAGCTGTCTGGCTGGAAAGCTAAACATTATGGTTTTCACCAAAAACTTCTGCATCAGCAGTACCTAGACCTTTGCAGATAGACAGGCTCCCTGGTACAAAGTAGGGCAACCATATTTCACAGTAAAACACTTGTCACTGCAAGCACAAAGATTCACAAGACGAAAACTTCTCTTCTGTGTACTGAAAAGCCCCAAGGCCGTAGGTGTGCAAGGGAGTCTTGCAGCCAAGAGCTGACTCAAAACCTCAAAAGACGAGCACCAGCTGTGTATGCAGAGATCTCTAGTGCTCTTAGGCTGGTATTGCTAATCACAAACCAAGAAGGTTCTTGATATTAACTTGAGTGTGAGTAACACCAGAACACAAAGGGGTTCTTTTTGGTTGGTTAACAAACAGAATTTTAATCTTTTTAAGGTCATTTTTAAACTGACCTTTTTGTATTTCCTTGGGGTGTGGGAGGACGAAAAGTATTGGTACTAAATTACTACTAAATGTAAGCAATTAAGACTAAGATAGAACACATTAATCGGTTTATTATGGATTCTTCAACACTCCCATTTTATCAACATTTTGGTCACTGGTGCTTAAGCACTACTATGAACTATAAGCTGTAAATTAATAAATCTATGTTTGTAGTATTTTTATATTTATGGTTAAGGACTGTGAATTTTATCGCTTTTATGGGCTGAACTCAAATAAGTTATCACTCCCACTTCATTAAGCCCACTCCTACTATACGCTTCATTCACCACCTCAAGCCAAGGTCTTTCCGCAGTCTCAGGCAAACGGACAACAAAAGTTCTCATGTCCTTCTTGCTCCCATAATCATTCTCTACAAAAAGGAGGATTTGTCTGCAGTCTCCTCTTTTGTATCAGTCCCTATCCTGGTTCACCTGATATCAGGCCTCTCCACTCTACGCTGTCAATTCTCAATCACATTAGATGGCGAGGACGAGAATACCCTAATTAGAGGCAAAACTCAGGAGAGCTATACCTATAGAGAGCAGACATGCACAAATGAAGTTGCATGTTTAAATCCAACTTGGCTAGCTCTAAATGACACAAACAAAACCTGTTTGTGAAGCCTGCTTCTGTATACCTTCTATGTGTCTGGCATCTCACTACAAGCCAAAGTAGAAGTATCCAGACAACACAGATTTAATGCTGTACCAGGACTCATATACCACCCTAAAACCCAAAGCACTGAAAAACATTGAGCAGAAACATCCAACTGCCACTGCAAAAGTCAGCTTATACTGGTGGGATATTTATCCTAGTTTCTTCTGGATCCAGGATGACATTAAGCAGTTAAGGGTGTTCATACCGCATCCCTAGGCACCCTCAGCAACACTGCAATGACACTGGAGCTCTTCCTGCGTGAAACTGGCTGAGGTCTTTACCTGTCCTGGGAAAGCAGTTAAACTCTTCTCGGCTTGAACTGATGCTGAAGACAGTACTGCGGCTTTTGCACATTGCTGTAAAAATGGTGCTAGAACTGAAATAATAGACCACAGAAAATGCTCGTGTCCCTGCAACTACACACAACTAACCCACAGTCTGCCTGAATTGCCTGAACAGAACAGAGCTGATACACCCATGCCAGAGACTCCGCGGACACATCCCTCTCTCCCTGTACCATTTCCCCTATTTCTCTGGTCCTCGACCAAGGAACGCTTCTTGCGCGCCCTCTTCAAAGGCTGCATGTGCATTCCTAAAACTGTTTTGAAGGCTGGCACGCTCCTCCCATCCTGTCACTACTTCCCCTGATAGAGAAAGACATCTATCAGCTCGTTCTTTCTTTTTTGCTTTTCCATTTTTATCTTATTTGCTTTCTTTTAGGGAGATAAATCACAAAGGATACCAATACTTTAAATTCAACGGGATCCCCGGGCAGAGCTGCAAAGAAGGGTACTGTGGCTGTTAACACTTTTTAAGCCATGATCAGCTACTGTCAGGACCGAGGTTTTCAGCTCTACTGACGATGGCGGGGGCTGTGCACACCCCTCTTCCAACCCTCTATCCCCACCAGCCCGCAGGGGCTCGGCTCGCCCCTCGCCATGCCCTGCCGCCCTCTCCCCAGCCCCCGGCCTTTGGACTCACCGTAGTACGTACTTGCAGTTATGGACACGATCCAGAAAGCCAGTGAAATACAAATGAGCAAGTTCAGGACGACAAAATTCGCCATCATCTTGAGGTACTCTTTGAAGCAATCCTCCTGGTAATAGGACATAGGAAGCCAGAGGGAGAACACCTGGCGGGGGAAGCACAAGGCCCAGCGCATCAGCGACACCGCTGCTGCCGCCTCCTCCTCCTCCTCCTCCTCCGGCCCGGCCCGGCCCGGCCCGGCCCGGCGCGCCCCCTCCGCCTCTCGCCGCCAGCACCTCGGGCGACACCGAGGCGCTCACAGGGAGGCGGCAGCGGCCACCCCCCGCCCGCTCGGGGCTGGGCTGCGCGGCGCTCGGTGGCTGGAAGCCCCCACCCTCTCTCCCCGCCTCGCACCGCCCGGCTCCGACACCGACCAGCTCCTCCGGCCCGCCGCCGCCACCATCCCGCCCCGCTGCCGCTCCGCGCATGCTCCGCCGGCCGCCGCGCCAACGCCTCCTTCCGCCTGTGTCTCCGCCGGCAGGGAAGGAGAGAGGAGGCGGCCTAGCGGCGCGGTCACACCCGGGCAGTGTCCTCCGCTCCCTTCCCCGTCCGTCCCGGCGCCCGCTGTTTTCCCCTCTCTGGGATGGGGCGGCCGCCGCCCTCCGCCAGACGCCGCAGCGCTACAGCACGGGCGGCCCCGTCCCTTGCCCCTTGGCAGGGAGAGGCGGCCGCTCGGCTGCGGCAGCTGAACGGAGCCAGCCGGCCTCCCCGGCAGCCAGGGCCGCGCCCTGCGCCCCGAGCCGCGGCGCTCCCGAGGGGCACCCCACCCCTCTGGGCCGGCCTCTCCCCGCAGGCCTCCCGCCCGCAAGCTCCTCGCCCCTCCACAGGCCTCGGTACGGAGCTAGGGCTGCGCTCCCCCGCCCAGGGCCTTCCCATCCCCGGGTGGGCTCCCTGCTAACAGTCCTCAGGGCGGCCGGGGTCTGGCCTTCGCCAAACCCCATGCTGGCAAGCGACCATCCCCGAGGCAGCCATCTCCTCACCGCTGGGCTCAGGGGCCCACGGCTGGCCTGTACGCCAGAGCGTTCAGTGCTTGACGTGGTGGGTGCAAATAACAACAACGTACGTGCCAAAGGAAGAAACATCGGTTAAATATAAATAGAATTTGCCTGTTTGTGAAATGAAAACCGGAATGACACCACTCTTAAAAGTATGAGATCGGTTGATAATTGGTGATACCAATGAGTACTTGCATGGAAATGTGTTGAAACATCACAAAGTTCATTAACACTAGAAGAAAGAGACTTGAAACATTTCCTAAAGTTAATGTGGGATGAAAACAAGCCAAACCTGCCTGGTAGCTTCTCCGCAGGTATGCCAGAATTACTCCCAAAACACTAGAGTATAAATGAAGACGCTAACACGAGTTAACTAGAAGGACTCCGTGCCTCCCACTTCCACACATCAGAGGCTTTGTCAACAAAGCACAGAAAGACCTGAAGCTCCACAACTTTTCAAAACCCCTCCCTTCATTTTGAGGCAGCTGCCTCTGAAATAAACAAGACTTTAGGCATGACAGATGATAATTTTGAAGTAGCATTTATATATTCAACATACGTTCAGTGGAAGGTAGACCAAAAACCTTCAAGTTTACAAACACTGGTACAGATGAATCACCTCATGAACAGCAATAACCTCAGGTGCTTGTTTTCATGGACTTGAAGCAGCAGAACAGAATATTTATTTAAATATTCAGTGAGAGGCAAAGTAATAGGAAAAAGTGAATTAAAACATCTTTTACATAGAACAGGAGTAGTTTTTAAGCTCAAAAATTCAACTGAATAATCTTGGTGTAAGAGTTGATAATTTCCCTACTGAATTTAAGACTATTTCTGGCTTGTTGGCACCCATTCATCTTTGAGGCATGTTCTCTTATTTTTCATTCAGCACCTGGAGTAAGTTTCTAACAGGATGTGAATGCAGTCCAGCTTGTGGATTCTTTTGCAAGAGAAACTTAGATATATTTTTGTGTTACTGTGAAATAAATACTCAGTTATCACTCAGAGCTGCTTCTTCAGGTGCTGTCTAAACTAGGGACCATATTCTGCAAAGATACACAGACACTTGGTTTTAGCTGAAGACAGCAGGCCTATTCCAGAGGTTAAAGTTAACACTTGGGTGTTTACAATGTATTGGCTCCAGGCAGTTAGAGCCAGAATTTGGACCAGGTGCCTTAGATAAGGCTTTGCCTTATTTTCTGCTATATTTATTGATAACAAAGACTGGGAACACCCAAATTTTATCTGAACTAGAGATGCCCAAAACTTTAAAACTAATGTAGCAGGACCGACTTTGGTATATCTAGTCTTCCTTTTTACCTCCCAAATTTTCATTAAAACTCCATCTGAGATCTGGATTTGAAATCTAAAAATCAGGGCCTCAGTCGCTGGGCTGCTTTGTAAGAACAGGACACATTTCGAAGGATAACACCAATAAGACATTGCTTAGATCCTCCTGCCAAAATCTAAGTAACCAAATTTTTCAACCAGAACAAGATCAACTCTACTTAGACTGGTGTCTGAACAAGTAGCTGCTTGTTTAGGTATAACCAACTCCCATAAATTTATTCATTCAAATACACCCTTAACTGCAATAAATTGCTTTATTTAATTTATTGCTCACTTTTTGTTTTCTAAACTGTAACAGACTGATACTGGAATTTCTGGTGGAGAAACAAAGGTTCCTGCAGGAATCATACAGCCCTGGCGGATATCCGTGGGACCGTACAACCATGGGACCATGATAAGTGGTAACACACAAGGTGGTGTGAAGAGGGGGCAGGTTTGCAGAGCCCTAAAGGACCCTTCAGCTTTCTTCATAGATCCCATACCTGCGTTAAGTAGCACTTGTGCTGATTTAGAGAGAGGCATGCCAGACTGTTGCAATGGCTTAGCCACAGACCTTGCATCTTGGCTTAAAGCCACAGATGCTACTGCTGGAGTTTACGTGAGAAGAAAAAAAGCAAAAGAGAGTACTGCTTTCAATGCCTGGCATGAGAAAGGTGGTTCTAATCATGAAATCTGTAACAACCATTGCATGAATACTGTTGGCTTTGACTCCTCTTTCAGCTCTGAGACTTTTGTTAAATGTGGCTTCATACATCCCTCTTCCAGTGTTTTCGATTATATGAAAACAACAAATTTTCCTGCAGTTGCTTGGTACACATTACATGTTACACATAGATTAGGAAATTAAAAAGAATGGAACCTGAAGTTAGACTTCTTTCTACATTTAGAAACTGAAAGAAGTAGCCACGTTTTTGAAAGTAGTGGCTACAGCAGTTACTGTCATTGGCTCAAATACTATGTTTAAAGTCCTCTTTTCTAGATGTTGCCCTTTGTTTTTACTAGGTCCTGGAATAAAAAAAAATCACACCATTTCTAATGGGCATTTTTTTTTTTTTAATTTAAATGTCCATCTAGATGTTTACAATATTGTGAATTTAGAATTCACGTACTTAAAATGCCATCTTGAATTACTAAGAGTATTATGCATATTTAATACATGCAATACATACATTTCATAAACAATTTTCACTTATAAAGAAACACATTCTTCATTCATACTTAATAATATTGAGAAGCTTGATAATTAAAAAAATGGCAAGTAACATTTGCTTGAGACAAATAGACCTGAAAGCTTTTCCCCACACTTTCCCATACAAATACATGCTTGAAATAAGAAAAATCTGAGTTTAAATTAAAAAAAAAGTTAGAATTATATGATGCCCAATATTTAGAAGAAGAGTTTCTTCTTACCTTTTACCTAGATCTATAAGATGCAAAGCACGACCAGCACAGAGCCTAGAAGTAAAAATAAATCTGATTTAATAGGAGACAGGAATGTGAGATGATTAAAGGCAGCATGACAAACTGAAGATAATAGCATGTTACTGTACATAGCATGCTAATCACTCTTTTATATTCATTTTTTTCCTACAAATACATTAGAATTTAGTAGATTTGCCATAATATAGCATAAAATTTCCAAATTTTCATGAAGATTTTAGAAGCAGACTTTCTGTTCCGCTTTGCTTTTCTGCCTCTTTTTTGTATCTCTGAGATAGCACTCTCCATTTCTCTTAACTCCTGAAAACATTATTCGTGTTTGTGAGGGCTCTGTTTTCGTTACGCTCTACTTTTTTCTTAGTGGTATAACATTAATAGGAAATGCTGATCTGACCATGGAATAATCCATTTCACCTCCCCCAGCAGTCTTTTTTACAGGATAAGAAATATTGTTTATAGTGGAGGCAAGAAGAAAGATAAAGGGAGCTGGCCATTGGTTTTTAAAAGCTGAACAGATGACATTATTAAAATTCTGTTTGGAGACAAGTATTGTTTGTCTAACAGCTAATACAGCAATGAAAGAAGAAAAACCATTTTGATGATCTTGATTTTTACTTTCTTTTACTTAGTTATGACAGGAGAAAACACTATACTTGGATATGAACTTTCATGTTCTACTTTCCTTGTTACACTCCGCAAGAATTTTCATATATACATATATTTACTTAAGAGAATATTGCTGCTTTTTATCAGCTGCCTTTTTAGTTTTTGTGCTTAATAGAATTCATTATGAATAATATAGCTTGAAACTTAAATAATAATATACGCATTTTTTTAATTCTTCTTTGTTAAACATGTCTTTTTAATAACCAAAAACTGATTGAAGACAACATACTATCAAATATATGAGATTAAAAATCTGGAAACATTGTTAACATTGTCCTAAGTATAGCTACTTGCAAGGTCCTTGAATAATATTCACACCTGTAGAAATTACAAAATAGTAAGACTGTAAAATTTTATGCTGATAGCATCATTAGGTAGTCTACAGAAAACAGAAAAAAAAGCTTAATACTGCAGGTAAATGCCTGTCTCAAGTAGAGCACCCAAAATTAGTAGTCACCTGCGAGAATGCCAACCAAATTGCAAACAATCATTTTCATACCACAGAAGTTGCTACACAGATGAACTCATAACATTTTTGAGGCAGTCAAAAATGTTAGTGATTAATACTATAGAAAAAACATTCATAGCAGGATTTGGATTGTGGACTATGCAGCAACAAATGATGAAGAGTAAAGTAAATATCCAGCTGCCTCACTGAAAAGAATAGAACACAGAATGATGCTTTAAATATTAGATTTATTAAATATGTGTGGATAGGCTTTAGTTTTGTGTTTTTTCTCAAGGACAGTGACACCAATTAAATGTATTCATAATACGCTAAAATGTTTTGACCTTTTCAGAGCATACAAAGTATTACTTTAAGCTTTCAAGATTGATTTGGTATTTCACTGGGCATGCTGAATTTATTTAAAAAAAAATAAATTATTTCAAGTTAAGCATTTTGTACACTTCGCATGCTGTGCAAAACTGAACTTAAGAACTATCGTCTTCCTTCCCCATCTGTAACTTCAGAACAAGGACTATGTTTTTCATAAAGCTTGTGAACACATTTGAGTATTACTGGAAACAACTGTTAGAAGGTATGGTATACAGAAGTGCTTTGTGAATCTATCAATTTATTATCCCAGTTTAACAAACTTCTGCAAGCGCCTGACTCTAAACATATTAGTCCTATTGGTTTATGATGAAATGCTTTGCTGCATCAGTTCTGTTCCCTATCTTGATCACAGATGGTCTGTGAACCTTAACAAAGGATTTTCCTATGCTTTATTTTAGCACATGTTCCTAATGAATATAACAAATATTCCTGAACTGACAATGATATTACGAGATTTTTTTTATTGTTTGAAAACTTAGCTTGATGAGTAGTGATCTATTTATTTCAGTTCCTTTGATTAGAAGAAAACAAGTCTATACTGTTTTCTCTTTGAGATTCTGGAATACTTTCAGAGACATAAGTCCATCCCTTCTGTTCTCCCGTTTCCTCAGTTGGACACACTATGATAGCATTATATGTCCAGAGACTGCCTTATATTGCAGGATAGCTTTCTGATGCAGCAAAATTGCCTTTTTCTAGTGGTGGAAACGTTTATTACATGACGTACTTTTTTTACTATGTGTTTACTCTATCTACTTTAGCAAGCAATTCAGTGAAATAGGAAAGGATCAATATATTTAAAGTAGTGGGTGTTCAGGCTTCCGATACCTCCAGTATATTTGATCTGGGGAGTTTATTTTGAATGAAATAGAATTTGGCCCAATGCTGCATATCTCTGTTACACTTGTAGTTTGAAACTATCTGAAAGGAAGATCGCGTACAAACCTTTCTGTGGGTCCCTCTGGAAACACCAACCTCTTCATTCATTTAATTCACGCCAATGGCATTAACATACCAGTGCCCATAGTATTATCACTAGTATAAAAAATTGCACAGGAAAGCCCTTTTAGTGTTATTATTTGTACCATTTCCCAGTGACGCAAGGGCTTGTGCTGTCTGATCTACCTTCTTTGTCCAAGTTTAAACAGCACACGCTGCAAAGAAGACGTAGACGTAGGGAAGAACAGTAGACTTAATCCAGCACCTGCAGTGGCAATGCTAGGAAGACACCATGAACGAAGTGGCCTCCAGTCCTCTGGCATGTCCTTTTCACTGAGGAACCAGTGGAAGAATGTGCTTCTGAAGACCTTCCTGCTCCAGCTGCTTTGCCCATGGTTGACTGGAAGCTCGTGGGGATGGGAGGTGACCTTAGGCTTGTGGAACTGTATGATCATAACATATGGGATAATCAACAATGGGTGTGAAGTTTTCAGATGTGGAGGGGCACTTTTTGAAGATGTCTCTGAACTGGCTCCATTCCTTTACTGTTCTTGCACAATATTTTGGAATCCATACTTGTGCTCAAAAGAGTACCCACTGCCTTGTGGAATCTTGTGACCCCCAACTCCTGCTAATCAGTGGCTAACCAGCTTTGTGTAGACAAGTCCACTGTGGGCAAAACAGTGATCAAAGTCTTCCAGGCCATCCATGAAACACTTTGTTTGAACAATGGTTTTGAGTTCCATCAGTGAACTTACTCTGTCCTTTGGTCCTTTTGAGTTCCCGGAAAGTGAGAGAGTGTTGAGGGGATTCACATTACCATCCAGTGCCCAGCCCAAGACACATCCCCCTGGAGTGTTCTTTGAGAAGTTCTTTGAGAAGACCACCTGCTTGACACGTAATAAATTATTGCTCACTGGCCCTGTCGTACTTGGTAGCAGTCCTGAGGTTAGCAACCTCCTGGCACTGTCGCTGAATTATCCTCCTGGTTTTGTGACACCTTTGTCACTTTCAGATAAACAAGTAATGTTGTTAGTGGATTTCTGGGAGGTTGAAGGCATTTTACACAGCAGGAAAGTTAAAGGGATTGAACTAGACTGTAAAAATAAAGTAATAAAAAGATAAAGGGCTCAGCAATGGGGAAGAGTAACAGGAAGTAAGGCAGGTAAAGATGGGAAAGGACTATGCACAAGGAACGTGGATGATTGAGGAAGGATTAGCAGAGTTTCAAGAAACAGTTGAGGGCTGGCAGCTGAGGCAAATGCTCCCATGGCATTTGGCTCTCTAGAGCATCAGATGGATCCAGGGCGTTTGAGACCTCTGTCCTGCGCAAGAGCCTCCCATTGGCACTTGTTAGGTACATGCTGTAGGACTCCGCGATGGCGTGGTCCTCGTGTGGGGTCAGACCCCTCAAGCCTTTGAGGGTATCTGGAGTGGAACTGGGAGGTTAGGCTACTCCAGGAGGAATCTCGCGCAGGTACACCAAAACTCCTTTGAGAAATGAATACCAACATATGGTGGATGAGAACAACCACGGGACTGGTGTCAAAGCTGCATCATATTGTTCTGTATCACCTTGCTAGGCAGAGCATAGTCTATGTTGACAGAATACTAGCTATGCAAGGGAACAGGACTGGCTGGCTTTTAGATGGCTTCTTAATTTAGCTAACTTTTAAATGATTCAGAATCATTAAGTTACATGCATTTTTAGCCTGTGAAATCACACGTCCTTCCACATCTACCTCAACACAAGTGGGTGTGACTTGTCATACATGATTCAAATCAGCAGTTTGACCTGTCTAGGCAGACTGTGCAGAAGCGATGGAACTACGCACATGTATATTTTTCTGCATAAATCAAACTGTTAGATTTAAGATTTTTAGCAAAAGAGTTACGTCACATTTACCTCTAGGGTATTTAGCAGAATTGTAGAATTCTGGTAAATACTGCTCCAGATTTAAGATGACTAACTTTTTACTGTGTTTAAAATAATTTGTATGAGATACTGGGAGAGGGGAGATGAACCAAAGCTAAATCTAGATATGGAACAATGTGCAAATCTGACCCAAAAAACTCAAGTTAGATGCTGTTAACACCATCAAACGGATGTATTTTCTCACTAATTGTTATTTCAAAAGCAGACTTACAGTGAGAATTGCTTTTTATTAGAGATTGGTTTTCAAACACCACTTAAATGCATTTATTTTCTTGTCTTTACTTTTCTGCTGCTTGTTCCTTATTAAATTTCCACTTCACAATTTTTTTTAATTGCTTCTGAGAAATGAGTGGAAGTGGTATTTTTTATTAGTGACAAATGTTTTCAGAGTGGTAAATCACAAAATGCCTGGGTCTGGGTTACCTCTACCTTGTAGGTATATCTCCTTTAAACCAGCGGAAGAATTATGCTTAGGTACTTACTGGCCAGCAAAGCTATGGGCCACAAAGCCAGCCCTTGCGGAGCTGATAAAGACAGATGACAGCGAAGAACAGATGATGAAGGCACTGTCCCTGCTAGTATATTTTGCTTCAGTTGCCTAAGTCATTACAGTTTGGACTGATATTAGATGCATGGATGAACGTGATACAATTCACATTTCCAGTGATAGGTGTGTTCATTTCAGTTGAATCATATGATGAATACTGGTATGCTCCTGGTAGTTCTGATAGAAGAAAATAAGGTATCATCACTTCACTTCATCCATTATTGAATGTAGTCTTCATTTGTATTTGTTTCAGTTGATTAAGATTAGAGGTACAATAGAGGTTACCGCATATGTGCTAAATTCAGGTCTGACTAAGGAAGTATAGAAAAACAGCTTTCACAACTCTTTTCTGCAGTTATATATTCTTAGCTTAAATTTATAATCCATTATATAAAATCTAGTGAAGCACGTAAAATACCTCTTAAATCAACTTCAAAGCAACTTTATTTCACTTTTTTT
Source organism: Nipponia nippon (assembly GCF_047370975.1). NCBI lineage: Eukaryota > Metazoa > Chordata > Aves > Pelecaniformes > Threskiornithidae > Nipponia > Nipponia nippon. The sequence continues at coordinate 40,933,057 of NW_028262347.1, read as the reverse complement.
AGGTTTCTAAAAGTATGGGATAGCTGAAAGTGAAGTGTCAAAAGCAATCTGAATTTTAAACTGAATGAATTATGGTATGAAGGCACTATTAGTGTAACATTATGGCTGGATGTTATGTGCATCTGAGAGGCAGGAACATCAGTTACGAAGACACAGCTTAAGTACTGAGGTTATTCTGTCTCTCTGAAGTAGTAACGCATACTTTGTATTTCTATAGCCATTCAATCATAAGAGGTTAAAAAACTTCACAAACATTACATTTTGGCACAGTTTAAGGGAGGGAAATAATACTGGTAAATGTCTTGTTCCAGACCACATGGGAAACTTAATCAAGACAAGCATAAAACCAGATGATCTGCCACTTCTTTCATACACCATGAAATGTTATATTAAACATTTTATTAAACATTTGTAAAAGATGCTGTAAGCCCTAAGCAGTCTCTGGATCCTGTAATAAAATAAATGATAAAATCATCCTTCAATGCCTACCTCAATAACTACCAAAGAAACTGTAAGGAAAGTTCATGCAGGAATTATCCAGCTGAGGGGTGTACCTGGATTCAAATCTACAGCACTACGGTACCTTCCACACATTTCATATATTGTAGAAGCCTTGTATTGATTTGGTCTCAGGACACAGAAGACCCTACACATTAGTAACAGCCTGTTAAAAACTACTGCAGACAGCAGTCGTGTCTGGTGTGTTTTTAAAGAGGGTTATTTTTCTTACCTACACTGCAGCATTATTATAAAGTTTATAATATAAATTAAACCCCATAATTCTTAGATTTACAGCAGATTGTAAATATGTACTTGTAAGGTTGTATCTGAAAAATTATATGTTGTATAGCACCTGGACAGATGCTCTGTTTTCTGTTAAACCAGATAAATATTATTTCCTTGGAGAGATATATATTAGAGGATAACACACTTGTTAAGTGCACTACAGATTTAGCTACATTTTGCAGATAGACGAAAGCAGCAAGTTCTCTGTGGCCAACAAACTGGATTTCAGGAGATTTGCTTTTTAATAAAGAACAATTTTTGTATCATTAAATACTTTACTCATCCAAATACAATACTTTTGATTTTGGTAATACAGAATTTTAGTCCTGATTCACCCAGGACAAACACCCGCACACCTAACTTCAAACAGTGCTAAGGAGCTGAAGACTTGTTCACTTTAATTATGTAAGAAATGTGAAGACATCCTGGAAAACTAAAACTACAGAGTAAGGAAGGAAAGTTTTACCTAAAAGAGGTGGCTGTAACAACGTGCACTCAAAAGTTAAGCAGAAATATCCCTTACCTTTCAAGACTTCTGTTCAGCCCAGATTCAGTAGAACTGGCACAGAAAAGTATTTCAAAAGCAAGATGAGTTCAGTCCTATGACGAAGAATTGCAGATTCCCAACGTTTTCAGCAACTGAAGTTTCTCATCAGAAGGAATATTTAACTGCCTATTCTGCTGCTTTGCAATGATCATTTGTTCCCATTCTTTCAGTGACAAACAGTACAGTGATGCCACAGCAAATCATCCTTTCATGAAGCAGATGAAAAATGGAGAAATCAAGACGCTAACAAACAGGGTGGAGCCCAGTCCACTCTTGTCATGCCAAGACAGTGTCAATTAAAGATTTATTTTCTGGTTTTCCTGACTTCAGAGATCCACCCAGTGTCACAAACTGGTATTGAAGTTGCAGAGCGCCCTATCACTGTACACAACACTGTTTTAATCTCAGAAAAGACTGTATTTTTGACTAGCTGTGAAAAAAAAAAAATTATTCCCTAGCATGGTCATAACTAAAATAAACAAAACTTGGTGCTCTGCTTTTCCACATAAATCTGAGATACTTCAGTTTTGGGAAGCCTAGGACATCACTGTTAACAACACGAGGTTATCTCGTGGCTGCCAAGTCTTGCTACATTTGCTTTTTTTTTTTATGACATAGACATTGGGTAATATGAATGCAGAAAGGAGAATGTCTTGGATTCAAACAAAATCTTCTCAGAAGAAATCTGAAGACATAAATAAAAAGTGAATATTTTTAACATCCATGATGATTTTAGTAGAATGGATCATGATTTTTTGATATATTTTGCATTCTTCTCTCTTGAGACTTCACCCAGCCTGCTTTTATGTTAATTATTTGAGCCTCTTACTTGTAAGCCTGTTCAACTCTCTGGAATTCATCTTATATGTTTAATGTCTCTTATGTCAGCCACTGATTTAGTTGTAAGCTTTAGGCAATATGGAGCTGTTCCAGTCTTTGTGAGCAAAGTACTTGCATAAAAAAACCCAACTTTTTTTTGCCTAAAAATTCAAACTTTTGTCAAAGGCTTTAGATTTCTCTCTTGCAAATGAGGAACTTGAGAACTCTTCCAGAGTCAGTACTGCCACATGGAAGAGCTTCTGATTTTTTTTTTTTTCTGAAAACTGATCTGGTGGTTTCACTAGAAAATGCTCAGATCCAAAAGATAACTAGTCATGAAAAGTTCTCTATACAACAGTCAGGCCACTGGTAGCTGCTGGCTGACTTAAGATACTAACATTTTTGCAGAGATAGCTAAGGGTATGATGTTCACAGATTAATTCATTCATTCATTCATGTCTTAGGACACTTGTGTTGTATATATAAAAATTAAGTTCAGCCTATGGAAGCCACTCTCCTCCTATTAATTAACACAAGATTTCTGCTACGTGTCCCCCCTCTGAAGTCAGTTGGCATTAGGTGAACTGAAACAACGGGTAGAGAAATTTTTCTTTCTCTGTTAACTAAGTGAAGACCTTGGTGATAAATTTATACTGCTAAATAAATAAATAGGACCTGGGTGCAGCTCAAGCACTGACCTCTCCATAATCAACACTGCTTAATCGTAAACTTACTCTCCAGCTGTATGTGGACTGCTCCAGCTAGCTGTTTCCAGGAGGTCCCTAGAGAGTGCGCTAGTCCTAAGCACTGGCTGCCCTTGAGGCCAGGGACTGGACCCCAGCCCACTTATTTAGCAGCACAGACAAAGTCAAATATTAGCCTTCCGTGCTTTAAACTGGGGCCTTTGTGACTATCATCCCCTTCCATTTCTGTTCTCTTGCCAAGTTAAGGTTCCTGAGCTTTCCTGAAGATAGCATGTCCTGGTTTTGGCTGGGATAGAGTTAATTTTCTTCCTAGTAGCTGGTATAGTGCTGTGTTTTGGATTTAGGATGAGAATAATGTTGATAACACATTGATGTTTTAGTTGTTGCTAAGTAGTGCTTACACTAGTCAAGGACTTTTCAGCTTCCCATGCTCTGCCAGCGAGAAGCTGGGGGGGAGCACAGCCAGGACAGCTGACCCAGACTGGCCAAATGGCTATTCCATACCCTATGATGTCATGCTCAGTATATAAACTGTGGGGAGTTGGCCAGAAGGTGGTGACTGCTGCTCGGGAACAGGCTGGGCATCAGTCAGTGGGTGGTGAGCAATTTCATTGTGCATCACTTGCTTTGTATATTACTACTACTACTATTATTATTATTATTATTATATTATATATATTATTATAATCCCCCTGGATGAGGGGATTGAGTGCACCCTCAGTAAGTTTGCAGACGACACCAAGTTGGGTGGAAGTGTCAATCTGCTGGAGGGTAGGAAGGCCCCACAGAGGGACCTGGACAGGCTGGATCGATGGGCCAGGGCCAACTGTATGAGGTTCAACAAGGCTAAGTGCCAGGTCCTGCACTTGGGTCACAACAACCCCATGCAACACTACAGGCTGGGGGAGGAGTGGCTGGAGAGCTGCCTGGCAGAAAAGGACCTGGGGGTGTTGGTTGACAGCCGCCTGAACATGAGCCAGCAGTGTGCTCAGGTGGCCAAGAGGGCCAATGGCATCCTGGCTTGTATCAGGAATAGTGTGGCCAGCAGGACCAGGGAGGTGATAGAGCCCCTGTACTCGGCACTGGTGAGGCCATACCTCGAGTACTGTGTTCAGTTTTGGGCCCCTCACTACAAGGACATCGAGGTGCTGGAGCGTATCCAAAGAAGGGCAACGAAGTTGGTGAAGAGTCTAGAGCAGAAGTCGTACGAGGAGCAGCTGAGGGAGCTGGGGTTGTTTAGTTTGGAGAAGAGGAGGCTGAGGGGAGACCTTATTGCTCTCTACAACTACCTGAAAGGAGGTTGTAGCGAGGTGGGGGTTGGTCTCTTCTCCCAAGTAACAAGCGATACGACAAGAGGAAATGGCCTCAAGCTGCGCCAGGGGAGGTTTAGGTTGGATATTAGGAAAAACTTCTTCACCGAAAGGGTAGTCAGGCACTGGAACAGGCTGCCCAGGGAAGTGGTTGAGTCTCCATCCCTGGAGGTATTTAAAAGACGGGTAGACGTGGTGCTCGAGGACATGATTTAGTGGTGGACTTGGCAGTGCTAGGTTAACGGTTGGACTCAGTGATCTTAAGGGTGTTTTCCAACCTTAAGAATTCTATGATTCTATGATTATTATTATTACTACTGCTACTATTTTACTTTATTTTATTTCAATTATTAAACTGTTCTTATCTTAACTGTGGTTAAACCACAACACAGTGTAAAGAAAAGATGTTTGGAGCTGGACAAAACACTTCAAATTCTTTAATTTTCCTACTGTTCATAGTTCAGGTTAGGCTGAAGAATAACAGTAAAATGCTGCAAGGAAAGCTGAAAAAATTGTCCTGGCACTGAGGGTCATGTCACACCTCTTTATATATTGGTTTAATTCTCCAGGATTGCAATCCCAACACTTTCCACAGATACCAACTGAGAAGTAACATGCATACTCCTTTTTTTTAATATAACATTTATAAGGTATTCATTTTTGAAAGTCTGGCTCCCTTGTTGATATGTTTAATAGTATAAATACTCAGGCAACCTGGTGGCCCAGGTCTAATGGGATGTCTTTTTCAGCTGGTATGAAAAGACATCAAATGGAAAAAACAAAATGAATCCCAAACAAAAGAAATCACAGAAAGTCACTGCTGCTGTTTTTTTGATGATTGAAAAAACCCACGGATTCTCTGCTCCTGGGTCATTCCCTAACTGTCGCTGTTCCTCACCCTGTTGCAGCCCTCCTTTTAAAAGGGAAAACCCAGCGTATTTCCGACTCACACAAACATATTTTCCAATGAAAACAACTCCTGTCAGCAGCCAACATTTCTCTTGCTGTTCTGTCTTTAACCCTGCAGCATTATGTCCTGCCCCTGCTGATGGCGACCACCATGACCGTCTTTCCATCACAGAACAACCCCTGGCACCCCTCCATGACCTCAGAGATGTTCCTCTACAGAAGCCAGACATAATCCTTTTTGTAGATGGGTCCTGTCCCCATGGCTCCACAGGGCATCCGGCTGCAGGGTGTCCTGTCTGTGCTTCCACCAATGGTCTAGAAGCTTATTCATTGCCAACCATCTCTTTGGCACAAATTGCAGAACTTGTTGTCCTGACTCGTGCCTCTGTACTTGCACAAGGGCAATCGGCCGCTGCTTATACCAATACCCCATACGCCTTTGGGGTTGTGCACAACTGAAACACAACTCAGCTTCTTAACATTGTTTGGCACTCCTATTCGGAATGGCTGCTATGTTGAAGCTCTTCTGCAAGCATTACTATTACCCTCTCTTTTAGCAATAATAAAATGCTAAACTCATATTTTTCCTTATGATGATATCACACAAGAAAATGCCTTAACTGATCAATCGGCAAGGACAGTGGGCCTTTCTGACTGGCACGCTCCTGAACATGCTCTCATCAGCCTTTCCACAGAGCAGTCACCACCTGCTTCTCTTTCAGAACGGTCTATTTTACAGGACCCAGGCCTGGGAGATGAAAACACTGTCTGGCTGCTCCAGGGCTGCCAGTTACACCTCAGTTCCTTGTGGCGCTCCCCAGATGGCCACCTCGTTGCACCTCAGGTGGCTTGCACTAGCAAATGGGAGGTGATTGAACCAGATTGGTTTGCTCCAAATGTCTCTGTAAGGGCACAACAATACTGCAGCACTTGTCCTGTTTGTTTGGTCCATAACATCAGACAAAGGGTCAAAACCAAAGTTGCACACCCAAAACCATGAGGTTCCTCTGTAAATTTACAAATGGATTTTACACAGATGCCCAAATACTGTAACTACAAATCTTGTAATCATAATCATGTTATCGGGACGGGTAGAGATCTATCCATGTAAACATGCAGATGCTACCACTGTCACCAAGAAACTTTTCAGAGAATGCCTTGTTTTGGAATATCCCTTGTACTATATAGTGACCAGGGGACTCATTTCACAGGACAAGTTGTCCAGGTGGTGAGTAAAGCCCTCAGAATCCAACAGCATTTACACTGTGGAGCTGTTGAAAGGAAGAATTGTTTTAAAACTAACCTGGCCAAAATGTGTGAAGAAACTGGCCTTAAACGGCCGAACACTTTACCATTGGCCCTCATACACATCAAGAGCACCGTGAATAAAAAACACGCGCTATCGCCGCATGAAATGGTAACGGGTAAACCCATAAGGTTACTGCATACCCCACGTAAGCCATCGCATCCATCCATACTACAGGCAACTGATGATGTTATGTTGAATTATTGCAAGGCTCTAATGAAATGTGTGAGGACTGTTCACTCACAGGTAAAAGAAGCCCTTCCAGAACCTGCCTCCGAACATGCCACTCTTGGAAACCTGGGGACTTGGGTCTACACTGAGGCGACACACAGACGACTCAAGATCAACAAAATGGAACCCATAAAGATGCCCTGTCCTCCAAGAGTTAAAAGTCTTCATATCATCACATAAACCATTAAAATAGTTACATCCTACCATTATGCTAAAGATGTTTCAAAATGTTGGGTGTGTTCCCATATCCCTCATCACTCTAATGAAGGTGTCACCATGCTTCCTATAACATCTGGAATGCCCAGAGGGCAGAAATTCCTTGTCCAAGAGCATCTCCACTGACAAGAAACGGGAACTGATCCAAGTTCATCCAATACAGGTATGCATGAAGCTCCAACTCCTACACACCACCTGGGATTAGTTGCCCCTGGGAACACCTGTTACTTGAAAGCAAATGCAACATGCTACATGGGACAGAGCAAGTGTACCAAAACTATTAATTGTCAGAATGGTACTAGATGTTTATTTGATAACTCACAAAATTGTAACTTGACATCACCTTCTATGCATACTTCCTTGGGAGCCTATTTCATTCATGGTATATTAGCATACCTGTGGCTCCCACGGGACTGGTTTGGATCATGTTCTATCAGGTATATAACCCCAGCTGTTCAACATTTGTTGTCTCTCCTCTCTGAATATTCTCAGAAAACGCAAGCTATCTCTGAGCCTGAAAAATTTGGGACTATTATGCTTCCCATGTTTGAGCTGGCAAGAACCATTAAAAAATTGTTTATTAGCTATTATTTAAAGCAAATTTGTAATAACACTGCAAATTCTTCTTACCAAATAACAACTGAAATGACCACTATCTGTACAGTCCCCTTTCAAAACAGGTTAACACTTTATGCTGGCTCATAATGGTAAAATACTCGCCTTTTGGAAAATAATGTTTTATCTCTATCCTAGATGTTCGTGATTTTAGTGAACACATTAAAAAAGATGCAGCCAAAGCAAAACAAGCCAATAACTGGAACTCTTTCTTGAATGTTATCACAGAGGTACTACCAACATCGCTCAGCTTTGGCCAGCAGCGGGTCCGTCTTGGAGCCGGCTGAAACTGGCTCCATCTGACATGGGGACAGCTTCTGGTGTCTTCTCACAGAAGCCACTCCTGCAGCCCCCCCGCTACCAAAACCTTGCCATGTAACCCAATACAATGCAACACCAGTGAAACTGGTTTACTTGAAAAGCATTTTGTCAAAATACACAAAAAGTGGTAATATATTCTGCAGTATTTGTACTTGAGAAATTACTACTTAAGTAATATGTAGAATTCATGTAAAGTGAAATGACAAGTAATTTATTTCCTAGTGAACAAAATGCAGTCTCAGCCATCCAGAAATACTCGCAGTTCTCAAGGTCTGGCTAAGATGAAGAAAACTTTCTTTCCTAGATAAACAGGAGGAGTTATTACTCTTATCCCATGGGTCTCCAACAGCTCAAATCTTCACTTGTGACCAATACAAATAAACAAGCACCGTCTTGTAACCCTTCATTTCCTCCATCCAAAAAGATGTTTAATAAAAGCTCTTTTTAATGTTGCAACAACTGACTTATGACTTATGTCCAAGACCAATTTCATTATCCTTTGCTCTGAGTATATGCTGTAGGCAATACTACTTTAAAAATGTTTATATTGAGGAATTTTAAGAACTGAGAAAAACTGCAGGACATAACAGGGTATTGCTTCTATATGTTTCTAAAGTGTTTTTAACAAAGATATTGTACCTTGATATAGATGAAAATGCTATAGTACAGTTTCACCCACCTCATCAGGAAAAAAAAAAAGTCTCGTGAAGTTAATGTGGGTTATTTTTTTCACTTCTTTCTCCTTCCAACATTCTGTGTGCAACCCAACCCATGGCAGTATTTACCTCTCAAATAGAAAAGGTACAATTTCTTATATTCTTTTAAATCATGCTAATTTGACCCCTTAGTTTCAGATTTTCTGTTTTAAGGAATATTTGAAGTATTTAAAAAGCATTTAGGAAAAACATGAAAATACCAAAATAGGAAAAACATGAAAATACCAAAATAATGGAAACTGTTGCACTTAATCATCTACGTTTGTGCTTGCATACCTATTAAAGGGTAAAAAATGACCCCAGACATTTGATCTGTTAAATGTCTCTAACATGAAATTGGCTGTAGCATCCACATACTATAAATAACAACTCTCTTAATCTTTTATCTGAAGAGGAATTAAACTCCAAGGTATTTTTGATTAGTAAAAATACATGCATATGGTAGATTGGGAAATTAAAGGAAAACACTACAAGAACTTTCTAGTTCTTTATTTTGATCAACCATGTACACAATTTGAAGAATTAAGGAACACCAATCATCCTATCAGAGTGCAAAAAAAGCATTACACACTCACCAGAGTCTTTGGGGTTAACCTTGGGCTAGATGTACAATACAAGTACAAGCTTCAAGTACAATACAAACTCAACAGAAAAAGCCTACAGTCTTCTTTGCCTCAAAAAGGGCACGAGTTCTATGGTTCAGCTTCTGACCTTGCTTGCTTTCTTGTCCTCAATGTGCCATTCATTTCTATGAGTCCTTACACAGGCTTGTGTAGTCTCAAGTACCAACACAGGATCCTCCACTGTAAATCTCAGGGGATAAAGGAAAGGGCGCTGAGGTTCCCTAGGGGGAACTGCCATTCTTTTTAGCAACATCTAACAGGAGGAAGTTAACTGCTACTTGAGTAAGCGTGTTCCATCCAAAGTTATCTGCAGCCATTATTTTATGTTCCTAAAAATAAAGCCTCTCCCAAAAGAAAAAAGCTTCTTGTATGCACTTTGGGAAAGACTGAACTCAAGAGAACCAGCTGTTCCTATTATTACCTGAGGTGAAAATGTAAAAACACATTGTAACATCTTCCATATTTTAAAGAAGTCTTCATTAGTAACTGATAGGTATTGAATAACAGTCATAAAAAGGAGATTTTTCTCATCACTGAGTGAATGTCTCCTATCAATGTGAGTCACATATCAATGTGACTGATTCATATTTTAGCATTAACTCAGCATAAATACCAAAGTAAAGATTACAGATACTTTTTGATTTGAAAAGCTTTTCTAAATTGTCTTCTGCAAAATATCTCATTCTAATCTCATATCTCATATTTTATCTTGTATTTTTAACTCATCCAAGGGAAGATTCCTTAAGGGATTTAATATAATTTGCTCAGATATGTCTCTGGGTGAAATGTTATTTGATTTTAAGCTTCTAATGAAGCAAGTATTTTGATCTATCATTGTGTAGCTCTGCCTTCTGTTTGAATGTGATTCTTCATTCTTTTTCTCAATCTCACTGTCTCCTCTAATTTTTACTTCTTTTTACTTTCACATGTCTTTTGAAGGCATTAACTGTGTTCAGCAAGAACTTGTTTACCCTTAATGTTTATTTTGAAGTTGGATTTTCCTTCTTGGATATAAGCCTCTTTCTTCTTAGGAAGATTTCACATAGGTTTCTGTTAAAAAAAGAAAAAAAAAAAAAGATGAAAAAACCCAGAAGAAATGAGTTAGGAAACAGAAAACCAAAGCAATGTGAAATTGTGTAACTTGCATAGTGTCAAATTATGGATTAACTGAACATAATTCTCAGAAATTCAAATACAATCTATGCAGTGTTCAGCTGTTTCTGTAGAATGCCTTCATAACATTTGACCCTCCCAGAACCTACGAAGAAGCATTTCACAGTCACATACTTTTTCCTCACCATTTTCCCAAATTCAATTTTTAACAGCTTCATGTTTTCTTGATTAGGAAAAAATAAATAATCCTCATTATTTAGAGTCCATTGTATTTAAAATAATAATTGTTTGAATACCAAGAAGAAAACAAACAAACAAACAAAAGGCATTGAAGTCTCTTAGTTCCAGAAAGGTTTATTGTAGAATCATATAAATCATATAAAGGTTATTACAGTTCAACCTGTCAGAGGTTTGGGTGGGAAAAACCAGCGAGTACGAATAAGCACTAACTAGTAGCACATAGTTTATATATCCAGCTGTGCCGGGTTGACCCTTGCCAGCAGCTAAGCACCCACACAGCCACTTGCTCACTTCCCCCCATGAGCAGGATGGGGGCGTTAATAGGAAGAAGAAAAGCGAGAAAACTCATGGATTGAGATAAAAAACAGTTGAATAGGTGAGGTAAAGAGAAAAAAAACAAGCATCGGAAAGGGAATCACTTGCCACCTCCCACAAGCAGACCGATGCGCAGCCAATCTTTGAGCAATGGCCAGCTTGGAAGACAACTCGCTCACCATCCTTCTTCTTCCTCTACTGTTTTTTATTGCTGAGCATGAGGCTATGTGGTGTGGAACATCCCTTGGGCCGGTTTGGGTCAGCTCTCCTGGCTGTGTCCCATCTCCTGCCCACCCCCAGCCTACTCGTGGGGCCACGGGCAGAGTGGAAAAAAGAGCGAGCCTTGAGGCTGCGCAGGCAGGGTTCAGCAGCTGCTGAAACACTGCTGTGTTCTCGACACTGTCTTAGCCACAAACCCGCAACACAGCACCATACGGGCTGCCATGAAAACACTCCATCCCAGGCAGACCAACTACACCAATGCAAGTTTCAATTTAATGTAAAGTGAATTAAGCTTAAAGCTGGCTAGATTAAGCCTTGTGTTGGTATCAGACACTTGTAATTGACACTTACGAAGCAGGAACAGAACAAAAATAATGATATAATTAGCCTCAGCCAAGCATTATAGCACCAAACGATACTACACTTCTTTTATATTCTGAAGTGTGGCCCAGTCCTTAAAGCTCAGGTTGTGCTTCTGAAAAACAAGATTCCACTTTACTTGTAATAATTTAATATACTTTATGTGGCAAACACGTTACTAATTTTCTGCCTCAAACTTTGAAAATTTGTTTTTTTTTTAATGTTTTGTGGACCAGAAGTGAGGTCATTTAAAGCAAAAACGCCAGTGAGACCACTAACTCCAGTATTGTTTTTCAGCTCTGGATAAAGAACTTGAGACATGTCATAAGCAAATGAGAATATGGTAATTTTTTATATGAGGGATATTTAAAACTTTAACAGAAATAATACTGCTAGGATTAGGATAGTTCCCATTTGTAAAATATGCAAATAAGTCTTAGTTGTATTAAAGCTGTGTAACCATCCCATGACCTTTGCTATTTACCTTTAAATACAGAACTTGTTACCAACTGCATGAGCTGAATCGCAGGAAGAGATCTTGAAGACAACTTTTAATTCAGTGAGTCTTAACTGCTTATGTACACAAATTTCAGTAATTCAAGTACATCTTCACAAACATGCTGTTTCTCCAGTGCTTTTTTGCCCATGTCCAGAGGTGCAGATAATATTCAGGGAATGTGATAAAGAAAAAATCAAATTCTGTGCTCCAGTATTAAGACATATGCTTTCCTATATTTTAAATTATTCCATTTGTATTTTACTGAAAACATATTCAGTATTTAACACAAAAATTTGTGCTCCAGCAGCAATATCAGATCTCTTTCAAAGAGAAATGAAGTCAAATGCAGCTAAGATAAAATCTCTTTACTCTAGATTTTGTCTTAAATTTACAAATTGCAATGAAACCTCACAAAAAAATTCTTCATCTATTACCCATGCAAGGAAGGAAGGAAGCAAGGAAGTTTTTTAATGTTTTCTCTTTGAATGGCAGCTCCCTCACAGTTTTCAAATGCTTATGGCCCCTTGTTCAAACGTGTAGATACCAAAACCATCAGATCAACACATTCTTTTTACACATGCCCTCTTATTCCCTTTACAGAAGAGAATTTAACACTATCAATTTCCCTGTTTAGTAACAGTGATGAATACAGTTGATGAATCTACTTCTTCCTGAAAATGTAGACATAAAATCACTTGCCTGATAACCCTAGATGAGAGAAAAAAACAGGCAGTATCAGATGACTGAAATAAAAGAAGGGACATATGATACCATAGGATACACAAAACCACTGGAAGATTCTCACGATCTTCTTTTTCAGATGGTTAAGTATCTCAGCTAGAAATTTATAATACAGATCATATAGCATTGTTGAATAAATTCAGCACGCTTGTTGGGTGAACTTTAGGCAAACATACAGTAACAATCAATAAAATGGGAACAGCCTCATCATGTTAATTTCCCATAGAGCTGCTGCTTCTTTGCCAATACCTTACAGTTCTATAAACATTTTCCTATCCACTCTAAAAGATGATGATACTAATTTCTTACTGGTGTGTGCAACACTTCGAAATAAAGGTAATTGTACAAAGGAAACTGGAACCAGATACATGCAAAGCTCTGAGACACAATGTCTGCTGGGAGGGAAATTTCTGCAGCTTAGATGTAGCGATATTGAAACTTCTTTGTTAACTACAGCAGATCAGATTTCAGTCACGGACACAGGCACCTAGTGCTGTTTAACAAACCTGCCTGACCTCCAGCTGCTACTTCAGAAAGTTTTCAGTAGGTCCTGTGTCATATCTGCCAGCCCTTTGAGGATGTTTTTAGTACTGTGGGATATGTAAAATAGCATAAGCCACCAATGAAACATGATTTCTAGAGGTAACATCTGTTTGAATAGAAAAACTGACACAAATAACACACTACTGTAGTATGATGGATACCTATTTAAAAAAAAAAAAAAAAAAAAGCAAACTTTTAACTTGCTTCATTCTTCCTTGTAAGTATCTTAATAGAATCCTGTTCTGGTTTTGGCTGGGATAGAGTTAGTTTTCTTCCTAGTAGCTGGTATAGTGCTGTGTTTTGGATTTAGGATGAGAATAATGTTGATACACTGATGTTTTAGTTGTTGCTAAGTAGTGCTTACACTAGTCAAGGACTTTTAAGCTTCTCATGCCCTGCCAGCGAGAAGCTGGGAGGGAGCACAGCCAGGACAGCTGACCCAAACTGGCCAGAGGGATACTCCATACCATATGATGTCATGCTCAATATATTAACTAGGGGAAAGCTGGCTGGGGCGGGGGGGGGGGCTGCACTGCTCAGGAACTGGCTGGGCATCAGTCAGTGGGTGGTGAGCAATTACATTGTGCATCACTTATTTTGTATATTCTTTTATCATTATTATTTCTGTCCTATTAAACTGTTTATCTCAACCCACAAATTTACTTTTTTTTTTTTCTGATTCTCTCCCCCATCCCACTGGGGGAGCAGGGAGTGAGCCAACGGCTGTGTGGTGTTTAGCTGCCTGCTGGGTTAAACCACAAGTCCACAGAGTTTTAAATAGAAGAGATTAAAGAAATTTTGGACATGATATACACGTTCCATTACTCCAAGTTTTGAATGAAGTCAAGTCATTGGAACAGTATCTATTCTAAGTCATGTAGTTTGTCCAGTTAGGTCAAAACAAGAGGATGCCAAGTGTTTAGGGTAAAGAAAAGTAAGTTTGTTTGGCACAACATTTTGGACTTTACAAAGCATATGCATTATCCACTCTTTTAATCTTGTTGGATCTAATGAAGCCCTAGAGAGAAAGGCAAAGAAGAAAAATAAATAGTAACATGAAACTGAATTTTATTGTTGGTACTTGTGCTTTCATAGTACATTATTCACTGAAAAAAAACCCTTCATAATTCACTCTCAGGAAAAGCAGAAAAAGCCAGCAGTCTTTCTTCAAGTTTTAGAACCATACCAAGCCTGCAAAGACATTTAGCATGCATGATCATTGCTAAGAAATTCTCAGGGACTGTGCTAGAAGTTTTAAAAGTCAAGTGTTGTGAGCTTTCCAGGGGAAGACCAATTTGACTTAGAAAGGCTGAAAGGCGTTTTTAAAATAAGGTTTCTCCTTCTGCCCAAGAAAGCCATCACTGCTCACCTGACAACACGCTGGTAGAGGCTGGGTCCTTCAAACAGAAAATGAGGTAGTACCAAAATACTCGAAGAAATGAAATTAAAACAAATTATTTAAGGAGTTTATGTAATTGCTTTAGCCTCTCCGATGCTTTTCACTCCTGTCACAGAAGCCATTAGGGCCCATCTGAACTTCAAAGCAATTACAGGTCGGGAGAGCTTCCCAGAAACCTCCCTCTTAAAAATCTTAACAGCAGTTTAGCTACTGGTAGCTGGCAGGTTAACAATGCCTACCAGGGTGCTGGGCACTGCCAGGACACCCGCTGCTTTTCCTTCTTCAGAAGTCTGTGCACCGTCCGGGGGGCGGCAGGACACCGGCCCCACCAAAACAAAGAGAGTCTGCGGCTTAGGGGAAGGAGCACCCACATGAGCGCCCAGCAGGACCCGTGCCCCACAAGCGCCGTGGTTGGCGCCGCCCCGGATGGTGCTAAGGGAAGCTGCCATTGATACTCTTGTATTAGAGAGCAGCGCAACCCACCACCACCATACAGCCGGCCGGCACCACTTCACCACGCTCCTTCTCCAGACAGCTCGCTTTCCTTCAACAAGATGGCGGCCTTCCCACTCGCCTCCTTTACCAACATGGCGGGTCGAACCCCCATTGGCCTCCGCCCCTCGCCACCGCCCTCCTATAGGCTGAGCCGCCGGCTTTCCCCGCCCCCTACATTACAGGGCGTCGCCCCCAGCTGGGAACTACATTACCCAGGATACCTCGCGCCCCATGAGGTAACGCCCCTCCCTTCCCTCCCGGGCAAGGAGGGACGGGGCGCGGTCTCGCGAGAGTCCGCGAGGGCCGGGGCAGCGCGGGGTGGGGGGGGGGCGGGCGGCGGGGAGGGGTCCGGGCGCGGGGCCGCCCTGCGCAGGAAACGAAACCGCCCGTGCGGCCGGGGCGGGCCGCGCTCTGCCTCGCCGGGACCGTTGGCCTGGGCCCCATGGCGGCCGCGCCCGCGGAGGCGGCGTTGGATCCTAGCGGGCTCTCTCCGAAGGAAGAAGGGGAGCTGGAAGACGGCGAAATCAGCGACGATGACAACAACGGCTTCAGGCCCTGTGGCGGCGGCGGCGGCTCCGAGCCCGGCGGCGGCCTCGTCAGCAGCAGGCCCTACTCGAGGCGCAGGCCGCCTCCCGACCTCCGCGGGGGCATCTCCCTCTCCTCCTCCGGTCGGCGCTTCCCCCGCTCGCGGCACCAGCCCCCGCCGGAGATGGGGCACCTGCACGGCCACGGCGGGTATCGGCCCAAGGACTCGTTCCGCTCCCATCCGCCGCCCATGCCGGCGCCGCGGATGCCATCGGGCTCGCACTCCGAGACGGGCCCCCGGCTCTCCTTCTGGGAGCGCAGCCACAATGCCTTGGACCGATTCCGCTTCCGAGGCCGGCCCTACAGGGGTGGAGGGCGCTGGGGTAGGAGCCGAGGCGACGGCGATCGAGGAGGCAACCCTCCGGGGAGGCCGCCCGGAGGGGGAGGCGGTGCCGGCTTCAGTAGCAGCCAGGGCTGGAGGGAGCCCTCGCCTCGAAAATGTATCCTTGAGACGTGAGAGGGAGCGGAGGCGGGGAGGCCGTGCTGCTGGGGTGAGCCTGGGTGTGTCAGTGCCGCGTTACGTGGCCGAAAGCCCTGCGAAGGGACGATGTTCCCTCCTGCTCTGGCGCTAGGACTCCCGTGGGGTTAACGGAGAGGGAGGCTCCCCTTCCAGTCCCAGGGGTTGGCTGGGGCAGCGGGCCCTGCTTCTCAAGGAGAGGCTGCTGGGAAGCCAGATTGCTGCCGCGAGCTGGCTTGCAACCTGGCCGATCAGTCCCGTGTCGGGAAAAAGTGTAGCCTGAAACAAAGCTGTAGTCGATTGGATCCCAGGTGGCTGCTTTTCTAGCCCGAAGTGCGAGTATTGTGAAGCGGGGTCAGTCCTTGGTGCGGCAGTTTTAAAGTCTGTAATTAAAGTGTCACAGTTGTAAAGCTAAAACCCTAAGCTTGTTAATTTCCCTTATTGGGCAATGAAGGATCCACTGTTTTTTCACTTTTGCTTCCAGCCCTTCGGAGGCTGTTACACATAGCTAAAGTTAACTTTACAGCTAAACCTAAGTTGAACCGGGACTGTGTGCACAGAATGTGGTTTATATGGGAGTTTGGGTAACATACGAAAGCTTTATTTCTCTATAAAGCCGTACCCAGCTTTCCTTGTAGGACGTTCTCCACTGCTTGCTCCTAGTTAATAGAGTTCTAATTTTTCCTCCTTTTAGGAGTAGGAACTGTGGAAGTGATGGAAAAAGCTCTTCTCATTTTCCAGGTTTGCTATAGAAAAAAACCATAAAGAACTGATGCCAAGTGTAACTTAGGGGCAGCCTGGTACTGAAACTTGATGTAACTGCGTTGTTGCCTCCCTGAAAATGTAGACAAGTGTAAAAAACACTGAACAAGAGAACTAGTGGTTACAACCTATTCTCCAGAATCTCACAGTGGTTTATTGTCCTCTGTACCAGTAGTCAAAGGATGTGAGTTGTTTGCTTGACTGTGCTGGTTGATCCCAGGAACAGGAATTTTTCCTACTTGTGCCAGGAGTTAAGGCTTTGAAAGCTGCTCATTGGATCTTTGTGTTATTTTAGATACAAGATTATTTATCAATGTCACTAAGGTTTTTTTTTTTTTCTTTTTTTAATGTGGATGAAGTATGTAAACTAGTGATAAAGACATGCTTTTATTTAGTCTAATCTGATAAAGTTACAGCATTACCGAAGTCTTCATAAGAACTCTTCTTTCAGGGATCTTATCTCGAGAGGCAGCGAGTGAAGATGTGATTTGCCCAAGGTCACACAGTAAGACAGTTCTAGTGGTGAAAATAGATTTTAAGTTTCTTAATTTGCAGTGTTGCTCTGAGTACCAGAAAATGGTTACTTTCTGTGTAGTGAGTAATTTGCAGGGCAAACGTATTGATCATCCTAAACAGACGTTGCAATGCTTGTTAATACTGATACAGAGTCTCCTTCTCCCTTTTAATTAAAAGAGCATTCAGAAACCGATTATTACATTTTCAAACCAAAAGCAGAAAATGAGGAGGTCCTTTTTTTTTTTTTTTTTTTTCCCCTGATACTTAAGATGCAGTCTTGTGTTTAAACATGATAGAGAAGGTTCTAACATTGTTGCTCTTTCATAAGTAACATTCAGTTGTTTATGGATCATATAGTTAAGGAAGGCCCGTGATTTTCTCTCAGTGTAAGTTCTTTTCTGTATTTTTCGTATCCTTGACACCTAAAGGAGTCTATTACAGTATTCCTAAATATTAAGGTACCTGCATGTTGCTAATATTAATGGAGTAGCGGTGTAGTTCATGGGCATGTGACTTCAGAAGAGACCTTCACATCAACTGGTACAAGGAGGCTTGTGGCCTGGAGTGGTATTTGGAATTCCCCCAGGAAAGTGAAATGTTTAAGTCTCTGCTAAGAGAGAGATGTCTTTTTTTTTTTTTTTTTTTTTTTTTTTATCCTTGGAACTAGTACTTTGCACAGTGCTTTGTAGAAGTATATGTATAAATGGAGTAAATGACACGGTGGAGCACTTCAAGAATTCTTGTTACTTTTCTTTGGGTATTAGCTTTTAATAGGCTTTTCTCTTTTGATTCCTAGCAACTTTAACATGAAGTTGTTGGGTAGTCATTCTGTAGAAATTCTTGCATGAAGAATTGTGGAATTTTGAGTCTGAAATATGAAACCAAGATGTGACTTTCTGTTTCTGTTGAATTCTGAACTCTTCACAGCATACATTTTTCTTCACTTCTAAGCCCCTCGTTTCTTCAGTTCGTCCCTTTTTTTTGGTTGTAGGGTGAAGTTTCTTCTGAGTTGATTGAAGAATAACTACTGTTTTAATGTATATGTGCCTGTCTGCCTTTCATAGCTCTCCATGTAGTCTTGTATTCTGTGTTTAGAACCACATATAAAAAAAAATTCTACATATGTGAAACACAGAATTTCTGATTAATACCATTGTGGGAGCTCTAGCAATTGTATTATCCTGAGCACAAAAAACATGTCAAAGTATTGTCTTGTTACCCAACTCTAGATGACTCGGAAGCTATTGAAGTATTTCAATATCAAATAATAGTTAGACTTATTAAGGGATTTAACATAATTTATGAAAATTAGCTTCTGATTTTTCTGTGACTCACAATCTCTACTGTAGTTGTCTTTTTGGAAGTAGAACTGTGTTGGAAGTGAATTTGGCAAATATGTTTACTGCGTAATTTGGTGTCATATTGCACACAGCTCTTCGTATAGTCAGCATGTTTATAGATTGTTTGATTGCCTTCTGGATTTTATGTAGTTTATCTTTGCTAGTTTCTGCTTTTTGTGCTGAAGCTTAAGAAAGCATTGTAAAGCAAAACATTTCCTGATATTACAGAAGTTGTTTTTGTAGGATACATACCGACATTCTTCATACTTATGCTAGAGGTTAACGTAGTGAAGCATCCAAGTTGTTGATGCACGTTGTGAGCAGAAGACAAATATAAAGTTATCTTCCTCTGGATTCTGTATGTCTGCATTCAGAGGACACCTATTTTAGCTTTTAGTTTTAGTCCATTTATTGTTTTAAGAGATGACGTTGATGAAAGAGCATTTCGCATAACTGGGTGTGAGTCAGCTGTTATCACAGCGGGGTTGATACCGAGTCAGGTTTGACTCAGTCGACTTTCAGTATCCAGAAAGATTTCCCCTCCAGCATGATTATTTTACAGGATAGTTTAGTTTTTCCAGTGTCGGGTTAAGGTAAGAGGAAGTGAGCCTCTAATAGTGAGAACTTTTATTCTGGATACAGTTGCCTAAAAATATTTCCATTGCCTGCCTTGGACAACGTGCTATCAAGAAAATCTATCCCTTGGGCATGCATAGACAACCTTTTTTGAGTAATTAGTAATTCCCAGTCCTCTCTTAGCATTTTTTGAATGTTTTGTTTGCAAGTCTTCAGTCACTTTTTATTCCCTTCAGTTGTTGATTATTCTTACCTTACCTAATTTGTTGAGCTGCAGCTACTGCAGTGTGTAATTGTGCTGTGGCTAGACTTAGCATTTTATGAAAGGATAAAATAAGTGAGAATGAATTTAACCTGTCTTTTTCAGAATGTCAGATGGGGAGTCAGTACTTGAGTTATGAACTATGACTTGTTCTGTGTAATAGGGAACCTTCTCGGCATTACAGCTGTTGTCTCTTGCTCACACCATCCTCCCAGAAACAAGAGTTCTCAGCAATTCATGAAATTCTTGTCATAAGTAGGATATTATAAATTGTTGGTTTGAGAAAATGTTTATTTAAGCTGTCAGTATATAATAATGGATACATCTTTTGCATGCTTTTCATATTTATAAAGGGTATTTTTCAAGCTAGCCTTAAGGTAAAACTAAAATATATAAGAATGATCTTAACTTCTGTTTCTCAGAATTTAGTCTTCAGTGGTAATATTGCCACTGTTTTAAGGTTATACATGTTCTTGCATTAGTTTTCTTGACCAGTAATTCAGCCAAAACTTTTGGAAGGTCCCCGTCTAGAAAGCAGAACTACTCTTCTAAAAATGAAAACTCTGTGGAAGAAAGTTTTGAGGATCTGCTCTTGAAGTATAAGCAGATACAGTTAGAGCTTGAATACATTAATAAAGATGAAAGACTGGCTTTGAGCAACAGGGAAGAAAATGAACAACAAGAGGATGATAAAACAGTGGACACTGAGGACCAAATAACTGTAGAAAATGACAGTATTGCAACGGATGCTACAAAAGAAGTATCTCCTGAGGAGAAAAATCCGGTTATAGCCTTTCAGGCATTTGAACTGAAACCTCTCAGACAAAAACTGCCTACTCCAGCTGAGAGGAGCAGATTAAAAAAGGGCAAAGAAGGAACGAAACAGTCATCACAAAAATCTGAAGTCACAGAATCCGGCCAAGGTGAATACTTGTAAAGTTGTTTTAACTTGTAAAGTTCTTTTTGCTTGCCATTATCTATCATATTTATTAGGTGTTGGGGAAAATTTTACTTTAATTAAAATATTGATTTTATTTAAAATGTTAAATGTTTTAAGTTCTAGATGTAATTAACTCCTGTTTTATGTAATTCAAGGAATTACGTAAACATGCTTGGAAGCATGTTTTTGTTTTTTTTAACTAATATGTTTTCTTAGACTGGTGGATACTTTGCCAGAAAGCACAAGGACAGGACTTGAAGGTTTTAATTGCTGTTCACAGCAGAAATCATTGGCTTTCACTGAAAGTTTTCCTTCTGTTTTTTCCCTAGTTCTTTTTTTGCAGAAGCAAAATGTGGTTATTTTTTTAGCTGAAAAGATAACATTTAGAGACATCTTTTTCTGTATTTGATCTTTGTTATGTGTTTTGTTCAGTGTAACAAGCCTTTATGAGATGTTTTCACCAGAATTATTTTGGTCACTATTGATATTCACGAATAGTGAAGAAATCACGGGCCAGAAATAGAAAGGATTTGTAGAAGAAATGTAGCCAAAGGGTAGAGTATCTTGTCCAGGTAGTTCTGGACTGCAGGCCAAAGAGCATAATTGCTCAGACGCATGAACCAGTTACCGAGAAACAAGTTATCATGTCCAGCTGACCTGTGGTGAAAGTCCTTGAGCTTACTTTTAAGTCTGCAGCAAAATAAAGCAGCTAGCTTCAACTTGCTATTCTGAGGCTTCATCTAGTTCTAATAAGCGTTTGCTGTGGTTGAGGGCGTGCTTGTGGATATCACTTGTCATCTTATGTTTGCTAATTTGTCAATTTGTGTAAACTATCAATTTGAGTGGGAAGAGACAAAGTAGTAAATGGATAGATTAAGAATACAGGTGAGTAATTAGTAGGCATATGAAGGTAGGACTAGAGCACTGAAAGTCAAAATGATTTATACATAACTTCAGAATGAGACTTCAGAAGGCAAAGCCTGTAAAGAAACCGAAAGAGAAAACTGATAATTAGTAGTCAAACCACCTCATTTTTTCCCCTTGTGTCTTTCCCATTAGCAAAACCAAAAACCAAACAAACAAAACCACCCCCCCCCCCCCCCCCCCCCAAATATAGGTTCTGGTATTCTTTAAGAGGTAATGTAGTTTTTAATGGGAGGCATGAGGAAAAACAACGGATATTGACCATAGAAGAAAAAACAGTAGCCTGCAGGAAGAGAACATAGCAAGGCAGGAGTAAAAGAGCTACTTAAAAAGCAGAACAGTCACAAAAAAAAAATCCAACTTCAAAACTTAGAAGCATTGAAGTTGAAAATACAGTTCATATGATAATGAAAATAGATGCTATAGTATGCACATTAAGAGCATCTTAATTTTTGCACGCCACTGGAATGTATGACATAAGAATGATCTGAAAGCAGACAGATTAAGTATTAGCGTGACTGTTTATCAATGTAATACAGGCTTCCAAGAAAGACCCAGCTGATTTGAGTTATTGCAGATTCATGTGTATCAAGTGAATGTGTACTACTTGATTATGCATATATTAGGAAATAAGCAGAATTGTTTTTCCCATTATTTTTAAATGGTGTACTGCACGTTTCTCCAGACCTGTTCAAGTTGAAGAACTTGTCTTAAAACTCAGGGAAGTTTGTGTCTCTTTCTAGAATTAATTCTCCGTGGTTCAACTGTTCTGACAGAGGCTTTGCAGTATTCCCTGCTATCCTTCCCTTGTTGCCCATTAGTCTGTTCTGCCTGTGTTGTCCCCTTCTGGTTTGAAAGGGCGTTTTAGTTTGTGTAGTATGTCCCTGCATATGTCTGCATCACAGAAACTACTGTACCATCTGTGTCTCCCTACTTCTATCCTGTGGTCTGAATGGTTAGAATCTTTGCTTAGTGTAGTAACTTTTTTGAATTTTCTGTTAGCATACATACGGGTATTAGATATTTATTTTTCTTCCTCTTGTATGTGTGCTTTTAAAAAAATGCATGCATGTGCAAGTAGGAAGACCTTCAGCATTTGCTACGTACCGTTTTTGTTTATGTATAAGGTCTTGGTATATTTTACACAGCACCTTTCTGAATGTGAATTTTTGTAAAATGCTAGGAAGAGTAAAAGCTGTATGGAGTACAAACTTATTTTCTACCAATCTGAGTTGTGAGAAAGAATCCCTCTTTGAAGAAAGGCTAATATAGGAAAAGATCTCCGAGCTTCTCTCTAAATGTTTATTTCCTTCTTCTGATGCAGATAAACATATATATGTGTGGTTATATAAAAATTATATAATTATAATTTTGCTATCAATTATATTAATAGTTGTTAGCTATAATCATTAAATTATGTAATAGTATAATATAATATTATATATTATGCACATTAACATATTATATTTTTATATATATATATACACACTATATCATAATCAGATGGATATATGGCTTTTGGGCAGTCTAACAAGTTAATATGTCAACTTTTTAATGTTTCGCAGGAAAGCATTACTATTTACTATTCATTTCCATAGGATAACTCTTCTGTTTTCCTTTGGCATGAAATGGAGTGTGTTCTTACTGCAGCTTTAGGCCTTTATATTTAATTCTGCAAAAGACTGACCAGTTACTCAAAATAGCTGCCAGTGGAATCTGAGATGCTCAGGACAGCAGCTGATATGAGATGGTAGCATAAAACAGATGGCAAGAAGTCTTCTTTTCCCCTTGTCTCTAAATCTGTTTTTCTCTGCTTCTTGGGGAAGTACATGTCAACTTCAAGACAGATAATTATTAAAAAAATGACAAATCTTGCCTTAGGCTTACGACATCACAATGATGTGGATTTCATCAGACGTGCCAAGTTTATATTAATGTTTGTTAATGTGATCTTATACATACAACAGCTATTCTGTTTTACACTATGTACCAATGATACTGATAAAATATGTTTGTATGGATTAAATTCTGCACATCATTTTAATGTAGCTCTGTCTCATGAGAAACAGCTCGCTCAAAAATATGGTATGTTTCTTTTGGAAGGTACAGAAGACAAAGAACAAACATCAGTGCGAAAGCTTAGCAGTTCAGATGTTACATCTGAAAAGGTAAGGAAGTATTCCTCTGTAGATGAGGCGTAATTGCGTTATGATACTCTGATGGCTTTTTCCAAATTGCAGTCCAGAAATGTTTCAGTAATAGAAACAGTCCATTCTTAAGGAATGACACTTACCGGTGCAGTAGGATTTTTAACCTTTCTCTTGATAAAAATTTTGGGACAGACTACAAAAGACTTTCAAAAAAGATTTAGTTATTAAATGATGTTTCCTGATTTTTTTTTTTTTATCTTATTCTTTCTTCTCTTTTCTTCTCAAGAAACTGCTTGATGATGAGGAGGAGATGTCTGAATTGCAACTTAGGCTTCTTGCACTTCAGTCTGCTAGTAAAAAATGGCAGCAAAAAGAACAACAGGTGATGAAGGAAAGCAAGGAAAAATTAACAAAAACGAAAAGTGTAACACAGAAAGTCAAAGCCAGTACAAAAGCACATTCAACAAAAAAACCTAGTGCTACAGGTAATAAGTTTAAAGTTACTGAAATGGCTACCAATGGCATGACCTCTGAAATAAAAACCCCCATAGTATGTTATGTGAAACATTGGGCAATAAGCTTTAATCGTTCTAAACCCCTGTACATCTACTCAAAGCTCTTGAAGAATCTAGGATTAGAGGGAACCATTTAGGTAAGGTGGTGTTAATTGCATACTTTTTATTTAAAGCCAAGCAAGCTTTGAGGAAACAGCAGACGAAGACATCAAAGAAGATGCAGCAGCAAAAGGAACAAGACAGGCGTCAGAAAGAGGAAGACCAGAGGAAGCAAGAAGAGGAAGAGGAGAGAAGAAAAAGAGAAGAAGAAATCAGAAAAATTAGGGACCTCTCAAATCAAGAAGAGCAGTACAATCGATTTATGAAGCTAGTTGGAGGAAAGAGGAGATCGAGAAGCAGGGTAACAAATTTGTTATATGGTGTTCAGGTGTTATATTTGGGATTCATGAGTGATTTCTGTCTTGCCCTTCCTGGTTCTATGTCCCTCCTTCCTCCTCTCCCCCCTTAAAAAAAAAAAAGACAAGCTCAAAGTATTTCAGTGTTTACAGTTTTTAATCCCATGTTGGGCAGGCATTCCCTTTGGGTTTGGTAAGATCAGTTTTTGAGTTGTACATTTGCAAGTCAGTGGTAAAGCTCCTAAAGATATTTTGAACATTGTGATCAAAGGGCAGCGTGTAATTTAACACAAACCAATCAACCAAACTTTCTTGGCTTTCTTCTCTTAGATTGCAGTTTTGTCTCCACATTTTCAAACTTTTTGTGTCTGTACGACTTCAGTGGCCTGCCTCTTTCAAAATGTCATCTGAGGTTTGGTTTTTTGTAGTACTTAATTTGTCAAGGTACAAAATATGCCCCGACACAAAAACTAATTAATTACTTCAACGTCATTACAGGATGACAGAATTTTATAGAATTTATGAAGAAATAAAGTTACTGCAGTGCTGGTCATGCTGTATTTGTAGGCTGTCTTCATTCTGTCACCTTGAGATTAGCAAAAGGCACTTGAGTCACTAATGTTCAGTCTCTCAAACATTCGTACATTACAGAAAAAATGACAGTGTTTCTTCAGCATTAATTCTTTCATCATGGAAGCAGTACAGCTGCTGCAGCTAGATGCTTCAAGTGCTTGGAGCTACTGATGCTGTAAGGAGAAATGAAACTGCAACTGAGGGAACTGGAACTGCCTATTTGAGGTCATGTTATGGAAGAGTCCCATATAATAAAGCATTTGATTCTCTTTCAGTGTTTCAGAAATGTATAAACGTGGCAATTTACCAGATACATAATGACCTCATAGGTATTTAAAAACTGCTTCTATGTATCATGAACACCCCCCCCCCCCCCAAAGATCAAGTTTAAAACTGCCTGTTAATTTGTCAAGTCACTACCTGCAAGGGATTTGATTAAAAGGTGATCTTCAGTTTGCTCTGTTTGTACAAGCTAAGTAAATTGTATTTATAAAGCAATTGGAAGACAAAATTATAAGGGCCTGTTTCTAAAATTTACTTCTAACTGGTTTGCTCTAAGAGAATAACATAAGACCAGCTAAATAAAATACGCTTTTTTGTGTGTTTAGTCTTCAGATACAGACTTGAGATGGTCTTTGGATAAGCCGTCTACAGATAGTGCAGGAGGCATATATCAGTATGATAATTATGATGAAGTTGCTATGGATACAGATAGTGAAACTAACTCTCCAGGTAAGACTTACTTACAGTTTTCATGTATGGTGATTGGTGAA
Organism: Nipponia nippon; assembly: GCF_047370975.1. Lineage (NCBI taxonomy): Eukaryota > Metazoa > Chordata > Aves > Pelecaniformes > Threskiornithidae > Nipponia > Nipponia nippon. The sequence goes on along the minus strand of NW_028262347.1, from coordinate 40,907,259 downwards.
AATAGTTTAAAAGTAGCTATCTTTTGAGGAGGAAAATCTTTCTTTTGAGATGTGGCAGTTAGAGAACTAACATTTTAAGGCAAGACAATTCTGTCTTGTTTTAATGCTGATTCTCTTTCTTCTCCATCTCTGCTGTAGTAGTATTTTGAAGGTCTTCAAGGTTATACTGTTGTCATTGCAGTATTGTAGAGTTTATTCTTTTACATTCCCAAGCATCTGTGTGGAAAGTAAGGGCCCCAGGGTGTTGACAGGATAGACAGCAGTTTTGCAAAAAAGGGCCTGGGTGTCCCAGTGGACATTAAGTGAAATGTGGATCAGCAGTGTGGCTTTGGGTGATAAAGGCGATCTGCAGCCTGGGTTGTAGCACTGTGACTATAATGGGTAGGTGGTTGGAGGGGGCTGTTAAACGCTGACAAGACTACATCAGTTTTCTGGTTTCACAGTAGGAGAAAGGTGGTGACATCCTAGGAGGAGTCTAGCACAGGACCCTTTTTGACTAAGGGAAACTGTTCCAGGCCTGTTTTTCATAAAGTTCATTGGGGACTAGAGCACTTGATTTATGGAAAGAGACTGGGAGAGCTGAGTTTGTGTTGAGAAGAGAAAGCTAAGGAAGGCTTTTGCTGCTGTCCCCAACTACCTAGTGGGCAGCTATAGAGAAGACAGACCCGAACTCTTCTGTGGAGTGTGCAACAGAAGGACAAGGGGCAACACTTAAACTGTAACAGAACAAATTCTGGTTAGATATAAGGGAAAACTTTCACAGAGGATGGTCAAACACTAGAACAGGCTAACTGGAAATGTCGTGGAATGTCCATCCTCAAATATACTTGGAACTTGACTGGAAAAGGCCCTTAGCAACCTGACTTCGGGGGCAGCCCTGCTTTGAGCACCTGTGCTGGAGCATATGCCTTCCAGAGGTCTCTTCCAGCATAAATCATTTATTGATTTCTGAGTTTGAGGTACATTTAAGGTATTCAGGTTTCCTTGTTCCATCTCAACATGTGGAGTGTTGACAAAACTTCATTAAGCGTACTACTTTATTCACCATCTTTATTCTCTTGCTTTTCATCTCCCCCCCCCCCCTTTTTTTTTTTTTTTCTCCTTTCTTGTCAGCCTTCCTTATACATTAGTTTGCTAAAATACTGCACCTACTGTTTTGGACATGTAAGCTACATGAATCTTCTCTTGATGAAGCATCTTAAGCTCTAGTTTTATGTTTCAGAATTCAGCATCAGCTGTGCATTTGGTCTGCTTCTGTCCTAATCCGTATTGTATTTTTGGTAGCCAGTAATCAGGAGACTCTGTGTTGAGACACCTAGTTTAAGAGGGTAGATTCTTGCAAATGAAATCAAATATGAGGGCTGAATCATTCTGAATCATTACCTTAGTAGTAATGTTTGGCTGTAATTGCATTTCATGTGTAAAATAGAAAAAGGACAGGTAACTACCCTTTTTATATACATACATGTAAGAAATAAATGCCCTGTGCTGTGTCTGGTGTTACCTTGAAAATTGGTGCATAGTATAGACATTTGTTTCCTCCTCCTGCTGCATTAAATCAGTTGAAGTATAAGCATGAGTTGGTGCTTAATAATTACCTGCCAGATTTCTTATGCTTGATAATTTTTTTTAATTACAGCATCTTCTCCGGTACAGCCTCCTTTCTTTGAGTGTCCAATAGGATATTTTCCACCTCCGGTACCACCAATTTCCTTGCCACTGCCACCTCCAATTCCAGTAAGTAACCTTGAAAGGAGTATATTTTTGAAAAGGTTGATAATTCTCATTTTGTATCTTACTTCTAATGCTAAAGTTAGGATTAAATTTAGATTATGTTTTTGATACAATTCTCTGTTTGGTGATTCCCTTGAACTAGCTGATAGACTTGTGTTTGCTTTTTTAAAACTCTTTATTTCAGCTATTTTTTTGGCTGATCCAGTTCCTGTTTAATGGAAGTTCTCCCTATTGAACTAAAATTTTCCCTTCATTGTTAGAGCTGTGCTGTTTCATAACAGAAAACAAGAATTGCTTGAAGCACATAAGGAAAAATAATGAATTGGAATTGTTAGTGCAAGGCAACTTTGCCTGTTATCTCTAGGCCATGTATGTAGATATGCTTAGTCTCTGACTTGTTACCTACGGGGGGGAAAAAACAACCGAAAATGTAGCTCATTAGTCCTTTAAAACTTTGTGCATTTTGACTACATGCTGTCTGTCTTCTCACCTAAGAGTCCACATGGAAATTCAATTAGTGTAGTTTTTTTCCCACCACTGTTCTTCACTGAATGATTGTTACCCTTCTTAGTAAAGCATAGAAAGTTGCCATTCCCTGCCATGACAGCTTCTGAATTTTTGACTGAGGGACACTGTAATTTTGTTAGCGAAGACAAATACATAAAACTGTTTAAGAACCCTTTTTTCAAGCAGTGTGAACCTGTCTGGTCAGCCATATTTCTGTGGCTAGACTATCTCTGGTTCGGAATTCTCATTCGTGTTTAGTTTGTATGTCTGCACTACTTTACTATCCAAATGTAATCTTGTTTCCATTACCTTCTTTGAGTAAATGCTAACTGTTTAGCAGCAGCCTTTGACAGTGATCTAAATCTGCTGCAGTTTGAATTAGTTTTAAACCATGAAATAAGTTAGGTCTTAACCTCTGCTAAATAATCATAAAGTAGTAGTAATTTTCACGTTTCAAACCCTCATTTTCTTTTTTTATCACAGCCTGTACCATCTTTGAGCCAGCTTTACGTGGAGGGCATTTCTGGTCTTTCTCTTGAGCTGCCTCCACCTCTTCCACCTCTTCCCCCTGAAGAGCCTGAACAGCCACCAAAACCGCCTTTTGCTGATGAGGAAGAGGAAGAGGAGATGCTCTTAAGAGAAGAATTACTGAAGTCTCTAGCCAACAAACGAGCTTTCAGATCCGAGGTACGCCATTGGTTTTTGAATGTAAACCTCTAGATGGCAATCTTGACCAAAACTTAAATGTGACCTGCTAAGTGAGGATTACAGCCTTTTTTATGCTGTCTTTCTGATGTCTTCAAAAAACCCCCAGATTCTCTGAATTTCCGTCACCCTCTACCTCCCAAAAGAAACCAAAACAAAAACCACCCCAGAACACCCTTTGAGTCGTAAATTGCAGCTTGTCTTTTATTTCTGAAGGAATTATGAAACTTCAAGATAATGAAAATTGAGTATGTTCAGGGGAATGGGGATTTTATTTTCTGCAAAAAAGAAGTTTATTATTTATCAGCTGTCAGTTAGAAAACAAGACACTTAACTTTGTTTCAGCCTTCTAGTAAAAGGAGTTAAAGAGGCTAACTGTGGTGGGTTTTCTTGGAGTGAGAAGCAAAGTTTGTGGTTGTAAAAATTTAGATTGTTTTTGACCTCATTAAAAGGTCGCAGATCTCTTGCAGTTGAACTGTGAATAACGGGCATGTTCTTCTGTGCCTTTTTGATCTTATTGCAGAATTGTAAGATTTGTCTAATACGTTTAGATAGTCTGCCTAAATCACAACTCCAAGTTCCAAGACATGTATGGAACAGTCTCATTTATGCTTATGTCTTTTAAAATAGCTGTGTATAGTGTGTATTTTTATGACTGTATTTTTGTTTTATTTTGTTAGGAAACTTCAAGTAACAGTGGTCCACCTTCCCCTCCTGTTCCAGATAATTTGCAGACTGTTCCAAGAAGCAATCTGTCTGCTGTCAGTATTAATACTGTGTCTCAGCCACGGGTACAAAATACAAAGTTTGTTAGAGTACCAAGGCCTCCACGAGCAGTGATCACAGTAAGGAAATATTGGTGCTTTCTATTCATAAGACCATGAGTTGAAGTTGTCCTCAGTTCAAGTCAACAGCAGACTTTAAGGTTTTCTGGTGATACAGCACAGAATGGTAGAGCTTCAATTAAACAGTTGAATTATTAGTAACTTCAATAATCCATATGCTTTTCTAGAAAGAATTTGACTCTGAAGTAAGAATTTACAGCTTAAGAGAGCATCAAAACACACCAGCATTCATCTGAACTAAAAGACACTGTAAATATAGTTCAATTAATTTCTTTTCCAGATTAGCAGAGATTAAAGGGTGCTGTTCAATGGTAGTTGAGCCAATCTTATCACTGTTTGTTGCCAAAAAAGAGGTGGTCTTGCTCTTTCTCCTGATCCTGGCCAAACGGTGTCTCCCTTCTTTTAAACTGGGGTCTTAAGCAACAGAACTGATGCTCCACTTATTTAACATGCTAAACTGGTTAAAAAACTGACCTTGGGGGGGGAAAAGGTACTTTTCCTTCTAGGGGGAGTTGAATTTTTTTAGTGAACCGTGTGTGAGCATCAGAGCTAGCACAAAAGTAGTGGCAGATGGCATGTCTGTGAGTGCGGACGGAAGACAGGAGAGAGTATTCTCCTCTTCAGGCAGCAGCAGACTTTGTTACGTTAGCTCAAGCCATATTCTGTAACTTGACCTTCATTTGAAGGGAGGTATGTGCAGCTAGCATTTTTGATGTCTGCAATCTCTTTGGGTTGTTGGAAATGTGTTATAAAAACATACTTGCCTGTGTTATGCCAGGCTGGAAGTCCATATAATCTACTGTTCTATTTATGGCAGTGAACCATACATGATGGATAGTTTGCAATTATTTTAACAACACATCTTCCAAAGCGTGGTTTGTTGTAGCTCTTTCCCATGCAGATTCTCTAATGAATAATATGATTGAGTCCATACCTTTGCCTTTCTGTCAGTGGATGGTGTCTCTAATAAACTAATTTTTTTACTAAATTTGGAAGAATATATAATATCTTTGAGACAGTTATATCACTATCAATAATCTAGCTGTAGCTGGCCAACAGCTTTCTTGCTTATAAATACAGACTCTATGATCACTTGGTCACCTGATGCCATAATGAAAAATAAAAAGCTTAAGATGGTAGAGACCTGAATGTTCCTTTTTGGCCACTCTAAGGCCTGCTTTCCTTTCTGTAGGAAAATTGTGCTCTTAAGCTTAAAGTGGAAAGAGAGAGAGATATTTTTTTTTTTAATCTGTACCCATCTTCACAATCTACTTTAAATTCTAGATATAACTAGAGTAATTGTTCAGTTTGGGCATGCTTATAGCCTTTCTATAATCATTTCATGTTTACTTACCTTTTTAAGTGTTCTTATGTTTAAATACTAAACCTATTCTGAAAAACCCTTTAAATTACCACATATTCTATTGTTTTCAGACTTCATTAACTGCTATTGCATAAATGAGGGAGAGCACATGTTACTGGGGAGCTGGTGGTTTGCTTAGTAACATAATAAATGTCTCATCAGCTGTGCTGTTGAAAGGCATTATGTAAATGTTAAAAAACCTGCAACTGAAATTCAGTGCCTGTTGCTAATGATGGCTAACTTAGTTAAAGCTGACAGGTTAATACCTTGTATTTGAATCAGTTAGCTTGGCTAGATTTTTTTTTTTTACAGAAATGATATTAGAAACAAAGTATTTTGCATTTGTTAACTTTTTTAAATAGCTTGGGATATAGAATATATAAAATAGGTGTATGTTGTAAAGAACTTACGGACAAATAATGTTCACAGGAGACTAGTCACAAGGTATTTCTATTCTCTGAAAACAATTCAATGTAAAAATAGTATCAATTACTCCTGTTAGTTTAAGCTTTTAGAAACAATTTGTATTGAACACTTATGATTTTTTTTAACTTTTGTAGTATTTGGTATTTCTTACTGGAGCCTAAAAACGATGAACTCGTGAGAATTTAATTTTGAACTTAAAAACTGGGAGTTTTTCTGTGAGCATTGTTGGATATATCCAGAAATTTTAAAAATCACAAAGGTATAGAAAATGCAAATTCTTCAGGTTTTTGAAATCTAATGTCATAGTTTTGGGGGCTTGGTAGCTTTTGAATGGTTCAGTATGCTGGACCACATTTCAGAAGAGGTTTTAAATTTACAAACCTTGGGATTTCTTCTGTGGATTTGAGGACCTCTGCGTGGTGAAATAGCCTACAGACATTGGTTTGCTTTTTCAGTGACATCTTGTAACCCTTTTTCAGAGTAGTCATGGACGCTTTGTTCACCAGAGACTGACAATATGTCTTAGAACATTATGGAGAGATCCTGCGTTACAGCTGAGGCTGTAGTTCCCCTGGAGCAGAAGCTAATCTTGCTGAAGGCAGTGTGATGGTAGTTGCCTGGTGTTACTTTACTGATTGTTAAATGTTTTGCTGAACCACATCAAAAAATAAGACCTGGGAAAAAACACCCTGGAGAAAAGCTGACTTTGACCCTCCCCACTATCAGCTTTTCCCCTAGAAGAAAAATGGAGAAGGCAGTTACACAGTTTACCCTACACAACTGTGCCAAAAGCAGCTTGGTGGCTTTGGTCTTTTAATACCAAGAGCCAGTGATAGGGGAAAGGTTCTATTGGGCATCTGAAGATGAGAAGGGTGGGGTGCCTTGCCTCATTAATTTAAGTTTCCATAGAGCTACAGCCAGAGAATATTTGTGAGGAGAGGACCAATGCCTTGTTCTGTTTTCTTGCACCAATATAAATTGGAATTTCACCTACCTGTGCTATGGTGATGTAAAAATGATGCAGCTGTAGTACATTCAGAAGTAGCAGATATGATCCTTATCTTAAGAACTGTCCAGAAAGAGAATATCAACAAGAAACAATTGTGGAAATTGGGTATTTTTCACTTCAAAAAGTGTTCTGTGGTTTTTTTTGGGTGGGTCTTTTTTTTTTTTTTTTTTTTGGTGTGTGGGGTGTCAGCTTTAAAAGACACTTAGAGCTTTGAAGAGGTCCTGTCCTGAGGTAAAGGTTAAATGTATGACTGTAATTGTCTGGGCCTACACTGGGAGATGGGAAGAGCAGTCCTGGAAATGTGAACTAAGTTGCTTCTTTTCAAGCTGTAACTCCAGAGTATTTGAGGCTAATCTAAATTGTCTGCTTGTTTGTGCTGGAATTGGCAGTCATCTGATCCTCAGTGAGCTGTTTCAGTTAGTGATGCTGGCAAAAAGTGATTAATCTTGTTTCATTTGTTCTTTATGTACTGTTGGTGTTCTGCCAATTTAACTGCCTGAGCAGCTCACTGTAAGGTCAGCTAAGTAGAACTATGGGACAAGAGGCATCACAACTGTGTGGCAGAAAGATGATGGAGTTCTATGTCTGCCACAGCATTTCTAATGCAGACTTGATTGATTGTTACCTCTTATTACTTAAAAAAATTGCGTGCAAATGGCAGATGATAATTTTCATTACAATTGAAATGATTCATGAAGTGTAGGAGTCAAAGGTTTGAGATTTGTATGCTGTGACCATAGAGATGTAAATATGCTGCAGATACTTGGGAATAGGTTGAAAATGTTTGGAGTACCTTTCATTTTAGAGTATCAAGAATGGGTACAGTATCTCTCTTGTAGTGGAGATGCACGAATGCTTAGGCTTTTTCTTACAATGTGGAATTGGCGTGCCATGATAACAAAAGGAGTTAATATCTTTTTTTTTTTCTCTTCTAGTAAATATGTGCTTAGTTGTATCTGTCTCTAACTTTTTCTTGCTATAAAACTTCCTTCATTCTCCCCACAGCTTCCAAAACACAAGTCTGTTGTGGTTACATTAAATGACTCAGATGATAGCGAGTCTGATGGAGAGCCAACTAACTCAACTAACAGTGTGTTTGGAGGACTAGAATCTATGATAAAAGAAGCAAGAAGAAATGTTGAGGTAAACACTGTCAGCGTGTAGGTTTATTTTATAATGATTTTGCTTTGTATATGGAATTCAAACTTTAGAATTGGGTTCAAGAAATACTGGATTACATCAGAAATGGGCAAGAGTGAGTACATTACTCCTGTCTGGACCATTACATTGTAATTTGGATTGCACAAGCTAATGAAGTTTTTTTTTTTTTTTTGTTAAGATGGCATCCTGAAGACAGAATTTGTACTATATTTTGGTTTCATTTTTTCAATTAAAATTCAATGCATCTTTAATTACTAGCAAAAAATATTAGCTTAGAAGATCTTATTAGCCTTGAACAGCTTTGTTTGTGCTGAAATACCTCTTAAAAATAGTAGTTAATAGCTGTACTTTAAACCAGTGTGACTAGTATTGACTTCAACCTTGTTGTAGCAGGCCTCAAAAATCAAAGCCCCTCCAAAATCAGAAAAAGAAAATGATCCAATGAGAACTCCAGAGGCTCTACCAGAAGATAAGAAGATAGAATACAGACTCTTAAAAGAAGAGATTGCCAGGTACAACCGAGTTTGCTAACATAAAATGTACATTCTGTGTAGTCCTTTACTAGTCTATTTTTGTCACTGGAAGGAAAATGTGAGTTTCAAAACCTTGCCATTACCTTCAGGTTTTTCCCCCACTCAATTTTTAATAAAACAACATAGGAGTCTAAAGAAAGTCCTTGGATTTGAACTGACTTACAGTGGTTGATTGCCGTTGTGGAAAGTTCTTTCTCTTTTAACTTGCAATCTTGTCCTGCTACTTTTTTTGACAATTTTGAAACTATTGGGAGTACAGGTCAAAATGAATGTTGAAGGTACTGAACATCTTTGCTTTTAACATCTCTGTTTTAGTCGTGAGAAGCAGCGCTTAATTAAGTCTGATCCTCTGAAGAACAATTCGTCCCCTGCAAATTCTGATGGTGAAGTTGATGGAGTTGGGAGAATAGCAGTAGTGACAAAACAAGTCACAGAAGCAGAAGCAAAGCTTAAGAAAAACAGGTACATATTTCACTGCTGTAAGTCTTGCCTTGTTCGCTTAGCAGGATGAAAATTGTAAATAATATTTTCAAATGTGTAGCATTTAAAGTGCAGCAGATGACTGGTTTTCAGTTGTCTTGAACTATCCAGTCTTGAATTCTGTTGCTGTACAAAAGGAATTGTGGTGTTTGATGGTAACTTTTAAGTATGATTTGTCATGCTAACTGTTTTCAGCTGTGTTTACATTTAGTGACTAGAACATCCTCTGTGCCACTTAATAACTCTGAAATATGAAAGAAATTAGTGTGCTTTTCACTACTCTGTACACTTGGACGGTAGCATGTTTCAATGTATGCCTGATACATATAAATGAATGAGTGTTTCTGCAGAATAGGTATGCTGTTTGAAGCTTTTCCTGTACACCTTTTCTCTTTTAGCATGCCTCTTCCATGTTTCTCACCCTTCTTCCAAGTTACTGTGGAAAATATAAGTGCTTTGCATCCTTCTTCTCTGCTTCTATTGCTACTTGATTATTCCTGTGTGGTCTTGTGAACAAACTGGTTCCTGGTCAGACATAAATTGAAGGACATTCTTCCTCCCTGCCTTTATTCACACCTAAGTCTTTATCTTGCTTCCTTTAATGCGTAGCTTTTTATATTTAATTACTCTGCTATTGTGCTATAGTACTACGGCTTGTGATCTGCTAATGTGTGTATGTGCCCTAAGGAAGAATTGGGTTGTTACTTAACAGAAAGCAAGAACGTGTTTTTTTGATGTCTTAATGTTAAAAAGAGTATTAAAGATACACCACTTGCTTACTTTCCCTTGTTCTCATAACTAGAATATTTTCATCTGCCTTATACTGACATGCTGAACTTGGGATACTGAAATCTGCTGTATGTACTACCAATATTTAATGTCTTATGGATGTTAAGACTATGGAGAAACTTAGAATGTTGTTTGTTAATAAATGAAAAAGAGCTGGGTTCTTAAATAACTAGGGTTTCAGAGGAGCAACGATAGCTCTGAGAATCTTCCCTTTGGAAAAAATTTTGTGACATGGCTTTTCTACTTTTAGACTTCTGTTGATGAAGGATGAATCTGTCCTGAAACATTTGTTGCAACAAGAGGCCAAGAAGAGAGAGAATGTTCGAATTGCTGAAAGTAAGATTAACAAACTGGCTGAACAGCTACAAGCAACAGAGAAGATCCTGAATGCTAATAAGATGTTTCTCAAGAAGCTTCAGGAACAAGTAACTTCAGTTTTGAAATGTTTCTGTTTCCTAGAGCTGGAAATCTTGAAATGGGAAGCCTGATTTTTGGAGGCAGTAGGCTTTCTTTGAATTAGTCTTTTAAGTCCTGTGTCTTTTCTGATTATATTTTACTATGTGGTCATATCTGAAAACTTGCATCTTACTGTAGTATTTTTTTTTTCTTTTTTCAGATTCATAAAGTTCAACAACGAGTTACAGTAAAAAAAGCTCTAGCATTAAAATATGGGGAAGAACTTGCTCGAGCAAAAGCAGTAGCAAGTAAGGAAATTGGGAAACGAAAACTGGAGCAAGATCATCTTGGAGTAAGTCTGTTGCATGCTTTTAAACCATGCCGTACTTGAAAAGCAGTAGCAGTTTTGACTAGGAAACTTAGTTCAAATGGGATTTCAGGAAAATAGGAAAATATTTCAAAAGCACGGTAGGATTCTTCCTATTGGTTTCCTATATGTTTGAGAATTCAACAGAAAAAGCGTTAAGCATTTAAAAAAGAAAACTGTTCAAAGCCTGCATTTCTGTGCCAGGGGAATGTCATTAATAGATAAATAATGAGAGGAGCTATATGCCTGTGAAAGAAGGAAATACTTTATTGTCTGTAGACATCAGTGATCTTGTTAAAACTGTCTAACAAAGATGCTGAAGTGGGGATCTGATCTTGTTGTCCTGAAAAACAAAATAGAGAAAAACCAGGCTAAAATGTTTTTGTAATTTTTTTTCTTTTTGTGTTTTCACCACCCCACCCCCCAACACCACTGTGTATACTTGTTTTATAGCTCACCTTTTAAATCCGGTCAGAACTTCTGTTGAAGCCCTGTACATGATGTAGGGTAATTTTTATTGAAAAACCTGCAAACATGCCAGTTGGATTGTGGCAAACTCGTCTGTGGTTTTCCTGCTGTTTTTTGAAATTTTCTGGCAAGAGTTCAAAATACGTTTTTATAAACTCTGAATTAAATATCTTGCCCATGTTTCATTTACCTCCTGTCAATAGATCAGTAAATGTGAAAATGAAATAAAGGGAATTTTTTTTCTTTTCAGCCAAGCAAAATGTTGAAATTGGAGAACTCCCCTGCATCGAGTCCAAAAAAGCATTCAGCAGAATTGATTGCACTAGAGAAGAAACGACTACAGCAACTAGAGTATGAATATGCTCTGAAGATTCAGAAATTGAAAGAGGCCCGTGCGCTTCAAACCAAGGAACAATCAAATATTGCACCTCATGCAGAAGAGGAATCTGAATTTGCGTTACCTCAGCCGTCACTTCATGATCTTACACAGGATAAATTGTCTTTGGACAGTGAAGAAAACTACTTTGATGATGAAGTTCTGTCTAATTCAAACCGAGAACGAAGGAGATCTTTCAGAGAATCTAATTCTTTCACTAAACCAAATCTTAAACACATGGACACTCCAAAACAAGAAACTATAAACAAACTTTCCAAAAAGGCATCAGAGGAGCCTGAGCTGTTCCTTGGGTTGAATGTTGATGAACTGAAAAAACTTTATGCTAAAGCTGACAGCTTGAAAGAGCTGCTAGTGAAAAGTACTGCCTTTGTAGTGCCGAAGGAAGATCTGTTGTGTGGTCAGGTAAATGCTTTAAAATTTAATATGAAGGTCGTCTTTATTAGGTGGTATTGTGATTACTGTATACCTGTTTGTCTGTTTCCTAGGAAATTTCAGTGGACATGGATTTTGTTACATCACAAAATAAACAAACGGAAGTGAAGCCATTTCCATTTGGACCGTATCATAGTCCTCTTCTAGTATTTAAATCCTACAGGTACGAAGACTGTAGCAGCTGTTTGACTTCTGTGTATATGTGTTCTTGTTCAAGTATTCTTCACTGCTCTTCCTTAATAGCCAGGCATGTGCAGAAAGACAAGTTGCAGTGAGAAACTTGACCATCCTGAAACAATTTTGTGTAGTTTAGGGAACCTAATGATTCTAGTTACTTTTTCTGGTATGCAGGAGTCCCTTGCTTTTGTGCAGTATGCTGCTTTTACATTGTATTGCATACTGTTCCCTGCAGCTGGATTTTTGTTCGGTATAACGAAATTAAAAAATAATAGTTAAGCATTTGAAAACAGGATTTTTATATCCAATGTGAAGCAATCTAAAATCCAGGGAAAAAATTAACAGAAGTGTATTTCAACTATGTAGTCTTTAAACTGGGCTAGGATTTACATTGTCTGAGTCAAGGTTGAGCCAATCGCCTATTTTTGGATTCCTGCTCAGTGGAAAGAGGCATGACACAGTGATTCATCTTGACTTAAAGTAGGCACCTGCAAGTGTAATCAATTTGACACATCTGTATTCTGATTAAAGAGAGCTTTGTTCCTACACATTAACTTTTAGAAAACAAAAGTCTGGAATTTAAACTGGAGCAGTTGAATCCTACCATGTGCTTCAGTTTTTTTATTTCTATATTCTTAAGCAGCAAAAGATGGAGGATGCATCATAAAGGAGTATTCATTTTAACTTCGTGGCTTCAATTCCTTAAGGAGCTAGAAATCCCAAAATTGACATAGTCAAACCTTAGCTAAAGATTTAAAACAAGCATTAGTCTTCTCAGCCTAGACTGGTTTTAGTTTGTTTACACATTCTAAAATCTGATGTGGAGGTTTTCACTGTTTTTTTGGGTTAATTTTTAACGGTTCTCTTTATACTTCCATTTGACATTGATCTTATGCTGACTGGAGCATGAGTGCAGTTTTGCTAGAACTAAACTAAAATTCAGTTTCACAGTTTGCTTTCCCTGCTGGATGATTACTATACTTCCTGTTCTTATATGAATGAAGTTCTGCACCTGAGGGAGAAGAAAATGCTAGAGCAGAATCTGTTTAGATTGAGAAGTACTGTTTCGTTCCCTCACTCTCCCACTGTTTTCACTTTCCTCTTAACTCATGGATCAGAGATGCTTTTGGTCAGTAGCAGGGTTTCGGAAATAATGAGATTTAATACAGAAAAAGCTGGGTTTTTTTAAAATGTTTTGTTTCGTAAAACTGATGTGTTACTTTGTAAGCTTTGTCACAATAATTCACTGTTTCATTTTAGGTTTAGTCCGTATTTTCGAACCAAGGAGAAACTGTACCTCAGTTCAGTAACGTATAGCAATATGATTGAGCCAAAACAGTGTTTCTGCCGTTTTGATTTAACGGGCACGTGTAATGATGATGACTGTCAGTGGTGAGTTCTTTATTTTGTTTATTTGAACTAAACATCTCTTCTTGATGTCTGACTCAAAGACCAAAATAGGCATGTTCTTAATTTCTTTAAAGGGTCTGGATTTATGATCCTATGTACAAGTTCTAGAAAAGAAAGATATTTTTAATACCCTATTGCAAATACTTGGTTGGCAGGGAAAAAAACCCCTTTCATCTAAGCCATGAAGAAAGGAGGCTCTTTAGATGTAAATTTAGAAAAGCAGTATGGACTGTTAGAGAATATTTCACTTTTTGGTTGCCCTGTAATTCAGACGGGACTCCTCTTGCTTTATAGCTTCAGCATAACTTCAGACCATCATGCAACCTCAGGTAGTGGCTGATACTGTTAAGCACAGTAGAGATGTATCATGTTGCTAACCGAAATAAAGCATATACCAAATATTATGTGATTATGTAAAAAAACCAAAATAAACAAAAAAACAAACAAAAACCCCATAGTAGTAGTGGAATTCTAGTTTTCTGGAAAAATGCTGGCGAAGTTTGTTTCTTTGAAGCCTGGTGTTAAATTATATTACTATAAAAATAGTTTGTTGAATAATGTTGCACAGTATATTTAAAAAGCTGGTACAAGAGCAAATGGATACGAATTGGTCAGGAATAAACTCAGTTTGGAAACTTCTGACTACTGGAAAAATATAATAGGAGTGGACTTCAGCCCTTTTTTTTTTTTTTTTTTTTTTTTTGTCCTTTTCGGTGGCAGACAGCTTTTTTGGATCAACTTTTAGCTGTTACCATCAAACCATAGTTTGAATCTTTTAAATGCGAAGTGATATCTAATTCCTATACCTGCCTTATTTGAACTGGAAAGTTCTAAATACTGTGGTTTTGTGTTAGTGTGAAGCAAGTAATTTAGAGGTTTATTTTAAGGAGTAAGGCTATAGTGAAATAATGAAGACTAGGATTAAGTTATTGATGCAGGTTTAAGTTTAGAGAAGACCCAGCCATATTTAACAGAAATTTCAAAGCAGGCTATAGTATTTTCTGCAGGTGTCATTTTCTTTATGCCTTACCCTAGCGTGTACTAAAACCAACTTTCTGATTACAAGCCTTATTAAATTGTTGCTGTGATAAATATTTTAATTGCTTATTTGTTTGTTTTTAGGCAGCACATGAAAGACTGCACTCTTAGCCGTAAGCAGCTGTTTCAGGATATTCTGTCTTACAATTTAGAACTGATTGGCTGCTCGGAAAAAAGCACTGATGAGGAAATCAGCACTGCCACAGGTTTTTAAGAGTCTTTTGTTAATTTTTGTATACAAAGATTAATTTCTGAAGGGGATGGCTTTCATTAAAAGCCCTGGGTGCAAGGTCTTTGATGTAAAGCAATGTATAAGATACAGCTATATGGAAAAAATAGATCTCTGCAGTTGTCCAATTCAGTCCTTTGTAGTGGGTGGTTACCTTGGTGTCTCTACAGAAAGAAAAAAAAAAATCATGCATCTCTGGAACATTTCACTCAAAAAAAAAAAAAAAAAAAAAAAGGTACTGCTGGGATTCAGGGGACTGGGGAGCAATGGGCATGGAATCTTTTTCTTCTCTCGTTCCTCACTTCCTTTTGTAACTACTGGACTGGTCTGTTTCAGTGGAGCTGGAATTTTATAACAACGCTGTTGCCATATAGGCAAGTTGCTGAACAGAACTCTTCCAGTTTTTAATTTCTTTGTTCTAGTATGTTAAATTACCATACTTCTTGAAGCAGTCATATTTCATGAATTCAGCATAGGTTGTGCTAAATTGCTGTTAAGTTACCTATCCATTTTCCTTTATGTGTTTACCTAAGATATAAATATTCTTGTTTCAGAAAAATATGTTGAAAAACTTTTTGGTATAAACAGAGACCGTATGTCAGTGGATCAGATGGCTGTTCTTCTGGCCAGCAATGTCAATGAGAGTAAAAGTCACAGTAAGTAACTTGGTAGATTAAATACAGTATAAACTTTTTTAATTATATAAGTACCTTGATTTTTGTAAACCAAGAATTTTGTTGTTGTTGTTGCTAAGCTTATTTATCTCAGTATTATAAATTCTGCTTATGGTAAATTAAAGGCAGCAGAGTTTGTTTTAAGGCAATAATATAATAGTTTTGGAGTCCAATTTCGAAAAGTGACTTGAGCACAACAGATTTTAAATAACTTGTGTTGAAACTTAAACACTTGTGTTGCACTCACAGAATGTTTTTATCTAAAACCTTTATTAGCAAAGATGTTTTAATCTTGAATACAGAGAAGTGAAAGAATTTCTACTACCTTGCTTGTTTACAGCACCTCCATTTACAACATGGAAAGATAAAAGGAAATGGAGACCAAAGTACTGGAGAAAACCTCTGTTAGATAGTAGCAGCAGTGAAGAGGAACAGTTCGTTGGACCTATTAAATATGGTAATCTGGATGTGTGGCATCCATTAAAAAAGAGTACGGGGGGGGGGGGGAAATACCTACCAACCTCTTCCCAACACCTAATTTTTCAAGTGGTTCATAAGAAAATCAATGCTTTTAATAGCTCTCTTGACTTCATTTTTCCTGCATACAGACTGTATTTTGCATAAATTTTTGTGTAAAGTTTGACATGAATTTGTTGTATTTAAGGAAAGAAAAAGTAGTATAATGTGTGACTGGAAGTTAAAGTGGAATTTATACTTACCTGTTCTTAAAAGGAACGTAAGGAACTATTTCGCTAGAATGTTTTGGCTTTGCCCATAGGCTGTTAGGATTTTTTTAATTTTTATTTTTCCCTCCCAGAATTATAAATAGTAAAACTTCATGTGTTCAGGTATCTTAAATTTGTACAGAGATAGCATTTGGTGTTGAGGTCAGGAGTTAAAAAAACCTGCTGTTAAACGGCATTTGAGACTTGGAAGCTTGCTAGAGCATCAGTAACCCAACAGTGTTTCACATGTGACTCATGCAAGTGGGAGCTTTAGGATTTGTTAGCAAATCCTGTAAAAAGGATTTTTAGAGATTCAGAATTTAGATAAATTTTTCGTTGTGTCTATTTCCTAATGCTGCCTAATGAACTGCCTTAATTGGCGTCTGTTGATCAAAGCAGCCTTTTACTGCTATTTATTTCTTGCCTTCACATTTGAAATATAACTAGTTTTACAGACTACACAGTTCTAAGTTTTAGAGGATGTTGAAATAACCATATTTTGCTCTGGTTAATGGCTATACTTGAAATATATAAATGCCCCCCCTTATGTGAGTTCTAATCTTACAGGTCACTTCTGTTTTGAAAAGAAACGTTTTTGGTGGTTTTTCTTGTTTTATTTTTTGTTTTTTATTTGCAGCCCATCCCACAGAACATAAAAAAAGAGTTCCAGTTCTTGATGCTGTGGTGACTCCAGATGATGTCCGGTATTTTACAAGTGAGACTGATGACATTTCCAACTTGGAGGCAAGTGTCCAAGAAAACCCTTGTGATGTACAGCTTTGGATTAAACTTGCATACAAATACTTGAATCAAAATGAAGGGTAAGTCTGCTACATTTTAGATTTGATTTTGTGCTTTACCCATGCTGCTATGATCAAGTTTCCTTTCTGATGTTAAAGAACTTTCTTCAACAATGCCACAAATAATTTATTACTTAAAAGTAGGTCAAAAAAAGACTAGATTTCCTACTGTATACAGTATAGTATGTGAGGTATAAATTACACTGATGGTTTATCTTTAGGTAGGTTCTGATTCAAAATGGAAGTCGATGGAAAGTAGTGTGGGCGAAATAATTGTTTGAAGAGTGCACAACCTAATGTATTCCCAAGATTACAGTGGAACGTTGTACTTCCGGTGGTAAAATAGTGGACCAATAAACTCAGATCAGTTTCTCCTCTACAGAGTGAATGGTTGGAATAACGCTTGAAATTACTTCAATCAGAAAGCTTTCTTGTAAGACCTGTTATGCTATATGGTTTTATCCCTGTAGAAATGCTCTAGTTGAGCACTCAGTTTCTTATTTTGTAATTTTTTTTAAACTTTCAGATTTTTAAGTTTCTCTAGTTTCTGTTTCTTTAAATTATTCTGCGGGATACCATGTTTTTATTGGCAATCAGATAATTTCAGTAGGAATTCTGTCATTATGGTTTCATTCTAGAGATTGACTTCGATTTTTAATAGTGAGGTACTGGCTTAAGCAGCTGCAGCAGGGAGGAAAGGAAATAGAGCGGAGCAGCTCTCTTCTAAAAGCCTTGTGTAAACTGTGGATAATGGAAAATGTAGCAGAAGATCAGTTTAGCTATATCAGTAGCTGCCTGAACACTAGAAGGGATGGAACTGGAAAGGCCAGTACTCAAAGAATATACTACCAGCAAGTGGCAGGGTTAGAAAAGCACAGTTTCTAAATATAAGCGTACTTGGAAAAGGACCAAGAGAAGGGAGAAAACCTGATGGAAGACAATGCATCCTTTTCTTAAAACAGCCACCTCCCCCATTCCTTCCCTTCCCCTCTGCCTCAGTACTCTGAAGAAACAGTGGTTTAGTAGGTGGCAGTGGTGATAGAAGGGGTTGGGAAGGCTTCAGACTTATATATGGTTAACTGTGTTAGTTTTATTTTGGGACATGTGTTTTTCGTCTCATAAATGTCTATGCAAAATAACTTCTAAAGATGTTTTCAGAATAAATGTGACCTCAGGAAGCTTTCTGTGGTTTTATGGAAGTTTGTTTATGAATTAAAGCTCAGCTCTCTGGTTTGCAATATAGTCAGTTATTTGAGCTAATCTTGTATTACTTGCTGGTATCATCTCATGATCATTACATCAAAAAGTGAAATCTCCTTTTTTTTTTTTTTTTTTTAATGGTTTAGAGGCAGAGAAAACCTGCATGACATGCATAGAAACCTGAAATAAAGGCTTATATTTGATGATTGTAGGAAGTAAATTAAATATGTAACAAAAACATTCTCACTTACTTTACTAAGCGTTTGAAATTTCTGCTTAAGTTTTTAAGTCTGTATTAGGTAACTGCCTTTATATGATTTCAGCTTGAGACTTGCTTACAGATGAATCTTACCCATTTCCAATTAAATTGGACTCTTACTTGAATTAGCACTCTTTTCCTAGAAAACTTATTTTTCCATGCGCTACGATAATTGCACCTAATAATAACCTTGAAAACTTACTGAAACATTGAAACTTTCATAGTTAAAGGACAGCACATCTTCAAAAAAAAAAAAGATGGCTGACTGTGTGTCACTTCCATTCTAATTATAAGCATCCATTTTCATATTTGATACTGTATAAGTCATAATACTAACACAGTTGATGTAAGTGCTTTTTTAATCTCTGCAGCTCATCGTCTGAGTGTTTAGATTCTGCTTTAAATGTGTTGGCTCGAGCCCTTGAGAACAATAAAGAAAATCCTGAAATTTGGTGTCATTACCTCAGACTCTTCTCAAAAAGAGGAACCAAGGAAGAGATACAGGAAATGTGTGAAACAGCAGTGGAATATGCTCCATCTTATCAAATCTGGTGGACAGTAAGTAAAAAAAAAAAAAGTATATGTGAAATGTTCATGTAAGTGTGCATTTTCTACTGTAGAAAACCAGTACGTATGACAGGGAAAGTGTGAAACGAAAAACACTATAGCTTTTTGAAAACTCAAAAGCTGCTCAGAAAATGAAGTGATTTGAAGTTCTGTTTGCTGGATATTTGTAGAAATCATCAGTTTTCCTCAGGTAATAAAAGTTATTTAAAATCAAATGTTGGGTTTTTTTTTTGTTACTTAAGCTTGCAAAATTTAACTTTGACTATTTGATCTTTAAGCCTCAAAAAATACTGTTTAAATATTAATGTGAAAATTTGGTGTGAGGGAGGGAACTATGGTTCATAAGGTGGTGAAAGACATTATCCAAAGTTTGTGATTGATGTGATTTTTTTTTTTTTTTTAACTTAGAAGCTTGACTAGTATTCCGATTATTATTCATATGAATTATTTCTGTCTAGTTTTTGAATTTGGAGAATTCCTTTGATGGAAAAGACTATGTATGTGGGAGGATGCTGCAGTTCCTAATGGAAGTGACAGGGGGAGAAGAAAATCCAAATCTCGTGTCCTTTCAGCTGCTGGAGACTCTCCTGTACAGGGTTCACTTAAGCCTGTTTACAGGAAGACATCAGAATGCTCTTGTTCTGCTGCAGGTAACTTCCAGGTTACCACCCCAGGAATTGTCTTCATACCTTCACCTTTCTCATGCCTCTCACTCTGGTAGTGTCAACTTTAGAAGAACTGTTCCTTCCTTTATTTGCTGAAGGAATTCTCCTAGAGACTTCTCTTTTGAGATATGATGCCACTGGAAAATTTGGATATACCTTTGGGGTTTTTGGTACCTTTTTCCTTTTTTGCTTTGCTTGTGTAGCTAATAGCCTAGACCACTATGTCTCAAAATAATTCTCTGGGAATTGCTTTACTTGTTGATTTCTGTTAAGCCATAGAACACTTTTCTGCAGTGAAGGACCTGTGAGTAATGTATTGCCTCAGGTACTCAAATGTTTATTGCTACAGAAATCAAACCAGTAATTCTTGGGAAAGAACACAGTATGATATTAAATAACAGTATTGCCCTGCTACAAAATTTGGAGACTGTTAAATCAGACTTTATTGATCCCATGAACTGCAAAGTCATGGGGTTATCTCAGGCTTGTATTGTGACTGTAGAAAGAATTTAGATCGCTGTTACTGTTCTGTAGACAATAGAAGTGGTGGATGAAGGTGAGAAATCGAGTGCTGACATCAGCTCCTACTAGAAGTGGGAGCTGCTCTAGTTTCAGTTGCAAGTTTTTTCTTTCCTACCAGCAGGTGGCACCTGTTGCTTGCTACACCCTAAACCATTTTTTTTCTCAGTCGTGTGGTTTGAGGCTGTAATGCTGCTTTTCTAGCTCCAGTTTAAATAGAAAAGTGTAATGCTGTGTTGACTTCCTCCAAAAGCTATTCTAAACACAGCAGTACTGATCAATGTAACTGAATGTTTGACTGAATGAACAAAAGGAACAGAGGGAGAAGAAACTCGGTTTGTGTCCAATTGACGTGGAAGTCCAGTGTATGTGGGAGAATAACATGAATTGGTTTCCCTTACCTTTCCCCAAAGCATCATCACAAAACTAAACATTTTTGTTTATATTCATCTGAAATGTGTAATGAAAAAATGTCTTGGGGAGAGATTATTTAACCATATTTAAGAGAAGATAATTTCTAAGTAAATGCTATTTCAGAGTAAGTAGCAATGTGTCTCTTTGAAAACTTGAAAGCAAATTTTCTGAAGTAAATATTTTGAAGAGTGAATAAGTGAAATGTTTTTGAAAATTCAGATTTCACCTATTACAGGACAAGTGTCCTGCTGAATTTTGCCTAAATTTACAAGTACTTTCATTCCCTTGAAAGTGCATTCTTTGATTGTACTGCGTTTATCCAGAAAAATATTGGCACATCACCAGCCATGTGATTCTGTTCCATTTTAGGAGCAACTGTGTTTAGATGTTGTCTAATTGCATGCTCTAATGATTTTATTTGCAATCTGCCAGTTTAACTGGGCTATTCTGCTTTTGCATATAACTGGTAGGAAAATTTGAAGCAGTATCCTTGTTCTCAGTAACATTTCCGACACGTTTTTTTAAACAATATGCCTAGAGATGGTGGTGCTTTCAGTAGGCTTGGATAGCTGTAACTTAGTAGCTGTATAACTAGAACTTAATAAAAAAAAACCCCAAACCAATAAACAAACAAAAAACCTCCAAAACTCAGTAGGCTATAGCACGCTGAATCCAACTTGTAGATGTGTTGTCTCTAGAGCTAATATATTATTTCTATGTAACTGGAAGTAATTGTCCACAAATTAAGCAGAAAAATGGAACACATGTTGGGAGATGCCTGTTTTCAAAGTCTCTCTCTGTTCACTTTTCAAAATAACAATCTTCTACAGTTTTTCTAAACCTGTTACTAGAAATTATGCATACAATTTGAATACAGTCACACATTCACGTAAGCCAAATATAATCATGATTGACATAAAGAATTATTTCCTGTCTTTTCTATGGAAAAAAAACTTGAGAATATTAAAACTTACTCTTCCTATTTCCTTTTCTCATTCTTAGATCTTAAAGATTTTATGGTTGAAATATAATGTATTTCTTTTAACCTTTACAGAATGCTTTAAAATCAGCAAATGAAAAGATAATATCAGAACGCCTTACTGTGAATGACCGTTGCTTGGCTTGGCTGGCTTATATACATCTAACTGAATTCGGCATTCTCCCAGTCAAGTTCTATGATCCAGCTAATGTCAGTCCTTCAAGGATCATGAACAAAGAGCCATTTTTAATACCATGGCAAACAGTTCAAGATGTAAAGACCAATCCTGATACGCTGTTAGCTATGTTTGAAGGTAAGGTTAAGGAGGTAAACTACTTAATACATTACTCTCTTGTTGTAAATCAAGAAATATTGCCCAACTTTTGGAATTTCAAGACAATGCGATATTGCTGATGATCATGTTAAGTCATTGGGATTAATCCAGTGAATATTTCATCTTGATTTGAATGGAGCAGTGAGGAAAGTCCATGTTCTTGGGTACTTAACGCACACCCTGAGTTTTTCATCTATGATTCAAAGCCATAGCTTTTTTTCTCTCAACTGTGATATTCTATCAAGATAAAGACCAGTGGCTTGTGACAGTATGACATTGCTAGTTTTCTTGGGCTTATACAAGCATAAAGCCAAGCTTCTGTTGTCGTTCTCTCTTACCCTTCCTCCCCTTAATGGGATGCGTCTATTGGAAAGTTACTTTCCTGGAAGTTTAGTGTGTTTCCTTAGAAGAGGCAGAGCAATGCATGTGTTTTGGTCTTCATTCAAAGTTTACTTAAACCAAATAATTTTTTTAAAGATGTAGAATGAAAATACTAGAAGAAATTGAATTCTTGACTTGTGGTGCTGCCAGAGGTAGACTTTATAATAGCATTGTATCAATGTCAGTACTTAGCATGTTAGCCAGCAGCGATATTGAACTGCCACTGGGAATATACCTATGCTGCAGGTGGTAATGCAGTGTGGAAATATTCAAGGATAGATTGAGTAGCCCAACTGTGGGAGTGAAGGCAGTCTAGCCATGACAATGGCATGTTCATTATGGGGCGTTCATTGTTGGGTAACTTTTTATTATGCTGAGAAGAAAAAAAAATATCCTACATTAGCTTTTGTCTCAGCAGCTTTCAGCAGCTATGCTGGAAGTCCTGGAATGTAGTTTTAAGTATAGTGATACACTGCTATCTGTAATGTGGCTTTAACATTTCATTGGTAGGATGTTTCTTGTTTTTTAAATGAACAAGGGATGAAACTTCTGAAAGACTTATGTCTTTGCACTGTGGTGATAAGTGTTAAGAAAGCTTTTCCAAAGATGGTCATTTTCCTTTTTTAATAATTTGCAAAAGCAGCACTGTCAGAAATATCTTTCCACACTTCTGTATTTTCATTATGTTAAATGAGACTTTTTATTATGTTAAGGCTTCAAATAGCTTTGACATTGCTTGAGGTCTAAAAGCTTGATTTTCTGCTTTTGTTTTTCAAGATGCGGTCAAAACATGTACTGATGAAAGCCTTGAGGCTGACAAAAGAATAGCTATCTGCTTTCCTCTCTACAGAAACATGATAGCTTTGCTGAAACTTCTTGAAAGGTAAGGTGTTTCAAGACATTTTTAATTGGAGTACCCAACTCTGCTTTTTTGAAAACTTACCTTTACTTTTCTTTAAGGTGGGAGTCTGCTGCAGAACTTTGTACATCTTTATTGGAGCTCTGCCCTAACAACTGTCAGCTCTTGGAGAGTTTGGCCACCTTGTACTTGCAGATGGAGCAGAGTGACAATGCCTACAAAGTGTGGATTGGAGCTTTTGAGAAGAATCCTCAGAATGCCGAAATTTTTTATCAGTTGTGTAAATTCCTTGTTTCACAGGTAATACTCCACTCCAAAACTCATTTTATTGGTCTGCTGGCTTTATAAAGTCTGGGTTTTGTGTGTTGCTTCAAACACTTATCAAGTTGATTAATCTTCATGACGTTTTTGTAATATCTAGTACTCCTTTATATAGTTGGAAAAAATAGAATTGGCAAGATTAGTGACATGATTAAAGATAATCAAAGGTATTACATAAAATCATAAATTCACACTTTGGATTGTTCTAATCCAGTGTTAATATCCTGAAGTAAGAATAATAGACGTTAACAGTAAACCCTGTAATATGTTTTCAGCTTTTTTCTGCTGACTGACCCAGTTAGACTTCATTCTTGAGAGAATGAAGACAATGGAGCATTGCAGAGATAGACACACCACTCGTTATTTATTATGCTTAAATTGTTCTTGTCATTTTCAGGTTGATGTCTGATTCTGTTTTTTATTTTTATTTTTAAAAAATAAACCCCCAAAACAGGAAAGGTCAAGCAGTATTCTTCCACTGTTGCAAGATTTTGTGGCAGCTTTCTTTGAGAATACATGCCAACAGCATGGTCCCATGGATCTCTTAAGGTATGCTTAGAATATTTTTTTTCCTCTTTAAAAGTTCTAGAATGTCTTGTTTTTCAAGAAAATGACAATATTACCGAAATTTAAACTCCTCTATTTTTAGCTTGGCATGTTTTGCTAGAACTTCAGTGAATTATGATTTGGTAGTTTATAAGATTTATACTTGTTGTTTGTGCACATGCACTAAATAGTAAAACCACAAGGATTTAAGGATGAAATAGCCAGCAAGTTCAATTTCTGGATTTGGGGAGTGAAAATCAATCATATGTGTGCCAAAGTTGTGCATTTTTCCGCCCCCCCCAAAGCTAGGAGCCTAAAATTGCATACCTAAAATATTATATTTAGGCACTTGCGAAAGACCTCAATCCAGAGGTCCAGCATGCTATTAGTCAGCAGATTATTATTGTTGAAAAGGCACAGGTTCATGTCTAGCCTGCTGATTTTCCACTTGAATTTTAGCACCTAATTGAGAGGGTTACTGAAGTTTTGAAATACGCAAGTTCCCTGTAGTCAAAATAGATGCCTCTGAAGGCGTTCAAAGGAAGACCTACTGTGATAAAACTTATGCTGATGAGGCTTTGAAATGTTTTTATCTCCAAGTTAGGTGTTAGATTTTATTCCTGTTTACATTAAATTTAGTACTGGCAATCAATGCAGCTTAGCTGACTGTATGTAGATGATTGTACCTTACTTGATGTATTTTGTATGAGGAGGGAGGAGTCTGAGATATAAAGCAACATTTAACTTTGTACATAATGAGGGAGTAAATGCTTTTAATATTATTTCTATATTTCTGTGTAATGCTTTCTGTATAATTGTATCTGGATGGAGTTAAACTAAAATCTAGGAAAAGTACATCTTTTTTAATGTCCCATGAACTGGATTTCGGAACTAAACATTACATCCACATAGGACTCTTCCATGTACAGGGGTATTCTCACTTACTACTACTTTTTTCTCGTGTAGATATCTCTTGAATTTTCCAATGCCAATTGAATTTACATCACCTCTCTATAAAGAACATCTTACAGATGATGTTATAAACCAGCAAATCCCATATCTGTGGCAGATCTACTGGTGAGATTTTTCTAAAGTATTTCTGAGAAACAGCTATTGGGTCTGAGTAAATTGCATTTTCAAAAGCAGAACATTCATTGTTTGCCTAAGGGTGTATCACTTTGAGTTCTTTAAATAAATGATCTACCAGTCCTTAGAGAACCTACCTGCCTGCTGCACAACAGAGACAATTTTATGGAACTGTGAATTGCACATCCACTTAAATTCTCCACTTGAGAAATCTTTCAGAAATTCTGCCCTATAGGAGCAGTAACAGGTGTGTTCATCTCACAAAATGATAAAATTTTCTTTTTTGTTTTACTTTTGTTTTACTTTTGTTTTAGGATGCTGCTGCTAGTAGTGTTCTTCTTTCTTCTGGCTTGCAATTGTCTCACTTTTATTTTACAATAGTTTCCCGACTCTGTTTAACTTTGTTTAGCCCTGGTCTCCCCACCTTCCTTGACCCACAGTTTCAGCTGTTTATGGAGCTACTAACAACAGACTATAATAGTTGAAACTAGCCACGGACCCCCCCCTCTGTAGCAAAGTAATACAGCAAAGTGACCTTTTCCTCTGCAAGAGATTGCAAAGGTGACAGATCTTTGTCATGTATACACAATTTTTTTTTTCTTTGTTTCTTCCACCATTGCTTGTGATAGCAGCAATATCCAGGATTGGCAGGCACCAAAGTATTAGCCATCTATAACTTATACTAGTGTAACGGTGGTTACTGAGATGTTGACTTAGGTTGTTTAAGAAGTTTACCACTTCATAGTCTGGGTTTGTCAGTCTTCACAAGTAGCTATTTGGCTTTTCAGATAAGTAAAGGGGCAAAGATGATAACGCTTCAGATACTGAGTGAGGACACCTCAGAACTCCTTCAACACTGTTGCTTATAGTTTTTAATTGGTGGACAACTTAAAAACAGGTAAAATGTATGGTTTTCAAGAAAACCTTTATATAAGATTTAGATTAAGCTATCTTAATGTTTTCTTTTTATATTGTCCATTAATACCAATTTAAATAAATTTTATTTAGAAAATACCTCTTTGCAAGTTCAATTTTAATTTTGGTACTTGCACAGTAGAAACATTGTTAGAAAGACACTTCAGGTCACTGTTTAGTCTAGTCATTAGGGACCTTAATTTAAGCTCAGATGCTCCTGTATTTTAGAGCCTGCTTCTAAGAGGAAAATTAGTGCTATTGAAATAAGTGCCTAAATTACTTTCAGAGCTAATAATTGAGTGTTTCTGTGGTTGACTGAGTAAGTGCCTGGGATTTGGACCTATGTATCTCTTACCTTTTTTCAGGTACAGAGGACAAAAGACGTAAAAATTCACTTTTATCAAGTGAAAATAGTCAGTTTGAAATTGGCAAGGCCTCAAAGGTCAAGGAACAATGTTTTACTTGGAAAGATCATTGTGTGTGTGTGTGTACATGTGTGTATGTGTGTGCAGAAACATATGCATACACTTTTTTAGAAAGAGTAGCAAATTGAAAGAGTAGCAAATGGGTGATTCAGTTTGTAGTTCTTGGGGAAAGCTGGAGTAGAATCAGGCACCCTGATTATGTGACCGCAGTCAGGAGGGTTCTGTAGCAAGGTAGCAACATCAGCTTTGTCTTATTTTGCATTTCTGTAGTCTTCCTCTTCATGAGTTGGTTTTTTTCCACTCTTATGACTTACTGGAAGTCTTACCTTTTTTTCACTGTTACTTTACACTTTGAAATAAGGATTGTTCACTGAATCTTGGTCAAAAAATGTCTCCTTCTGTCTTTGGTGAGGTCCCATATGTTGGTCTGACCATATGTTTCTTTGAGGAGCTGTGGAACAAAATTAAGGGTTTTTTTGACTATTCTTGTCAGTTTTTTTCTTTTGTCCTGACATGATCAGCGTATTTCTACCCCAGATCCCCAGTAGTATTTGTTTTGGAACACTAGTTTTGTTGCCACAGTCTGATACCATTTCTCAAGTGGTTTTAATCCGACTTTGAAACTTCCTGTTCTGGAGCTTTCTAAATGGAAACTCAAGACTTGTCTCCATTCTGTAGCAGCCAGAGGATCCCTGTTAGAATAGACAATTCATAATATTTCATTTCTATTTGAGTTGCATTTAAAACTGCATTGTTTCTGTATTATTCCTTATTATCTGCAGTTGAGATTTAACCATTTTAATAAATTGACTGAGAAATTAGTCCATAATGCTGCTAAACTGAAAACACTGTTTTTTCTTGCATCTCAGAATGAGTAGTTCTTTATTGATCCTTGCTCTTTAAGAACATGCATTGTTTATGTCCTGCAACACTTTTTAACTTTTATTATAAACAGTTTGTGCCAGTCTCTTCACGCAAGTGTTGGTGAAGCACTGGATGCTTATGAAGCAGCTCTGGGGGCAGTGATGCAGCAGGAGACTGTACAGAACATCTGGATGGAGTAAGTTCTTAAGGGAGGAGAGTAAATTAATCTCAAGACTATTAAGTGAAGGTTACCAGACCCATTTTTTCTTTTTTTTTTTTTTTTTTTTTTTCTCTTCCAGTTACCTTGTTTTTATCAATAGCAAAGTTGTTGGATCCAACAACAAAGTTCAAGAATTCAAGCTTTTTACTGACCTAGTGAACAGATGTCTGGTTACAGTCCCCACACGATACCCAATTCCTTTTAGTACTGCTGATTATTGGACCAATTATGAGTTTCATAATAAGGTAAAAATGTGTCTGTGGACAGTTTTGATTAAACAGAGACTGATGACCTTTTAGCAGGTACCTGTAATTTGCTTGTTTAAATACAGCACCAGTAGTATATGAAAACAGAGCTAGGAATTAGTAGAAAAAGAAACAAGTATCTGAGGAGAGTAGTGTTCTGAGCAGAAGACTATCTAGCAGTGACCTGTTGAATAAAGGGTGTGTAAGGCAAAGAGAAACTGTGTTGTGGCATGCTTTAATACTGTGAATACAGCTTTTAATGACGAACTGTTCTGTCCTAGAGAAAAGAGAAAATGTGTAAGGGGCGGGGGGGGAAGAGATGGCTGAGCAGGAGGGGTCTGCAGAGCTGTAACACTGGCAGATGGGAACAGTATTTAAGCTGTCAGTTTTGATCATAGACATTACAGTGATGGAGAAACAGAAGAAATAAAGTAGGAGTAAAAACAGGTTGAGCACTTAGACAGAATAAAGCTTATAGAAATCCTGGGTCCCATTTTGCTAACATCCAGTGCATTTCTTTTTACTCACTAAATGCAGGCTTGAAAGGCTAAAATATGCAGTGTTAGCAACTTGACACTAGCTTTTTATTATACAAATTGATTTCTGTACCATTGAGGAATGAAGTTTGTGGGTGGTAACTCACTTTAGTCATAATGTTCATAGTTTGTGATTCCATTATTCTTAGCAAAATTAGACAGCTATAAAGTGGATTGATGTTTATAATTCAAATTCTACAGGTAATTCTTTTTTATTTGAGCTGCATTCCAAAATCTCAACATTCCAAAACCTTGGAACGGTTTTGTTCTACCATGCCTGCTAATCCTGGACTTGCACTGAGGTATGTAAAAATACATGTAATCAAGACAAACAGCTGGTTAACATAACTGCTGTTTTTTGTGCAAGACATGCATGATCTGCTTTCTACTGCAAAAGTGAAACTCTTCCTCTATTATTGCATGTTGCTTGAGGCATATTGTGCCGTCTGACATCGTCTCAATCTTTCTTGTATTTGACAGGGTTCTGTTCTATCTACAGAAAGGTTATAATTATACAGGAATTAACTCTGCATTGTACATGATGAGTACAAATGGTCAAAATTAAGTGTGTAGAGAAACATCAGATATATATTAAAATCTTGTTGTTACTTAATTTTCTATTAAAAGTATAGTTCCAGCATAAAACAAAAATGGATACACCAGTGTATAACAGTGCTACTGTAAGGCTTAACTTGACATTTATTTAGCAAAGATAAACCATTCTTAATTTTGGAAAAAACCTTATGGGACACAAAAACAGTTAATGTAAGCATCGCGCTGGTTCTTACTCGAACGGTATTTCAAAATGTACTCTTCCAGGATTATAGTGTCCATGTTTTGCCATATTCAGCTGCAATGAACTCATGAACATCTGATTGAATAATTTTGAAAAGTCCCCAAACACTTCCTGTTCATCATCAACAGTGACCCCAAAGAATTCAAAGCAAGACTTGACATAAGTGCGTGTGGTTGGGGGCGTGGGGAGAGTATGACACACCTGCCTTTGGCACACGAAGTTGAATGGCTGCATTTTAAACCAAGCTGCGATTCTGTCTAGATGGAACTTGCAGCTTCTTTAGACAATGTTGATACTACATGAAATGGGTGAGCAGAACTGACTGACGAGTATTTCCTAGCCTCATGATTCTAAAACTAATTAGCCTCCTTTCAAATACATAGTTACCTTGTGCATGCTAAAAATGGATCTTGTAATGTGCCAAGATGATATTTTCTCTGATTTTACACTTTTTAGTTATTCTCTGAAAGTGTATCTTTTTTGTTTTGTTTTGTTCTGAGAGCATGTTCAGTCAATATTGTATATGGTGGCTTGCTTTTTTTTTTTCTACTTGCAACTCTTGGCTCAGATTAAGTGTATTTTGTGTAATGTGTTCGTATCTTTGGATTGCTTTTCTGTTCCCAGTGATTAGAACAGTGTTCCTTTCTCATGAATGCTTTTTACAGACTGCTTCTGCGATACTGGGAGGAGAGCAATGTTCAGATTCTGAAACTGCAAGCCAAGATGTTTACATATAATATCCCAACATGCCTGGCCATCTGGAAAATGTAATGCAACAGTCAGTCATACATCTGTTTTCATAGATATTGCTTTTGTTTATAAGGTTTACATCACAAAGGTAAATCTGAAACGTCCTTCCAATTGGGCTTGTGCTGGAAGTCTCTCTTTCATTAGCTTATTATTTAAACAGTAACTGTTTGTTACAACAGACAGAGGTACTGTCACTTCTTTAAAGAATTTCCCCGTTGGGGAAACTTACGTGAATGGATATTATGCAGATAAATATGAATGATGTATTTACAAGTTGCCTTTTTAATTCAACTATTGACTTCTGTCTCCCCCTCTCTACCCTCCCCTTTATATATCACAATAGCGGTAATCTCCATTATCCAGTGATGCTGAACTGATCTTTTTCTTCAGTGTTTGTTCATAATGGGGAACCACTGAAATGTCTTGCTCATGTAAGGTTGTTTTTAAAAATGGCTATTTTTATCTTTTCACTGTAGATTAACATCATTGGAAGTTAGTTTCTTCTCAAGGAATTTGTAATTCCATTCCACAGTCAGTATTCTGCCACTAATGGCATTTAAAATTCAAGAATAAATATTTTCATATATTTCTTTTCCTCAGAGCCATTGCTGCCGAATGCTTTCTAATGGGACAAAGAGAAGTAAGTCAACACAGCTTACTAAAATGAGTAATAACAAAATTCTGTAAAACTTTTCATACCTTGGCTTTATCCAAAGCAATGGTCATCTCATAAACCCAAGATATCTAGGTAGTTGAAATACTCTATGTATAAACACCGAAGCATTTGCCTCAAGTGTAAGAAATATCTTTGGCAATCAAGGTAGAATGGATTATATCATGAGTACTTGTGCATACTGTTTGTGTGTCTCTTTCCCATACTGGGGTGGCTGTATTCTTCTCCCACTTTTTTTTTTTTTTTGAACTGGAGAGGAGATTGCTAGCACTTAAAATACAGTAGAGGGAAGGAAGGATTGTTGTGCTGGAAGGTGCTAATGACTATCTTTTACTAGTAGTTGGAAGGGTGGGTCTGCCAAGCCAGTTGATGTTGACAGTTTGAGTAGTTCCTGACCCCACCAAAGACATCAGTTTTTTCTCTTCAAAACTAAACAAGTTTACTCATTAGTTCTTTGGGAAGGGAAATATTTTTATCACTTTGTATACAAATACAAGAGGTGTTTGGCACAGCAACTGAGTGACTTTTCAGTTCAAACAGAATGGATCTTCCTGATATTGTTGCTGTCACCTTCAAAATATTCTTCTGCCTGTGGAAAGATGCTGTGTGTTGGGGGGATCATGAGGCCCTGCGTTTGTGACTCACCACTTGTTTGTGGTGTTTCTGAGCTACTTTTCTGCTGTATCTTGTTCTGTGTCACTCTTCTAGTGGCTGATTCTCAGCATCCTTCTTTTCTGTCAGTAGTCTGTCTTTTGAAACAGTATTAAAGCTTTAACTGATCCATAATGGGTAGCATGGCTATTGTTAGACTCACATATGAAATCTTTTCTTTCCTTTTTTACTGTCTCCTAGAATGTTTAAAAAGACCACCCCCCAAGCAGACAGTTACTTGGTTTGTAAGATCAAATAGTTCAAAGTCAGGAGATACCAAAGGCATGGTTGCCTGTTCAACCTTAATTCTGTCTCCGTGTTGATGGTTTGGTGTAATCTGTAATTAGTCACAGATCCCTGCTTCAGTCATTGTATTAGGTGGACTATATTGTAAGGCACTCCCTGTAGTGAGGTTGGTGACTTAAAAGATCCCTGCTTTGTTTTGTTAGAAAGTTAGAAAAATAGACTTCAAATGAATCAAAAAGAGGGTCCTTAAAGAAAATGAACCAATTAGAATGAAGGCATACGTGAAACATTGCAGCTGGATTACACCCAGAAGAAATCTTGTGGTTTTCTTCTGCAACCACCTGGCTAACTATACAGTGTGGAGTAAAATCACTGAAGTAGGCACACACAGTGCAGTTGATTTTTTTTTTTTTTTTTTGGGGGGTGCTTAGTTTGGGATGTAGCGAGCACTTAAAACTGTTTACGCAAATCAGTGACTGTTCCAGATAACTGGATTTTCTAGTAAACAAGTAGGATATTGTTTTAAAATTGAATTGTGATTCAGATTCTGGATTTCCTGTTCCTGGAGAACCTGTCATTTATTCCCTTCAGCAGGTCATGTAAAGGTTTGCTAAAAGAATATAAAAATGGGTATGAGTATTGAAAATGCTAACAAATACCTCCCCTAATGACTCTCTGATTAAAGTTCGTACTTCAGATACCAGTAGTTGAAGGAGACTTGAGTAAATACTTGCACTAAAAATTTTGGTCCTCTATTTCCAACCATGAAATGGTAAAACCGTTTTTCCTTTTTAGACAGTTGCAAAGGCACATACTGATTGTTAAAGCACAGATAGATGCCGAAGGAAAAAGGCGTATGAAACAGTTACTTTCATTGCAGGGTTGGGATGGTATGCAATAAGCAAGACCTTGAGACTACATATTGAGTGGTGAAAAAGAAATATTCAGTAAGCTGCTTCATTCCCTGATCGTGTTCCATCTTGTGCAATGAATGAGGCAAGAGTCTTGTGAAGAAAAATAGAATGTCCTCATGTAATTAATCATGTGCATACAAGGGTCAGAATTAAGGTCAGACATAAACTTGCCTTTGCTTTTAGTAGCAATTTAATGCTTGACTTTGAAACTTCTTTAAAAACAGATTTTGAAAATTATCGCAAGAGATATTTGTGCTTCAGATCACTCATTTTGAGTGCACGAGATGGTGCTGACTTTTAATACTTGTTTTTGTTTTACAGGTCCATCATTTATATCAGAGAGCCCTTCAGAAGTTACCTCTATGTGCAACACTGTGGAAAGATGTAATGTTTTCTCCTTATGATTCAGTTTGAGGTTTCATATAAATTTTCTGCATATCCCATATCCATAGATGTGGTGATGCTCAAGCTGTGGCTAAATCTTATATCTGCTTCCCCATCTCTTACAGCAACTCTTGTTTGAAGCATCAGGAGGAGGTAAAACTGATAACCTGAGAAAACTAGTTTCCAAGTGCCAAGAGGTTGGAGTCAGCCTAGATGAGCTTTTAAATTTAAACACTTACAGAACAGAAAGCAAGAATCACTGAACGCTGGGTACGGTCAGCCATAAGTCCTATTAAATGCCAAAATCAGTTGAATGATTCTTCAGGCTGATCCATGCCTAAGATCTGTGTAAGGCAGATGAGTATTGCTGAGCATATCGAGTCTCCAATCTGCTTTCCTTGAACCTGGAAGCAATTAACATGACCCTCCTCTGGAAAAATGAACTCCCTGTCTGGCCTTGCTTCTGGGCCCTGCCAGATTCTCATAACGTCATCTACGTAAGTATAGTTAATCAAAATGACAGACATTATTTTTTTATGTTTTCTTTTTATTTTCTGTTTTCTTTGTTTTGCTGTTCCTGATTCACTTGACACTCTCGCTGATGCCTGAGAGATCTGTGTTTGGGATTAATTTACTGGCCTGTGTTTACAGTAAAAAGCAAGTAGTCCATTTTGGGTTTTTCCTTTTTTAAACCTTTTTTGAGACTTTTTCATTACAGGATTTAAAACAAAAGCAGCCGCTCTTAAGGAAAGTGTAACTGCCGTGGCCACAAGTATGCTTCTTGCACTTGAAGGCTCTAAGAGGGTTGCTTACTGCCCTTTTCTGCATTGGACTCACGGCAGAGACTATTAAACTTGAAGATTAAAGAAACTATTGCAAATGCCAGTGCATCAGAACCTAAGAGTGGTCAATTATGTGCAATTTTTTGTAAAGAAATTTTAATTTATAATAAAGTTTAACAGTTTAAAGAAAGTTAATATGGATCTGTTTTGTACTGGTACTACCCTGTAGCATTACAGGTGTTTTTACAGAGATATTTTCAATACAAGCTGACCTTTTTTTTAAAAAAAAAAATAAAAATCTGTTGTCTTTTGTTATTTTGATCAAAAGGTAGGCAAATGTGGTTGAGCTACCTATTGTGGATGTAGAATAACTACATCTCAATGGGTTTTTTCCTCCTCTTGCCTCAGGTACACAGATGTTTGTCCCCTAGCAACTATTCCTGTCAATAATACCACTTCAGTAATGGAAAGTACATTTTATATCTTGTCCTTTTCACCTTTAATGAAATGAGGCCCTCTTTCCAAAGTCGCTGCATGTACATTGCAGAGGGATACTGTCAGCCCACCGAACCAGTGATGGGGCTGTTCACGTCAGGTTGGCTTTCCACCTGTGCCAAATCATATGAAAAGTACCTTTTGCATAGGTGATTTGTGAAGATGCCATGAAGACAGCGAACGAGTGGTCTTCGTGTTTGAGAATGAGGCAAAGTGGTTTGTGACACAAAACTTCCAGTAACTTTCAAAACCTGTACTTCACCTGAAGTTACACATGAAGCAGCTCTCTTACAGGAGAGAAAAGTGGGAAATACTGGTTTACATCTAGGGGAATGGAGGGGGATTCTGCACCTCAAGTTCTTTTAGACAGCTCTTACATTTAAGCATGAATTATAAAATAAGTAAAACTTCAAATACACACTTTAATGGCCAGGTTTTCCTGCAGACTACAAAACCGGTATCAGAAAAGCTGACTCAAACCCATTCTTCATTGTAGTAGAGTGGTGTCCTGATTTCTTTGAACTTATGTGGTACAGCTCAGAATGAAAAAGATGTAGACCATAAAAGTGCAGTATTTAATTTTTTTTTTTATTAAAAACCCTTAACTATGGTAAATGCTGGCTTACACACGTTGCCCAAATATTTTTTCAAAATTTGTCTTTAAAACTTTGCCAATAAAAGGTTGATACTTTTCTGCAGCAACACCTAAACACCTGCCATATTTATTTTAGTAGGATACCATTTTACCTATTCTGCTGTTAAAAATAGAAAAGCTTAACACTGTCGAGATTTCCAGCACTTTTAATGCTGTCTTATCCATGCCCTAGCTTAGGCTTGTCTTACACTTAGGACTGGTAACTTTGTTACCTTTCTTGCCTTGCTGTGCAGTGACTTTATAAAAAAAGGCCTAGTGTCTCTTTCTAAGGAGACCTTAAGCTTTAAATTTTCATCAAGGATTAATCATAGGTACTCTGCCTTAATGGCTTCTCACATACTTGGGGGGAACCAAAAACCCACGATGTTCTGTCTTCCATTGGCCTTAATCCATATTTTTTTAATTAGGATACTCCTGGTTTATATGTGGCCTTTTGACCCAATTTTGCTTGGCTTGATGCTATGTGAAAGTGGCTAATCATAGTGGGAATTGTTCATTTAGGAGCTGGAATGAAGAAGTATGAGGAAGCTGTATAGTCGTTAGAGCAGCACAAGCGCTTTTTTTCACTAAGCAAGAAACAAAATGCGCCGGTGGGTAATGTAGGACCGCGCAGGTCTGCAGTTACCATCGAATCCTTTCCCTGCTCTGGTATTCTGGTGTTCACCAAGAGGGCGTTCCATATAAGAAATAAACAAGGTGGTTTCTTTCTGTTATTTGTCAAACTTAATTCATCACCAGGAAGAATGAAATTTAACCAAGGGTATTGAATTGACCTACATATTAGTCTTTTAAATTAGTGATCTCTCCTGAGGACTTCTGTTCTACAAGAAATAAATTTCATTTTTCATTTCCTGGCTATTGCAAAGACACACATGAACAAAACATTCAGCTGCATTTATTAGGAAGACAAATAAATTCAAATTATACATTGTTTGTTTTGTCACATTCAGTGAAAACCTACAGGAAGACAATCTCTCAGTATTAGTCATTTTGGTGCTCATCAAGACAATCATCAATTTATGGGATGGCATGCTGTTTACTCCTCACAAAAGTTCAGTTTTAACCTGGCTTTGTTGTAGATACGCTCTCCACAACTACAAGGTGAAGGCATGATGGAAAGTAAGTGCAGGGGGAAGCAGTAAAGGGAGCAGAAAGGTTTTGAAGAACTGTTTAGGTAAGAAATTTAGATAGAAAGGCTTAAGGTGGTCTTAACCTTTCTGAGATAACTGAGACTTGTCTTTTCCTATATTTTTTTTTTAAGTTTTAGGATAAGAAATAGTATTTTTCTGCAAGACATTCTCTTTTCACTGCGTTCAAGGATGAGCCTATTCATTCTTCTAGGCCCGTTGGTTAATTGCATTTTATACAGCAATATTTATGGGGAATTAGCAACTCTTAAAAGCAGATGTGGATTCCCTTTCGTATTCTGCAGGCCCTGTTTCAGGTGAAAGACTTGAAAACTTGTAATGCATGTTTTGTGTTTATATATAAAAACTTTTCAATGTCACAGGAGTGTTTCCTAAAATGAATGAGTGAGCAGGTTTACCTGATCTCGATAGCAGCAGAGGTATGAACCTTCTAAGAGAGGTATGAAGAGATTAGCAAACTGAAGAGCTGCAGGGCAGGTATAGAGGAAGCTGAGAGCATGAAGATGCAAAATGGAAAAAACGGCTTCAAGTAGAGAAGAGCGGTAGGTAAACTTCAACAGTAGTGTAACAGCAGTAGGCCATCAGCAGGCTACAGATGCCGGCTGGGCACCTCTGGTTCTGCTGCTGAGCTTTCGGAAGCTTCGGAAGAGCGCCGTAGTCTTGCAAGAAGCTTGATGCACTGCCCAGCTTGCTACTAGCTTTAGCTGTTGGTAGCTGCCCTGCTGCCTCCTCTAAGTCTTGGTGTTCTGCTGAACACGGGGGACAGCTGGTGCTCGCACATTCCTACAATTAGAGGTCACTGCCTGGGGCCCTACTTGACCATCTGTAAAAAAACAGAGTTCTCACACTGTGACTTCCAAACTGTTCTTTTCTGTGCTTCTAGAAATAACTTGTTTTCATTGAATCATATTAATTTCACTTTGATCGTGCTGCTTGTGTTTGGGGGCCCTTGCGCCTCCTGTTATCCAAAGTGTAAAAATGAGAAAAGCCTCGAACTGTTCTTCTTGCCTGGGACTGTGAGGCAGAACCCTGTGCTGTCTGTTTCCCTTTACTTAGGCGATTCTCCAATTCACCTGCAAGTTTCTTAAACTTTTGCAAGGGGGAAGGAGAAAGGGAAGAGTGAGTAAGTCAAATGAAAAAAACAGAAAGAAAGATCACACTAGGAGCTACCTTCTTGTAAAAAAGATCGGGAGCATCTACTCCGTAACTTCAGGCATCATTCATGACAGCTTTTTTTTAGCAGTGCACATT
Source organism: Nipponia nippon (assembly GCF_047370975.1). Taxonomy (NCBI): domain Eukaryota; kingdom Metazoa; phylum Chordata; class Aves; order Pelecaniformes; family Threskiornithidae; genus Nipponia; species Nipponia nippon. Next base: position 40,870,514 of record NW_028262347.1, on the reverse strand, counting down.
CTAAGGTTCCTCATAGCTTCAATTCAACTCTTCAGTTTTTCCTAGAGCAAAGCGTTGTCAGATGCATGAGTTATCCCCACCTCTTCTCTGTTTCACTTTTTTGAGGTCCCTCTGAACGACTGGTTTTGCTCTGAGCTTGAGGCTGCTTCTGAGCCCTTACTTCTGGGATTCAGAAAAGAAGGAATTTTTCTCCAAGTTTTTAACTGATCAGTGTCAGGCTAAGCAGCCTTCAACTATGAAAGCAGACCCACCAACAGACAGGATTTTTACCCAATTAAAACATGCTTCTTCCTGTTCATCCATGCTGACAATTAAGAGCCTGCTACCCTTGTTTTTTGGAGTACTGATTTATATCGAGACTACAAGAGGTGTTAGAGCTGTCCATCACAACCTGACCAGTACTTACAAGCGTAAGTGGAGGCTGGTATTTGACATTAAAGATTTCATAGCCAATTTCTCTCATATCTGACAACCCACTTAACAGCCACTGTGATGTCACTCTCATACCAAGGTAGGTGTCTGTAAGGAAGCTGGACTCGCAGGAGTATGTGGGGGGAAGATGCAGAGTTCTTCTGTGGCCAATAGTTATGGGAAGTGATATGCCATCCTCAGAGAAGCTGATGAAGTACGGACTGGATGAGCAGACAGTGAGGTAAGCTGAAAACGGGCTCAACAGCTGGGTCTAGAGGGTGGTGATCAGTGATATAAAGTCTAGCTGGAGGTCAGGCACTAGTGATGTACCCCAGGGGTCAATACTGGGTCCAGCCCTGTTTAACATCTTCATTAATGATCTGGATGATGGGGCAGGGTGTACCCACAGTACATTTGCTGCTGACAGAAAATTGTGAGGAGTGACTGATATGCCAGAGGGTCATGCTGCCATCCAGACGGACCTCGTCAGGCTGGAGGAACGGGCTGACGGGAACCTCATGAAGTTCAACAAAGGGAAGTGCAAAGTCCTGTGCCTGGGGACAAATAACCCCAGGCACCAGTACAGGCTGGAAAGCAGCTTTGTAGAGAAGGACCTGGGGGTCCTGGTCAACATCAAGTTGAACATGAGCCAACAACATTCCCCTGTGGCAAAGGTGGCCAACAGCCTCCTGTACTCCATGAGGAAGAGCATTGCCTTCAAGGAAGGTGATCCTTCTCCTCAGCACTGATGAGGCCACACCTGGAGTGATGTGTCCAGCTCTGGCTCCCCAGTACAAGAAAGGTATGGGGCTACTGGAGAGCCCACTGAATGGCCACAAAGATAATTAGGGGACTGGAGCCCCTCACATATAAGGAAAGGCTGCGAGAGCTGGGACTCTTCAGCCTGAAGAAGGCTGAGGGGAAGATCTTATCAATGTATACAAAAGGAGGGAGTAAAGAGGATGGAGCCAAGCTCTTCTTAGCGGTGCCCAGTGACAGGACTAGAAGCAATGGGCACAAACTGAAACATCGGAGGTTTCGGCTGAATATCAGGAAATATTTTTTTTACTGTGAAAGTGACCGAGCACTGGCACAAATTGGCCAGAGAGGTGGTGGAGTCTCCGTCCTTGAAGACGTTCAAAACCTGTCTGGATGTGGTCCTGGGCAACTGGCTCTAGGTGGCCCTGCTTGAGCAGGGGGTTGGACCAGATGACCTCCAGAGGCCCCTTCCAGCCTGATTCTGTCATGTTCCTGGTGTACACTAAATCTGTGCTTTCACCACTTTTGTCTAATCAGCTGCACCTGGCCCCTAATTGCCTCCATGCTCCTTTAGTCAAGGGCAAAAAGCCCGGAGCCAGGCCAGCAGTCTAGGTTCTTTCCTACCATCCCTGGCTGAGACAGAGCTGTGAGCATGTCATCTTTTGTGCTTGACTAACTTTGTTTGTTAATACTTCTTGTCTTAGTGTATACAGTAGCTTAAGAGCTAGCTATGGACTTTATAGAGTTTCTTTAGTGCTTTTATTGAGGTGTTCTCCTGCTGCACACCCTTTGTTTTATGTAGTCAGTACAGGGACTGCGGTTACTGATGATAGAGAGTTCCTGTCCAGCTTTAGTCTTTCTGGAGGTAACCATGGCCTTCAATGGAAGATCTATTTTAGTTTTTGTTTAGGTGATTGGCAGAATCAAAAAATTAATGGTTTAAATTGAGAAGACTAAGGATGCTTGTTGATCTTGTACAGCAGGTGGTTGAGACCCTGCCTCAGCTCTGTGAGGGTCAGGTGTAGAATTGGCTTGCTTTCAAAATCCTTCAGGCATATTCCTTGTGCACCTGTGCTGGTGCTGCCCTCAGTGCTCATTAGCTGCTACTCAAAGGAGTAGCTGGCTTCTCAAAGGGACAATATCCCACCAAACATTAGAAATTCACGTACTCTTCAGAGGACCTAAGTGAAAAGGGGCGGTGAAAACTTCCACATCCTGCAGCTTTCCTGAAGAGCACAATACAGCTCAAGCCCCTATACATTCATTGCTCTGCAGTACTGTCCTGTACTGTACACACCATGTCCAGCGGGGTGCTTGGAACCAATTCCACAGTACCCAAGAGTGAGATTGTGTTGATAATGAAAGACTGGGTGCATTTCTGTCTAATCAGGAAGCACTGGCCCTTTTTTTTCCTCCAGACTTTTACTATAATTGTCACCAAAAATCTTACTCAGCCTTGAAGATTCTCTGTAATTATCACCTAGGGCCTGGGATTAAAATCCTTTGAAGGATTTATCATTGTTTTCCAGTCTTAAGGGGCTGAACAACAGCTACGTGGTGAGAAACAAATCCAATGAGAAATAGCAGAGGTCTTCCTTGCTGCCATTTCGTCCTCATTCTGCCAGTTCTTCATCTGCTGATGATAACCTTTTACTCTAGCATTTGCTAAATATAATGGCCAAACCTCTGTAAGCAGATGTCAAAGTAGTCTGAAATTTTGCCTACTCTTCAGCCTTTACTGCTGGAAAGACTATCCATGCCAGACAAAATTTGCTGGAATTTCCATGCCGCCTGTTGCTGATGGCATAATCTGTATTTATCTGAGAAAACTGATGAACTACCTAGCATCCTATTTTATTTTTCTAAAAAAGAACATATTCACATCTATATTTTGCTTACTAACTGTAGCAAATTGAACACTCCCCCTTCACCCCCTTGCCCCAAACTCTAGGTATGTAGCAAGTGTCAAAGGAAGCCTGAGACACGCAGAAGTGATCGCACTTGGAGCACTCTTGAGCTGGACTGTTTTAAAATTGCAAACCATGACTGGTACAGAGCTGCAGTTATTGATGACTGCAGTTATCTCAGTAGAGTTAATGGTCACGAACAAGTTTCTCCGAGCGATGTAAGGATAGCAATGCACAGATGAGTTGAAATTTCCTTGATCAATGAAAATTCACTTGTAACATGTTTGAGGAAGCAACTGATGGTCCCAATGTGGCCTTAAGATATATAAACTCTTCATTGTCACTGCAGTTGCTGTCACGGTTGTACTCTTCAAAATCTGAAAGCTGCAAATCTCTAGAGAAATTCTCCCCTCTGAGATACACGCTCACACGATGATTAAAACGGAGGAGCCCTTCGCTCAGACAGAACTACCAGAGACTCTGGCCTGCTTGAGGAGTGATAGGAAACGTGCACCATGAACAGGCAGCAATCACAGAAAGTTGCCCCTTGGAAGCAGGTAAATCATCAATGAAGGAAGAAAATCATCACAAAATAAAAACCGCCTCCTTGAGAAGCTGGTTTTTCTGTGTTCCTGAGAACCACTTGGTCTGGCCCTTTGTTAGTACTTCTGCTGTTTTTTAGCAAATTTGGACATTGCCTGGTTTTGTTTTTCCTTTGGTCCATAAAGAAGACCACCATCATCAAAATAGATTGTATTTATCAAGTTCTGATAGAAGGAAAAAAACCTAATTCTCGACTTGCCCACCACTAGATCTGTGGGATGGGTTCGTGTCCCTGAGGCTCCAGAACGCTAATGGACCTGCATCTCTCCTTAAGCTGGTCAGGCCCTGACTAAGCCCCTTCCTCTTCACAGGTAATTTGAGTTCATGTCCCATGAAATGTCATTCAGAATTACAGGGCAACGAAGTTTCTGTTTTACGTGAATAAATGAGAACTCTGATCACCCAAATGTACGTCATGGAACAATTCAGCTGAGGGATGAATGCATCAGTCATCTGATCAGCTTTTTAGGATTATGAGCAGACTTCTTCCATGTCAACATGGAAAAACAATCTGATTAATAATGTAATTTCTCCCCATATATCTTTGGATTTCAAATATAAGGTTCCCAAGTGATGGTCAGGTAGTCAAACCAACTGCAAACCCATTTCCCTTTGCAATTTTTTGTTGCCTGACTCTGGTCACATCTCTGCTAGATAGCTTTCTGTGCTTTGGTTTTGTCATTTTTTTCCCTAGCCATTAGTTTCCTGAACTGTTGTAGAACAAAGTGAACCCCGTCCTCTTGGTTTGAAGGACACCATTTGTGTATCCACAGCAAATCACAGCCTGTTTTATTGACATTGATTTTGGTGGGATAGGGAGAATGTATGGTATTAACATTGTTTTAGGAATACAGAATTTTTAACAACCTGCATGTAATCAAGCCCATTTATGTTTATGGCGTTTCCTTGAGGTTGTTTCTTAAAACCTAGCTTTCAGCATCTGGCTAATAAAGTAATTTATTTCCTTGGTGCTGCCAATCTCAAAAGGAAATAATCTGAATAATTTTGCTAGATGTCACGTCACATCTTGGCAGCTGAAAGATTTCAAAGGCAGTTTCTAAGTGAGTTGAATGTAAGCATCTATGTCTTGGCAGTATTTAGTTACAAGATAATAAATTTGTGGGTTATGTATCCAATTAAAAGACTGTTAGTTGACTATCTCTGCCTACTTTATCTAACATATAAGACATTCTAGTTATATCTCTGTTCTGTAATAGGAGTGTAACTGTAGATGTGGTGATGCTCCTAACTAGCCTGGATAGAGTACAAAGATGGAGCAGCACTGACTTCAAAATTTTTCAGCATCTTTCGAATCCTTTAGAAATTTGAAGTAGGTTACTGAGGTAGTTATAGTGCATAGAAATAGATGGAGCTGGATCTTACCTGAGGAACCTAGACTAACACCAGCAGGTGTCCTTACACACCCTGCCATTTCACCTGAGACGGGGTCATCCTACCGTTGGTTTTAGGGAGCGGTCGGGAATGAGAGGAGAGCAGGAATGGTCTGTTTTCCAGAGTCGGTCAGTATTTCATGCCAGGGGGTATCTGTTGCTCTGAAGAGCAGAGCAGGGGTGTTAGCTTATCCTTATCTGTAAGGTGGCTTAATGTTTGCAAGGACCCCAAGATCAAAATTTGGCTTAAAAGAGGATATAGACGTTAACTGCTACTTTTGTTTTTTATTGCATACTACTATTTCTTGTTGTCCTACACGAGTAGCAGATAACAAAGCAGAGTATGGCTTGTAACTGAAACTTAACCTTGTAAAATTGTTGGCAATGAATTATCTATGTCTCTGTTTGCTCTCTGTTAATGGGAACATAAAATCCGATCATAAAGTTTGCGGTGCTGCACCTGGGGTACGGTGCAGAAGTGACCGTATCATGGCCCAGTAAAATGTTGACAGAGAGTAAGCAGGAAGAAGCCTTTCAGCGCAGGCAGCAGGGCCCGATTGAGCAGAAAATAGCATAGAAAATACAGTGATGCTGCCACATAAGTGACTTGCTTCTTCAGAGAGCTGAGCTGGGGAAAATTCCGCATCTTTGAAAAAGGGAATGATTTTTAGCTAATTTCTCACTGCTACCACAGCATGTGATGGCCACAGGTGATCTGTGAGGAATATTTGCTCTTTGAGATGCTAATCCTCATTGATTTCTATGCCTGCTTTTTATTTTCATGACAACTGTCAATCTGGCTCTCATTGTGACCCTTGTAGTTAGGTCAGTCCCTTTTCTGGTCAGTTTGAGAAAACTATGTGGCTGAGGAAAGGTGGCTGGGGAACTTCTAAGTACGGGTCTCGAGGGCAACGATGTTTTCTCTTGTATTGACCAGAGTTAATACAGCATGAGTAGGAAGGCAGAAGAACTGCTCCTACAATCTAACGTGAGGAAGTTTTAGTTACGATGATGTGATGCGGGAATAGCCCATATTTTTCAGTCCCTGCCCCCTGTAATCACATCTGCCTTTCCCATCAGCTTTCACCTTTCCCTCCTGAGGTTTCCTTCTCCCTCTAAAACTTCCTGTGAACTTTCTTTCTCTTATAGGTGAGATGTTAAGGCACCTTTTTCTGCCAGGAGTGGTTGGATAGATTTTGGTAGGAAGGTCACCACCAAGACCTGCACTGTTCAGATCACTGTACAGTCAAGAAAAGTCAAACTTTGCCTAATCTCTTGTTGGGACAGCAGGAAGGAGTGGCAGTGCACTCCTCACGTGGCCCTAGATAGACCAACAAGACTGAAGCATGCTGTCAAAATGGCAGTGGCTCTAAACTGTGTGATTACAGGTATGATACCATCGTTCCTGTAAAGTGATTGATGGAGATCAACTAAAAATCTGCCTACACAGAGGACAAACCGAGTGGTTTAAAAAATTATATTCACAAAAGTCTTAAGATAGCGGAGGCTATGCCTAAAGACACCAGTGCAGGGTATGCTGAAGGCTTGATGATGGATGCAGGAGATGGTGTACAACAAGACCAGAGTCTGTGGCAGATGCATACTCCAGTACTGTGTGGACAGCACAGACACCTCTTTGCCTCCTAAGCCAAAGTCTCCAATAGAAGGTAGTGGGCAGAGGCCTCTGATGTACCTGGGTACTCTGAGGCCCTCGTTAAAGAATTGGAGTTAGGCTCCCTACTGGAATGATTCTCTTAGAGGAGCCTATGTGTCTCTGTTACTACAGAAAGAGCCTGGAGAAGTCACCATCCATGCCTCAAACTAGCCTTTGGCATCACCACTCAACAGGACAGTCTATGCTGCCTTTGGGAGAAGCACCCAGTACAGACTCAGAAACCTACGATAAACTTCAGAGTATATAGACTAGGGCTTTGAGACACATGTGCTACACTGGGAACAGTCATTCACAACAGCATTCGGCATTCCCTGTCCACCAACGAGGGCTCAGCCTATTTGCAGAAGATAATGTGCTTTTTTATTATCCAGAGGATTTTGTTGGTCTTTGTGGTGCATTCATTCCCTGTCGGCCTGAAACCAAAGGTTTTCATGGTGTGTCACTGTGCTCCTTACAGCACAAATATATGATAAAAGCACTGTTGACTATACAAGGCACTAACTGGAAGAATATTGTGTAGACACGTATTTTCTTTGAGCAGAAGTTGGATAATATCATAAAAGCAAGCACGGGTTGGTGACAGTAATTCTCTCTGAGAAAGGTTTAGGCTTTTTCTTTTTTTTTCCTTTCTTCCCCCTGCCCCCGGATACAGAAAAAAGAGGCAGGACTCTCGTGCCCTTAAAACATTTTTCAGCCAGCCACCCACGGCATATTTTCTGCTAAATTGTCAGAAGCCATATGTAGGAGACTTGGATAAAGTCAAAGACTGAATTATGGGCAACAATCTTGTTTAGACTGCAAAGAACTTCTGCTCCTTGTTTTTATAGTGGGTCTGGTTGCTCCAGCTGAGCAGTGTCCAGGGGACAGGCCTGTGGCGCTTGTGCACCAACTCTGAACGGAGTAGTTCTGACTCGATAAGCGGGAAGTCCCGCTTCCACGTGTTTTCTGGTTGTAAAGCCCTAGTATAATCTGACGGATTGTCTGGAGAATAGTGTGGAGAGATAAAGATATCGCGCCATAAATAATATCAGTGGATTTATAATTGCATGATGGGAGATAGGAAAACAACCATTTGAATTAATCTGTAAGGAAGGCAAAAAGTCAATGTTTTTGTCTGAAATCAGCAGGTGAGGGGGTCAGTGTCTGTAAAGTGCCAATGAACACAAAGCCTGTGCTTTTATCACTTGTTCAGCGTAATCCTTCCAGAGTGCTATGTGGAGTTGTTTTTGAAGGCCCTGTGCCAGGGCTTTATCAGATCAACCTAGATCAAAGGTTACGCTTGATTATTACATTTGTATATCTTTCTGCCTTTTTTTCTGTCCAATTCTACTAAGCAGTCCAGAGGTTTTAAATTATGAAAAGTGTTTGTTGAAATGGAGCAATGAAAACTGTTTCAGCCTGGCCTTCTCTCACCCAACATGTATATGGGTAGAGAACACGGAGGTACAACGCTGCGACCCGAGTCCCCCTATTGTACACACTCTCATTTCTGATGTGGTGGAAGTCCTAAATCATAACTGGGACAAATGGCTGCATAGAGAATTGTCCATGGAAACTTGGAGTCAAGAAGCCTTGATCCAGTCACAAAGCACCTGCTGATGGGCTACTGGACCTTATCCAAAATTGGTTTTTGTGTTTGCTAGATCACAGGCAACTGGGCAATGGAGTGGGCTGGGAAGTCTCTAAGCAAAGTCAGAAATTGATCCGGTTGCTTGGGGTATAGTGCTTCCAGGTCTGCTGGACACACTGAAAGTGTGCTAAGCCTAAACCCTGGATGCTATCCCTCTGAACCATCTGATTTGTGCCAGAAACTCCAGAAACATTGGTTGTATTAGTGTGATTGGGCAAGATATGGACTGAAGCACAGGCTAACAGTTCAACATGCTGTTAGCAGGCTACCTGGCATGGTTTTGGCCCATGCAGCATCTGTCGCAGGAATTGTTTGGTGAATTGACATGGACCAGACACTGCTCCCAATATGGTTTATGGACAAGACTGCTCTATATTGAGGGAAAGAGGGATTGGAGGGAGTGTAAGCATGTAGACCTGGATTATGCCCTGAGGGCAGAGAATAGCTCCAGACTGTTTAATTCACAGTACAGACGTAGCCACTGCATCTAGAGGCATGAGCCAGGTTGTGTGCTGGTACTCTAGAGCCAGAGGAGCTCATAGAGCCAAGCACAGCGACCAGAGCCTCCTGGCTTTTTGCTGGAAGGAGCTGGGATCCTCGAAGTCCTGAGTGCCCAGACTGGTGAAGATGGAATCCTGACACCTTTTCCTGGAGGCAGCAAGAAGTAGCAGCTGGGCTGCTGGCACTGCCTGAGTGCCCTTCCAGCTGAAGCCCTCCAGTGCAGCTCACATCTCTTTTCCTTCAGGTCCCCTGAACCAGCATGAAATGTCAACCTTCTCAGGACTGCAGTGATTAAAGAACAAGTATGTAAACAGTTATACAGGGTAAAAGAGGGCATGCTTTCCTAATAAAATGATTATTTTTCTATATAGCTTATAGAAACTGTGGTGGTGGTGGCAACGAAGATCCCAATTTGACTGAGCAGTCAAATGTGTGCAGATTGAGGTACGTTCTAGGACATTTTCGCTTTTGAGGAGTGTAAGTCTCTTGTCATACATGCCTGCCATCATTTGCCCACCTGTACACTTGCTGGGCTGCAGTATTTAGGTTGCGCATGTACTGACCGTTTTCTTGGCTTCTCCAGCACACTTTCTAATGTCCCACCTGCCTTACGATTTTGGAATTGGGAACTGTAACACTTCAACAGGTTCAGGACATCCCTGTCCCATCTCCAGCCTTCCAAATACTTCGGGTTTAAAGCTTACCTTTTTAGATAGCTGAAGCAAACATGAACATGTGCTTTTTATAGAACAATAAATGCATAAATATGAACACAAGTAAGTCCCAATACACTTAGTTTCTTTGATATCCTGACCACTCTTCTGTACAGACAGGAGAGTCCTCTGTGCATGATTTCCTAGTCCCTGTTTTCCCACAACTGCTGGGTTTGGGTCTGTTTTCTATGCCTTTGGCTTTTCTGCTATCGTTTTCCTCAGTGTGGCTGATGAGATTCTTTTCTTTTACAATGCTGGAGCCCTTTGATCAGTTTTATCAGTTGATCTCTTCATCGATTATTTCCTTTCTGCAGTTCAGTGTGTTTTGCCATGACTGGCAATCATCTTGCTGATCAAGGATGCTGCATTTCAGATGGAAAACCATTGAAGCCTAAGGGCTCCCATTGCCAGCCTTGTGCCCATCTCCACCACCACCCCCGTGGGAGAGCCTGGGAGCATCCCTTCTGCCAGAATTCCCCAAATCTGCGCAGGGAGTTTCCTCAAATTGTCTTTACGAGCTTTCCAGAAGAGGGATGACACACTGAACCAGAAACTGCAAAGGGAAAGAAGTGTTTCACAGCAGCAGTGAGGCACACTTGGGCACATGGTGGCACTAGGTGCCTGGCGAAACAAGACCGACTTTGTCCTGCTGGCCCTGACTGCTTGCGACCTCAGAGCTACATCTCTGATGGAAGAGGCAAAAGCCTGAGTATCGCACGGCAAGACGAAGTAAGAAATCTCGGTTTACCAGTAGGATGTCTGGGAATACTCTCTTAGCAAGTGTCTTCCTCCGTCTGTCATCTGTCGTATGAATTCTGCTTCTGGTCATATTACACCCGCAAATCCCCTGGGGCAAGCTTTTACTGTAATGCTTTCTCTTGCCTCCCTTGCAAATAAACCCAGGGCACATTCCTGCTACCTTATTACAAGATCTATGACATAGTTATCTAAAATCTTGCTCACATTAAAAAAAATATTAGTTTTTTTAAAAGGTGATGGCTTAATTTTCAGTCTGGGTCCTTCTTCAGAGTCTTTTAATGGCTGGTTAACATCACATTGGCAGCCTAAACTTCTGAGCCATAAAATGTGAAACTTTTAAATTTTTTCCTTATGACAGAGGTATTTGGGGGAGAAAATCTGAATGACACGAAAGGAGAAATTTGCCAGGGAGCTCTAAGGGGGAAACAGAGCTGAACAATCTTTTTCTAATTATCCTAATAGAGTGCCATTATCAGAAATGCTCTGTGCTCCATTGGGAAAGAAAGTTATGTTAATAGGAAACAAAGATATTTGATCCTTCATAGATCAAAGCACTTTTATGATGCTGCTGTCATTATGGAAGGCTCTTGGTGTAAGAATGGTACTTAGCGGACAATGGCACTATTGTTTGTCACTTATTTACCTTCTAAAAAAAAAAAAATCAGACCTAGTGTATCATTTATGAGGTCCCAGATTTGACGAGAAATGCTTCACTCTACCATAAAGCAACAGTTGTTAGGACTATGCTGTAGTTCACTGCCTACACATGTGAGAATTTCCACTGTGCAAAAGGGAATATTAGGTATGGAAACAAAAACTTGCTGAAATCCACTGAAGTGCAGAAGGTCCTCGCAAAGCCTCCGAATTCCACACTGGAAAGGCCTCTGGGCTTTTTTTACCCATTTTTTCCCTTTCTCTTTCTGCTTGCATTCAGAGTTTAGCTCTGAGAGCTTCCAAGCAGCCTTCTTCCCTTTGTAATTATGCAGCGCTTAGAGCAGTGGGATGCTGGTCCATGACCAAAGCTCCAAAGTGCTCTCCTAACACAGATAATAATAAAAATAGAGGGAGATTGATACTGAGAACAGTTCACCTATGGCTCACAAAATGGATTTCTTTCTGCTGTAAAACCCTCCGAGGAGGGAAAAAGTACTTAAAGACCTGGAAAGGCCTACGTACACCAGCGGTGTTGTGTAAAGAATGGTGTCAAGAGTATGGGAAAAGGAAAGAGAATGTTTTTCAAGGGAAAGCCTATCAATTCTTGTAAGTAGAAAGCAGTATTCAGGGATAGAACTAAATCGTTAATACTGGTAACTTACTTTGACCTGTATTTCAGTTCTGTGCAAGCTAGTATCACCAATTCCTATTAAGTGGAGTGAATAGAAGAAAAAAGTATTTGAATTTTTAATAGCTTGTTAGTTCACCAAACTTAACACTTGATGAACCCAATAAAACACAACGATTTATTGCTTTGTTTGTTTTCTACTGACTGTTGTATAAAGGTGGTTTTTTAAATGATTTTTTTTTTCATGGAAATGCTTTGTTTCTGCATGAGTATTTTTATCCTCTTTCTTTGACTGATGCTCCACAAATAGCCTCATACTGTGGATGCACATACATGACTTTATTTAAGACTGGAGATCTTTCTTCCCCCTTTTGCAATATCAATCAAGGGTACTGTACAGTCCTCCCCTGTGCCCAGCACATGGGTGCATATGCAGTTTGCCCGCTGCCATTTCAGTTTCTCTTCACTGCTTTATGGAAATAGGCACTTGGTGACTATGAGATTTTTTAAATGCTTTTGCTCCAGCTTCTTCAAAGGTTATATGTTCTTGTGTTTCTTCCAAGTTCCACCTCTCGACCTCTATACAACCTCTCTGTGTTTGCTGTCTTAGAGATGGGCAAATTTCTGTTAACAGTGGTCCGCTTGCAGTACTTTTAAGCCTAGAGCAAGAAGGGCTCAGGACCTTCAGCTGCCAAGCTGCTTGTTCAGGAAGCCACGGAGGCTGCATCCAGTTCCAGAGGTGGCATTTCCTGGGGCAGATGGTTTGGCACCACTCTGCACAGACAAGAGCCTCCAACAGGAGGGCCTGGGCTGGAGAGCTGGGGCATGTTCTCTGAAGAAGTCTACTCCAAAAGAATAGTTCTCTGAACAGTCTTCATTTTCCTAAGATAATTGCACAACCCTTCTGGCCCATGGTGATCTTACAGTTTCCAGTTTGTCCTGACTTTACCTCCCTGCCAACTATTACAGTGAAATGATATTTTTCTCACACAGAGCATATTGACTCTGTCTTCATGGTACTAAACACATGCCAAACTCTGCTGTAGGTGTTCCTAGCTATGCTTCCATCCCATCCTGTGTACTTTATTGCCTTATTTCAGCTCAGCAAGGATGTCATTGTCCCTTAGATACACACTCTCTCCCAATGTTTCAGGGCTTGGTGTCTTTAGCTCCCCACGTTCTCCAGAGTAGGATACATCCCTCTGGATGGAGAAGCCCACTTGGGTGGCCAGGTTGAGCAGGACTGGGTCTCCAGGGGAGCAGAAGCTTTGTGTCTATGTTAGACTTTTAGGCTGTTCAAAATACAAGGCTGACAAATCTCACAGACAACGCTTACGTGTGCAGGCGATGACGAGCAGCTCAATTACCACGTACAACATCAAAAAATGGCATGCTGGGAGGGCCACTCTTTTCTTTTGGGAGGTGGTAGTTATGGAGGACAGATGCCTAGAGAATAAGACTGTGTACTACATCACTCAAGTCTGCCAATTTTTTTCAGGTAGATAAATCATGTACTTCTGTATCATTCCTGAAATCTGCTCCCATATTCACACGTGGCCCTTTCAAGAGTAGGATCAATTTAATGCGAACCTCTTTGCTTTCCTCCTCAACAGGAAGCACCGTTGCTTTTTTGGCATAGGCATCATTGCTGAGGTTTCCTCCAGATATTCCCCTCATACCACATCTGCACAACCTGATGGTTATACTTCCCTCAATGTCTTTGTTGGAAAATACTCTGGTTAAAGTAAGCAAGAGAAGGGCCTGGTCATTGCACACAGCTGTGGAAGTTTTGGTGGCAGATCTTTGTTCCTTGGTAAGGTCTTCAAGACTGCTGTTATTCCCAGATCAGCTCAGTGAGAACTGACTCATCTGACTCCCTCTGCTTTTGAAGTGCCTGGTTTCACAACGTAGGCATTGGATGGCTCTCTTTCCTAGTGTACTCCTCCAATAAGAGAGGAATAACTCCTCACAAAGGACAGAAATGATGTATTAGTTGCAGTTACCCTATTACGTGACTTAGCCCCTGGTCCTGATAACCTATCATCTCCCTTTCAAAGTAATCCATTTTGCATACTTGAGTTATTTCCCAAGTAACACTTTTACCCAGCCAGTTAGGATCAGTTTACCACCATTGTGCTCTACAACCCACCCTGTAGATTGATTCTTTGTTTTCTTTACTAATGCAGTTTGCAGATTATTTCAGGATGGGGGGTGTTTAACCTGTGCAGAGGACTCCACGTTTCTGTGAGATTTGACTCCGTGCTGTGCATCCGTGCAGACCCTTACTTGCTCCCTTCATTCTCCTATTAAGATGGTTTTCTCAACTGTAATGGTCTTTGCTAGAAGAGCGAGAAAATTTAAGATGTTATGACTAATCTTCTTTGTATCTTATTCTTCAAAAACAGGGTGACAGAGAGACATAGTTAAATAGCTGTCCCGCTGTGCATAGGCAAAATTATAATTCTTAAAATGACTATGGAATGAAAAAGGTCTTCATCTCCTTGGAGTACACGGCTCCCTGAAATGGTTTTAGACTGGCTTTGCAGGTAGCAATGCAAACTTGCCCACAAAAGCAGGCGAAAAAATGTGAATTGACTGGGCTATGACTGCAGTTGTTCTATATTAGTGCAAGGTATGATTGAGTAATTCCTGTCACTGCCTCTGCATCAGCCTATTCTGACTTGGTGATGGTACCGTTTCCATGTGTGCAGGACACCAAGACTTAGAGTCTATGCCATTAACAGCTCTAGTAATTAATATTGTTATTCTATAGTTTGGGAAGAAAGTTACTTGAAATTAGGAGGTGATGTAGAGTCATATCCTTCGCTGGGATAAATGCAAGCAAGAGCTCATGTCCCCAGAACTGCAAAGCTTTCTGGAATCTAAACCGATATGCCAGAGATGCATCTTGGGTATTACTTAGCGAGAAGCACGAGAGGAGTGGGACAGAGAAGCAGGCAGAGATGGCAGTGAGGAAGTACCAGCACCACCCAGTGTAGCAGATTTTGTATGAACAGAAAGGTAGCAGAGCATTTGGGTGAATCTGTGGCTGAGCAGAGAAATTGTCCACAGCTGCTTTCAAGGCGACAGCCAAGGATGTCCCCTCCTCACTGGGCTTGCACAGTCAGGGTTTTTCATCATATCAGGGCATTTTAAAATATGAACGTGAGTTTCTGCACAGGCACATGGGGATTCCTGTTCTCCAGCAGGAAATTCTTGCCTGACTTCAGTTGTCACTGGAGTTAGACTATGCTGTAAACAAAGTGCCTAAACCTTGCCGAAGGTGGGGAGAACTAGGCCCTAGCCTTAAGAAATTGATACTGAAGTTGAATGGCATTAAGTGGACTCTCCTATTTTTGCCTTTTAAAATATTAAGTTAGAGAATTGGGTCAGAATGCAAATTGCTAGATTAAAGACTGTTCCTGAAAGTTGTGAACTGAGATGCTTTCTTGCAGGGTAGGTCTTGCAAACTTCGACTTGCTATATGGTCTTGTATTTTGGAGTATGAGCTAGTATGATGGATTTTAGAACTTCAAGTGTGAATATAAGCAATGACCATTCTGGCAGCTGGAGCACCTCATCTTCCACAGACTGGAGATAGATGTGGGCTGGTGTTAAATTTGTTTGCAAAACGGAGACAAGTCCAGTGGAAAATTTGATGTTTTATTGTTTTCTTCAAGCTTCCAATTTTCAAGCAGCTGTAGGTGAAACTTGAGGTAACCCCATTTTCAAGGAAATAGCTTTCTGTCTTATCCAGTTCTGCAAATGGGCCTTCCACCTTGCTCATCAATCACACGGAATTTAACAAGTATCAAATCTACCACGTCATCACCAAACAAAAGAGCAAACGTGTAGAACTATGGCTACCATAGGGGCAAGCAATGGCCAGTTTCCTTGAGCTCAAAGAAATCTGTGTATAAAGTTTGTATGCAGTTACACTTTAGTATCGAGGAATATGCTGAAACCTCACGAACTCCAGAATATCGTCGGTTGCTCAAACCTACAAAAAACCCACAGGAAAATCCAACAATATGGAGGATGGTCTGTATACTGGGACAAGTATATCTCAAATAAAGCAAAACTCCTCATACTTTGCATTCACAGTAGGGCATTCAATGAAGTCAGGGAACTATTTTCCCACTTTATGAATTAAGATGCCAATGGCTGGCTCTTCCACTTGGCTAGTTTGCCATGGTTTAGACACGTTCTCATCAATCATCTCTTCTATGTACTTCCCTGGAACAATGACCTTGGCTCCTCTTTCGTTTGCTGACTGATGACGATGTTCAGGGAGAGAAATGCTGAGGCATTTGCTAACGTTGCAGACTTAAGACTGATTTCATATCCTAGAATTCATTCCCATGCCACACAAAACTTTCTGGAGTTCATTTTCATAGTTAATCAGAAAAGAGGCCTAGGAGGATTTCACAGAAGGCTGTGGTACTTCCTACAGGAGACAAAACCTCTGTTTCTAGCAGAACAATCTCCCCAGTTACTTTTTTCTTAGAAGGCTGGGAGAGCTCCTTCCTCCAGGAAAAGGTCAGTTCATACACTGGAAATGCTGATAATAACTGCAGTGACATCTATAGATAGTCCTGAGAAGCTGTTGTTATGCATGGAACCAAATTAATAACTGTAGACACCTGTCAAAACAGTGATTACATATCAAGAATGACACCAGATGAAAAAGGAGATGTTTGAAACTTCCTTCAAGCATTATTTTTCGAGTCCTGAGACTTTCAAGGGCAGTTGGAGAAGACTCTCAGTATGTGCATGCATAATACTTAATGGGAGTCTTTAGATTCACAGATGGACAGTTTTTTCCCTTGTTAATGAAGCATATTTTTTGCTTGACAAGTGGAAAATGTTGCCACCTGTGAAAAGATTAAATAGGGATTTTGAGTGGACTCTTTGTCTGTGACGGAGTTTTTTAGAAATCCTGGCTGTGGGCCAGCTCTCAAGAGGAATATTCTTAATGTTTGTTTTTTCCTATGACTGAGATCGGATCCTTAGATAATTTTGACAATGCCACAACAAATTGTTTTATGGAGGGAACAGACCTGTATTTCCTATGTCTCCAGAGTCACTGGAGCACAAGTCTGTGATTCTCATTATGTGAGCAAGATGTTCTTAATGTTGATACTGCCTTTTCTTTCCAGTACGCTTGCAAGTGTTAGGTATAACACATGGAATTCCTTCTACTTTATTTATTAGCATGGATAAATTTGCATTTTTCTTTAAAATTTCTCATCTCGTGTAGCTGGGACTGTTCAAGCAAAGACAGATAAAGAGTTGAATCAATTTCCTAGGTGTAGTATAGATAATATACAATAATACCCACATTATTTTTTACAATAACGTTTTTGCAGAATGACAGATTTGTCCCTTGGTCGGCACATGTTACTGAAAGCAAAGATGAGGTGCTTATTGTGGTTGGTGGAGATGCTGGTCCATCCTTTGCTGGTGGAAGCACTGCAGCTCTGCTGGAGTTTGAGAGCTATGTTCTCCTGCAGCACCTGAGCATCTGCACAGTTATTGTGCCTCATGGATCTGGAAAGGATTTTCTAACGCTGTTGTTGCTGCTGTGATCCTAGTTCTGGTCTTTTATTGTTAGCTTTCCCGTATTCATGTTCTTACTCTTCTGCCTCCACTTCCTTGTCTTCCAGTGCTTTCCTGAAGGAAGAACATTAATTGTGCTACAAACTTTTTAAATTATTTGAGCCTTTCTTAAGTGGTTGAGTAATGACGTTTTCAGCAAGTCCTTAACTTTCATACAGCAACCTAAACTGATGACAGAGAAATGTCTGATTATGAGATTAGTGTCCCAGTGCTTCATACAACAGTCAGAGGAAATAAGTGGTGCCCAATAAAATAAAACTGAAATTCCTACTACAGACGATATGGATAGGAGACAGTTTGATACTTGGTGCAGCAGCAGCTTTCTTGCTGTCTACTATATGTAGGCCACTAAGGCAGAGAGCAAACATGGAGCAGCAGCAACAGCAAGGGCTGTGGTAGTGGTTGGTCTCAATTTGAGATCCAAGTATGACCACCAGATTACCCAGGGATGTTCTCCCCCGTTTTGGGAAGGAGGCCTGAAGCCGCATGCCCAGCTAATGCAGCATTTCTCCTGCAGCATCATTCTCCGTGCTTCTCTGCTAGCGTCTGCTAAGGCTTGGCCTTTACCTCCATGCATTTTTCTTACAGGTGATCCCATCTCCTTTATGGTTTTCACTTATATCTCTGACTAGATCTTTCTCCTTGGCCATTCATGTATCTGCAACTTCCCTGAGGACTGAGTTTCCAGATAAAAGTCAGTAATGTATCTTAGCATGCCAGGGTAGTGAGCAGGTGGCGTGCTCTGTCTGCTCTACCTAAGTAACGCATTGCATGAGCCGGCAGTAAACTCTCCTTCAGTCACTACTGCAGATAACACTACGTCTGTGGCATGAGTGCTTTATGGGAGAAGTCACCTATACTTATGTGTGATAGCACATTGCCCGGTACACCCAAGTTGTGACTGCAGGCACTACTGCTCACTATTTGGTATATAAATTAATAAAAATCTTTCTTCCACATACCAAGATGTATAACCTTGGTGCCTCTTTTTCCCTTCTGCACTGAGGCTTTCACTAATCAGCCCTTTCTTCCTTTGTAGTTATTCTCTTTCCCTTCTGTGTTCAAGCTGTAGTATTTCCCTCCTCAAATAACACAATTTCATTCTTCTCCCTTACTAATATTGCTTATGCTGTCTGGTGCAAATAAGTGCATGTGAAAGCACCTTCACTGCCTGTTTTCTTACAATTTCAATCTCCTCAGCCATCACAAATGGATGCTTCCACCCTTTTCTATCCACTCAGAGCTCTTCCTCCTTCACAAAACTCCACCACCCTTCTTAATATCCAAGAAAACTCTGCCCCTGTTTGCATCCTGTCTCTTGAAGTCCTCTCTCCTCCCTGGCTTATGCACTCCCCTATGCTATCTTTATCATGCTTCTGCTTTTTTCCTCCTGAAGATACTTAATGCCTTTCTCATCCCCATTCGCTGTTGGTTCTGTCCCACCTCTATAAGACTATTCTGAAACTCACCCCCTGAAATGACTTCTCCACTGGCCCTTCTGGCTGAAATGACCCCATCCACTCTAGCCTCCTTATCTACACCAAGAACCTGCACACTTCCTGCTAAAATCAATTTACATCTAGGATCATTTTATTTTTTCTTTTTTTAATCTTTGTAATTTGTTACTTACCATATAGAGGGAAATCCTGACTAAACAATTGCTTTCTCAGACTTTTTACTTCCTTGGTATTTTACCTCTTTCTTTCAGGTACTTCACAGAAATGACCTACAATCACAACCTCTGAGAAACCAAGCACATATAACTGTCCTGTGCTGCAATCCCTCCTAACAGGAATGCATCCACTGTCTCGCCTTTTTCCTTGATGCCTAGATGATGACATGACTGCGCTTAGCTGCTGCCTGTCTTTAATGCAACTGAGCTGTAACTTCTAGTGCAGCCTGAGCAACCTGACTCTAGCCAAGCCCCATGTTTTAGGCTCCACCTTTCATTTGCCCTTAGCATCTGCATCCTACGCATTTCATACATGGTGCTACTGCCTCTCTGTCGTGTATCAGATGAACTTTGCCAGCTGTTTGGTAATCCCCTGACCTGCTTCACCTGTCACATAAGGAATTGGAGAGAAAATAAGGAAGTATGTGGGAGAATTTGCTGTCTCACCAGAAGCAGCAGCCTAGTGCAGCAGAACCTCATCTCTCGTGTGGTCCAATATGGTCTGAAGCCTGCTGGTAAATCATGCCCGCTCATCGCCTGACCTGCTGCATGCCCTTGTCATATCGCCGAGGTGCCAGCCTTGCACGTGGCAATTGTGAGAGGTTGTCACTGAAATATGGACAGCGTGGACAGGGAGCAGGATCTGTTCATAAGGGTCTGTGGGTCAAGTTTTGGTAAAAGACTTAGTCCGTGTTGAAATGAAACACTATTCTTCTTTTTTTTTTTTGCTCCCTGGGCACCTAATGAGAGCACGCAACCTGTAATTTATACTTCGCCAAGAATTTCGGACATCTAGGGAGGTTAGTGTAAGCGTTACAATAACTTGGGAAGGACTAACGGAGGATGCACGCCATTTTGTGAGGTGTTAGGTCCTGATTAAATGCTCTTTACTGTGTAGTCATATTTTATTACAACTTACATAGGTTTGGAACATTGATAGAAAAGAAAGCATGTCACCTATTTACAATCACTACACATTTACATTATATTATTTACAGATAATGAATTTAGTAATATATATGGGCAGAAAATATAGCAAATATCAATATGAAACTGTACAGGGCTTAATCTCACGTCCTTTACTGTGGTTGCATTTCACTGTAATAATAAATACAGTTCTATATTTACACATTTTACTTTAAAAATCTATTAAATGAATTTTAACAATTTCAAGTTTAAAATATCTGATCAAAATATTTCAAACATGCTTATAAAAATAAGACACAAAGCCTTTAGGACTTTCCGCAAGCTAAAAAAGTTCTGATAAAAGAAGCTTTCTTTAACTAGTCTTTAGAATTATAACATTATTTTGCTTCTCAAATCACTTTACAAACTTCTTAAATATAGCGAGCTGAAAGGAATTTCACTGACATTAAGCAGTGCAGCACAGATGGACCCCAGTTAAATTAAAGCTAAGTAAACATGGTAATAGGTATTGTGCAATGGTTGACTGATCCTCTGTTTAATCCAAAGTGGTTTCAGGCATCGTTCTCCAGCTGTATGCTGCACTGCTTCAAAAGCCACAAGAGATAAAGGATTAAGATAAATACTCAGCTGACTTTATCATACATAATTTCGGCATTGGTTCTTTTTTTTTTTTCCTGAAGTATGAACGTGTCAGCCAAAGTCAACTGATGCCATCTGTAACTGCAAAACTAAAAATATGCCAGTGTGAATGGACAAGAAAATCAAGGCATATCCATTGTTGGCAACAAATTCTTCATTGTGAAAATCCATCCTTTGAGTACCAGGAAGTTTTATATACAGTACCAGATGAACAACAGAGATCATCTGTAACTGATTACCTTAATTACTGGGCTAGCCTAACCTTGGTAACGTTAAAAAATTCATCTGGAGGTTGAGTGGCGATTAACTGAGCAGTGAGTACTGGGCTATTAAATGTTACTCCTCAGGGAGCTATTTTTAACAACAAAAAAAAGTAAATTTGTGCACTTTCGTGTCTTAAATGATCAGCTCATTTGAGCCAAAGGTGCCAGGTCTGAGAAAAGAATACTGGAATATCCCCTGATGGCTTGGCCAAGGTCAAAGACTGATATTCTAGGGAAGTGAAGGTGGCTCTGTTGTCTGAGATATTTTGACAGTAGACTTGGCGAAGACCTGAAGTCTCTTCTCTCTAACTGGGATGCTTCTGATGTGTAAACATACATGCCTTGATTCAGCAAACTATTAACAGATTTAAAGCCAGAGAGGAACTCTGCGTTAATCTAATCTAACCTTTTCCTAAACTAAAGCCATCAGAAGTCCCTGAATTTTAATAGCTGCTCCAATACCTTTTTTTGGCAATATATCCAATCTGAATTTAGAGATTTTTGGTGACAGATAGTTCCACTAGCGAATGACCATCACTGTCAACAATTTGCACCTTTATTTCTATGCTGCATATCCCTAATGTCAACTTCCAGTTGATCTTACCAGATTCTTCTCTTGAATGAGTAGTCCTCTGCTCTCAAACTTCTGCTTCCCAGAAGTAGCTACTTATAAAATGTGATCAAATCACTTCTTTCTTAAGCTGCTTTAAATTTATGATATTCACATCCTTTTCAATTTCACAATGTTCTTTACAGCATGTGAATGCAAGAACTGTTTGAAATATCCCAGTAGTGCTTGCATCAGTGCTAAGAACACAGATTATACAACCTCTTCACTCCTATGCTTACCTTGGCCAAGCATATAGGCTATCCTTAGCCAAAAGGACACAGTGGCCTCTAAATCTTCAACTGACTAGTGACCATGAACTAGAAGCTTTCTAGAATCACTGTTTCACAGGACAGAGATCATGCCATGAGCAGGACTACAGTTTTTGTTCCTAGACAAATTACCTTAAATGAGTGTTTCTATGTGAATGCCTTTGGTGTCCTTTAATTGCCCTCAGCATGCCAGTCTTTTTGTATTGATGACTTTGTAGTATTTTCCACCCTCAAATTCTATGAGTCATCTGCCAATCTTACCAGCAGTAATTCTGGGAGTAATTCTACTGGCATGGTAGCAATTCAGGACCAAACTGTGCAGAACCTCACTAGAAAAATATCCATGTGACAATGGCTTGCCATTTACAATTGCATTTTAAGCACTTAACAGGATCTTGGTTAACTTCTTTCACGTCATGTTAATTTTGTAGGTTTAGCTGACAATTAAAAATGCTTTGTCAAGTCAGATGACTTCTAAAACCCAAAGCCAATGCCAGCCAGTTAAACTGTTAAATCAATTTTATCAAACATGGAACTTCATCAAAGTCTATTCTGCAGAAACCTTTAGGACTTGAACAGGACCACTCTTCATTTAGATGCCTTGCTGAATGAGGGCCATACACAGATGCTTGTAAGAACAAACATGGCACTGAAAAACTGTTATTAAAAACAAATTACAATAAACAAGAAAAAAACCTCCAACCCCTGAAAACAAATTGTATCAGGTGATGCTTTGAAAAAAAAATCTTACCAATTCAATATGCTATTTTTGCTCTTGACCAACCGATGCCCTTTCTGAGCAGTGCTACTTTAAAAGAGAGCAGCTGACACAACTGCACAAACTGCAGCAGCTTTCAGTTTCTCTCTTCATCCCAGCATTTCAGAAGCCGGGTGAGAAGGCTCAGGTATTGGATTTTCAGCCTGCTGCAAGTTTTGTCATTGCCTGTTTCTGATGTGCGTAACAATAATTCAGAGGCACTCTCTAGCTTGTATGCACACATCCATACTTACTTTCGGGATTAGAAATTTTGTAAACATAGATATTTTCTGTACTGCCACTGAAACTAGCGACATGGAACAAATGTGACTGATGAAAGATTGCAGCTTTCTGTCATTTGATAAGATGATGGCATTAATGAATTGCTGGTAGGCATATCATACGATATGCTGGCACTTGTGAAGGTTACCAATGCTTGTGTTGAGTCACAAGATTGTTTTTCTATGTCTTCTGAATTCACAGAGATCAGACTAGCATGTTTTGATCTCCTCCATAACAAAGTTTGCTTTCGCAGACTTCCCAAGTCCTCCTTAAAGTGTGGATTGAAAAGTATATAAAGGAGTGGGTTTAGACATGCAGGCAGTGGGACAATCAGTAGCAGTATTGACTTAATCACTTCTGGGCTGATAAAAGTCAGGTTTAGTAAGGAGGAAAAAGATAAGAAGGCCACAGGGCAATAAAGAATGCAATTAGTAAAAAGTAGCAAGGCTATATGTTTAACCATAGAGCAATCCCAAATGTTGTCTAGTTCACCCTTTTCTAAACTACAGTAGAGCTTTGTATAAGCAATAGTCATTACCAGAAAACAAAGGGAGTTCAGCAATACCAGTGCTACCATGTAGCCCATAGAACTGGGTTCTCCAAATGGCAGTGGTAAACAAAGCGGAGAAACCCCATACTCACTCCCAGTGGGGAGAGGTATCACTGCAATGATTAGTGCCAACATAAAGCAAAAGAAAATGGCAATTTTTAAACTAGCAATGGAGGATTTTGTTTCAAACTTTGTAGCGTGCTTTACAGAGAATGCACGTTCAAGTGCAGCTAGGGTAAGGAGGAAAATGGAAGCCTCTGAAGCAAAAATGGAGAGAAGGCCAGTTAACTGGCAACCAATTCCGCTTTCCCACCGTGCTCCGTACTGAGCAAAGCTACCAAAAGTTGATGCATCCACACTAGCCAGTACTCCGCTGGCCAGACCCATCAAGGCATTTACAATAGCTATTAAACCGATCAAAAGTTTTATGGAGGACATATACAATGGAGATCTGAAAACTGTAGCAGACACCAGTGCATTGCAAATAAAGGTCAAACCCACTATGGTCCACACTCCAATTCTGATCAGCCAGCTACCAAACAGATGGTCACACGGTTTGAAGGGACCTGAAATGACAAAATAAAAAGGGCAAGGGAAACCCATGTAAACTAAAAAATAATTTTGCACTAAGACATTAAATTTCATGCTTCTTGCAGTTTCTCAGCACAGCCAAGCAGTGAATTTCAGTCCAAAAGCGGAGCTGGAAATTTGCTCTTCCTTTGGAGTAATCCGAGACCTTGATAACATGCTGCTAAATGCATGTTGCATGTTGCATTACTGGTGCACTTGAGTCTTTGTCCTTCAGCCCGAATAGTCTATGGGTTTCTTTTTGTGCCTGGCAGTACGGGTGCAACGTGAAAGTCCAGCTTGTAGTTTCAAAAAAAATCAAAAAATGCTATAATGTTTGTCAGTGTGTGAAAAAAGCTGAAAAAGATACCTCTGACTAAACTAGGACAGGTTGCTAATGAGTCCTGGTGAAGTGTCATGTAATGGATATGGACAGATGCACTTTGGCTACCTTATAACGTCATTACACAGTCCAAGAAAATTGAGGCTGTCTTTGCATTTTAGAAGTGCTGCCGTTTTGGAGGGGCTTCTGACGACCTGTGGCTGAAGTCATGTCATTATTATTGAAGTCTACTGTGTATTCTCACAGAATTGAGGTGCCTATGCTGTGCGGTTGAAGCTGAATGCTCTGCAGTCTGAGAAACATTATTTATCTTGGTATGAGCCAGCTATGCTCTCTCAAAGCAAGTCCTTCACAGTGGTCTGTGCTTCTCCATGAAGACACAAACCCCACAGCTGAGATGTGCTCCAGACGACCACGGCTGCTGCCATCAAGTAGGCATAAGCATTTATTGGGTCAGTTTGCAAGTTTTTCTGAGATACCATTCGAAAATCAGCACGGAAGCTGAATTTTCTCTTGGGTATGGTGATAGCTTACCTTGAAGACAGCGACATTTTCATGAACTCAGTAGTTATATTTAGGCCATAGGAGTATATGTGATGGTCAAATGGTTCTAAATTCTTTGGCTTCCTGCCTTTTCTCTTCCTCTTTACATAACTTTTAAAAAATTATTATTATTTGCTGTTACAAACAAGAATCTTGGCTTGGAATGAATGCTGAAGTACTAGTTATCACTTGAGTTTTTTTGGTCATGTTTCACAATGAAAGAATGGCTAGGGAAAATGTTTGCCGAATCAAGCAAGCAGAACTTATGACCACGGCTGTTAAAACTAGAAGCGACCTTCCAAAGACGTTTCTTTCCTTGCCTTAAAGGAAACTTTCAGTGAAATTGGTGGCCTGCAGCTTTGCAATTCAATCAATGTATTTCTTTTTCCTTTCTGCCACACTGCGAAGCCAGGGATGCACTATTCTATAACAAAAATGACAGGGCTGGGGGTCCTTTGTGATGGACTGTGTACATCAGTACAGTAGTGTTTGATATTTCCTAGACATTGAACTAAACTGTGTGTTGTTCAAGAAGCTCAAGTGTAGAATAACTCAGTGAAGTTCAGAAGAATTGCACTAGCTTTGCAAAAGACTGAGCAAGCAAAGATTCTGCTCCCCTTTATCATCTATGTCTTGCTAGAACAGAGTCTTTGCTCTCTCATGCCCTTGATAAGGGGATCGATTCCTGCGAAAAGGGGCCTGGAGTGAGGATCTGTTTGAGGACTGGGTAAAACTTTTGTTATACTCACAGATGAATTAATAGCTAAATAGTTTTCTGGACTTGAATGCAAAATTTTATATTATTGTACAATGTATTTGTATTAATCCCATCAAATTATTGCAAAACATCATGTTACTGTCCTAGTAGCAGATTCAGAGTTTGTTCTGCATCTAGAATATTGGGTAATACTGTGCTTGGATTCCTATCTGTCTGGCAGTTTCATACCTGGAGAAGGTGAGCACTGCACTGAATGATGAGCTTTCAAATCTTCTTCGAAGTCCAGAAAAAAATCTTCAAAGTCACGCTCATCTGTGGGGGACAAAATACCCAGATCTGATACTGCAATTTTCAGGAAAACTTCTTTTAGTACAAATTGCAAAGATGTCTGTGGTATTTAAGGCCTGGTCTTGTCCCTTTGCCTGCCAAACTGTGAGGAGAAGCAGACATAAGCCTACTCGGTTTTGAATTACTGTACTCAGGATTATTTAAAAAATTGGCACCATCACTTCTCTGAAAATAATCACTTGCAGGTACTTTCTCTATTACCTAATTTGCAGTGTGATGACTGCCTAGGAAGGAGTTTAAAATATGGATTCTGCTGTTGTGCCAGGCTACTAAGAATTAACCCAAGTTTTTCTGTGTTTCTCATCGCTCTACCACGTATTCTTGGCTCTATTCTTGCGGGGGCTAGCCCTGAACTCTGAGACTTACTGGTTTGCAGGAGTGGTGACAGCACACAAAGCAGCAGGATGGTATAACGTGTGTGTGCACCTACATAACAAGTCAAGTAACAGACTTTGTGCTGAAGGCAAAGAAAAACACGGTAGCCTTCTGTCCTGGAGAGCAGATGCACTCTCTGGTACCCAGGAAATGCTGGGAAAAAGTATTGGCAGCTATGCCAAAGTAGCCACATAAGCTCTGTGACTCATCCTGAAGCGTGTGGACAGCAGGATAGCCAAGGATGCGTTGCTACTTCCAAGGCTGGCAAGAAACTAGATCTTTGCTTGCCTGCTCTTGTATGGGGTTACCTACCAGCACCACTTCCCTGCCTCTCACATAAAGGGAAGATTTCACTTCCCACATTATTATAGTTATTATTTTGATGGAAAGATGAGCGAGTGAGATTTTTGAAAGGCAGACCTGAAAAAATGAGTTTGCTAAGCACAGGAATGCTTGAATAACGTATTATCGGGCAAGAGAGAGGGAGAGGCTGCCTCTGTGACTGTAAAAGAGTATTGGATTGGTTCAACATCACAGGCTGCTCACAGCCTTCAGGTAGATTTAAAAGCCAAAGATGACGATTACCTTGAATTTGTAACAACCCAGCATCCTTCTTGTGAGAATCGTCAATGCTGCTATTCTCATCTTTGTTCCATTGGCTGGAGATTTTGTAGTGGTTCTCACAAGCCCCAAAGGCACAGCACTGATAAGCATAAGGCATTTCCATGACCCTGTAGAAGAATAAGGAAGCATGCCATGATACTGGTTTAGCACCAGAGTTACTGGATTGTACTGCTCCTCTACTGTTAGCATAAAGGAATTGTTTAAATAACCACGACTGAAAAGTAAAAATACCTGTGGGCAAAAATCAGTCATGATAATACAAAATGAGGACTCACAAATAAAATTCCACATCAGAAATACAGATCAACTGAGTATAGGTCAGCAAGTTTCAATGATTTTGAGGGTTTCTTTTGTCAAAGAATTGCTCATTTCCAGTATGTTTTGAATTTAATTCCTTTGGGGATGTGCAAATTCTGGGGTAGCATGGAAGAATTGAATATATTCAAGTTCTGCAGACTACTACTTCTATTCCTTAGATATATTTTATGCTTTGGAAGCAGAGATATTTGATTTACACACTTTGCCAATAGTACATAGTAAAACCTAACAAGTCACCTTAATCCCAAAAGCCCAATAAACCAAAAAATTCCAAGATAAAGAGGTGATTAGAAGTTATTCTGACTTAACTTAAAAGGAATAAAATAGAACTATATCCTCCTATCAGATTACTTTCAACAGGTTAATCATGTAAATTAACATAATGAGTGTTCCAAGCAACCTCTAACCCACTGGGAAATCTGCAAAGAAATCAGTGTGAATCAGGCCCAGTGCCAACAGGACTTAAACTTGTGTGCTAGCCAAAAGCTTGGTACAAAGTGGAACAAACAGAACCCTAAGCTCTAAGATGATTTTTAAATTAGTGCATTTGGGGGCACATACAGTACTGTAAGCCGTCCTTTTTAAAGCTGGTGCTTATTTGATGTGAGTGATTAGATTTGGACTTTGTCAAATTAAACTCTTAGGAACACTGAATTTATTTTTATATACTGATTATCTTACTGATGATATCTGTATGCTTGATAATTTTTTTCCTGCAGCAAGGAATGCTTCTTTTTTCTGTTTTTAGACTAAGCAGCAGAGAACTCAAGGTTGTTTTCCACCTCACAAAGGTGTGGGGTTGATGGTGAATGGGAAGGCACAGTAATGATGAATGGAGTAAATCACCAAGTTCTTTACAGTGCTGAATCAAAGCATCAGATAAAGAAGGAAGGAGTGGCTGGCAGCCTGAATGTACTTCCTCAAAGCTTGCCATAGCAGGCTGGGCTCAGTTCTGTAGAGCGTTCTCATGCCGTTGCTGAAGGTGGGGCAGAGGATGCTCAGCTCTTTGATGTGTCTGTGTATTGAACAGCAATGACCCGTTTAGACGAGCAGGAAGATTTTATACAGGAATTTGTCTTTAATGTTGTAACCAGTGTCTAGTTCCAACAATTACAAAGGACGAAATTTCATTTTGGTTTAGATCTCTGTTCAAGTTTGGTGCTTCACACATTGTCTGTGCAGTGATCCTGTGTGAAGTCCTGGCCTCGTTTTGATTTATGGTAAAAGTCCTGCAGACTCCAGGTCAGGATCTTACTCCATTCTCTCCTGACTAGATGTAATTTGTTCTTACAGATGTTAATCAACTCTAGATATATTAATCATACTTTTTATACCTTTTTTTAAGACTCAAGCTACTGCCTGACACATCCTTGTTAACTACTTACTCAGACTAAATACACTGTAGTTGCATTTGAGCAATGTACATAATTTTACTGGTGGAAAAATCATATACAGTATACTTTTGATTAAAGAATTAAAAAATCTTAGTTGTACATAATTCAGTTGAATAGTGGATTATTCTAGGACTATTGCAGCACCTCTTATGCCTCTATGCCATGGTATATACATCACAATATTGTTGGAGTAATCCGTTTTCTTGTGTTTACATTCTTTTAGAGAACCTTCAGGTATTTTAGAATCGTCACCTGCCTCAACATGTGGGCAAAGTCAGTGAGAGAAGAAAAACTAGAGCAGAAGCTCAGCCTCAACCACTCATGATTTCTTATGGTACTTGCTTCTTGACCTCTGAGACCCATCTCAAGGTCTCTAGTGTAAGAAAGAGAGGCGTAAGGCCTCTAGTACTTTGAATGTTTATATTATGAAAGTAGTTTCATACACTGTGATGAAGTTACTGCCCAATCTCCTCTGTGACAAACTACAAATATTGGGCTTATTAAGACTTTTAAGGCATTGTTTCCTAACCTTGGAACCGTTTTTTGCAGCTCTTCTCTCAGTTTGTATGTATTAACATGCCGTCATAGAAGTGTTCTAGTGTGGATCCCTCCAGTGCTGTACCTCCAGAGGTTTAATCAGCTCCGCACTTCTACTCATGACTCTCTTATTGATAACTCCAAACACTCCAGTCCTTTTCATGAGTGGTAATGTCTCCTTGAGTTGTCTGCCTGCTAAGACTCATGGGACTTTTCCAGTGCAAAAGGCAAATCTAGTGAAGACATAAGGATGGAATCTCCATCCTTGGAGATATTCAAAAGCTGTCTGGACGTGGTGCTAGGCAACCATCTCCAGGTGACCATGCTTGAGCAGGGGGGTTGGACAAGAAGACCTCCAGAGGTCCCTTCCAACCTCAACCATTCTGTGATTCTGTAACTATGTGCACATTGTTTAATTGTTTCAAATTTTATGATATCAAACCTTTTACGGTAAAACATGGAAAAAATGTATGTTGCACTTGGCATTCTCTAATTAAAATACAAAAATCAAGGGAGAGTTAGGGGACACTCCCAAATACCCTGAAGTCAGAGGCAAAACTCTCTTTACAGTGATTTCTCTATGGTCATCCAGTGACTGGCAGAGCTGCAAATGATCTCTACAGAACATTTCCTTCCTGCATCACAGAGCATCCAGCAGAAAATTACCAACATCAAAATGTTTTAGTAATAATGGTAAAGTATTATCTGAATCTTAATCAAAAGATTACAGAAAAAACATGCTCAAACAAAAGAGGTCAAATATTTTGGAACTTCAGAAGTATATTCTTCCCTTGATATTTGCTGTGTTCTCATTAATATAATGGAGGTTCTGTAAGCACAGTCCAGTAGAAGAAGGACATATCACTAAGCTGCTAGCAATATTGTTTTAACAGCTTTTGAAACATATCACCAGGAAGCAGATGTGGCTCGTATTAAGCAAGTACTGGGGTTAATATTTCAAAACCCTTCATAGTTTCTTCAGTTACAAGTGAGCATAATAAAAGAAGTCTATCATTTTTATCATATTTGCTTTAGTTTTAATAGCACAGATCAAAGACTGACAATACGAAGTAACATGCGTTACACGCTGACACACCTTCCATTGCACATGAACACAAATGTGGCTTATTAGCTTTAATGATATACTCACTTGAGTTCTGGAAAATTTTCATATGATATCAAACTTTGTAGGGCATGATTTCCTGTTAATTTTAAATGAGTTAAACCATGTAGCCCCATCACAGGAAAAGAGGACAAAAGGTTGGATGACACATCCCTGCATAACAGAAAATAAAAATCAGCTTACAGGTTTTCATTTTTTTTCTTCAGCACTAGAAGTGTCATGTTGGAAAAACAGGTTAGACTTTTCTAACTCAATCAAAAATGACTGCATTAAACAGAGGACTCAGTCAGCACAGCAAAGCTGCAGCACCACACAGGAGTATGCACCTATGTGTCTAGCAGAAAGCTAACAGGAATATCTAGCAGTCAGCTAAGTCTCTGTTGCCAAGTTTTGACCCCAAACATTCATAGTGCCAGTTTTGAGACTAGCAAATGAATTTAAAATCTGTTCATTAGATTGTTTGAATTAAAGGGAGCCAGCTTCCCACAGTTTAAAAGATTCAGTGGGATGCTAGCGACCATGGCTGCCCTGGGAGCTCCACAGGGAGCAGGCCAGGTGTATGGGGAAGATGTGTGTTTCAGGGTAGGATGGGTCTGGGCTAGAGCAGATGAAGGTGACGGTTCTAAGCTGAGGTTTATCTGAGGAGCTGAGGGCAGACAGAGCAGATGAACACAGGTACGTAACTTCGGGAAAATAAAACAGGTGAACGGAAAAGTGACAGTGATCAAGGAGATATGGTGAAGTAATCAAAGAAGGGGAAGTCCAGAGGTATTCTGTTCTCTATTTCGCCCTCTCTCTTCCATTTATTCTGATTTTTTTCAGTCCTCTTCACAATTATCTACACTGCAGTACTTAAGATGGTCAACAGTCAAGAAGGAAGAAGGGGAGTCTGATGCTGCTGAAATGCTATTATGCCCAAGGCTGAACAGCTGAAATCTAAGGGCTAGACATAAAATAAGGCATGCTGACGGACTGGTCTTCTTTCTACCTATCATCTGGTTTAGTGTGCGTCCTCTTGATCACAACACAGTTAAATACCAAAGGTGAAATTCTGGTCCTACTGCAATGGTAAAAATGACTACTGACTTCAGTCAGACCAGGGTTGGAGACTAGCATTTCAGGAAACACTAGTACACTGTTACCGTGTGTGTGTTAAAGGGCTTTTTTCTTTAACCGTGTCTGACTGTTCTATGCTATTGACCCAAGCCACAATTTATTGCTCACCTCACAAAGTGGAAAAGTTCTAAGGAGGGCCCCAGAAGGGATGTCATAGACAATACTGTCTTTATGGACATGTTTCAGTGCACCATTCAGACGGGAGGCTTTGCACATCGACAGAAATGAATACACCTTTCCAAATTTAGATTTCCCAACAGCTATTTTATTTTCTGTGAGCAAATGCCCAGCAGTGTATCTTTATGACAACAAGGCAGCAGGATGACTCCAGAGGAATTTTTTTTCATGTCTTTCCCGCACACCCAATGCCTCAGGGATTCACCTTAAAGAGGCATTACAATGACAGTGGGAAGTAGGAAGAAGTTAGCAAGGACTGAGAAGTGCTTGTGAACAAGGCCTGCAAAATTGGCTGCTGATGTTTTGACTACTAACTACTCTGACTGAACTTACTAAAGAAGAAAAGCTATTCCATGAAATGAGGAATGATGAAATAAAGATGCGTACTGGAAAATGTTTCTTATTTAATTTTTAATCCAATTCCTTAATCTTGAAACACAACTAACAGGAAATATTCCCCACTGCTACAAGAGACTAAACTGCTAACAAATTGAATGAAGAAAGGCAGATGCACTGATATTCTTCATGGACCCCAAATCACTCTCATTAAACAGTGTTATATGCAGCTTTGCCATAATACCTATAGGAAGTGGTGAAGTACAAGAAAGCAGGCATTTAGATATGCAATCAACAGACCAGAAGATTAGAATAGAGAAAGCCTCAATTTCTCCTGGGGCACCAAGTTATTAAATTTTTGTATGCTCTTGCAAGAAAAATGTG
Organism: Nipponia nippon; assembly: GCF_047370975.1. Taxonomy (NCBI): domain Eukaryota; kingdom Metazoa; phylum Chordata; class Aves; order Pelecaniformes; family Threskiornithidae; genus Nipponia; species Nipponia nippon. The sequence continues at coordinate 40,838,392 of NW_028262347.1, read as the reverse complement.
AAAATTTGAATGTAAAAGATACACAAATACTTACAGTTTGATCAGAGATGGTAAAGAGGAGAAGGCATTGGGGTGAATAATTTTAATTTTGTTCCAAGCTAAATCCCTACAAGAAAAGCGAATGGAAAATTACATACTCACTGAGTGAATATGGAAGTTTTCATACACTTGATTAGGAGGCCTAAATATAAAAAAGGCATTAATTACATGCAAATATTTTCAATAAGCTTCTGCATATCTCATAGTGCAAAATCTTGTTTTCATTTTTAAATTATGTTAGTCAGTTAATGGTGTTAGTTAATCAACTGACAACTTTGTATCTTAAAAAGTCTTAATGCCTTTTACAGCCTAAGGCAGTTATTTTCAGTCTGCTTCACAGCTTCCTAAGGCAGCAGCAAGAAGGGTGGGGTATATGGACTACTTCTAAGAGGTCCTCATGATGTGACTAAGAACAGCAAATCCACTGTCAATAGGCTTTACTTCCTAATCTCAGTCTTCACCCCCCCCTGAAAAATCAAAAGGACTGAAAGCAACTCTTAAAAAAATGTATGGGTTTGATCCTGCAAAAACTTGCAGCCATGAGTAATTTCCTGACAAAATTACTCTGCTAGCACATGCGTCTGTGTGAAAACCAGAAACCCGCACATGACTGGACTCTATTTCTTAAGACACTGTTCTCTAGAAAAAGATTTCATGCTCTTTAGAGCGGATTATTACGTGAGCCTGACAACAGATACCAGCTCTGGCTCAGTATCTCTCTCCACCTTCATCAGAAACATTTAAAAGTAACAGCTTTTATAGCTATAAGTTTACATCTTTGAATTCATTGCTGCCAATGCTAAACTTCACAATGTTTGTTCTCCTTTCACAGTTATGACCTAATGGGTGAAAGATCAAAGTGAGCAAAAACAGAAATGAAGATGTTTTGGGGCATATAGTGAGCAGACAGTGTATACCCCATGTTTTTGAGAAGCTGGGTGAATGGCTGTTAGGGCTGTACTCACAGAGACCGAAGAGCAGCCAGCTGCCGAAACGTGTCTGCTTTGATTTCACCGATCTCATTGTGATGCAAGTCACTAAAATAGCAATAAGAATCTCCTCAGTTTCAAAGGCACTTGGAGGACACTTCAGGGTGTTTTAGATTGTGTTTATGATCCACTTCAATATAGTGCAAGGGTATGTACTTGGGATATGTCAAATCAGCCAGCAACAACCAAGTTAATGATGCTCAAATACATTTGTATACAGATGCTTCTTTTTACGGTAGTTTGATGCTTACATTTTTTGGAGTTTTTTACATGCGGTAAAACAGGGTAAATCTTCCAGCAGGTTATAAGACAGATCCCTGTAATACATAAGAAAAGAAAAGATTAACATCAAAGTAACATTAAAAGAAAAAGATCTTTCACTGCCTACTTTCATGCTCAACTTAAAATAACTTGGGTTTATGCACACTTATAGAAGAACAGAAACGTGCAAATTCACTCTCTCATCTGTCAGATTTTCATTTCTAACTGAGGAGGAGTGAGGAGGGGAAAAGGCAAGATGTAGTAACTAACTCCATATCCTACGTTTGCAAATTCCTTGCATTGTCTGAAGACTTCCTGCCTGAAGTGCAGACTTCTGCTGAGTGTTTTACAGTAACGATATAGGCCATCTGCTCATAGGGAATATTGGATTTACATCACAGACTTTATATTCATTAAATGCTGACAAATATTTAAAGCATTTAAAATAATCTACTAAATATATATACTTATATTTTTTCAGAGAAGATCCTGTGTTTTTCTGGTAATAATCACAATGGACTGTAATCAGTTTTCCATTCTACACTTTTAATTAAGCACTATTACCTCTGACCCTTAGACTGTTATAACTGAGGGAAATGGTTAAAAAAAATACTGGAACTAACTTTGAAATCAATCACTACATGGGGGAAAAAAAACCTTGAAAAGACTTGAGCCAAAACTCAACAAATTACAGAATAACTGAAACATCTGGACTGATTTATAGTATAATATAACTAATCAAAACCAAGCCCAGGCAATTTGCAGAAATTGGAGGGGGGAAAAAAAAAGGAACTAAACACCCGCCCCCACCACCCAACAGTCTCATCCTGTATACACATGTTGCTCCGGGAAAACTGAATGGGAAATTTGCTAGTGAAAAGAATACAGAAAAAAAGCTTATGCCTATAATTAGCAAAAATCCTTTTCCACAGTTATCCAATATTATCACGTAAAAGAGTCATGTCTTTTCACTCCTGTTTTGAATTCTTTAGAACTGCTTCGTCGCTACCCATTTACTTGGTAAAATTTTATTTTCATTGTTACTATTCCAACAGGAGCATTTAGACTATGCTATACGTGATTTGTTGAAGCGGTGCAAGTAATGACTGTGTGTGTTTTTAATGTATTCTACTCATCTTCTACTGTGCACAAAGGCTACCATCAATATATGTATATTTTTTGTTACAGCAGGGAAGATTACAGCCTCTATTTTTGTATTTTTCACAGGTACTCTGTGGTCCAAATCAGACACGACAGAGGAGAATTCAAGTGAGCTGGAGGCTTTTAGGCCAAGGTAAAAGATGTTTGGTATGTCTGGCTGACTGTGGCTATTCTGTCATGCAGATTTGTGACTTAGGTCTTCTTAAAAGTATGTTATCATCAGCTTAAATTTTGTACATACTGACATTCCCTCTTCACACACGGAAAAAAAAAAACAAAACAAAACAACAAACCAAAACCAAAACCCTCCTCCCCTCAGTTTCTGTTAGAGCCCCAGGAAATATTTTACTTGTTTATTTTTAAGGATTTTTTTCCTACTTTGTTAATACATGAGGCTCTTGGCAGCAGCAGAGGGCAAGTGGTTTTGGTTCCCGTGTTGAGGTGCACACCCAACTGCACTGAGGGTAGTCTCTCGAGGACTGCTAGGATGTATTTTCACATACACCTTTACTGCAGGTGCACAGACACCCAGGAAGTCTCCGTGTACATTAATTCACATTTGGAAGTATTGGTGGCTAGGTAGGATGCACAAATTCTCTTTCAAAGCAGTGTTTGCGCTTGCAGTGTTTGAGCATGCATCTGAGCCAGGAAGCCCCTTCAAGACTGCAGTCTCCAAGTAACTTGTGGGGTTCAGGGCACCGTTATAATACTTCATGGCACAGGCAAAACTAATGTGCAAACCTAAATGTGGGCTTAACAGGCTCATTCCAATCTGATGGGAATGGGGAAAGAGCAATTCTGAGTACATGAAATTGCTGTTAAATTGGTTCCCCGCCCTTTTAAATATCAGCTCTAATAATACAGGGTGATACTAAAAAAGAAAAAAATGTGAACTTCCAATGGACAGTCCTACTCTACTATTAACTGTACAAGTTATTAATTACTACAGTATTTATTTGCCTTCTGTTTTGAGATTATTTATTGTTTTCGAATAATACAGGACATATTTAAACCTAAGTCTGTGTGCAGACTTTCTTCTGGCAACAGACTCTGTTTCTGTCTTTTATCATTCTGGAAATGATTATATTGAGTCCATCAAATAAAACTTAATTTTTTCTGAAAATGTTCATGACATCCACGCTGGTATTCAAATAATGTGTTATAATTAGCACTATTTCAATGTTGGCCAGAGAACTAATACCAAATACATTCCTAGTGATGTAATACATAGAGGAAAGTGCTGCTGGCTCATTCTCAAAGAAGCAGACACAATGATTACTTTCGTTAGTGATTAAGCAAACTCCAAGGAAATCTCCAAGCTAAAATAATATTGGATATTTCGTATAAAAACTATGCCCCAACCATGCCAAGGAATAGTCTATTAAAATTTCAGTCAGCTACTTATGTCTGGTTGGAAAAGAAACTAAAAGAGGAGCATAACAAGGACTCAAAACTGCACTCCTTACTCAGTTATATTTTCCATTCACTTCACTGAATTATCTGCGTCACTGAAGAAAAAAACCTCAGACTACTGTAGGAGAGGCAGAATGAATGAAAATAAGGTAGTTCTGTTGTTTATTAAACAAAATCAACTGTTTTACCCTTTCCTAAAAATATGCAAAGTAATTATCTTCTTCAGCAACGTATGGGAAATCCTGACTGATAAGCAGGTTGTGAACTTTTTGAGTAACACGAGGGCCTGCTCCCTGAGCTGAATTCCTAAGAAGTAATGTGATACACAGAAATAGCAGTAATTGGGTAATTTTGACATCATAATGATTTCATTTGTCCATTAATCTCTTGCATTAATGTAATGTTAATAATCTTACTGAAACGTACAGCACTTGGAGATTAGGTAACTGGTCACAAGCTGACTTGGGGAGAGAGGTGATCTGTGCTCCTGTGAGTGTCCTGTTGAAAGTATTAAAAAAAAAACCAACAAGAAAAAAAAGATTACTTTTCAAAGATTGCAAAATAAATATACTTTTTTAGGACATTCTTTAGAATAAGTCAGTTTCCAAAAAAATAAAACAAAGCAAAAATACTTCTCTAGCACTTACAAACTCTCCAAACTTGTAGTCCCTGTCAGATCAGGAAACTCTGTTATCTGTGAAGCACCATTTAAAGTCCTAGAATTTAAAAACATCATTTCAATACAGTTGTGGTGAGGAAAGTGTGGGACAACTTTAATATTGCAATATATAACGACAATTGAAATAAAAAAGTGAACACATACAAAGTTCTGAGTTCTGGTAAGTGCTGAAAAGCAGATTTTCCAACAAGCTGGATAGGGTTATCATAAAAATGTCTGCAAAAAGAGGATAAAAAGACATTTTATGAAGAATATTTTAAAAGATTCTAAATATATTACATGATTAGACTATAAGCAAATGAGTAAACTCTCTATGATGAATCACAGACTGTGCACCTCTGGGCTTTTTTCACCCACTAATCTACATCCATCAACCACATTTCACATTTTGAATATGTAAGTAGTCATTGTTTTCTTGCTTTTAAAGCCAGAAGACAGTCAACAAAATATTCCCTCTTCCTCCCAGGTTTGCAAAGATAGAAATCCAAATACAAACAAGTTTGTTATGGCCTGAGACAAATGTAAGGTTAGCAGGTGAAGAAGTCAGAACTTCACCTACTCAGAAGAGGTTCCCTTGCACTTTTGAAGTCATGCTGCTTTTGCTTATAGCATAATATTGCTCACGATGAGTCACTATTTTTCTTATATTTATTTTACAATTTCTTATTTTGAGGTTTGCCCATTAAATGCATTCTTATATAAGACAATGGGAACTCAGACTGGAATCCATCAAGAAGCTAGCTTCTACATGGCCAGTAATGCTAAGAGACTTAGAAGAAATAGTTCAAATAAAAGGTCAAAGGCCAGATACCACTAGTCACTTCCCTTAAACAGGGCACGCAAACTGCAATTCCTTCCACGAAGCTGAAAAGATATGAGTGCGTTTGCTTGTATAACAATGTGCCACACAGTACGCTCACAAGAAGAGCTATTTGACAATTAGGCGCAAATACAATGCTTAGTTCCACGTTCTCTAATAAAACTCTTATCACTTACATTGTAATAAGTGATGGATTACCCACAAATGCACGCTCAGGTATTGACTTGATGTTATTGCTATGAAATCCCCTACAAAAGGAAAAATGGTTTGCACAGTAAGAAAAAAAAAAGTGAAGGCACAATCTGTATTCACAATGCACAACAATTTTTTTTGTTTGTAATAAGAAAAGTGTGTGTATGTAAAGGTATGTCCTTGTTTTCTGGAATCAGACAGAACTGAGAAAAACAAAAGAAAAGAAAAGCGATGAAATAGCTGGAGTTCTGTACTTTTCTAAATGAACAAAGCTATTTGGAGTAAACTGCAAAATGGTATTTTAAAATTCAGATGCCCTCAGTAGAAAACTTCTTCGTAGCTATATGTCATGTATCTATGAATCTATGTGTGTATGTATACAGATATAATGTAAGTATACACGCACACATATGAACTAATAAAATTAACAGTTAAATATTAATAACTAAATAAATAACAATAAAATAGCATATATATATTTCCCCCTGTACTTGTTAAACTGCAACTATTTCTTTTGCTGGGATAATAATGGATTGCACAAGTTTATCAAGTAAATGATTTTATACATTATATTGCAATATGTTGAGCCTCCCACCAAAGGTGGTTACCTTTTTGTTGAAATATTTTAAATGTGGACATGAAGAAACTATCCAATGTAGTTGTGCCTGCTGGACAGAGGGCCAAATCTTTGTCTCATCATTAATTACTGGATTTTATTCATATGAGTAATTCTCCATTGTGAAAAACAAAAGAAACAACTAAGATTTCAAAAGAACAATGATGATTTGTGTGGGAAACTCCCATTAGTTCAGTCGGGTATGAAAAAGGCTTCCCAGCTTAAATTTATGCATTTAGAAAGCCTCAAATTGTTCACTGATGCAAGCACACTTGGCCATTACTTGAACAGGTCCCACATTATTGGTTTTACTTATTAGGCATTGTGCATTAGGCTACTGATGAGCTACACAGCGAGGCTCTAAATCCCTAGTTCTTTTGCATGCAATAAAAACTGCATCCATGCAGATGCAGACTCTAAGCAATACGAGGATCCCGTTTAATCTAGAACCAGTAAACAGGTTGGTTTTGTGGCTGTATTGAATGGGATTCCTTGCATGGCAGAAAAGCTAAGGAAATGGCACGACTACTTCCCAGGGCAGTATCTGGCCCCTCATCACCATTCTGACTTGAGTTAGAGTGAGGGAGCCGCCCCATCATCAGCCAAGAGCACACTCCCGTGCACTTATGCACAGAAGAGTCTGAAGCACTTCTGAGCTGGTGGGAAGAAGCATGCTCACGGCTGCAGCCTGTGACCTGGGGCACTGTACCCAAGTGATACACCCTGTCTGAAATGAAGGCACTTTACAGCCTGTCAGTTCACATACTGAGCAAAAGAGCAGTAAAATCTATCTGCACCCCTGGGTAAAAAGGCTACGTTAAGGCCACACTGGGAAAAATGCTTCTATGGGTGTCTTCAAAATCCATTCTGGAAAACATTATGTATGTATTAACTTTGAGTAGGAGCTATACCCACTTACTTTGGAGAGGTAACTACTCCTACAGCTGAGACCTTGAAGTGCAGAGCATCTGGGACAATGGTGTCCCTGTAGCATCAAACAGATACGGCCCTGACTCGCTGGCCACTTGCCAGCAGATCTCCAGCTCTGACTGGCTGCCTTGGAGGCCTCCAAGCTGTAGACAAAAAGCCATAGTCTGTGTTTTCAGCCCAGGCACAAATTCTGAGAGAGAAATGAGGTCCCACCCAGAAACACCCTTACTGAGGCGGCCCTGCAGTGAGCTGAACCTCTGTGGGCCTGGGCTCCCACCTGGGTGAGAATGGCAGGGCATGCACAACCTTGTGGGAGACACCTTGTGCTTATAACATCAGCTTCCAGGGACCAAACAAAGCACTGAAGCACATGGTCTCATGGACTGCGCTGGATTTGGGATGTCAGGTTGCAATTTCACACTCCAAAGATTTCTTGCACCTAGGAGCTTATTAAAACAACAAGTTTGATACTTAGAGGTGAAGTCCTACTGGGCCGGTAAGTAATCTCAAGCACATCAGACAGTTTGCTGGACTGGACAAGGTGCATTTACTGCAAACCTGCGTTATCCATGTTTGGCTACTGACTCCAGAGGTCAGCAAATAAGCAATCCTTTGAGGCGACTGGATTTCATACCAATTATTTTAGCCGACAGATGACGTAAGAGCAGCTGAGAACAGTTGGGCTGAGAAAATCATAGCCCCACTCCCTTCTCCAGAGTCGGACTCTGCCAACACCAGAGGTGCTGACCTGGAGTCAACACTGCCTGAGGATCCCTGCTTTGGAAAAAATCCCAGGTGGCTACTTAAAGCGGCTTTAAGATCAGTTTGTGATGTAGCAGGGGTACAACCGTGTCCAACTCCTATATGATTACCTAGTTTTTTTCAAAAACCTATGCTGATGGTACCAGTAACACAGTAAATAAGTCAAATGGAAAGAATTCTGAACATACACATTGATGTGTACATTGTGTGTATGATGCGTGAATATAACTTCATTCATTTTCTTGTAATTCAGCTGTTTCTTACAATAAACTTGGCTGGTTTTGTTTCCTTGTTGTTTTTTTTAATGCAAACTATGTCTGTGCATCCAGAAGTGTTTTATTTACAGCATTACAAAGGACTATTTATATTGAAAAGAAACTGCTTTAATTTAATGTTGGGGAGAGAGGGAAGAAGGTAAAGACGTTTAAACCTGATGGACAAATAAGGGTGCCACACCTTCTTCTTCTTAGACTAGAAGACTGTGATATATTGGATTGTTTGCAAAATCCAACTGTTGTGTTTGGGACTCGAAGTGAATTAATTGTGTTTATTACTTACTGTATTCCAAGGATGACATTCCTGGAAAAACCCACTGGACAATGCAGTGTAAAAGTAAGAGCTGTCAGAACTTGAATGCTCTAAACTGAATGTTGAAAATGATCTTTTATGCATGTTGGCATGTTTATTAGTTTTTCCTAGGATATCAGTTTTTAAGGATTACTGATAAAATCACCAGCATTAAAAAAAATAATCACACACTAGACAAAACATCCTCCTTCCTAATGTAAGCTCTGTACTTACAGTTCTTTTAGGTTTGTTAATGTCCTGATAGCAGTGGGGAACTCGTCCAGACTGTTGTAATTTAAATCTCTGTGTGAAAATAGATTTTATTATTTAGGTTATGCACTGCATAATGGATAGCATAGAATTGTTGGCATTTGTAACGAAATATCATCTTCCATGCATAGAATAAATACATACAGCCAAAAGCCAGGAAATCCTCAAAAGTGTATGGATGTTTTCCAACAAACTCTATTTTAGGGCACATTATCATTCCTATTTTTTATCAGCATCTTATTTTTAGTTATATCTTAGCTATTCTGCAATAAAGAAAACATAAGTGGATTCAGATACTACTAAGGAATTTGCTGTTTTGTAAATTGCCCATCCTTTTCATTACTTGACAGTATTAACGGGAAAAAACTCTTTCAAAAAGAATATTCAACAACTTTGTATGGTGAGCTGCATTTTACATGGCTAATACGTCTCACTATAAAGGTTTCATTTGCCTCTGATTCGCTGTCTAGTTGTATTAGTCTTTTTTTTTTTTTTTCCCTGATGAAAAAATCCCTGAAGAGGTTTTTCCCAAAGGTTAAGTGGTAAAAATAAGAGATACTGGAGTTTGGAGGGTAGAAATGATAAGGGAAAATCTTCTAAATCTAATCTTCTCTAAATCTAATCTTCTCTAAATCTAATCTGCTTGGCTAAAACAAGTGAGAAAACATACAGTAAATTCAACGTTACCATTAACTGTATTGTTAATTTTAAGATTTGTCAATATTCATACAGAGAATGTTTCTAACCATACAAATTGTAAAAACGATAGTTTGGCTAGGGTAGTGACCGCTGCTTTAAGAACTGCTCACTCTGCAGCAGTAATTAGACTTTATTCTGGTAGGCTGAATGGACTATAAGCCTACTTCTGCCCTCAGCATGACATGTGCATCCTTTAGCATTCAGGAGACACCTGAAACTAACATTGAGATACGCCACTTTAGTGTGATGCTCTCTGGCACTGCTTTGTGAAGAATATAGTCTAAAAAACTTGAGCAAAACCCTTTTTGAACAGGCAAAACACAAATCACAGTTTACAATAGATTGAAATTGAAATAGTATCAGGCTGAAGTAATGCAGGCAGGAAACTGCTGTCTGAACTCAACAAGGCTTTCCTTCCTGCTTGTAAATCTCTCTCTCCTGCTTATTGACAAAAAGAGATTACAGGCACGTACGGTTTGGTTTTGCCCTCTAGTGATATGTGACTTCCAAACCTATGCGTCGATGCAAACAAATGATCTTAAAGCTGGCGTCCATCATTTACACCGAGATCTCTTTAGATTATCTTGAGACTATCTGGAAACCAGTCTATACAGCATGCAATTACTGTGCTTGAGGCAAGTGCTACATTATCCTGTTGCAGTGAAGTGGCTGCACCTACACTTATTCCCAGGTTCCTGACTGTCCTCTGTGTTTCCATCTCTCTCATGCCAGGTGGCTGGGACTGGGTTTGCAATTACTTATTCCATTGTTCTGTTTTTCCCCATTTTTGACCAAGTGCCATGTGAATCTCACTTAAAAAAACAAAACAAACGATTACATTTTCCTTCTCCCTTTCCCGTCCCCCTTTCCGGTGCTACACTAAGGGACTTCCTCTCAACTCGCAGCCGGCTGAAAGTCAAAATTGTAAAATTGCAATTCAGTGCCAAGGGATCAATGTAATCAAAACTAGGGATAAAAAAAAAAAAAAAGGCCCAAAACTGCTTGCTTTCTGATCTTAATGAAACATGAAAGTGGGCAGTACATAGTTCTGTGGATGAGAAAGCAAATAGTCAACTGTAGACTAGCATTACTCATGTTTGAAACTTTGTCTATTTGTTCCTCCTAACAGGCCTTTTAGCCTCTGTCCTGGTTGGGTGACATATCTAAAATCTCTGAAAATGATGCAGCTGACTGTGGCAGGTGCCAGGGGGAAGGATATGCAAGGTTTTACTGTCCTTGTAGCATTTTTGGGGTCTGTGGTCTACTCTAGCAGACAACATCTTTATTCAACTAACTGTATAGTAAAATACTTTGCGCTAACTATCACCACTGCGTTCCTGTTCGGCGTTCTTCTGTAGAATTATTTTTTGTTAGGAAACTCCAGAAATTTTGAATTGGTCTGAACAGAACTACGGTGAAAACCTGAGGAAATTTCAATCTTTACCAGTGCCATTCTTTATCAGAGCTCTTGAAAGACAAAAACTTGGATACAACTGAAATATTCCTCTTCCCCCCTTGTAAAACACATGTATAATTTGGCTATCTGGCACTTTCGCTTTTTCCAGGGATAAAAAAAATACAACCATCTAATTTTATAACCCTCCTTTACGGCGAGACAGTTTCTTAATGTTAAAGCTTTTCATTATGATAATTTCCCAATCTAGCTATTAGCTTTATTGATTAAACAAGACAAATAAATAGTACTAAACTAGTCAAACATAACTGTTCATGAATAGCTTCTTCTTTTTCAATGCTCAGTACAGTTTTCAACTGTCCTTCAAACAATTTATCAATTGACAATGCTTATTAAAAAGGCAGACTAATTTTATAGTCAAAAATAGGATTTGCTACACAGTGACATTGTAAACCATCACTTAGATCCTGTAGCGATTAGGCAAGCCAAAAAACACATTTGGCTTTTAGGCTATTTTTATTCTTTCAGAATATTAATGAAAACACTGAAAAAAAAAGGAAACAAATAAGAGGTCAACTCACAAAGTCTCTAGGCTGTGGAGCCCATCAAAGCATTTCTTTCCCAGGGAGTAGATTCTATTGTTATGGAGATGTCTGCAGGGGAACATTAAGCACACAGTCAGGAAAGCACACTGCACACAGTGGACTTAAGCAAAACATTTTGATGGTTAAATCAAAAGAAACTTATTTTCAGGCATGCACTGATTATATGCAAGTCATGCTTTTGCAAGAGCATGTATAGGAGGCACCTCCACCGCCCTCCTCCCTTTTTCCCTGGTATTTCCCCACCCATGCAGGCTTCCATTTGGTTTCATAGAAGAGATTTGTTTTAAAACCACCTAGATTGTCTACAAAGGGTATATCCTGGAGTTCCAGGTTGGGGGTTGTGTATCGCATACTGGGAAATTGTATATATATTCTCAGTGGTGGTTAATTAACAGGTTGCCTTAAAAATTGTGTGTGGGGTGTGAGGTGTATATTTGGAAGATGCATATTCAGAGGGTGTTAGAGGGTATGGCACAGAACAGGAGCAGGTGAGGAGATGGATAATACAGCAGACAGGAAAGGGAGTTAGGCTTGCAGAATGAAAGACGACACAAAGCCATAGGACAAAGAAGTCATAGCTTCACTGAGATGAGTAAACTAACCAGTCTTAAAAGTGCTGTAACTTGCGCTCCTTTGAAACCATAAAAATCAACAACTAATTTCTCAAATGTTTAGCAATCGAAACTAATTTTGCTATATATTTTAATCCCCGCACAAAGGGCTATTTCTAAGTCTTTTAGACCGACATGGAAAAAACCCAGTCGGTGTGAAGCTCATTAATGTGAGTAGATACAGCTTGGAGCCACTTCAGGTTGTTTTTTAAAAAGGATGCCTTTTTCCCAGATTTTTCCTTTTGTTTTATTCTTGACACTCTACCCTTATAGTGGAGGGAAACTATGGGAGTAGCACTTTAAAAGAAAAGAAGGGCTGTGAATGAGGGGCTGCCAGGCACTTCCCCTTCAATGCTTCATTCTGCTCTGAAAATAATGTTAAAGGTCAGAAGCTCTCTGAATGTTCTGCAGAACCTACAGAAACTGAGTCTACCTGTCCATAAAAGGCAGGGGTTCTGATAGCAAAATGCAAATGTTCTGTAGGTTTTTCCTCTCCTAGGAAGAAACCTAATCAACTTTTTTTTTAATGACTACACTGACCTTTAATGCTTTAGCTAGCACGAAGAGTGCATCTCCAAATTCCAATTATGTTTGATCTTTAATGATAGAGCTTCACACCTGCTCCAACTGACCATGCATTTTTGCACTGAGTTGAAAATTTGCCAGACTGAACAGAGTAGCAAACAAAAGAAAGCAGAACCACACACAAAGATTTTGATAAGCCAAAAATATCAGATGTTGCAGATCACAAGGAATGATTCAATTGTTAATTGATATGAAGCCCAGAAGATTAGAAATGAGGAAGGCAGATCTAAAATAAGGAACCTAACTGAGCAGAAGCAATCAGGGCATGAAAAGAAATAATTTTCTCCTGCATTTTTTAACTGTCCTCTTATCACCGTATTTCTGGTAGGGATCTAGAGAATGACGTTCAAGACAGTCTTCTGTCCTTAGCATTACTGAGGTAAGTCTAGAAGCTTAGTCAAATGACAAGTCCATCCACTCTTTAACTTGAGTGGGACTGATACTTAATGTAAACAGAAGGCAAAGATTTTGTGGCACAAGGCAGCCGTTACCCTCCATTTTTGGTGCCCTATATGCTTATATGAATATATTAAGCGCTAGGCAGAGATGGTGAATATACCTGTCAATAGAGAAGCGTGGCATGTGCCAGGTTCAATGCTTACACCAGGGCTAGAATATGCTAAAATATGCTAAGTGTCCTACAAACTATGGTTTCAGACAGCTTGTAAAGCTTGAATAAATTATTCTCTCTTTAATTATGCTAACATTTTCCAAAGTATCCTGAAATAACTTCTCCACCTCAGTTCTCCTCCTCAATTTCTCCAGCCAGTGTAGCGTTTTTTCCACTTGGTACATGCCCAGAAGATAAAAAGCTGAAACCGTGCTTCATAGTACTCCTTCCAGATTTTGGTGTGAGCTACGCATGTTTCATTTAGTTGAACTGGTATGCAAAATTAACAAAATACAAAACTACATATACTTTCTATGAAGGGAAATGCATACTTTTTCTACTGGACGGCATTCCTTCCAAGTCACCCAGAAAGCTTTCAGTTCATTTCCTTTTTCTAATCTTCCCTCTTTCAGTACACACTGCCTTAGAGTCTTAGAGGGCACACAATTCATCTCTTCCTGTTTGCTTTGCTGACCAGATAGGGTGATTTTTTAAATTCCCTTACATAGTTCTTTACTGGAGATGGAAACTTTTAAGCTAGATCAGAACAAGTGATTTAGCAAATGTTAGTTCAACTGTAGGAAGATGTAAAAAATTAGTTTATCCAAGAGAATTTTTTAAAATTTTGTTTTGTAGCACATATACAATCCAGAAAATTTATTTTTCAAAAAGAACATTTCTTGCAAGAAATGGAATTGAACTCTTGGTAAAGGAATATCACTAAGCCTAGTGCAAATGTAGAAGGGAAACTGCAGATTTATAGCCCCAAGATATCAATTTAATACTAAGAATGTAAGACAAAACAGACATTTAATTAACCCATTTATACACCTCTTTACCTATCATTTGCCAACTGTGGAGAGACTAGCGGAATATTTAATTATTAAAGGTTGTCTCAGGCAACGTCTAAATTAAACGTTGCATCTTCAAGTAATTTATCACAAAATGGTCAAAGTCCTGCAAAGAAGCAGAGATTGTGGCTAAAAATCAATCAATAAAACTTACAGAACTACCAAACTAGAGAGGTTTCCAAAAGCATAGTCTGGTATGTAATGAATTTTATTCAGTGCCAATGTCATTGCCTGAAGTGCTGGCAAACTTCTAAAAGCTTGGACAGGAATTTCTGTCAAAGAATTATCATCTAGCCACAGGTGTCTAAGGGAGACCAAGCCATTGAAGCAGTTGGGGGGCACATAGTTGATGTGGTTGGCATCCAGACGTCTAGGAGAAAAAGAAATAGAGAAAATTGACTCTGAGAAAAGAACAGTGGACTTACACAATGGGTATCAGAAGTTATCACCAAGAACACAACCCCAAAGGATGGACATGGGTTGCCACATCCATTTTTCATTTCCCAGAGACTCTACATTTCCACCTTGTTTACAACCTCATCCCTGAGAACGCACATTGTGCTTACAAGTCTCCTTGTCAGCTGGCTCTCCGCAGGCAGCTCTCCTTTGGAGTCATCGACTCTCTGAGAGCACACACTGATCATTTTTGAGCAGAGCCTCTCTACAGACCGGGTATGAATTTGTTTCCTTTCCCCATTATTTGAAAGTAGGGAATCAAAAAGTGTAAGAAACTCAGCCATAGATTCTCTTTCAGAACCCATAAATCACTGAGCTGCAAGCTCATTTGGGTTTCCATATGCTAGGTGCCTATTCTAAGAGCCAAAAATAAAACTCACTTCGGAGTCTCTGTTCCCGTTTTACCTTTTCTTACACGTTGTCTATTCCAATGATTCTAATGAACGCTTAAGTTCACATTTTTTAGTAGTGGAGCAAAATGTTTTTTAAATAGAGATCAGTGTTGCTAATGCGATGTATTTATTTTGAAAAGGAAGTTATTAAATACACTTCAGTTGCTGCAGAGCCAACAGAGGGAGCTCAACCGCACATCGCACTTCTTCAGAGTCTGCAGGTGATATCTTGCTCTCACACTTGTGTAAATAAGGATTAAATCTACTGAACCTTTTGCAGATGTGGTGCTGGAAATATTATGTCATATATTCATTGGCTTTTGCTTTTGCTCTGTTTTGCTTTCCCATTGTGATGCTTTCAGGGAAATATTTAAAACTGTGCTTCAGATTTCTGAAACTTCATGAAACATCCAGATGGTGATCTGTACTCCGATACACTTTTTCTGCTTTTAATGTGTTGTAGTGACTTGTACCTTGTTTGGAACATGAAAGCCATGCTTTAAAACTTTTCTTGAAGATGTCTGTACGGAGGAGCAATTAAGTGAATGGTGAAACAGAAATAAATTTAAATAGATGTTTGAAAACATTACAGAACAGACAGACACACCCAGGGTACAAAGAAGTAATTCTGTACAACCTAAATTTGGTTTGTTTGAGAGAAATGCAATACTCTTTGTGGCAGGCATACTAATCTCTTTATTTAAAGCTGCTTCTTCATGTACAACCACGTAAAATGTCGGGTCCACTCTATCTCCTGCTCCATGCTGCTCCTACCTACTGCATGAGAACAAATAATGACTGCTAAGGCTCCATGCCAGGCTGGCAAATAACTGAGACAAGGTCAGTTGGAACAAATTTATGAAGTTCAGCGTCAAAGCCCTTGTACAATTAAATTTTCAATATAATAACTGACATGGCACGCAGCAGAGACAGAGCTTCCAAAATATCTGAAGGGTCTGTCAACAAACGGGTGAGGCTGGAAATGTTTAGAAATACTCATGCTGTACCTCCCCCATTCCCCAGGCAACAACCATGCTACGCCTGTGTTTTCAAATAAGGTATAATTTGAATGAGTAGATGAGGTTTCTTTGTGTTCAGTCAGAAGTAAATTTCTTCCCTGGGTGATGCTGGTATGTAAACTAAGAAGTTACAGTTGCCTTAGTTTGACAGTTACACTGATTAAAGAATGGAGGCTTTATTCAACCTAAATGTGTTACCGTATTACAGTTAACATCTTGTTCAATACGAAGCTTGCCTGTGCAGCACTGATGTCCCCATTGACTCCACAGGAGTTACTCACAGGATGCCTGGCTGCACGGCAAAGCCAACAGTCAGCTGCTGATATGTGACCCTGTGGCTGAAATGGCAATACTTCTGCTGTTGTCAGTGTGACCAGGATTTTTACCTTACCAGTATTCGGTAGCAAATCAAGGAACTGATTTTGTTTATAGCTGAAGTTTCCAAATATAAACTGGCTATGTAAACAAAATACACAACATAGAAAGAAAAACAAGACTGCTATAATATAAATGAGATTCTAGGTAGTCGGATTATTGTTTAAATGAACTTTGGAAGAAATCAAGAAGCTACGATGATTTGTGTTGCAGGTCCTATAACTGGATTATGTATCCTGCAAGTGCTCATATGAAGTACTGCCTCAAGTGTTCTTTTGTTATCTAATCTTTTTAAAATTTCCAAGTACCGTTTTCGCTCTTGCAGATATTAAAAGGTTTCAGCAGTGGATATGTTTCCTGTCACACTGTAGGTAATGCACACTGATGTATAAAGCATTGATCAAAATCGCTGTTTTCAGCCAATTGTTTTACATGTGTTGATCAAAGTTTTGGCACTTCCAGAACTAAACCCATTAACTCACAAACATGACCCTATTTATAACTGAAAATACATAGATAACGTGGTGAGTTTGAAAGCTGCTATTATATTCCAGAGAGAGCCAATTTAGGGAAACAGAAATCCTTGATCTCTTTTGATAGGCAGCATGTAAATAAAGCAGCCAGTATGAAATTCACCATGAACTCACTTAAAATGTCCAAACCTTTCAAAGTAAATGCTTGAACTATGTGGACTGTATCCCACTGGTGTTTCCTGTGACATATTGTGAATACTACAACCATGTGCAGAAATTATGAAAAGATATTATTCATATAGAATTGTAAACAGGACTCATTTATTGGTACTCTGGAACGAGTGAAGGCAGATGTTTGAAAACTATTTGATTTGCATTTTTTTATCAATTCAGTTATGACTGGGTACTTAGTTTTACACCACTGGTAGGTTTCTAAGGGAATATTTTTTTTTTTCCTCTTTCTGAGTCTTCTCTCAAGAGCAAGCCCAGCTACAACCTGGATGTACCTTGTGATCAAGAAATTCCTTAATGTCTTGTTGGCGTGTCTTGCTCATTCATTCAGGGTTAAATCAAACGCTAGATATGGGATCAGGAAGGAGATTTCTCCCAGGTTATTCTCCTCTGAAATAAACAGCTATTACATGGAGTGCCTCTTCTTGTGATGGATGAGGGCCTGAATACAACAAAGGGACCGGAGAAGAGCAAAGCCACAATGACAGATAAAGAAGTCAAGGACAAAATATTTCTTCTGACATTTAAGTTTAAAATAGGAGAGGTAAAACCAAATGAAAAGGGGCTATATGTAACTGGCAGGGGAGGCAGATAAGTGAAAGCACATGGCAGATTAAAGAAGGGGTGTGCTCCTCCCTTTCCTACCACCTTGCTCCTCTCCTGACCTGGCTCTGTTTGCTGGGAGCCACAGGCAAGCCTCTCCACAAGGTAGAGAGCAATGATAGACAGAGGTTGGGGACAGGGCCTGACTGGGGAGGGTATAACGGGCAGGAGGGGGTCATCTGCAGCCCCACCATCTTTGCTAGCGTGTGGTGACATGGAGCCTCTCAAGGGTTTGTTCACAGGAGTTGGGCTAAAGCCCCGTTTAAGGAATGGCAAGTGACATCAAAACTGTTCCTGAAAAGTGGATGTAATGAAAATATAGCTCACTATTGTAAGCCATGTTTTTTAAACATGGCCCTTTACGCAGGATATCCCCTTCAGTCGACAGGGGAAAATGCTAAGACTATTGTAAAAGCTTCATTACAACACACCAGCACAGCAGTTCCCACAGCTCACTTTCAGCTCTGCCCTTGTATGGGCTTCTACAGGACTGATACAGAGAACCCTGTGTGGCAACAGCAAGACCAAAAAAGAAAAGTCACAAGTCAGAGTTTAGGAGCATTTGTTTCTGTCACACTGCTCAGTTTTACATGGGGAGGTCTCTGCAGCTCTGGGAGTTTCAATCCTTAGTGTTTCTCTTCATAGCCAAACATGCTGCTCAGGTGTTTTGGTAAACCTGCATTCAAGATGGTGGGCCAGGATGCTAACCCATTGCATAAAGCGCAAACAGTCAGTTGCAATGCTGTTTTTCATACAAAGATTGGCTCTGATACTGGGTACCCTCAATCCCCACAGGTGGGAAGAAGTAGATCTGTTGCGTTATCTTAGGAATCTGGCTGCAGACTCACACCAGGAGTCCACGGCTAGACCAGCACTTTTGGTGTGACTGGGAACGCTCCCAGGTCCTGCAGCCAACCGGCTCGGAGTGGCCCGCACTACGCTAGTGACCTCTCCTAGCCTCCCAAACAAGGTGGCTGTATGCAGAGTGCCTACTGGGGACGGTCCCAGGGGCGTGCGAACTGCCAGATGGCCCCGGGGAACAGTTCAGGCAAATGTTTAGTTGGCACAAGTCAAAAGTGTGCCAAGGACCCCGTTAACAGTGCAGCAGGACAGACGGTCACGGCCAGTGCCTGGGAGCACTCTGAAGCACTGTTTGCTTTGCTAGGCTGGCTGTAGCAACAGTCTGTGGCTGTATGGCGCCCAGGATCTCCTTGGAAATCTCGTGTGAGGCCCCACACTGCTAACCACTCCAACAGTGGCTTCTTGTCTTCTTCCCACATATGCTGTATGCCCTGGTGGGCTTCAGCCATGCAGGATGATTTTTGGCTACCAGTTCTGAGGTTGAGAAATTTGTCTGTCCCTTACGAATGTGATAAAAAAACCCCTCCTCTTTTGAGATTGCTCAGAAGACAGAAAAGAGTCAGATGCCTAGTAGCTTCTACTGGATGAAAGAAAACATCACCCAGTGGCCTGGAATTGCTGATCTAGTTCAGCCTATTTGCACCCCACTTTGAAAGCAACTGGCCCTACAGCTGGTTGAGTTAGGGACTGCACCCAAATGAAATAGTAGCACATGCATTTTAGGGAACCTTGCACCTCTATCTTCCTCCCAGCTGCTTATCAAGCTAGAAAAGTGTCTGTGACTGAGAGGGGTGGTCTGATATTGTACTCGTGCTCCACGTTTCAGTCACTCTTCTGTTATCTAGTGCACCCCAAGGCTCTAGTAGCTCGGATGGTTAAGACGTGCAATAAAATGAGGAGGCTGCAATGGCGAGTTTTGAGACATCTTTGCGTATGTGTACACACACCTGCATGGGTACACACAACCTTGATTTAAACTGTGGGAAATTCCTCCTTAGAGAGTTTGTGGTTACCTGTTGAGGTACCATGTTTCCTAAGAAAGATAATGCCTTCTGTAGGCTTCATTATCATGGGGTGTGACATGGAAAAACACAGCTAAAGCTCCTGTCTTTCCATGAAAACAGTTCTCTTGGGAGAATGTGATTTCATCGAAGTTGTTTCCTCATTTAAGTAAAAATCATTATTATTAACACAAGCATCAAAATGGAAAAAAATTGTTTAAAGTTAACGTTTCCGAAAAAAAGGATTTTTAATTTCAAGCCTGAACTGGAAGCATTTCAGAACTCTGTGCCCTCAAAGTCTTCAACTCTTTGTTCAGATTAAGAATGGAAACTTCTCTTGAAATGTCAAATATTTGGAGTAGGGAGAAGATGAAAAATCCATTTGCTGACCTGTTCCAGCCAGGCAATTATTAGGAACATCCAAGATGATTTCTAGATAATCTTTTATGTAAAACTCTGTGTCACCATCAGATGCTCCATAAATACTGAAATATCTTAAAAATAAAATTTAAGTGATTTACAAATTCTGTTAGGAAATTTAAAACAAATTTCATTGATACTATTTTCTTATCTTGTTACTTGTAAAGTCAAATTAATTTGCTTCACTAAATTCCAACTTTGCACATTGTCAAGGAAGAAAGGATGGTTTATTTTTTCCCTCTATCAACTGTTTCCAGCGCTTTGGAAGATGGGCTATGTTGTATTCTGCCCTGTTTTCTACTGCTAAAGTAAAAGTCCTCTTGAATTTTACAGGAATGAAAGCAGGCGATACAGTAAATAATGCTTGCTTTTAAATGTCCTTCATGACTGGTTTGGCATGGGCACTTGATTTCGACTGTTTCTGTGTCTGACAATACAGCAGTAAAAGCTGCTCATTAACAATGATGTCTAAACAAGAAAATAAACAGGGAGTGAAGTTTCATCTGTAGCATTCACTGCAAAGGGTTGTACTACAACAGTCCCAATAAAAGAATAGCGAAAGCTTTGCTTTTGTCAGCAGTGCCAATTATGCTTTCCTCCTTTATTTAGCAACATTTACAAATGGAGATCTGCAGCTTATATGTTGCTAGTAATATAAAATTTGTGTTTACATGTTCAGTGAAAAAAATTTAAAAAATTATCGATACTTCATTGCCTGCTTTACCAATCCCTTCTTGTTCAAAAATACTTAAATTATATGCCAATTCTGGTACATGAGAGATGTAATTAGAAATGACAACACAATTACACTAGAGAAAAAAAGCTACCTATTTAAACAAATGCATACATTAAATGAAAAAAGTTGGACAGAATACAAGCTGTTAATTAATAATGATATTTGAAAACCAAATCAATATACATATGTAAAACATTTTTGGACTATACAGGTATATTCAAAATCACTAAAAGGCATCTTGATTTAAAAGCAGAATGGAGATATTGATGCTGTGGGAAATACAAAATCCAGAGACCATCTGCTTGTAGTCGGTTCTAAAGAAATACATTTACTCAAGGTGAGTAACAGGGAAGACAGCATTCAAGTGACACTTCAAACCCTGCTGCCAAGATCTAAGTTGTGACACATCAGTGACTGTGTGTTCGTCCCTTTCAATCATGGTACCTGCGAACATATTTTCCTCTTTTGGCTTAACAGAAATAAATGCCATTTGAATTGTTAGGACTAGTAATCCAGATAATTTGCATTCACACTAGATTTCAGAGGAAAATTATAGCCCATATAATAAGTTGAAGATATCCTTCTGCTGAACTTAGAGATCAAAACTACATCTCAAAATCAACATGTTCTGGTGACTTCCTTAAATGCTCCTGCCACAAAGGGAACTGGAGTCCTATGCAATCATTGTCCAAACTTGAGTAGCTGAACTCATTTATTAATCAAAAAGTAGCACGTCACTGTTGTTGACTACTGAACTACAAAGTCTTTTATAAAATTGGAGAGGATTTTTGTATTGTTTAGTCTTATGTTTTGCTTCAGCGACAGAAAAAACATATTGTTGTTTGTTTGTTTTGAGGCAACAGTGTAAAGGTTTTGTCAGAGATCTTTGCTGTTGAAGATGAAATTCACAAATCTTAGGGTTTTTTGGTTAAATTTTTTGTGCCTGTTTCTCCTTTTATAGTATTTATTGAATAACGTCTGCTGTCGGAAGAAGACTGATCTATTCTAGAGGTAGGTTAAGCCTTAAGAAATTTATGAATATTTATCACTCAAACTTGTCACACCATTTCACATGCCAGCAACATTACAACTTGGACAAGAAAGTGCAAGAAATTGTTGCTCATTCCTGTAATACAACAGTTCTTGTTCTGTGTGCCACAGGCCATTTAACATCAATTAATGCATCTATCAGTATTGACACCTATACCGTAATTTTTGAGCCTGGAACTAGATAATGAGAACATAGCATCCAGAAATACCTTTTTGTGCAAAAATTTGTGATGAATTTGCATTACGAGTGAACATGGAAAATTTGTGTGTGCATATATACCCACATATTGTGCACGTAGACACACACAATTACTTACGTATACTTATATAAAAATGATTTTAACATAATCCTCTTCATATTGGTTAAGATAGCAAAGTAGTTAGTATGCCTTGCCCCTCCTCTACATGACTGCCTTTCTTGAGTAAAACCACAAAAGGCAGAGATTTGAGTCCTGTCACCTGTTTTCAGTTTTTCACATCTATACTGACTTAAAGCAAAGGGTTAATGAAGCTTCCAGAAAACATGCCACCTGCATAGTTAAACATAATAAATACAAGAAGTTGCTATCTTATAGGAATTGCCTTTGTGAAGGCTTTTAACCTCTTGATTACACTCTTGAAAAGATTCCTGCTACTTCAAAGGTTTCAAGAAATAATTCCTATTGTAAACCAGAAACCAATGCAAGAACCACCTTGTGAACAGAAAATTCCTGTATGAAACAAGAAATCGAATCTGTGCACACCTTTATCTGACAGGCACAACCCCGTTTAAGCAAACAAAAGAATAATAGTTTTCTTTTCCTCAAAGAGGTCTCTTTTGCCGGTGATCGTCTTTCAGGTGATAGTAGCTTTTCTGTACAAACCCGTATCATTCCATCTTGGGTCTGCTACACAGCTGTCTAAAGGTTTCCACTGACCACTCCTATTCTCCCTCTGTTTTAATTCTGTCACAAGATATCGGTCCTTTACACAGACTGCACAAACTATATTTGGTTTACTTCTTCAACTTCTTCACCCCAGGAAAAAAATATTTGCAACAAAGCCTGAGTGAGACTGTAATTTTGTTTAGAAACTGTGCTGCAAATTCAACAGTCTCTTTCAGAGCAACAAAGGAACTCTTGTTTGCTTGGCTTATCGTGTTTTGGTCCAGAATGTGTATAGAGTGATGTGATCTCAGCAAGATTTTTTTTGTTTGTTTAGCAGAAAGAAAATCTAATATAGTCACTAGACCGGCATTTTCTCATGACTTTTTCAAAGATCAAAGGAAACCTCAAAAGTATATGGCTGAGATATTTCAGTCTGTGTCTGGTCAATAAAGAAAAAAGGCACTGACCAAATAACAATTATAAGATAATTAATTCTTAGGGCTGTTTCACCTTTAGAAACCTTAACGAACGCTTTGTATATTAAGGAGGTACATTTTGTTCAAGACGGACATAAGAACCTGGGAGCTAATACAGTATAATGTCCGTCTGTGTAGTGGTAAGTTATACACAGATGACATAATTTTGCTGAAAATCAATTCATTTCATTAATTCTGTTCTTCAGATTTTGGCTGAATTGAATGTATGCAAAAGATGTTAACCTTCTGGTGGAACTTCTTTATACACAAAAAAAGAAGAGCATGTTCAACACAGCATATTTCTCAACCAATACATCTTAACTCTAAGCAGACTGGATAGCTTGGTATGGATGCTCACTCTATCTTTGTCATTGTTAGACTTTTACCAGTGGCACTGGTGATCAGTGCACAGTGTAGCAACATTTTTTGTGACAGTTATTTGAACTTACAGATTGACTTTGACATTTGGATCTTGGAACTTTTTATGAAAATAATTTTATTTCAAAGTAATTCTGTGAAAATATAAGGTGGTCAACTAAAACACAGAGAAGAGTCAGTTGACATTTTCCTCTGTCTAAAGAACCTGCCTGACTATCTTCAATTATCTAGATATTTTATGCTGCACATTCAAAATCAGTAGATACTTTAGAAAATTTAGTCATTTTTTTTTGTACCAGGTGACAATGGAATTCTGTGGATAATTCAGAAATATACTCTATTTACTGCGTCCTGTGTTGAGACAGCAAGTGTGGCCTTGTGGTTGCAAAAAATAAACTGCAAGTGCAGCAGAAGGAACTCATGATACTCAATTGACTGAACAAGAACATGGCAGATGAATTTTGGTATAGATAGGTGTCAAGGGAGGCGCTTACGGAAAAGGCAATTCAAACTTTACACGCCAAACTCTTGAGTAGCTACTAACATGCTAGAAAGAGGTCCCACAGCTGTAATAAGTATGAAAGTAACAGCTCAGTGTTCAGTAAAGGTTAAAAAAATTAACCAAAACAAAGTCTGGGGAGTTAGTAGGAAAGCGAACAAAAAAGCATCCATAATTCCCCTCTATAAATCCATGGTGTGCAAACACTTTAAACATGCTGTGCAGGTCTGATCCCTCCTTGACTCATCTCAAATCAAATATATGAGAACTGGAAAAAAGTTCAGTAAGAGTGACAAGGATGACCGGAGGAAAGGAATAGCTCCCACATGAGAAACAATCCTAACAGCCTCCATCTGAAAAACATGACTAATGGAGATACAATGGAGGTCTATAAAATCTGGCGTACATCAATAAGGAACTGCTGTTTCCACTTTCTCCTGATGCTGCACTTTGGGGACATCAAATGTGGTGGGAAGGTCCAAGTAAATAACAGGAGATACTTCACCATTCTACACAGGGCTAGCCGATCAGCAGATATGCTGCCACAAAAAATCATGAGTGTTACATTGGCTCAAAAAGCAATCGTACAAACTCATAGAAGAAAATTCTTTAAGAGAATTAAATTCAAAGAAGCCACAATAGGTTCAGTGAGTCCCTGAGTGCAAATCTCCGCCAGCTGGGACAGTTTACCAAAGGAGTATTATGATATTCTTTGCCTGACCTTCTATGGCATCTGCTGTTGAAGACTGGATACTGGACTAGGTCAGCTTTTAGCACAACCTGGTACAACCATCCTTATGTTATGGGGCAGAAGCACATAAAAATAATTTCACTCATACCACGAAGCAGCCAATCTTCACTTCTGGTCTAGCAGTTCTGGCAGGAGTTCTGGTAAAACTGAAGCTTATGGACTGAGTCAGCACGGCACAGTTAAGAACTATAAATACGGAGAACTGCCTGAAGCACAGAATATAATTAAGCATCCTCTAGTACACTTTGTTTCATGAGTTAATAGTGTTTTCTATACTGCTTAAAAAGAAAAAAATTACACCAAATGAAAAAAACCAAGGGAGTCATTTGGGATTCTTTCTTTTTTCCTGTAAAGAGTCTTAACAAGAAACCATGGGAAAGACCAGTGCTCAAGGGATCATATTCTTGACAGACAGAAAGCATTGCAGGGCAAGGAGTGTCTTCTCAGATGGTGAACCAGTTTATAATCCTGCAAAGAAGCTGCCGGTGTCATGAAATTACTGAAATAGAATCAGCCACTTTTGATGTTTAATTGAGAGTACAATTGTCCTGAAAAGCAGCTCAAAGAGAGTTAAAAGAAAAAGTTGATTCAGCACATTATTACGTGATATTAACAGGTAATTAATAGGTAATCATGTATTATTGTTCATGCAAGGTTACAAGTTGATTTATTAAGTATACTCACAGAGACTGCAGGCTGCGCAAGTTCTGGAGTGCTTCCGTAGGAACCTGGCGTAGTTGGTTATTCTGCAGCATCCTACATTTTGAGTAGCACAAAAACCAGAATCAACAGAGTAAAGATAACTTCTTTCTATTTTAAATTTTCTTCTAAGCTTACCTCCTTTGTACTGGTTCTACTTCAAGATTACAAACAAAGGAAAGCTACACAAATACTCTGTTTCCCTGCCCCTGTCAAATGCCAGTTCTCTTAAAAGCAAACAAATACCTGTAGCATATTAGCTTTGTTAACAGCTACACATCAGCTTTGAGCAGGATTTTCAAAGCAGCTGAGGAAGTTAAAAGAATAAATGCGATTTGCTTTCAATAGGGCTTGAGCTCCTAATTGCCTCCAGTAATTCCGAAATGGTCATCCTCATGTACTGATTTTGTTTTCCTTCTGAAGCACTGCAGTTTCTTATTCTGATAAAGCTGTGAAGGATTGACTCTTGAAATCCTTACTCAGGAAAATGCTACTACAGCAAACAGAACTGTTAACTGTATGAGGAGTTCATGATTTGCTTTGAATAAAATTTTATCTCTGTGAAAACCGCTGAATTTTTCCAATGAAATCCATTTTCTCAAACAGAAGGTTGCTAGCAATGACCTGACAAATCTCTTTTCTGAAATATCACATCATTTAGCTTGCAAAGATTGAAAAATCACTTCTCATTCCAAAATAATCTTTTCCTCCCTTTCAATACAGCCTAATATCCTTGTTTGGACCAACTCCTACATATGATTCTATGTGAGTAAAAGTGAAGTAGTACATGCTGCCTTCAAAATGAGGCATACGCGATGGGACATTGTAAATGAAATAATTTTTGGCAGGCCTAAATCTCCTTAGGCCAACAAGATCTATAACTGGCCAACTTAAGAGTAGATGGAGTGGGAAACTGTTCATGCTTCTTTCCCCCTTATGTATTTTTTCAGTAGAGCTTTGTATACTCTTACAGTAGCATCTGGCTTGGCTTGATGCTGCCTAGGAGGTTGGCTTTCTTGCTAATAATACAGTTTCTGTGAACTTTACATAGGCAAAGATCCCCTCTAGTATAAATATTGTGAGATGTGGCCTGCTAATAATTTTAGTAACTACATGTACTGACTTATTACTCCAAATAATATAGGGTTTTGTCATATTTTTTGTAATTTATCTTATAGTAATTACATTGCAAAGAACAAGATATGAAATATGAACTGCATTTTAAATTGCATGGTGTTCGACAATAATGGCTTCCCCCCCCGGCTCTCAAGAAAAGGAAAAGGCAATTTATCCCCAGTTTTGTGTGATTGTGAAAAGTCCGCTAAGAGTTTTAGACTTGAAATCAGAACTTTTGAGACTACTAAAGAAACTATTAACAGAACCAGATTTTACCTTTGATATTGTACAGAGACATCTACTTGATGAGCAAGTTGTTTTTAGGATGCCATTAATGTTTTCCGACCTTTGTGTTTAGGATATTTTCTATATGAAAACCCAAAGATTTAATGATGTTCATATGTATCTTCATTTCAGTCGAATTGTTCAAAATGAGCTGATCAAAATGTAATTTACTTGATCAAAACTTCACTGGTTAATTAGTTCCCTGGAGCATTTAGGAAATCAGAAATATATCAAACAACACACAGTTTACTTACAGCACTTTAAGACTGAAAAGGCCAGCAAATGCTCCCTTAGGAATGTATGTCAAGCCATTTCCTGCAAGACGTCTGCAAAGTTTGAAAAAGGAAAAGAAAGAGAGTGAATACTTTTTCTCTTCATGTGGAATTAATTTGGTTGTTAAAAAGTGCAATACAGCTATGTTTGAGTGACTGATGCCAGAGGCAGTAGTTTAAGAGCCTTGTTTTGTCATGAATACACTTTTAAAAGCAAAAAAAAAAAAAAAAAAGAGAAGCCCTTAACTGTACAGTTGATTTACTGACAGCTGGACTGCAGAGACAAAAATGCAACTTCATTGCAAATCGAGCTTATGGTTTAGAATGCACATTTAATTGTTCATATTGCTCTTTTTAAGGATTAGAGCAATCTCAGCAACTAAAATACAGATATACTGACAACAATTAGAATCACTGGATTTACAGGCATGCACTTTTGGAATTGTGCATGTATGATGTCTGTGCACAATTAACTCACTTGCACTAATATCCCCATAGTAATGACCACAGTTCATTTTAAAATAACTACACATAAAACTGCTGTACTGGTGGAATCATAGTTTCCCTGTGAGCAGATGTGTAATAGGTTGGCATAAAGTATATTTGCTAAAATTTGTAGGGCTTTTTTCCCTGCTTCTATTGCACCTTCTTTCTCAGAACGCTTGAAAGTATTTTACAGACCTAGGTAAGTACAGCAAATACCTCTGTATCACTCTGACAAAAAAAAGAATGCATTCCGTAAGGTTTGTGCCTAGGAAAGAGATCATGTATTTGATGTGAAATAATGGCATTTCTATGTTCCCCATCAGTGCAACACCAGAACATCTTGCATTTAGCCTCCTGACATCTCAGTTCAGCATGAATGTGCTATGATACCTGTACCCTAGCTGGAAAACTGACTGGTAGGGGTCAGATTCCCAGTCAAGTTACTCTGTGTCAGTAGAGCCACAGTGTCTGCTCTTAGCTGGCAACAAATGTGGATTGATACGATGTAACCCTCTTCTATTTGCAGACCAAGTTAAGCCAAGTGGAATCGGTATTTCCCATCAGCTAAGATATTGCACACCAAAATTGCAGACAGTTACCACAGACCAGCTGATTTGACAACAGAGCTGACATTTGATTTGGCCTCTGGCCCCTTAGGAAAGACCACAGGACTAGATCCAGAAAATGCCTTAATTACCAAGCTGCCAGAGTGGAACCTACAGCACTGAAGTAGGCACCAGAGTTGCCAATACTGTTCATGGAAAAGGCCAGGTGCTTATGACTGCAGTCCCAAAGATCCAGCGCTGACTGGCCCTTAAATGTTGTCCTCCTTTGGAGTTTAGCTGTCCCAAGCTAACTACAGGGTCCTGAGCACACCTTCTCTTTAGACATCTCTTTCATACAGAAAATAAAAATTGGGACACAAAGAAAGAAAACATGATTCTAGATCCTAGCTCCAAAGACTTTTCAGGCATTTACAATGAGTGGAAAAGGCTCTTCCCTGTACACACACACCCCTGCTGAGCGATGTGACCTGTAACTCCGAGCAAGTGGCTCTTCCTCTCTCTGTTCAATTAATTTAATTGCGCTCTGCAGAAGCGCTCAGCTTCAGAGCTGCTGAGCTTGTCTCACTTTGGCGTACACTGGAGTCTGATGTTCAGACACCTGAGGACTGGGCACGTGCACCTGAATTCCTGCAGGCAGATGAGTAACCAAACCTGGCTCCCTCTTGCTCCAAGGTGTGGCACTCACAGGCTGAGCCCACTTTTTTTCAGATGTGTGAGGGGCTTCTCCACCTTCATCTTTCATTCTGAACAAAAATGTCAATGACCTTTGGGTTGTTGCTGGATCAAGCAGGTGTGTGCTAGGTTAGGCTGCCTGAAAGTAAATGCCATTTGTGGATCACTGACTAGTAGAGGCTCAAGACCTATCTAATGCTGACCTCTGTTTATGATATGATTTTTTGGAAAGACTGAAGACTGCTTCACCCCAGCAGCACCCTTTTGCTCTGTTATTTAATGACATGACTAGACATGAGTCTGGACGATGAACCTGGCATGAACCAGAAAGTGAGGAGTCTGCAAAGCTTTACTGGAAAAAAAGTAGGTACAGGTATTGAGGTTTTCACTTACAGCTCTAAGTTGCTGCTTTGAGTGTCATATGGAAAGCTTGATAAAGAGCAGAGGACTAAACCCACATGTCTAAATACTCAAGCTGGTGCTCTGTCAGGCCACCATCACCTTCTTAAGAGTGGCTGTGTTGCAGTAATTTTCGTAATTGTCGCAGTGCAAACTGCCAAATGCACTACATGTTTATACCGCCTGTTTGAACTGCAATACTCTTCACTAAACGGGCTAGCAGAGAAAATCAGACCTGTTTAAGAGCTCCTGGAGAAGGACTCTGGCAATTACCAAGCATGCTCCTCCCTCTTCCAAATGCAGGACTACAGCAATTTAATTGGGACACTATGCAGCTTTAAAGTTTCGTTTCAATGTGTAATACTCACTTTTCCCAGCTTCAGAGCATCATCATGGCTTTCTGTGGTAACCTTAATGTTTGACATTTTTTGAAAATGGACTGTCATAATTTTAAAGACATTTTTTGAAAATGGTCTGTCATAATTTTAAAGACATTTTTATGGTATCTGTAATGTATATCTAATATATTTAGAAAAATACCTAAGCACAGAGACACACCTATACACGTACATGTTACATGTCTCACTGACATTCAGGATGGTTTTAGTGAGACTGTACTGCATTGGGCTGTATTTGAGCTAGTCTCTGATGGCTAAAACTTTTCCATGTAACATTTTTTATCTGACCACCCACAATATACCACCCTAAGAGCCTGACCCCTCCACATGGCCCCAGCTCCAACACCTTTTAGAGGAATATGGTGGTGAATGGAGTCAAATCCAGTTGGCGGCCGGTCACAAGTGGTGTTCCCCAGGGCTCAGTGTTGGGGCCGGTCCTGTTCAATATCTTCACTGATGATCTGGATGAGGGGATCAAGCGCACCCTCAGTAACTTTGCAGATGACACCAAGTTGGGTGGAAGTGTTGATCTGCTGGAGGGTAGGAAGGCCCTACAGAGGGATCTGGACAGGCTGGATCGATGGGCCGAGGCCAACTGTGTGAGATTCAACAAGGCTAAGTGCCGGGTCCTGCACTTCGGTCACAACAACCTCATGCAACGCTACAGGCTTGGGGAGGAGTGGCTGGAGAGCTGCCTGGAGGAAAAGGACCTGGGGATGTTGGTTGACAGCTGCCTGAACATGAGCCAGCAGTGTGCTCAGGTGGCCAAGAAGGCCAATGGCATCCTGGCTTGTATCAGGAATAGTGTGGCCAGCAGGACCAGGGAGGTGATGGTGCCCCTGTACTCGGCACTGGTGAGGCCGCACCTCGAGTACTGTGTTCGGTTTTGGGCCCCTCACTACAAGAAGGACATTGAGGTGCTGCAGTGTGTCCAAAGAAGGGCAACGAAGCTGGTGAAGGGTCTAGAGCACAAGTCTTATGAGGAGCGGCTGAGGGAGCTGGGGTTGTTTAGTTTGGAGAAGAGGAGGCTGAGGGGAGACCTTATTGCTCTCTACAACTACCTGAAAGGAGGTTGTAGCGAGGTGGGGGTCGGTCTCTTCTCCCAAGTAACAAGCGATAGGAGGAGAGGAAACGGCCTCAAGCTGCGCCAGGGGAGGTTTAGGTTGGATATTAGGAAAAACTTCTTCACCAAAAGGGTAGTCAGGCATTGGAACAGGCTGCCCAGGGAAGTGGTTGAGTCTCCATCCCTGGAGGTATTTAAAAGACGGGTAGACGCTGCTGCTTGAGGACATGGTTTAGTGGTGGACTTGGCAGTGACAGGTTAACGGTCGTACTCGATGATCTTAAGGGTGTTTTCCAACCTTAACGATTCTATGATTCTATGAATTTCTGAAGCCAACAGACAGTTGTAAGTGAGGGACACTGAGCCATGTTCCTGACCTGTTCTGAGTGACAGTGACCTGCACTGTTAAACTGAGATGTAATTTTTTCCTCTTTTCTTTTTTTTTTTTTTTTGTTTCAGATTCCAACCCTTGTTTTATATTCTGCTTCTTTTCCTTTTAGATCACAACTTCTCAATTATTAAGTATGTCTTGTACAAACACTTCAGACAGATGAAACCACATGTTAATCTTCTTTTTGGTAGGCACAGCTTCTGCATTTACTCCTTATGAGTTTTTCAAACCTCAGGTCATTCGTGAAGTTCTGCTTTGAATATTTTTCAGTTTGGAAAGAGCTCTCACTAATTTTGCAGACAGTGATTGATACTATCTTATATGATACTGCTCTGCTTATGCAGCAGAAGATCATGCTCATCATGTATAGCCCTACATATTTCAGTAGAGGGCTACATCAAATGTATCACAAATGCCAAAATACATGTATGTCCGTGTAGTTCTCTCACCAAGCAAACTGCCAATGTCAGAAAAGGTAGACATCTGGCCACAATTATTTTCTATGTAATGATGTTGTCTGACCTTCAGTCTCCATATTAAATTATTTCTCATGACGCCCTTTTCATGATTTTCTGTGGAACCGGCTTCAGGAAAACCATCTATTCCCAAGATGCTCCATGAGACCACTTCTGAACACTGGCACAACAGTAGCACCTTCCCAGCCCTTTGGAATTCCTCAGTATTAAGGTATTTGGTAAAAATCAGCAAAAATGATTCATTGGGATCATTGTCTAATTCTTTCAATACTCTTGGGTGAAAGTTAGCACACCAGTTCTTTAAGACATGCTGCAAAGCTCATTAAGTTTGGCTTATTTGTTCCTGACCAGTTTTAATGCTTTCCTTGCGGGTTTTTCCTGCTATAACGTGTATTCTCAGTCTTGGCATAGGGGAAAATGAATCCCCTTGTTGACACTACAGTCCCTATCAAATATCTATCAGGGTTTACTCTTCTCCACTTCAGGGATTTTGTTTTCCGTTACCCTAATTTATTTGAGGGAAGCTGCCCAGCATTTTACTGAACTTTGGATGGACTTTGGGTAGTGATTTTACTCTGGATGGGTAAATATCACTTTCCCTGAACAGATGAGGATGGACGTACTATCTGTCTCTATAGTTCAGCATTTAGTTAATGATTTCTGAGAGCAGGAAAGAACTAGCTTGTTTATAGCGCTTACATAACCAAATGGCTGGCTTCTATCGTTTGAACAACTTCAAATTTCAATTTTTTAAAGTTATTTCTTTTATTTCCAGCATTTCTGACAGTGTTTTAGAAATATCTCATTAAGTACATTCAGGCTCAAAGGTATCACATCTCTTTAATGAAAAAGTGATCAAAAGTATACAACATTACTGATTTTGGATCCTATTTTTTGAGCTATATTATTTTAGAACTAGGTTTTACTTATGCTGCTTCATATAATCTTGCAAATTAATGGAGGCTGGAAAAGTTTATGGGGAAGTGTTACCACATGCTTCCCTCAGTACCTGCTACTTGCCACCATTGGAGTCAAGATACCAGGATACTTTTGGCTTAAGCATAGTCTAAGTTTTTATACTACTGCATGTTTCTTTCTAAAAAATGTAAAATAAATGAGCTGGGAGAAAAGTATGTTGCCTCCATTCTTTTAAACGGTAGCAATTTATAAAATATCTTTCAACACAGTTCAGCCCAGCTGGCAATCTCTGCTCACTGTTGGAACAGCTACAGTGCTGCAGGTCAGGTTCATGGCCTATGGTCAGATCTAAGAAAAGGTGTGTCTGGGCTCTCCTTTGAGTGTTCCCCATCTGTTTACCCCTTCAGTGTATTCTGACCTCTCCTGCAGTGTCATAGTTCTGAGAAATGGTGGTCACTAAGTCAGGAGAACATTGCCAAAGACAACACAAGTAATGAGACACCCACAGAAAGCTCAGAAATCATCAGAAACTTTTTTTTTTCCTTTGATTGTTGCTTGTGTCTGAAAAGAAAAACTTCATTCCTCAGAAAGAAGCAAATAAACATGAAGTTCTGACTGAGCACAGTCAACTATTTCCTTTACATTTCTAGTACAGTAATTTTTTCTTCGCCAACTCAAAACTGCTTTGTGTGTGCATGTTTTCTGCATCAGGACAAGCCTTGCCTGGTACCAAGCATCTCCTCATTACCTGCTGGGATGGAAGGTGAATGTGAAACACTAAAAAGTTTTCTCTCTACAGCTAACAAACTGTGGCATTTAATAAAGAAAGCACCTCTCCGCTAACTGTGGAAAGAAGTTGTGGCAAATCTAACCCAGCTACTCCTCATTGTCTGCAGCAGACAGTGATAGTACGATATGGGTAGTGGCTGCTCTTCTTCTTTGCTTGAGTAAGACCTAGTCCAGCAAATGCTGAACAAGCACCTGTAAAGTGTATTTCAAAATCTAGTAGCATCAAACCTATAGGAAAGACATGAAAGGAAGAGAATAGTCTCCTTGGGAAAAAGCATATGTTTACATTAATTAATATTAATGCCGTGTTCTAACAGGATTAGCACAATGGAATTTTCTAGAACAAGTTACTGATCAAATCTTGCAAGGTGCTGAAATGTAGAATAGACGACACTCTGGATCTTGGTATGGCTCAACATATGACAGGAAGGAGTCAAGCTCCGCTATTAAGAACTGAAAATCCAGTGAAATCTGTTGTAGTTCTGTTTCAGAACAGATACAGTTAAGTAGAACTTCATTACACTCAAATTTATGATAAATATATTGGACTCATTATTATGCCAGTAAACTATAATAGCAATACCAGACTGACTCAATGTTTCTAGACTAGTGCCAGTGCATGCCCTTTAATACAGATTAGGATATATATCATTGCATCACTTGTGTTGCATTATATTTAATCAGTCCACATGTACTGCAAGATCCTATGCAGAATGTAATTGTGACTGCAATCTGAAATCACCCTTCAACTTTGCAAAGATACTGAGGCATTTCTATGAGAACAAGTCTGTGAATTACCATCTTGCCTTGATGTCCCTTTGACTCTGCATTTTACTTCTGTTCACTAACTGGTTTGCTGATTTTATTTAAGGAATGAGAGCAAAGACTGTACATGCTAAGAGAACGCCATCATGAATTTGGTTATATACATATATATGTATATTTAAAGATGAGTAGGTTAACATCAATAATGTCACAATTCAATCCGTTTTTCATTTGACTGTTTTCTTTGAAAGCAGATGTTTCATTCCTCATTTGCTACATTATATACTAAAACTAACAAACTCTCCAGACAGAAAATTGAAAAGGAATTATATAGAAGAACCTAGAGACTGGTGAAAAAAATCTTTGCTTTTGTGAATAGAAATTGAAAGTACAGAAGGCCTGAGACAGTGAAAAACCCCAACAGTTGGGACAGTGCTGCAGCTATGTGGTACTAACCTGCCTGAATTTGGAGCTAAAACACTAGTATGGCATGTAGAAAATTCCATTATAATTCATGTAATCACGGACTGTGTCTTTTATACCTTGGCTACAGATAAGAAATTCTCTTTTGTAATTTGAAGCTTCTTTCTTAAAAGCTTGATCCACCTCTCCAACTGCCATAATTGTTCTGAATAACTGATAAAGATCCATGGTGAAATCTTAGTCTCACTGTGGAAAAAATTGTGCTGACACAAGTAGAAATGAGACTCTCATTTGCATCCTACCTTAGTATTGTATTTGCCAGTAATTTACCTCTTCCCTGAGAGGTTCTACCAATAACACTAGTACCAATCCTAAAACTATTATCTCAGTTTCTAATAAAGGAAATGGTTGTTTGTGGAGCAACAATGTGGAAGTAGAACAGGAAAATATAAATTTCCAAATCTTTTTCCAAAACAACTTGTTCTGGATACAGAAGATTGCCTCTGTTCAAGGAAGAATTACTGTTCTTGAATCTTTTGCTTCCATTTTGTTTCCTGTCAAACTTAATCAAAGACACACAAGCACACAACTACACATATATTTAATTCAACTGTATAAATAGATAGCCAATACAGAATTTATATATTTCTATGACCACAATTTTCTTCAGCTTATATATACAGCTATAAATAGGTAACATGAAATGTTCTTGCTTCTTACATCAAAAAAGCTTTGACAATCTGGATACTCATCAAGCACTTACCCAAAGTCAACTAAAATTTTGAGCTAAGAGTTTAATTTGATATTTATTAGTGATTATTCTTGGGCCAATGCAATAGAAATGTATGAATTAATGGGTGATTAATTACTGTGTTAATTATCAGTTAATTAATGGATGCTATCAACATACATATTTCAAAATGTTTTTAGGAATTACTTTGCTAGACTAGGAATTTAAATGTTACTCTGTATTTTAATTATCTTTTTATATTTCAATCTGTCATGTTAATTAAAACTGTAGTCATTATAGTAATATAAAAAGAAATGTGGGTCAAATGATATATTAAAAAATCTGATGCTCAGAGAGATCAAAGAAGAAAATGTAAAGATATTCTCCTTTCTTTAAAAAAGGGGAGGGGAGTGTGCAAGTTGTAATTGTGCTGTATATTATATTTATTGCTACTTACAGTTTAGTTGGAAATTCAAATATAACAGTCTGCTCTTGCTTTAGGGCCTAATTGCCTTTTAAAATGCATGCGCCAAATTCTCATAGAGTGTAAACTGGAATAACTCCAACTGACCTCAAGCAGTTGGAATGAAATCAATGTGTATTTGATCTTGAGCTGGCTTTGATAAAACAGATCATAGATTTTTGTCAGTTAAGGATATGGTCTAAAATGTATTTCTTTCTCCACTTATAAAAAGCAGAGACTCTTTCCGCACCTGGCATGAATGTGATCCAATAACTGATAAAGACAACTGATCTTTCCTTTTGTGAAACTGTCCACAGCCAGCACTGAGAACAAGCTGTTTTGTTCTCAGTGCTGCAGAAGGCAGCACCGTTCTAGAGGGCTCCAACAGCGCCCTTCTGCTACAGAGGCAGCCAGGTACCTGCCTTCTGATTGCAGCAAGGCCAGCTGTCGGGAGGTACTCCAACATCAGCCAGAAAATCCCACGCTGATTCCCAGCAGCGGATCCCAAGGATACAACCAATAAGAGACATACATAACTTCACTTCTAGGTTTGAAGAATGCGGTCACCAAATCACTACTCCCAGAACAATCTTAAATTTTTAAAAATTCCTTTCTCAGTGTTTAACTGTTAGAGCAAGATGGAGCAACAAATGGTGGATCATATACATTACATTTCCTAGGCTGGGTCTTCCAAGTGACATTTACACAAGCGTCTGATGCTGGTTTAGGTTTTATCCCAATAGTGCCAGTATCACCAGAAAGGGTAAGAACTACTAATAATAATCATTAATAACAGGAATTGGCGGAAGTGTACTGCAGTACAACACACCATGATCAAACTGTCAATACTGAAAAATGTGTTAGCTGTTTTGTCATTCCTGTGTGATAGGCAAAGGACAGAAATTGTGTAGATGCAAGTTTTGAGGTTACTACCATTCTCTGAGTGGTACAATGAAGCAACACCAAAGAATTACTAGAAAAATTACTGGTACTCCTGTTTGGAAATTCAAAAAAACAACTTAGAGAGAAGAAGTTGGTTTTACCGTGCTGGTGAACCTATTAGATGTAAATGTGATATTGGCTGAATTCATTACCCATAATCCTAAGCAAGTGGAAGATTGAACCATGTAGGTATCAGAAGTGTTCATGGCATTGAAATCAAGCAGTCTACAAACAGGCTGCTTCCACTAACAAAAAAGGAAATTACTTCTGCCTACTTGCTACTGCAGTATACACAGAATGTGTAAGACTTAAATTAAAATCCTGCCTCAGGATCTACAGATATATAGCACATTTAATAAAACATCATTTCACCTCAGTTTAATTAAGTATAATTTCACTATCTGTATTGATCGCATAACATAAAAAGCTCATCCTGTGACTTTTTTTGATATTCTAAACTAGTTCCTAACGAATATTGCTGGATAATAAATTACAAGTTCCAGAAAGCATTTACAAACTACAAGCCAAAAATAAACTTCAACACACGCTCAGTAAAATCAACGCAGCAGCACTGACAAGGTTTCTTGGATATCAATCTAGAACATTTATTGTTTCCGCTTGCATGCATATCTTACTATTTTCATTTCTCTTTTATCTTCTTCTTCTTTCCCTCATCTTCCCCCCTTCTGCCCCTTTACACCACAGATGCACAGCAGTTCCAGTGTCAAGGTTGCCCTGTGTAATTTGCATTAACATTTCCAGAATAATTGTCTGTCAGCACAAGCTATTCAACAAGCAATGCAAGCAGCTCTAATTTAGTAAGACATTTGCTCTGTTGTTTCTCTTTTTTTGTTCCTCATCTTGTCATTCTTGATAAGAGAGCAAAAAGGGCAGTTTGGAGGGTGCCAGGCTGACACATCCACATGGGAGAGTTTTTGTTTTTACTCGCTTTGGTGGCATCAAAGGGACAGCAACAAAGGCAGTGACAGCTCCAGAACATCAGAGCCCTTCTTTTGTGAATGTAAAGGTTACAAGTTGTTATCTTGTACAGTAGGAATCTTCTGCGTTTGGGTTTGTTCTTCTCTAGTAAATCAAACTAACCATGTATGCAAAAACTAGGGGAGAAAACTACCATAATCGCTTCCAACTGATTAACTAGATAAACATCTTCTCACTGTTTTTACTGATGTATGGTTAATTTCAAAATGACCGGTGCACTTTCCTCTGTCAGGACTTTGAGTGCCTCCCTGGCTGTATTAAAGCAAAGTTGGGGAGCC
Organism: Nipponia nippon; assembly: GCF_047370975.1. Classification (NCBI taxonomy): domain Eukaryota; kingdom Metazoa; phylum Chordata; class Aves; order Pelecaniformes; family Threskiornithidae; genus Nipponia; species Nipponia nippon. Next base: position 40,800,601 of record NW_028262347.1, on the reverse strand, counting down.
ACAGCCCTGAGTTATCAACAGTCTGTCTTATGGCAACAGAATTTGCAATGCACCGTGGGCCACTTGCCTGGCTGGTGACAGGTACCTCTCACTGACAAATGCCACGTATTGAACACAGTGGCATAGTCTGAACAGATCGTCTCTACATGTATGCATGTATGAAGTGAAGACACCAAATTCACAATTTATATGAAGAAATCGAATTCACAACTTATGTGTTAGATTGTGTGCAGCTCTGAAATTACCTGTAAGTCATTTAGCAGTGAAAGTTCTTCAAACTTTAGCTGACAGATGTGGCACAAGCCAATTTCCACCAGGAAGAGCTCCACTAAAACCTGCTGTGCAAGAACTGTAAAAGTGGTATTTAAGTGACATCAGAAGGAAGCATGTGTGGAGAGTTTGAGACCACCAGATGATACTCTATTTTTACTTCTGTTGTGCATGTCAGTTGCAGGTATTTTTACTGTTTTACCTTTGAGGTTTTTAAATCTATGCAGATTAATCTTTGGGAAAGATTTTAGTATTTAAGCATCCTGCCCAAAGATTGTTTACGTAAATTACAAGATTCTCCCACTTTCTCCAAAAAGTTTTGGATTATGGCTGCAGCACTTTCATGTTTTCTACTAGCTTACATAATAGCAAAAAGTACAGAATCAGTTTTCAGTGCTAGCCACAATGTGCCCGCATCAGCACAAAAATAAAGACTGTACAAGACCCCAGGAGCTACTGCTCTCAGTTTTCAAAGACGTAAATGACCAGAGAGCTCAGTCCCACCGGTCAAAGTCAGTGGGGAAAAGAACACCTAATTCCCATTTACAGCTTCGAAAACCTCTTTGTAGGAAGAAAGAGCAAACAGAGAGAGAAGTAAAGGGAAAACAATAAATAAGAACAGATGGCAATGGATTGTGCCTGGTAATTTAGGACTTCATTTTCACGTATACAGTGGCCTCGTGACCACTTCTGCAGTGTAAAGGGATTTCCACACAAATCATGGTGAGATTCACATAATACGTCTGTTTTGTATTGTATCTGTAATTCTGCACTTCAGTATTGTAGTAAAATGCACTTTTAAAGGCATTTCTGCCTGAGTAACCACTGTAATAATACCGTGATCAATCTGAAAAACTTTGTACATATATTTATTTCCCTTCAAGGTTATTTTAAGAAATAACACGGGTGTCACTAAACTTTCTTGCACCTGTACGTAGGTTGCAATTAATTTAAGGTGGCTTTGTTGCTTGATTTTGTGAAATGGAAGCTATTTGGAACTGTCTTACTCTGTAGGTAAAATAATTGTAATAAAACAGTGCTTTGTTGCTGTTTTACTAAAATACCTATTTGAAGTTTCTGAAAAATAGCAATGTACTAAAAATCACTTGGAGTTCTGCTTATCTGTGGAATGTTCCCATGTTTAAAATTAAAATGAAAGCTTTATATATGTGCATGCGTGGGTGTGTGTGCATATATTTATGCATATGCATATGTATGTATGTGCAGAGATATATCTAGTTGGAGATACTTGTAGTTAGGTCTGATTCAAATATTTTTAAATTATTATTGGCTTTCTTCCTCACTCTTCACAGAGGCATTAATTTATAAAATAAAACAGTTTCAGGCACTGCTTTGAAGTGTTACTAATCACAAAATGGTATGTCTACACTCAGATGTAGTTGCCTCTTAAACTCTTAAGTGTCCCACCCCAGGTAATTCTTTACACTTTTTAAAAAAACTTTTTTTCATGCATTACTCTAACTTACTGCTCTGTTAACATGGGCATTCTACACATATTGTAGAATGACATACGTCTAGAAATACTCCACATGAGATGGAGTCTTGGACTCAGTCATACTGATAAATATCTGCAGTTATTTTGAATTTATAATGACGAATTTGACTTAATGGTGTTGTACAAGTTCATGCAGAGCAACTTGCTGATAATCAAGCAGCTGAAGCATATTTCTTTCTTGGTGGGAGTTCCATCATACGCGCTTTAAGAGAAAATGAGGCCTGAAAGGCCCATCATTTTCACAAATAAAAGATCTTGCTCAAAATTAAACTTTTTAGGAGCTAGAAGAGTTCAGTTTTCAAAGTAGCACAAAGTTTTCCAAAATTTTTAGAGGAACATGCACCTCAAAAATACAGCATAGTTTCAATATATAGTACTTCAGTGATCAAAGTCTTTGGTTAAGGGTAAATACCAGGCACGATCATCAGGACTGCAAGAATGCTGCTTGCAGAGGTGTCTAACCTTGGCTGGAAGAGTGGATCAGATTCAGCCTAGAAGGTCAGAACTGGCTGAACTGACCTGGCTTATACATCCTTGCTTTGGAGTCAAAACAATTGGTTTAACTGTCTTAATAAAATCTCAGTTCTTTTGAGGTAATGACTTATCAGTATTGCCAAACCACGCATCTAGGACATAACATCTAAGCTAAAACTCAGTGGATCAGTTGTTAGCTTTTATCAGAGTTTTGAACTAGACCTCTAATATACTTTTTTCAACACTAAAAAACCCTAAAAAAATGCATTTTAAGCTCCTCTTGTTGCATTTCAAAGAGCAGACAGACATTTCTAAGATGCATTTTAATTTCATGGAAACCTTGCTTTGGTATAAAGATCTCGTAAAATCTTATTTTTACAATGTCTCCATTATGGGCCAAGTTTATTCTGCAATAGTCCCCTTTATCTGAGTCACATAAACAAAACACAGGATTCCCAGGTAAGCTGGGAATAAAAATCATGTGGCAATGCCTGGATAGGCAAAATAATTTTCATATGTACAATCATTGCTCAGAAATGAATATAGGGGAACATGGGAACTACAATGGCTGTTACCCCCTGCTTCAAAATTGAATACCCAGTTCCCTTTCGACTGTCTGTACCTTTTTCTAGGTATTACTAGACTGAATTGTATGACATGCCTCTGAAGACTGAAGAATCTCTCAGCATGACAGGTTTGAATCTGCATTGAGAAGAGGTAATCAGTTGCCTCACCTCTTCAAAGGCTTCAGTTTTCTATGCTTATTTGAAAAGTTAATACAAACTGGAAGGGTTTCACAAAACAGCATCACAATTAATTAGAAATGGAAATGACTGGCTTGTGTGAAACAAATGGAGGAGCTGACTGTGTATATGTACAACAAAACATAGTAAAGAAATAAATATTTTTCTGGTAGTACCAGCAATGAAGGACGGTAATTACTTAATTTGGAACAGAGCATTATAAGGATAACAGTTTAATATTTCCAGTGGAAAAAGTAGGCCCAACACAAGAATAAGGTAAGAACACTTTCAAAGGTCTTGATCAGGAAGATGAATTAGGTTGCTGATCAGTTTCTCAAGCAGCGACATAAGTCTCACTATTTGGGTCATCTAACTTCGGACTGTAAAATGAAAGACTGAAGGTAATTTGGCTTAATGTGTTAGAATTTCCTTCCAGGAAAAGCCCAAATTGTTCTTTTTCTTCTTTTCTTTAATGACTGGGGAGAAATCATTGGGTTGGAAGCTTTTAGTAGGGTTATTACAGTTGACAGGAGATTGGATAAGCAAACATGAACATGATGCAAAAATCTACAAGCAGGGTCTTTGTGCCATGATTCACTTCATACACACTTCATACTGTTAACACTTGGTGTGTGACATCTGTCCTTGTTACGTCCATATCTGTATGTTATTTGAAAGTCGCACCAACAGCAAGCAGACAATAATAACCAAAGAAAAGAAGTAAAGGAAGAGAAAGAATTAAAAGAAATAATGCTTTCTAAATACAAATGCTGCCAGTAATAAAAGTAAGACAGGAAAGGAAAATCTGCTTGCAAATAGGGTATTGTTCAAAGTTAGCATTACAAAACGATTGTAATTTCTTTTTTTTTCATAGATGCCTGCTGGAAAGACCAGGTGGTAAAATTCAAATGAGCATTAGCAAGGACACCAAAAGTTGTCAGTGCAATACCCTCCTAAATTGCAGAAGACTGTACACATTTCATAGCTTAAAACAGACCATGTCTTTGCAAGAAGGGCAGCACCATGACTTTGCATATCTTATGTGGGTTTTATGGTGTGTTAGCAGCTAAACATGCTATAAAAAAAGGAGGCTTTCACTTTTAAAAACATATAAACCACGTTTCATAAGAGGCTGGATGCCTAGACAATTCTTTTAATCAACTTTTAGAGGTACTCCTGCAAATGCAGGTGCCAGCTTTTTCCCACAAGATCTATCGTGCCTCAGTTACAGAGTCTCCATCACTCCTCAGGAACCTACATTTTCTTTTAAGCCTGGGCCATTATAACTAGGGTCACTGCCAAATCCAGGTCTCGTGAATGCACAATACTTTTCACTTTTGGTTAGTCACCATCACTTCAAACCAGCATTCCTCTTTTGATGTTGTGCTTGATTAGCTAGTTCTTGCAGTGTACTTTTTCCCCTCAGTGAACGTACTAGACAGCGTAACTAAGCTTTTTGCAGGATTCTGCATTTTAGTCAGCCTTCAGGGATGCTAAATTTATGAGTAAGGAAACAGTAATTAAAAGTGATTAGGACAAGAAGCCTTGATACCATGAAATGTGGACTCAATTGTCCTTGACACAGACAGAACGAGGCAGCAGGTTTTGGTTTTGATTATAGCTTTACTTGCGATTTTAATAAACATGAGCCAGTATTCAAACTTTTAATATCCTGCTGCTTAACTATTTCCAAAAAGCAATCCAGCTCTTTTAAACAGCCCTTGTTTAAAAATTTTAATTTGTTTGGCTCTGTCTCTGCTTAGAGAAGTTGTAGCCTCACGGTAACTCTTTTATAAGTTAATTTCCAGAATCACAAGCAATTGGTTTTTTTTCAACTAAGTGTTTCCGCATGTGCCAAAAGTGTCAGGCTGACAGCTTTCCTGCACCGTTTTATCTGGTTCCCACAGTAAGTACGAGAGACAAACACAGGAATGTGTCTAGTGCTGACTATGCCCATCAAGGATACAATGATACTTACAGCTCTTCCAGGAAGCGGAGATTGTGCACGGGGTTTGAGGGCAGCTTAGTAATGTTGTTCATACTGAGATCACTGTAGGGGAAAACAGACAGAGACTTAACATGGCATGCCACAACTGTGGTATCCAGCTGTTCATTCCACACATTTTTAAGTACTACATTAACAAAAATTAGTTCCTCTGCCAGAATTGATGAATCATTATCTAGTTAGCACGTTAAACATTCTTCTTTCGTATGAACACAGCTTTGTCAAACCAAATACGGGCTGTAGCACGTTCCTTGTTTCCAAAGATTTTGGAATGTTTTATCATGCTCTATAAATCAGCTGGAACACTAAACAACCCTTTTAGTCTACATAATTTTAATAAACCACTGTACTGTATTAAAAGTTACTTGGAGTAGTAAAGGAAAACTACTATGATTTTTGTTGTTGTTGTAGCACTGTAGCACACTTGGTTTACTGAAGTAGACAGGCAAAAATGTACAGATATACAATATCTGCGTCATTCTTTACATTTCGTGACTATGGAAACATTTTGCTTTTGCTGTACAACCTGCTGCATGGTCATACTGATTTGCCTTGCCTTACATTAGGCACATCAGGTGTCCCCAAAACCCAACTTACTTGAGTCAAAGAAATGACATATTTTCAAATAATAAACATCCCCTTTTTAGAGTGCTCTTTTTTTGCAGGTTCTCAAATGGCATTAAATAAGTGAAATGAACCATGAAACAAGGGTGTAATGCGATCCTGCTCTGCAGCACACTTCCTGGTGGGGTTCCACGGTAGTTCCTGGCACAGGAAACAACCAGCCATATCAGCTCCGTCAGAGCTCATTCAAGCTATGGTGTAGACTAAATTTCATATAATACCTTTTTATTCTTAACATACTTTTTCATTGTTTTCCATTGTCTTCCCTATGCCCCACAGTATCATTATAATTGCTTTGCATTAAGCATAAAAACTGTAAACAGACTGCATAATAGAATTCTGTGTGGTAGATACGACTTACACAACTATATCAAAATTCCTGTAGACTGTTAAAATAAAAATATCAGAGACCTGCATACTTTATGCAAACGTTATATGATAATTTAAAACTCCTCACTATTTAAACGTATATATATTTGTAGCGGCGCTTATAGTTTCCAGTTACTTTGGGTAGTATTTAGATAACTTTATTTCTTCCAGCTGTTGAGAGCTTACAAGGTAAATAAGTTATCTGTGCTTTGGTGGGTAGACATCCTATTCCTATTCCATCTAGTTCTTATTACTCACAGTCTGTTTCACATTACAGAATACATGCTTTTAGTCAGCATAGTTAATTTTGACGTTTGATCTTTTGCTGAATTTTAAAATGTATAATTTAAAAACATACTTCACGTAGAGATTTTGAAATAAAGGAAATGTGTTAATACTTTACAACAATTATCAAATCACTGTTGGGTAAGGTCTCTGCATTCACTTCAAAATCAAGATATAATTTGAGTACGGTATACTTATTAAATTCATTCTTTACTGTAATACTTTATCACCTAATTCTTTCATACCGTTTAGCAGGTTATTACCCTTTCACTTTGATAAAGGCTTAAAGGATTTACTCTGGCAAAGGAACAAAAACATGGATTTATTTGGCAAAAGAAAATCTCATCCAGGTAGTGAATCATATACTACTAAATATTAAGATAAACCCAATATTTTAACAATATCATTTTGATCGCGAGATTTTCAACACATGTCTTAATGGGATTTTGTAAACATACCAAATCACACTTTAGACTTAAAAAGCCAGCCTTGGTGGAAGATGGGAGTGATTCACCTTCAGATAGACACATATTTAGGGCATTCTACAAAACCAGGATTAACCAGTGCTCTGGCTGACCAGGGAAACCTGAAGCTTGTTTTTCTAGCATATTAATTTCTATTAGTAGTAGGCAGTACTTGTCTGCTTGTATCACCCACAGGACCCCACGATGACAGCAGTCACAAGCAATCTACAGACCAGACCCAAATATCTTAAGAGTATCCGAATAAGAGAATGTGGCTTTCATTACGTGCTTTGATGCACAATGAGAAAAGCAACAATATATGCACTTTTCTTAAAAACATCTTTAGACCCCAGAGGTGGATTTACCAACAGTGAACTCCAATGTCCTAGTCTCCTTTTTGGACTCCATTCATGTGGTAAAGTACGTGCTCTACATCACATGATGGAGGAGAACCTCTTCTTTTTCCCAGTCTACGCTGCAGCAATTGCTAGCTCTTTTTAAACCCACCAGTTAAATAACCTCATTCGGTTAGACAGGTTCCTTTTTTCCCAGATTATTCTTTTCTTGGAACACAAAGTACGAAGATGTTTTTGTGCAACAGAACTACTAAACGTTACCTACGCATATTTCATAGAATCATAGAATCATTTAGGTTGGAAAAGACGCTGAAGATCATCGAGTCCAACCATTAACCTAACACTACCAAGCCACCACTAAACCATGTCCCTAAATGCCATGCCTACGCGTCTTTTAAATACCTCCAGGAATGGTGCAGGTAACAGAAGTTATTTCCAAATTTGCTTAATCACATCTTTCCAAACTAGTTTTTAACACACTAGTAACTAATACGCAGGCCATTCCAGTCTATGTTGGCGATGTGTTATTGTTGTAGCTATAAGGGTTTAAGAATATAAAGAAGACTACTGTAGGGAGAGGTAATATCTTTGATTAGGCTAGCTGATACAGCTGAAAAAAGTGAGAAACTTTCAGGCAAAAAAATCAAAAACCTGTACTTCTTCCAACTGCACCAGTTGGCTAAATAGGCAACATTATTTCTCCCTAAAAACCTCACATTGCTTACACTGGCAAAGCAGTAGCTCATCTGTGCTTACAGTTTTTAGATTCAGAATACTCCTTTGGGTCAGAATCACCATGGATGCACTTCATCCAATTTTTGTTCACTGAAGTAACTAAAGGCCTTATGAGAGAAGTCCCATGACCCAGAGATACTTCTGGGGGATGTTCAGAGAAGTGAGACAAACAAAAAGAGTTAATGCAATGCAATCAGTCACTGGGTCTCATGTGAGCAATACTGCAAAGTTTGGGCTGCTGAGCAGAAATTCCTCACAGTGCTCCAGAGACAAATAAAGGAGGTTCTCAGCAAACTTGCCAACCATATTGACCATATTGCCAAGAAGACATAGCTAGGATGAGATTTATGGCCATTAGCTAGATCAAGCGCAGCTAACAGCCAGAAAGAGCTAGTTGGTAAATTGTAGGCTTATATATTATTACTACAAAAATTACTACAGTAACAATTGTAATGGGTATGTCTTATGCCCTCCACCTGCAATGGTTTCTTTCCAAAAAGTGCATCAAACAGGTTTTCTGATGTCTCCTTTCAGTGCTAGCCTGTCAAAATCAGCAATTTGCTCTCTCTAGAAAAGAGAAGGGGATGAAAGATGGCTTGCACATCAGGATTTGTAGTGTAATGCTGAAAAATAATAAAATCAAGGTACTAGATCGTTAACTATCCTCAGTGGAATGGTTCTGATTTTACATCAGATCCATTCCCCAATTTTCTTTGTGTGCCTGTGCATGTATACTCAGAACCAAACCAGCTGAAACTGCAAACATTTCTTGTCAAAGTTACAAGCTACAGTGATGAAAAACTTACAGTTATTAGAATACTGAAAATCTGTAAATAAGTTAGTGTAACAGAACTTACTCCTATATCCCACCACCAAAGCACATGCAAACCCCACCGATGTCAGCAGGAGCGGCATTGTAAGAGTATACTCTGAGTTTTAAAATGCTCCTGATGTAAATGGCAATAGTACTAGATCTACCTTTATGAAATCTACCTGCACCATGAGCTGACATACTGTACTGGAAAGGCGACAGGTTATTTTAAACAGTCAGATGAACACATTGTCTGTTCTCCCATCAGCATTCCTGCAGCCTGTTTCCAACCGCTGACTATAAAAGCAACATACCAGCAAACCAAACTTTTATCTTTCCAAAAGATAAAAAGTTTTGCTTCAATGACTGCATTGGCAACACGGCTCACTATAATAATATCTTAATTATACTCTGTGCCAATCAATCACCACGCCGTGTCTCTGGTGACTTGCAAAAGGAATTCTCTCTCTGATGAAATCTTCGAAGAACGGAAAATATTGCGAACTGCACCATGCATCTATCTGTTTTTTCTTGGTGACTATATGGGCAAATTCTGAGCATTTGCAAAACAGAGTCCAAGAAGGCAAATACAACAGGTCTTTCCCCACCCCCAGTTTTGCTGTCCATGCATATACATGCTGAAAAAATATCCAGTTACCATCTTAAAAGTGAGTAGTTCACAATGAATTCCCAAAAGCCAGTAAAACAAGTTAAGTGAACTAGTTCTTAACATATAATAGAGGAGTCTGGAGGCCAAGTTACTAACCTGTTATTAGCTGTTATTACAAGAGATGTTTCAGCAACTACTCATCTTAGAAGATCGGTTTTCCACATTATATTTATGTCTTTTAAAGGAGAACAAAAATCTGTCTTGGGATATATTCAAGGCTTCTATTGGCTTTCACCAACCTGTTAATCTACTACTGAGCTAAACTTCTATTATACTGAATGGTACAAACTTGTCTACCCATTGCAGGGCTAATACAATAATCCAATATTAAAGACAATTAATTTTGTAGCCTATCTTTTTTTTAACAGTTGCAACCTGTTTGATTTTTAGAAAATGATCAAGACTTATTATTAGGATTATTAATTATGTTTCCTTGAGGCCTGCCTTAGCCCAACAAGATGAATTAATGATTATTTTTATGGAAGACTTTGAAAGATAAAGCACTCACATAAAAATACTGACAATAGACTGAATGCACTCCTTGAGTTCTTACCAGCCGAGGGCAGCTCCTAAACTAAGGCAATTTCCTTAATCTATTTATAGCAAAAATTGACACTATCTTATATCTAGTAATACAAAAGAATGAAAAGGGGTGAGAATTACTACTGCTCTTCCCTTGCTGTGCCTATCTTTTTAACACAGCACTCTTGTTTCTGCTGTTGGCATAATACTTTACCAGCTCCACTGTACGATGGAAGAATATGCTAGCTATTAAGCGCACGCCATCTACTAATGCAACTGCTTCACTACGGATATTAAAAATTACTTCATCTGCTACAGCTACTTAAAGTAGATAAATCTATTTGCCAACACTATAGTAGTAGTAGCTCCTATTTCTTACGAATAAATTCCTATAGCATGTTATCATTCAAGGGTCTCAATAAATAAATAGAATAATAATTCCCATCATTTTACAGAGGGGAAACTAAGACACCTAATGGCTAAGAGACATGCTCACAGTCAAACAGCAGGTTATATGCCATGCAGGAACCAAACACTGATGATGATTTGTCCAGTGCCTTTTTCATTAGTTCACACTGCCCACCCCATGGCATTTACACTGGTTTTCCAAATGGTGATGCATAAGCTGTCAATAGCCTCAGAAAACAATGACCCTATTTTCATTTTAATGGTACCAGATTACATTATCTTCCAAAATCAACATGAAAATTGGTAGTCATGTATTTGTATGTTTAATACACCTATGCAGAGCAGCACAGGGCAGAGTATGAGCATGCAGAAATAAGCATTGTAAGCGCTTCCTGACAATTAAATCATAGCATTTCTTCTCACACCTAGCTTCAAACTTCATCTGTGGTTCTTTGAAGGACTCCGTAGTAAACTGTGATTAAGATGTGAATTTCCACTAAATGATTCACATTTGAAGCAGTACATCTTTGTATTTGGAAAAATCTTCTGGTAGATTTGCAGGAAGAAGCAGTAAAGAGAGAGTTATAATAGACATTACACAGACCAGGCAATCTCTCTATCAAGGTATTCACAGTAAATAACAAGTGGCAATAGCATGGATATTTCTGCCCTTCTGCATATTGGTAATGACAAATGCTAAAATTAAATATTTTAAAATTCGTTATCCCATGTACAAGAAGGGCTGGAAGGAGGATCCAGGGAACTACAGGCCTGTCAGTCTGACCTCGGTGTTGGGGAAAGTCATGGAACAGATCACCCTGAGTGCCATCATGCAGCACGTACGAGACAACTAGGGGATCAGGCCCAGTCAGCATGGGTTTATGAAAGGCAGGTCCTACTTGACCAACCTGATCTCCTTCTATGACAAGGTGACCCGCTTAGTGGATGAGGGAAAGGCTGTGGATGTTGTCTACCTAGACTTTAGCAAGGCCTTTGACACAGTCTCCCACAGCATTCTCCTGGAGAAACTGGCTGCTCACGGCTTGGATGAGTATACTCTTTGCTGGGTAAAAAACTGGCTGGATGGCCAGGCCCAGAGAGTGGTGGTGAATGGAGTCAAATCCAGTTGGCGGCCGGTCACAAGTGGTGTTCCCCAGGGCTCAGTACTGGGAAGAGTTCTGTTTAATATCTTTATCAATTATCTGGACAAGAGGATCGAGTGCACCCTCAGTAACTTTGCAGAAGACACCAAGTTGGGTGGAAGTGTCGATCTGCTGGAGGGTAGGAAGGCCCTACCTTCCATCGATGGATCGATGGGCCGAGGCCAACTGTGTGAGGTTCAACAAGGCTAAATGCCGGGTCCTGCACGTCGGTCACAACAACCCCATGCAACACTACAGGCTGGGGGAGGAGTGACTGGAGAGCTGCCTGGCAGAAAAGGACCTGGAGGTGTTGGTTGACAGCTGCCTGAACATGAGCCAGCAGTGTGCTCAGGTGGCCAAGAAGGCCAATGGCATCCTGGCTTGTATCAGAAACAGTGTGGCCAGCAGGACTAGGGAGGTGATAGTGCCCCTGTACTCGGCACTGGTGAGGCCGCACCTCGAGTACTGTGTTCAGTTTTGGGCCCCTCACTACAAGAAGGACATTGAGGTGCTGGAGCGTGTCCAAAGAAGGGCAACGAAGCTGGTGAGGGGTCTAGAGAACAAGTCTTACAAGGAGTGGCTGAGGGAGCTGGGGTTGTTTAGTCTGGAGAAGAGGAGGCTGAGGGGAGACCTTATTGCTCTCTACAACTACCTGAAAGGAGGTTGTAGCGAGGTGGGGGTCGGTCTCTTCTCCCAAGTAACAAGCGATAGGAGGAGAGGAAATGGCCTCAAGTTGTGCCAGGGGAAGTCTAGGTTGGATACCAGGAAAAATTTCTTCAGCGAAAGGGTGGTCAGGCACTGGAACAGGCTGCCCAGGGAAGTGGTTGAGTCTCCATCCCTGGAGGTATTTAAAAGATGGGTAGATGTTGTGCTTAGGGGCATGGTTTAGTGGTGGACTTGGCAGTGATAGGTTAACGGTTGGACTCTTAAAGGTCTTTTCCAACCTAAATGACTCTATGATTCTATGTAATACTATTTGTAATAGTAAATTACCAGCAACTGATCCCATTCTATACTTTCAGAAATTGACACAGAAGTGATGCAAGGCTAAAACAGGATTACTTGTTACTCACTTTTTACAGAAAATTTCTGTTACTTGACATAGAAGTTCATTGTTTCCAGAGACTCAACACCTTTGTATTAAAACACACACCGCAAAAAGCAAATGATGTTGTGCAGTCACATGAGAATAGACCCTGGAGTGAGACTACGTGTGCCTGTGCACCTCACAAAGAGTTTTATTCCGTAAATGGACAGTACTCTCGCTGTTCCCCTTGCACTGTCCTTCCCTTCCTTGGTACCCCAGGGGTGCTTGTCCCAGCAGTGCATTTTGCTTACAGAAGATATAACCACTGCAATTGTAAATAGATATCTACAGGAAAGATCAGGCACCTTGAACTTAGGGAAGCCTCAAAGATGATCCAGCAAGGTCAGGAGAACTCTGTCTACACCTCTTCTCTGCTGTTGTGTATTGACCCATAAGTCATTGGCTGAATATTAAACATCACATCCTGGCAAACCAGGCTGATAGACCATGTCTGGATTCAACACAAACTAACAAAGTGCTTTGGCCAAAATTCACCTCTCAGTGTGTTCCTCTAATGTCACAGAAAGCAAAATTTGGCTTATTACTGCAGAAGCTCTGCAACACAGTCGTTTTAAACAACATGCATTATTCCTGAACATAGTAGGCAGTTCTGTCATATAAACAACCATCAAAGACTTACTTAAATCTAGACTGCAGAACATTTGTAAAGCAAACAGTACGTGCACGATTAATCTTTTCAGGAAACAATTTTGCCATTCAGTTTATCCAAGACTCCAGCAGAGGGAGCAGGGCAGAGCAAACAATTAGGGTCAAAAAGAAAGTAAAGATCAAAGATCAGATCAAACACACACAGTGCTGAATTAATCTGACAAGTACCTGACATTTCATTTTAGGTACAAAGATTCTGGCTCTCTGCTCTTTTTGTGTATCAAATTCACGATGCTCCCTAGATGAAATTATCCATTTACTTTCTAAGCTGATTCATGGCTGTTTATTTGGCGCTGAAAACTCAGTTTGCTAAGTAATAATTGCCAGAGTAAGTTACAAAAACATTCCAACATGTCAATCATTTACTGTACTTAACTCACATATTTTAAAGCTTAAATAACTAAAGGAATATTTTATAATGCAGAAGCCAGCAGAAGCAATTAAAAGAGGACTGAATGGAATTTGTCTTCCTCCCATGCCCACAGATTGTATTAGTATTATTTTACTTTGTGAGTTATTACTTGTTTCTGCTGCACTAATTCAAATAGATTATATGAGTACTACATACATGATTCATTTTGTTCAAATACTGGAACAATACACAACAGAAAAATACATCATTTTTTACTGCAATTTATGAAGACAACTGCTAGAATGTTTGTTCTGTTTTTCATCATTACCTGTTTGTTTATCAGGTACTGTTTATCTTATTTTTGATGAAGAACAGTACAGTTAAATTGAGAAAAGATATTTATTAGAAGTGACTAAGTCTGGGGAAAAAAAAAACCTCTTGGTCTCTCTTAGTTTCAGAATATTTTCTGCAACTCTAGAAGCTGCTTATTTTTACAACTATTTGTTACAAAAATGACAAAAATATAGGAAAACATCTTTTTTTTTTCTGAATGAATGGACACATTCATCCATTTTAGAAACTGGGAGTCCAATTTCCTTCTAGTTCCAGGTCTATAATTTCATCCCTTTGAATTCAGTGAAACTGTTCCTAAATTATGGTTATTTATATGAGAGGAGAGCATCTACAAAAAGCACAGCATAGTTTGCTTATTAGCATACTACACCTTGACTACAGCAGAAACTAATTCAAAATATATCTGAGTGTAAATAAAGACTCAAAATACAAACCTAAAGTCAGAAAGTTCAATTTTTCTAAACCAAGTATTATGGGCCACACAGCCAATTGGGCTGAGTACCCAACTGGAAGTTACGCACATCATAGATTATACAGTACACAAACCAATTTTAAAACTCATCTTCACCAAAATATCCAATACTACTTCAGTGAGGCTGCTGAGAGTAGAAATGAATCAGGATTAGCCTGATTTGATTCGTAACAGGATACACTGTAAGTTACTTATTCTGCTGGTCTTAATTTGCCTCAACTCAATTCCACAGCACGGATTTGAAGAATTAAAAAGCAAACAGCTTTGAGAGCATCTGCTACAAACACATTCTAACAGTGATGGTGTAAGTTTGAGTATCCGGAAATCTGTGCACAACACACCTGCATTTAGAGCAGGAAATATATATCCTACACTGCACAGTGCCGAGGTCCCCAAGGTACAGATGAGTGAGCTGTGTCCAGAGCTGGAAGTTACATTACCATGTTAGGTGCCCTCAGAACAGGTAATTATCCCAGGTACAGCAGGATGCTGCTCTGACTGTACTAATTGCACAATGCAGCGTCCCTGCACAATGCTACTTTGTGTGATGTAACGTAGCAGCTGTCGTATATATAAACTTGGTATTCCCAAACTGATTCACTGCAAAATACACATACTCTACATTGGGTGAAATTCTGGCTTAGTAAAGGAAATGGCAAAAATGTCATTCCGTAAAGACAAGAGTCCATCTCTTTGATCCCAACTGATCTTTTTATCTCAGAGGAGTTTTCAGTAAAATTCTGGTTAGCTTCTTCACTGCTCCTATTCTATAGGTTCCCATTTCCCTACGCATTGGTGCTGAATGATTGGACTTGTTTTAACACAGCACTGTCATTTCTGCTTTTATTATAGTTTAGTTGTACCTTGTGTTGTTGAAGAGCAATTGAAGAGTTTCAGCAGAGAAAACGATGCTACGCTATATCACAACTACTGGAGTTATACTCTGAATTACTAATTTGATCATTTTTGTGTTGTTGCTTAGCTGAAATAATTCTTTACAGAATCTTCTCTTGATTGTGTGGACAACCCAACTGATTTCATATTACCAGCACACTCAGTTTCATCCAACGTTTCTACCAAAAGAATTACTCCTGATCCCCCTCCCCACCCCAGCTGTTGAACCAGAGTTAGCAACTAATCTGGATTAAAACAAATCCATCAGGAAAAAAAATTGGTTTAAATCCAAATCAGTTCCCTGAGCTGGTTCATTGCATTGCTGTTTGTGCCACCACAAGCTAAAGTATTGAGTGGAAACAAAGAAGGAAGGTGAAGCAGAACTGTTTTTTTCAGTTGGCCGTGTTGGCTTAGAGTAATGCAGGGTGTTCCTATGCCTAGGATGTACATATTGTAAATCTTCTTCAGATGTACAAAGTTGCGGATTTTTTTTTTATACACACATCTTCCCTTTATGTCTGACAGAGCTTGTTCACTGAAATGCAATAGGGTCTCCAGATCTGCCAGCTGCTGGCTGGCTGACACCCTCTTCCAACACCTCCTACGGAGCTCAGAGGAATTACAGAGCTGTCAGATTTTTCACTGACAGATTGAACACCCAAACTTCTGCAATTGTAAGTGCCAGGAAATATGTATAGCTTGATTCTTACAAAGATAATGCACTTACAAACACTGTATTTCTCCATCAGGTAATTTTTTTTTTTTTTTTGCTTAAGTGTTCAAAATTCACTTTCATCATGACATACCTTCACATGGGCTGGTATAAAATAGTCTGAATATACATAAATATCAGGTCCTCAGTCTTATACTGACATCACATATACCCGGTCTCCACACATTTTGTTTGCTTGTAACTGAACAGCTGCCCTTCAGATAGGCAGAGTACTGAAATACCTGAGCTAGCATTAAACAATTCAGGTCAAGGAGTAGGGTTGAGATGCGCTAATTTACCCTACCAAGGAGAAATCTCTGGTAGAGACCTCACATGTTGGATCGGACCAGCATGTATTTTTCACGTGGTTATACCAGCGCAATCTCCAGGGATAAGGGCTGTGCTCCTTCTAGTATAAAAGTGTCTTCTCTTTGGATAAATTATTTCCCTTTCCAATAACTTAAATTACTGGGATCAGACCTGTACAATTAGTCTATGGAGGCAAAATACTTCAGGACTATTTCTACTGAGATCAGCTGGGCTGTTCAGAGGATAAGCTAATATTTAGTATGAGTAGAGGCAGCAGACTTCCATCCAGAATAAATGATCCCTGTTTCCTTCCTTTTATTCACAGTGTTTACATAATGCACTGTTTGGCAACCTCATTTTGAGGCCAGTGACCCACCACTTCTTGTGATTGTTACAACGATCAACAGAAAATCTCTTCAGAGCAAGCAATTAACTGGTGCTGTTCAGTCAAATCCACTGCTGTGTCTCAATTTCAGGTTTTAAATATCAGGTTTGGGTCTTCCTGGAGACAATATTGAGCAATATTATAAAACATTAGTAGCCAAAACAAACCTTTAACAAATGTAAACTGTTGCTGCCAACTCTATTGCACCTGTGTGCACAGGTGAAATAAGTGTGTCCCCTATACTGCACCTGTCTGCTCTGCTTTTTTTGCACGTGAAATGAACTTTCCAAGATCTCTTTTCTTTAGCTATTCCAAATGCTATAAAAATGTTGGAAAAAATCAGTCGCCCTATTATTTACATGTCTTAAAAAACACAGCGAGTCAATGTCAGCACTAGAACAGTGCCTGGGGGTAAACACCTGGCTCCACTGATGCTGGTAGCAAAACTCCCATTGACTCCCATGGGAGGAGGACGTCATCCCAGGCCTCTGAGTGCCTAATGCCAGGTTCTACCCAACCGGCGGTATTTCACAGTTGTGGAAATCATGCAACAGCACATCGCTTTGCTTGGAGCAGTGAATGTAGTACCGCTGGGTTCACTGGGAAGATTTCTGCGTATTGTTTCCAGTCCTTTTCTCATTTCTAAAATCTGTTGAGTTAAAGGCGGGTCGCCTTTGGTTTGGGTCACTAAGGAGAGGAAAGTGTGACATTTTCTGCTGACAAAATCATCCTTATACCTTTTTTCAAGTGAGGAGGTTGAAAAATCTAAGGAAGTGGTTTATTTCAGTTTCTTTTACTTCCGTATTGTTCACTGTTAAAGCTTTTCTTTCTTTCCTGTTTGGTTGCCATGCCTGCTCTGATTATTTGGGTACTTAACTTTTCATTCCTGGTGTTCTGCTTCCAAAGTGATGTTCTGATTCTGCTTATTTTTCCTTTCTCATCCTCTCTTTTCCATACCCTTTGCTCAATTTTTGTTTCAGATAAGGTTCAGCTTTCCAGTTAGCTCCATCAGGAAAACAGAAGGATTACTCAGAATAATCTGCATTGTGATCTTCACTCTTTCTGGGTGAAGATGAATCAACATTTTGGAACTATAAGGCTTAAACTCTCTGACACTTTGGGAGATCTCTTAAAGGCTTAATTTGCCTTGCAATGAACAAGTAGCACAAACGAATACAGCAATGCCCGCCTCCTAGATGACAGGAACTGCTGATGACCACTGGTTTCACCTTGCACAAGAGTGCGCAAGACAGTACCTGCCACATACTGCTACTGCTGCACTCTTTCCCCAAATAGTGACAAAAAAGATGTCACCTTGAAAATGGAGTAGGTAGAAATGAAATACAGGACAGAAATAAAGTCAAGGCACTCAGTAAGCAGAAGCAGGTCTTCTGCTGAGAATCCAGTCAGCAGAATCTGCACACTGCAGAATGCAGCCAGCCTTGCCTTCCCTTCATGAGAGGTTTGGAGTTGGTGGGATGCAGACTGGTGCTCCTCTTCACACCACGCAGAGGGTATAAAGAGACTACCTCAGCCCACAGGGTGGCTTTGTTCTCCCGTCCCGCATGGGGAGTGGTGTGAAGATTAGAAAGGTGAAGGATGACCCTCTCAGTCATTGGCTTGGCATGTGGATCTCAACTTTCACATACTTGGGGCAGACTGAAGAAGACAGCACCACGTGGTTCTACATGCATTAATATTGTCACTATTAAAATGACCACAAAGGGGGTTTTATGGGCATTCATTCTGACTGAAAAACACAAACCCGTCAGGAACTTCCTGAATAAAGCCCCAGTATATCCTTGCATGATCCACCAGAGATTTCAGAGAGATTCTTTCTCTAGAACTGTCCAGCAGGTTCTGCCACTTTTTTGTTTGTCCAGTTTTATTAAGCTCTTCAGAATTTTCATCCTGAATCCTGCAGATTCAGCATAGCACAGGAAAAAACGAGGACTTCAAGCCATCCTGATCTTAAATTAAAACCCTTTTAACAAAAACATGATCATCTAAGGTGTCTTTTTTTCTAACCTAATCCCATAATGGACATTTTTTAATAAAGGCATGTGGTTTGAAAATGAGCTTTTAAATAACCAGGGAAAAGAAAGAACATAGAAACAGGTTTTAAAATGTCTGTGGAAAAAAGACGGGGCATTATTTTAAATAATTAAACTCAAAGCTCAGGTGATTTGTCTTGTCACATGTATAATGTATGAGGTTACTTTTCTTTAAAAGCCAGTGTTAAAGAAGGAAATGGTAGCATCATTAACAAATGCTATAGGGCAGAGAGCCTTTTCTGGGCAATTTTTCAATTCAATAAAATTTTCAAACTTGTATTTCGCCATTTCCAGCTCCCATATTAAAAATCTATTAGCAGAAAGCCTATTGAAAAGCTGACCATGAGCACAAGAGACTTTTTCTGGAAACACTTCTATTCAGTTCTCATGCCTGAACAAAAGCAGATTGGCACATTCAGTTATATACAAATGCCTTTGAAAGGGACCTCCCCCCCCTTTCCCATAGCCACGCGTTTCAGGGCTCTATATGCTGAAGGAAGCCAGTGAAAGGTTTGAAGGGGTGGGGAGACCAAGGGCTTCCACCGAGATCCTTCAAAGTCCTTGTCTTCTATAGTGGGAGGATTTCCCTCTAAATCCCT
Source organism: Nipponia nippon (assembly GCF_047370975.1). NCBI lineage: Eukaryota > Metazoa > Chordata > Aves > Pelecaniformes > Threskiornithidae > Nipponia > Nipponia nippon. Next base: position 40,781,320 of record NW_028262347.1, on the reverse strand, counting down.
TTCAATAGCATATTGATGGCTTTGAAAGCTTAAATGGCATTTGTCAACCATCAGTAAATCTTGAAAACTGTTTCTGCAAATAGCCCAACTCTGAGTCTCAGCTTTTCCCATTAATCTGTACGTAAGGCCACTGAAGACTTTTTCAGAGCCTAGATAATGCCTGGATTAAAAGGTCCATTCAGCAGGGAAAACTTTAGCATTCACCTTGTGTACATAGCCATTTCACCAGTGGTATTCATGGGTTGTTATTTCAACTCTGCATTTGTCCTGCAAACAAGACATTTTGCCACAAAGACTTGGTAGAGACATTCTTCAGTGAATTACTGAAACCTAGCCCTGCTATTTGTCATGGCTTGTTATTTTTATCAAGTGTAATCAGTTCAAATAGGAACCCTAGACTGACAACTTTACAATTACATTACTATTTTAAGAGTGGAAGGTATGTTTCTTCTAATTCAACAATGAAATTGATTAAAGCACAACCTGATTGCTTTGTCTAATGGAACAGTCTAAAATTTCCCTTAATCAGATGTCGGAAGACTTTCTGTTTGTTTTATATTAAAAGTAGAGACAAGAACTTTATAAAAATCATTATTCAACATTTTTACTTTATGATATTTTATAAAAACTTTATACATTTACAAGGTTTAACAGTTTATAATGTGGTACATACTGCCTTGTGTTCAGATTTTAGGGCAATACTGTATTAATTTAGCTTTCTCTAAATAAACCAAATGGACCGACTTTAAACCCTCAGAGCCTCTGTCCCTTACAGACACAAACCCTTTTTTTAGGCTGTTCTTAGATCCTAATAATGTTTGTGTTCTCTCCTTTTGAATTTCTTTTTTTTTTTTTTTGCATTTTGCATCTAATAAGTTATACCAAAGCCAAGGTATGACCTATTTGGACGGGCACAAGGCATTTCATTATTATTATTATTATTGAAATAATCAGGTCAAAATGTTTATGCATCACAGAAAAGAAGAAAAACAGAACAAGATCACACACTGGAGACTCCAGGCAAATTTTGAGGTGCCAGTGATGCAATGCTAGGCAAATTTTTTAATATTTAAAAAAAATCAGACCCCTGTCAAATTTCTCCCAATCCAGATAGATCTCATTGTTTGAACAAATCGACCTTTTCACCATACTGGACAATTTACTGTGAACATCAAGAACACTCAGCCTGGGGATCAGTGAAGTTCACTGGACATCCCTCAAAAGGATACATAAAGATTATCCTTCCCTCTAGCACTGTTGAAAGGGAGAAGCTTAGTCAAGGACTTATACATGTGGAATCACATGAACTATGGCTGAAGGCCACACCTTGCATCTTCATCTGTCATTTGTCTTATTGTCCACCTATGTGGACATGTCCCATCCATTTTTTGCTATCCATGGTGGAGACCTCATAATTTAAATGTGAAAACTCTCTGCAGCTTAAATATGGCAAACAGATCATCCACTCTCCGCCCAACTCACTGTAAAACTAATATGAAGCCTAGCACACAAATTTAAACAACAGAAGGGTTTTTCTACTCCAAACCTGCCCCCTCCCCCACCCCAAGTTACTGTGTTAATAATACTGCAATTCTCTGTGTGTCTTGAAGATTTCTAGGGGAACTATGCCATCGCTGTTGGCTCGTTAAAAGTAAACTAGGCCAGATTTTTTATCTGTGGGTCACTTCTTGAGATGACTTAGGGTACCCTGCCTGGCTTCCAACTGACACTCTCCATACAGTAGTGGATGCACTTCCTGTAGAGGCCATATCATATGTACCCCATGGAGACACCTCAGATAACCTGGAGTACCTTAAATGGCATACGACAGGTATGTGTGAGCATCTAAATGAAGCTCCAGATGCATTAAAGAATGGAGACTCAATTTAGTTTGCTAAATGTAGGCATCTGGAATCATTTGAAACATCCTCAGTTAACTGAGACATCCACATGGGCCTGACAAATATGACATTATGACCTATGACAAGACACGTTGCCTTCTGAAGGGACAACTGAAGGCCAGCTAAGGCCCTAAGGCAAAACAAGCGCACTAGATAGATACCTATGCTTAGGTAGTTGCATTAACCTCTGAGACTGGGATTCAGCTCCTAACACCCCTAAGTTAGCTGTGTGCATGTGAAACAGGCTTTTGGGCTCCTAGTGTAGTCAGTTAAATCTAGAAAGATTTATCTCATCTTCAGATAAGTGACTTTTTTTGGTCAATGCTCTCCAACTACTAGGACTACGCTGGCTGTAAGGAGAGTGAGACATTGCTTACTCTGTGAATCTGGAGCCGAATACCACTTCAGTTGACTTCAGGAGCAACTAAATTACAAGATATGTAATGTGTATGCACAATATTTATACTAGTGGTGCTGCAAGGAAATTAGATGAAGACATCTGCTTCCTTGATTCCTTCTCTGCACCAATACAACTTAAGTTTTCTGACATCTGAAGCATACTGTAATGCCTGATTGCTTACTCAAGCTTTTCTTTTAATGAAAGAAACTAGTTTTCTTTATGTGGGAAAGTGAGAAGTTGTCTCTACTTTCATCAGTGTATGTTAAGACTGGTGACTTGATTGTTGGGCTTTGTTTTATAAAAATATAAATAGGTAAGTCTTCCTAGAAAGACAGAATACTTAGTAAGGACGATTTAATAAAAATCAGTAAAACCCTAACGAAAGTGAGGGTTTTACTACACAAGCCTAACAGCAAGTTAGGCTGTAATAACACTTAAAGACTTTTGAAATCTTTTTTCTCTGTAACTCACGATGTGTTTCATGCAAGCAGAGCTTAAGGAGCCCAGCTTCACATGAGTTTCTGTCTTGTAGTCAGACTCCCCTAGGTTCAATGAGATGGAGCAGGTTTCTCTCCCATGCAGATTCTTAGGTGTCTCTAGATAAAAACCATCCTTTTTGGTAAGGTTAGTGCTCAGGTAAGGTCAGGCTCAGTGCTTTGTTGATGGTTTCCAGATGGCTCAGAACATGGGCAGAGCTCACCCACATCTTCCTAAAAAATTCTACAGAGATGTGGCTTCAGATGTGTGTTGAATCCTTTGGGACTAGAAACGAGTGGCATCACAAAAGTGTGAAGTATTCCTGTAAAACTATTTCGCTGCACCATTTTGAGAGTCGTGTATTTCCATATTACCACAGGAATGTTATTTTGAAAACCCTCAGCCTTGTAATGAACAGAATGCTACGGAGGAAGGACAGCTTTCATAATTAGGGTTAGTGTTTTCCTCCTGTAAGAGTCACAGATCCTCTGATTTCCTCATTGTTTTCATTCAGAAAAACTCTAAGGATTTAGGAAACCAATTTCTGTGCAACTTGAAAAGAGGGACAAAAGCAATCCCCTGTCCTTCCTCAGGTTTGTGAATAACAGCTGTAGGAATCTGCACTCTAGCTCACATCCTACAGAAAGTGTGACGTAATTCAAAGGTCTGAGACAGAATTGCTATATCTTCTCTTGGGAGTGCCAGGGGAGCAACTTCTGCCCAACCGTACCCAAGAATGATGTGTATTGGCAGGGGGTGGGAGGAGAATGTTCTGGGATGAAGTAATTACGTGCTTGCTGGCTTTTCCCTCACTTCTTGTACTGCAATATTCAATTATGCAATACTTTTCAAAGAACAACATAAAGAAAGAGTTAACTACTGTTTAGGAGTTGAGAAGACTGTAGAGTGGGAGATGAAATTATTTTGCTGTGGCACTAAGCAATGCAATAAGGAAATGGAAGAAAATATAGATATGAATCTCAGATCAATGCTTTATCTATGAGGTGGTGCTGCCTCCTTAAGCAAAACCAATAAATATTCTCAGGCTAACCGCAACTCTCAGTGGTATTTCAATGAATGCTTCTACTTTTCTTTATAACTCTTCCATCAATTTTTATTTTTGTGACCATGTTCTCACATTCAAACTAACAGCTTTTGCAGCTGATATCACATGGGCTGGAATACAAATACTGCAGATGTTCACAATGCCAACGTATTTTAGGACATAGAAAGACAACTGAAAAATCTGTTATCTACTTCAGTTTAAGAGTGCTATCATACGGGAACAGTTTTTTTCCCCTAAATACTATTCAATGCATCTTGCTGGCAGGGGAAATTAATTTTCCAAACTCAGTCTTTAAAGGATATTATTTTTTTAATAGGAGCGTCTTTGAGATAGAACATATGCCCCTGTTTCTCTATCCACACCATAAAATGGTTTTCCCATTCATCACAAATAGCTGTTTTTTTCCTACAAAAGCTTTTATAGAGCCTGCCTCTGTGTTTTAACTGTTCCTGACACAGTGGATCCACAATCACAATTATGGCTGTGGACTGCAATACAATCCTAACACAAATGATAAACAGAGTCCTTATGCTTACCTGACTTTTTAGATATAACTTTCAAAATACAAAGAGGTACGTAGACAGAATTATTAAGCAGGCTGGCTGTAACTGCCTGCTGAAATACTCAATTTATAGAAAAGATGGGGAAACCTGAGGGAAGACGTAATCCTTAAACTTCATTTAGTACAGCCTAAGGTTACATGATTCTTCTCCGCATTATTATTGCATAGCACAAAAGCATGTACAAATATGAGGCCCTAATGCTTATGGAAGGTCTGTCTAGCCTCCGCAAGGAATGGGTGTTTTAGGCCCTTAATGCCCCTTGAAATATCTTTTATGCACTTGCAAGTCAAGTCTGTTAAAGTGAGATAGCTAAAAGCTGAACAGTGCAGGCCAATAATTTCTTCTAAGTCATGTGTGATAGACAATTTAGAGAACTGTTTGCTTATGATAATAGGCATGTTACTAACAGAGCAGCAAACTGCTCATCAGCAGCAGTCAAACACAAAAAATTACAGGAACACATATTCTTTGAAATCTTCTTAGTTTAATACTAGTTAAGATGGCTAATAAATATTTCCAAAACAATCTTCATTCCTCCCCAAAAATGGGGGATCCTGCAGCCTACGGACTTCAGTAAGATTATCTGAATGAGTACTGTTTGCCTGGGTAAAGACAGCAGTTCTGTGTCCTGCCATTTCATCATGTCTGTATATGAAGGGATTTATAGTGAAACTTAGTATCTTTCAAGGCATCTTGATTTATACTTAAATGGAATGGCCAAAGCCAAGGAGGAGAGGAGTTAACAGCTCCCAGAAAACTTAGCTCAGGCATACAACGCCGTAGCGCATATGTCAGGCTAGCAGCCACACTTCGGGCCCACAGAACTGCACGGCTGTTACCTAACAGAATCAGAAGACGGGGATATCCAGTAATTTGGCTTTGGCTATGGCTACGGCGTTTTTGATTTCACTGTGTGGCCTTAGAAACCCTCATCTTAAAGCCTATAGCAGCAGCAGATCCAGACTTTAATTAACCACTGAATTATTCTAATGCGATTGTGGCGAAAGATACCAAAATGCCTTGGGAAATCAAACAGCATCCTCAGAGAATGGCAGACGTACTGTTTACATGGGATATGTTTTTTCCATTAAAAAGAACAGAACCTAAATATACTAAAACTCATGTGAAATTAATCTTCAGAAACGTTTAGCTGCATAGCATTATAGATCATGGTGCACAATGACATCCCAGTCCATAAAACCACCTTAATCAGGGCCTCTCTCCTATGGCACCATCCTATTTTCAACTAACAATGCTTTCAGATGAGCCGAAAAGGGGTACTTTGCTCTCACCATTACAATTTCTGCTCTTCTTTTCTTTGCCCTTTTCAAAAACATGAAAGCACTGGATTGCTAATTACTTTTATCCAGCCTATAGGAAAATTAGTTTATCTTCCTGATCAAAGCAAATTAGGCAGATCATGCCTGATTAGAATGCAACAGTAAAATCTCCATACTTTCTATTCCACCCCCTTTTCTCTCAGAAATGGGGCCTGTGTCAAATATGTAGGTATTTCCCACGGCCAGTCTGGACTCTGTTTCCAACAGGCTCTGGGGCTGGGACAATGGTTCTTACACAGACACTGAAGTTCTTTAGTTCAGTCATTGTGCAAGGAAAGAACTGGTAACCCCTTAGCTAGCATCTGATGAAACATCTAGATTTACATATTTCCCTAATTGCATTTTTTGAATGTGAGTGAGATTTATCTGACCAGAGTTAAATGCCTCCTTTATTCTACTACCCAAAATACAAACCTATGCTCTCCAGGCAGTTGCATTTGGTTCTGATCCCAGCATTAAAAATTTGGTTTTCGCTATAGTGGGACAAAGCAATGCCTACCTTTACTTCTCAAAGCACGATCTAAAGAATGGCTTGGCTAGTTGCTTCCAAGGTGGCTGCTGCATTACACTGCAAAACTGAATACCATTACTCCTTCTAAGTAACGGCTTCAAGCAGCATTTTCTATCACTCTAGTATTTTACTATTCACTTTTTACCCTTCATAACTCATTTCCCTTCAATTTGTGTTCTATGGCTTTAACAGATGAAAGCCAAGCTATACTGCTACTTTATTTATAACCAATTACTATAAATTAACAGTAAATCTCACATTTAGCTCCATTTAAACATCACTATGCAGCTGCCCGTTTGAAAATAAAATGGTTGCCTTCTTTCACTTCAGTGGGCACAATACAAAACATCCATTGAGCTTTCCCTTTATTGCAGCTGCCAATGCCCAGCCGACTTTTAACAAACCAACCAAGCGGAATAACAATGCAGCTGCAACATTTTATGGTATTTCTGTTAGTTCTCTTTTGAGACTGAAGGTGTTAATTAGGAATCAAAGAATACAACCCTGCCAGCTTTCTTTCACAAACTATACACTGGCCACTGCAGTTTTCCGAAGAAAAATAAATCTAATAAAGGGACAAAAATGTTGTTTGTCACACCAGTAACGTGTATTTAAGACCCTTTGATCACAAGCTTTTTATGTAGTCTTGTCAGACAGGCTGAAAATATTTTTTCCCCTCTTTTCTCCTTTCTTTAGGCTTTTCTGAATACTGACTCTAGGGTTGTCTGGAAAGGTGAAAAACCCGATAGTAACTGGAATGCTTTACAGGTTAAAACGGCTTTGCTGAGCAAGCCAGCTTTAAATAAAATTAAATCATAATCGTTCACTTTTGCTGATTCAAGTGTAAGTTGCTTTGAAATACAAATGATCTGTTCCTGCTATAGAGTTTACTAATTCTGTGTATCATTTAATATTTCAAGCATTTAAACATATGCAGGTGTTTTAATATTAATACATCAATTGTTTTGTGGAACCTCATTTTAAATCATCAAAAATGACAACAAGGATGTTGTAAAATATCCATTACAAACATATTTTCACATGTGTACCATACAACATATATTCGATATTTTATTTACACTTATTAACCATAATTGTATTAGAGTATCATATATTCAAAGGTAGCAGCGTGAAGTCATTACCTTTAATCTCTAGTCAAAGTTAAAACCTTAAAATAGGTTTATGAAGTTAGCACAACTAAGAATTAGTCAAGCTTGCTAGCTTACCCAGCAAGAGCTTTCACTGTTAAATGCACAAATCATGCCAAAATCCATTAATCCTGCCAGGGAATGGCAGAATGAAGCTCTGGTTGTTGATTTAATGATAATGAATTGAACAGGCTCTTAAGGCTACCTGCAGAGTTTTCTGAACTGTAAAACAAATAAAGTCAATTTTAAGAAACACTTTTTACAGAAGTATATATAATAATTTTCTTTGCCTTAAGCACTATGTAGGAGAAGCAAGGTTTTAAAATACAAAACTGCTTATCTTGTTACACATTTAATATAACTCCTTATAACGTTATATATCTAGAAAGTGATTATAAAACATTTTTGGGGCTTTTGCTATTTTGTAATCATGAAATACAGAACTGGCTTGAAAATGTTAAAATACAAATCTTAGTAACAGAAAAAAAGTTCTCATCAATGTTGCCATGTTGTACGTCTCATGTGAAGTGCAGTCTCTGGCTACTGTAACAGACACACAATGAGACGAATCATACTATAAAGGTACTTTTTCTTCAGTGCCCCAAGTGTACCATTTCTTACATTCCCGAATTTTAGAAAAATGAAACATAAAATTGGAGAACGGTTTTTTAGAAACACAAACATGTCTACCTTTTGGGTTTTTTTTTTTTGTAAAGTGATATACAAGATGATAACCTATTAAATGTGACTGACTGTATCTGTTTTACTTGTGGAGCATTGGTTGGGGATGCAGAATTTGGCTTGATTTTCAAAGCAAGCAATGGCAGCTGGGAGGCAGAAGAGAATATTCCCTTTCTGCATATGGAATAAGGTAAAACCAGCAAATATATTTGAAATTGGCTGCTGCAGTCACTTCTTACAATGTTTTTTTTCTGTTATTGCATCATAACAGCGCCACAGTGTCTAAAGGAATGACATTATTCTTGTAGAAAGATGTCAAGTATATGCACACGAGCCATACTGCTCTCCATAGGGTTAATAATAATTATTAGTGTCTCGCTGCTAATAATTTGTTGGAAGTTCTGCTCTGGATGATGTATTTCATAGCTATTTCAGAGTAAGGTGACATTTTCAACTATAAGCACATCTCTGATGAGTCTTCTTTCATTCTCTTAAACATGGTCTCCTGTGGTCTATAGGTTAAGGATATATATCTCGGGTGAATTTTGCCATTAAGCAGACAAAACATTTTACCTGGGGGTACTTAAATATGGAGTGGAGGGGATTTTTTTTTCCAGTTTTGGAAAAGTTTTTTACCCAGTCATTATTTTGAAATTATTTGGCGTATAAACTTCATATTTATTTGACACACAAATGCAAGAACTGCTCTGAGTGATTGCTTTTATAGAGCTATGTCTGGGTGAAAAATTTTCTCTCAGTTGTCTACTAAATTGAACCACTGTAAATGAACTCAAGTTCTCTGAGAATGTTTACCTGCTCAGTTTTGCTGAATTCTAGACTCATCTGGAATAGTCTGAAGAATTTATATTGTGCCTATTATAAGCACCTCCAATGGAATTTTTACAAAATGCTATGTTTATCAACTATACCCAATTAATCAAGGCAAAAGACTTTTGCTAATGAGCACATGACTACAACTAAGTCAAAGATAAGAAAATCCCATCCCTATGGTTTTCTGTATGCTCATTTTTTGCATTGGAAACTGCAATGGTACAAGGGTACTTGAAAAGTTTTCCACTCCCCTTCAGTTGCTCACTGAACTCCCCATCAGTTGTCCCTGTCCCTTCAGCTGTACTGGTTCGGATGTTTCAGTGGCTACATTCTAAAACAGATCAGTGAAATGAGATATATGTTTTTCAAAGACCAGAAATGTGTTTCTTTTTAAACTGGATTATTTCACAGATCTGCTTAAGAGCACAGCCCAACAAACAGCTGAGTCAGCACAGCCGAAAGAGACGAAGCCCAGAGCCGGAGGGTGGGAACAACTGGCTTCAAGGGGGTAGAAAGCCAACATGAACATCTTAAACTCTGTTGCAGAGGGACTCTTAATATGGAAGCACATTTTTTCTGAGTTTTCTATTCCAAATCAAATCATCTTCAAGAAAATTCTGAGCACTATCTTCTTCCAATTCTTTGAATTCAGAAACTTAACTAGCAAAGACAAGCAGCTCCCACTCAAGGAATTCAGCTGTAGAAAGCAAGTTCTTTTCCCAGTGCCCTGCCCTGCTAAGTGAAATCAGCAATTGTGCTTGAGCTGAGAGTGTCAGGAGTCAGCACACGTGCTGGCAACTTGGAAGTTCACTTTTGGTGGTCTACCTCTCCTGAACTGTTTTTCCTCATAGATCTAGCAAGTCCTAAATCTGTTACCTTTCACAGCTTGAAGAAAAAGTCCATTTCGGTTTCTTATGCTTTTGTATGAGGAGATTCTGTGCTGATGGGACCAGAAGTGTATAGATACAACATATCAGAAAATAAAGCATATAAATCAAGCTTTTCCTGCCCTCTTTCTCATCTTTTCCACTAAACCATCAATAAGTTGGTTATAAGATTTCATGACTTACCCTCAAGTACAATCTTTGGACCAAACCCAACATGCCCACTACATCCTCATTCTGTTGTCCTTTCAGGCACAGTAATTATAGCAAAGAATAAAACTGGCTCTCAAAGTTGACTTCTGCAATGGCACTGATTTTTGATTACTCTGTATTTTGTTATTTTGGTAAGCAAAGAATTGAAAAAAAAAAAGAAATTTTGTATTTCTGAACATTCAATATTTATTTTGAGAACTCTAATCTAAAGGAATTTTTAAAAACTTACCATAAGAGCACACACAAAAAAAGATTAAGACTGTTTCATTTAGAGAGAAGATGAATACAATGGTTAGACTACACATACATCTCCTCTTCATAATGAGAAACAATCCTCTTCATAATAAAGAGATTCCTGTAATAATAAAGCTATCAATATTTAATACTTGAAAAAGCACTCTGTATCTGTAAAAACTGTTGTCTTGAGGCAGCTGAAATTAGTATTTTGACAGCATATAGAAAGGGTCAGTGTGCTCTCAGGAATAAGAAAATTCACAAATATATTAAAATACAATGGAATACAGGGATTTGTTTTCACTTATAAGGTAGCAGTTAAATATCCTCCAAAGCAGCTAGGCGTGGTTGCTGTTAGAATGAGATCTAGATTTAATCGCCTTGGTCTCATCCATTTTGCAATCTCTTATTTTGCGCTTCAGAATACAGGTTGCCTAATAATTCAAATCTGATCTTCCCTATTTTAATTTCTTTATAATTTGTAGACTCTTGAATAATTTGACTCTGTTATCAGAGCTTACACAGTTCACTGTGATAACAAGACCACTCAATTTTCAGATTTATTTGACAGTAACTACTTCCACAAAGAGGACGGACTTAGGAATATGACAGAAATCTAGTCAGTGATCTGAGGATCAAATTTAGACAGCTGTCTTATTCTCTACTGCCTGTACACTTGCAGTCATACTCTTGTTAATCAATGTAGTTGTATAGGTTTGCAGATTTCCAAAGTGACTGCCAGGCACATTTAAATGACATATAGCACATAAAAATTAATGTAAAAATAAATATTCTAAGGCCCATATATTTGCCAGAACCTCTTTCCCAGCCTGTATATAGGCACACACAACATCTGTATGTGTTCTACCAATTGCAACTTAAAGGAAATAATCTTCATCTTATCAGTTAATGTCTTAAAAAGTGAGAGACTCAATAGCTAGAAAAATCTTATGAAAAAACTCTTCCTAGCTCGGGAATACTAAGCTGAGAAGCTTGAAAAAGCTTTGCTTTCCCATGTAAGGCATCTCTTTCCTACTTTAAGAGCTTAAAGATGGTAAGGATAAAGGTCTTAAAAGCTGTATAGGCACTTAGAGATGCAGATAGCGAACACAGACTTACTAGGAAGGGACCAGGCACCGAGTAGATGATACGGAGGTGATAGTCCCCACAGCTGGATTACCTGATGTCACACCAGTAACACCACGATCTCTCTTTGCTTCCAAACACAAAACAGCTAGGTCTGCAGCTGTATCCAAAAGTACACCACTGCCAAACTCCCGTGAATATAGGATACCTTGGTATCCAAGGAAAAATTTAATGTATAACAGAACTTCAAAAGTATTTCCACTGTGACAGAGTGAAAGATTTGTTTATGTCTGTAGAAAACATACTATGTACAATAAATCCAATCATTTTACCAGAGACCTACCTAGAACTAGCAAAGCTTGTAGTTATATTGACAGGTCTTCTACATGTGAAAGTTTAAGAACATAGATATAAGTTTTTTAAGATCCAAGAAAAGCCAATGATTTCAACTACTGAACTAAATTGATAGTTCTGACATATCTTCATAATTTTTAACAGAACTGGGGAACGGTGCTTCACTGACCCAGATGTGGATCAGTCTGAATGGGGCTCACTTGCGTCTAAGTAGCCTTCTCAGGACGAGGCAATGGTATACGGCAAACCTCCTCAGAAGCCAGCGAAAGACATTTTACATTCTCTACTTGACAGTTCTGACTACTGGAACAGTTCCCAGGATATCTATGAGCTGACTGCTTTTCTAAAAAGCAGCTTTAGACCTTTTCTACTTTCTTTGTGAGCTGTGTTGCTATCCTAAGTAACCTATAAAGGAAAATATTTTAAAATGGCAAAAGGTACCTCTAGCCATCCCTGCCAGGCCTGAATTTTAGAAGCAGCATAAACTCTACCCCAATATCCCTTACTATTTTCTTCTTAATTAGTATCTTTTGAAGCAACTGCATCATGCACTTTGTGAAATACTGAAAGAGTAGCATGAGGTACAGAACTGGTATTAAAATCAACCTTCTATTCATTTTAATATCACTCAGCCTCATGTATATACTTACATGGTGACATCTCAAACTTGTTTCTCTACAGTAGGAAGCTTAAGTGTTATTTATTTATTTATTTAGAGAAAATTGCAGGTCTATTCCATGTCATATGGTTAAAGACATTATTCCATGGTCTAACGTGTACTTTCATTTGTCTAATTTGAACTTTTATCCATCAATATTGTGTCTTATGTTACTATGTTAGTACTCAATATATTATGTTACTGCAATCTGTGCTCTGAGTGCTTTACAACAATTTTAAAATTAGTTTATGATCTCCTGCCAGCCGTAAACCTAACCATCACCTTGCCTATCAGAACATTTAATTATGTATTTTTACTAAATCTGGCAGTCAGAGACAACCCTGTCAACAAAATTATTATCAATATGAAAGAAATAAAAAAATATTCATGGGAAATAAACCTCTTGATTTTACATGAGCTGCATTATCTATTCTGATGGATGATGACGTAAAAGGAAAGACAGATATCTGAATGTTGTTGGGGTTTCTTTCTCCACATTTAAACCGCTGTGCACTGAGATCAATCTCTGTGCGCAGTTATTTCTTTATACTTGCCCTGACACGTGACAAAATATTAAAAAAAACAGAAGTGAAAAACATACATATATTACATCGTTAAAATACGTAAGAATTATATGTTCTGAAGCAGCACTGTAGAATCAACTTAGTATGCAACTTCGAAGCCTTTTTCTCATAGCGTAACTACTGAGAAATTCCACCTCATATTTCATCTTCATCAATAATGGTGCCATAGTGCATAAAGAAAAATTTTGAGCTCCCTTTGTTCTGTGTCATCCTTTCCACCTGGTGCAGCTCTGGGCTGTTTCTTTCAGGTCAGCTTACATAGCGTTGAACCATGCGTTCCCGAAGTGCACCCAAGGTCACTGCAGTAGCAACAGGCCTGCTCTAATTGCACCCAAGTGGACTGACTCAGGCGTTTGCCTGTCACGCTGACTGAAGACCTCAGTTTGCTTAATAAGCCTGGAGCTGCTCCATGAGTCAAACAGCATACAAATATACTAGTTGCTTTGTCAACTCTTTAGACCCATCTTCTAAAGAGTCACATTGGCTAGTACTGGTCCAAGGTATTTCATTGTGAATGGACTTGATAGCACAGAGGAAAACTCAGATTAATGTCTAAACCTGCTAATGAATGTTAGATTACCAAATGTTTTCATTGCCGGAATTGTTTCTGATAAACAACACCATTTTACAGATAGAGAACAAACAGATGGCTTATTTCATGTCTGATTTTGTTTCACTCTGTTACACCTAGGTATGTATTTCATTTATCTTTAATGCTAGCAGTGATATTACTGATTGAAAGAATATAGACATAATGCTTTGCTGCTAAGGTGTATTTTTTTTTCCTTTATGTCTTTCTGTTATTATTCTCCCGTGGCTAGGACATCCATCCATTTACCAAATTCCTATTACATGAAGATACACAGAGTGCTTATTTTCATTTGGTCTAATCTTGATCAGTACGTATTTATTGAACAACCACCTTAATGCTGCCTTATAAAAGCTGTGAACACTTTAATGGAAGCTCTCCATGCTGAGATAATCAAAACCAATAAAGAATGCCATTTACAATTAATTACTACCATTGTGTACTTAGGTAATTATTCATTCACCAAATATGAAAACCAAATCTGTTTGTGTACTCAACGTATGGTGATATTTGGATAAAGAGTGAGTAATTTCCCTTAGACTCACCATGACCCAACAGAACCCTCTACAATAAAACTAACTGTGACATACCAGGAGCTCAATTCATACCATCAAAAGGAGGTTCAGTTCTAGTTTCATTGGGAACCAAATTGGCTCATAATCAGTTTTCACAAACCCTTATCAGAAGAGATTAAACTAGCAGCATGTTGAGAGTATGCAGCGTTTCCCATTATACTTCCCACACAGAGATACAACACTGTAAATAATACCATCCAGTGAATCTGGATATTATAAATTCCTTGTGAAATCGGATGCTCTTACAGCACGGCTCTATGGTCAGACAGGCAGAAACATAGAGCTACATGACTGCAAGATGCTGTATCCATGATTGATGATAAATGTAGAAAACAGACCACATCTGGCTTCAGGTTTACGGGATTCTTCACAGATTGACCGGAGACAGGCATTGAAGGCAGGACAGCTGAGGCACCAGTATGCACAGAAATGTGATTTTGATAACTCTATTTGGTGTGACAGTTCTTTCTGTCTATGATAAATGGAACAAATGTATCACAGTGCTGTGTAAGCATCCTCAAAAAAAAAATCTGTTGCTCTTTTCACTGAATACTATCAACAACAACAAAAAGACTGAAAAACAAAAGAAAATCCCTCCTTCCTCAAACTGCTGGAAAGTCTGTACAGTTGACCACAACTCCCTGACACAACACAACACAACTTTCCTGCCATAGTCTATATTCTGACACAAATGGCTGTATGCTTAAAATCTTTTTTTCTAAAAAAAATTTTGACTTTTATTTATTTCAGAAAGACAGACACCATGCACAGTAATGACATATTGGAAGCTTTTCTGTCAAGAGCTGGCACATTAAAACCGAAGTGAATGCTTCATTTTAATTACATTAATGCTTTTCCAAAATCTTCACATTTTTCAAATTAAATTTATTTTAGCAGTACCAATTCCACGGAATTAAGTTAGCTCCATTAGTATAAGCAGAGCAAAACTACCTGAAGTCTTTCTTGGCATAAGTCTATTAAATTACACACACGGAATGACATGCAGAGATGAATCTGGCACTGGGTCTTTTTTCTCCATTCGCTATAATGATTTATTTTAAATATTCCATCCAAATAACCTAAAAAATACTTCTGCTACAATGTTCTTCCACATATTTCTGTTTCTACACAATGGCTTTTTCTATTCTAGATGAAAGTTTTTTGCCTTATCAGTATTCAGTAAGCATTTGTTTTATTCTAAAAACATGTACTTTAAGATTTCAAGAATGTGTTCAGCTATGCTCCGTACTGTCTCTGGCCTTCAGGCAGATAGGATGTTCCAAGATGCTTGTCCTGCCCTTTCTTTTCACATCTTCTGTCTTGGCCAGAAAGAAGTAAAGTTCTGGCACTCGGCAGTTCACACTACTCTACACATGTACAGGCAACAGGTAAGAGACGACGTGAAGCCTCCATATGCTGAGGAACTTACAGCCTTCCCAGATGCTATTCTCAGATCATGAGCTTTCACATTGTCCCTTTTCAGTGCTAGACCTAAATAACACCACATGAACCCCTTATCCTGCTACCAATTACTCTTCCACAGTGCCCCACACTCAATTTTTAAAAACATCCAGCAGCAGTACTGCAAACCCATACTCTTCACCTCAGCACAACTATATACTTAGGTGTTATCTCCACTAGGGCCAGTTAGTTACAAATGTTTCTATTAATAACTATGCCAAGGTAACTGTACACTACAAAGTCTTATTGCAGACACATGGCACTGATGTAAATTGTGATTTGCATTACTGCCACTTCTCCTGAGGGTTTAAAATTGGTTGAGCTGCCTGATGAGAGCCACATTTCACTACCCTGTAGCACCAATACAGATGGATTCTCAAGCTATCCGCCATCTCTTTCTTCACAGTGCACTTTTTGCTTCTCTGCTGATCTTCCTGTAATAGTGTGTGGCTGTTGCACGTTGAAGTCAATATAGTGAAGCTCTATGCAGGGACACTGTAGGACTGGAATTTACTCCCCAACCCTTGTCAGGTCACAAGGTTGAACCTGCACTTCTTTTGGCCCTCTTCCAAATCCTTGTCTTTGCACAGCTTCAGCATGAGTGCAGGCAATACTTCCATATTGCACCAAGCATATGGATCCTGTATTTTCTTGTCAGCAGGTCAAATATTGCTTTCAGACGCCTGCATAGACTTCACACTTGTTCCAGTAAGAATCTTATGTATTACAGAGTTCAGCCCACGTAGACAGCTGTAAGCAAAACTGAAAGGCAGACATACATCCTTATGAAGAGAAGAAAATCCTTCGGGATTTCACCTTATTTTACCATGTCACACTCATAATTAGCACCTCATTAATTGTTTTTAATCTACAGATCTCCAGCATTTATCAGCCACTAACAATTTAGTCAAACTCAGATGTAGGTAGTTGTCTCAGCCATCACATATATAGAGTAAGACTACAGAAAAGTTGCATGATTTGCTTAAATTTGTAAACTACTTCATTACTGTATCCAGGAGCAGAACTCAAAGGTCTCGCTACCTAGATCCCAGCTATAGCTATCTGATCATACTCCCTATTCCCAGAAGCAGTTCCTGCCCTTTCCTCATGCTTCCAAAATAGCAATCTCTGTGAACGAGGGTGTTTAAGAAACTTTGGTTTCTATGCCTTCATAAGGATGAATCCCATTTCTGGAGACTGGACAACTTGATCTGCCCCCCACCATAAACATAATTGCAACCTCATCATGTGCATGACCAACAGGAGAAAGATTTCATTTCCGAGGCAGCCTCCATGCCAAACTGATCAAGAATCAAGCCCAAAGGCAAGTTACTCATCAAGGTGGTTCAGAACAGGTAACTTTCAGTGATGGGTGAGAGTGAGCTTTGTCTTATCTTACTTGTTTCCTTTGCCAGCTATGACCTACTTCTCCCCTCAGGGTACACAGAGACTCATTTACAAACTCCATGAATGCCAAATCAGTGCAGTTACACTTCTCTTAATGCTGACATCATCTCACATCTGTTCTCTCATTCACTTAGACTAGCATTTATATTATCACAGGATCCAGAAGACATGGTACAACTGGCATTGTAAGATGCCTACTGCTGTGGAAACAAGGGCTAGGAAAGTTTTATTTCTGTGTAATACCAGTGCTGTAACTACTCCATCCTCAGGCAAAGCAGACTGAAGTGTTTGGTAAAAGAACTAATAGCAAAAAACCTGAAGAAAATAGAGAAGTAGTAGTACTAAACACCAGCTTTACTTTTCTACCTCCCACCTCCCCTTCATAAATATCAGCATCAAATTATTGTACACTTTTCATAGGAAAAGTTGTATGACACAAGCACAAAAAAAAAGTAAGACTTAAAGGGTTAAGTTTATACATAATAATTACACAAATTAAGTCCCAATCCAGCAGATACTTCTGCATCACTTAAGTACTTAATGCTTAAGTTTGGTAACATCAGTAAGCATGGTTACTCTCAATAAAAAAGAAAGCATTTATTCAAGTGTCTGCAAAAGAAGGGAGAGATCTTGTACAGTGGGAGCTATAGTTGTTTGTACTGCTTCAGGCTGATAGATAGATATTTTCTTAATTTGCCCAAAGCCTGTCTATACAAACACATCTCCACACACACAATATCATATCTCCTGTACAAAAAGACTATACTTTTATATTATAATGAAAAAAGTTTTAGCAATTTTTTATCAAACACGTCCTTAAAATTACTTCATTGCAATTACATAACTTAATACTGTTGAAAGACAGTACGTTCCAGATCAAACTAAATATTCATTTTATGTAAGATTTTGAAAAATTTTGAAAGAAAGGCTTCTAAATTATTTATGATATACATAATGCTTTAGGCTGTGTAATGAGGCAGTGTAGCAGAACATCTTAGTGAAACTATTCCACACAAATGAGTTGGTATTTGGGGAAAGGGATAATTGTTTTAGAATTATTCAAGGCCTTGATCCGACAAACATTTGCACATGTGATTTCAGTAGAACCATTCCTGACACTAAAGTTAAGTATCTGGATAAGTATTTGCAGGACTGGAGCCAAATCATACAACCGGGCCCAAACTAAGAGCCATTTGTTATGAATAAAATCTTAATTTGGAAGTGGCTGATTATTATAATTATCACTGTTGGATAACACTACAGTTCAGAGTAATTATTTTTTGAATACATGAAAATACAACTTGTCCTCTCTGGCATGGACCTTAGTGCTGTGGCCACCACCCCCAAAACCCAAAGCTCATAGCTAAAAATTAGTAAAACATAGCAAAATAATAAAACTGGAAAGTGATACAGAATGCACTGTCTGAGCAAAGGCCTTATCAAGCTGGGGACATACTGTGCCAGTTCCTGGGGATCTGCACTGCTATCCCATTTCATTCCTGCTTGGAGTTCCAGGTATTGCTGGTGCCTAGTATAATACTAGCTGGCTTGTGCTCTGTCAGCTTGAGTGATCACATCTCTCTGAGCAGCAGCTTACAGGGGTCTTCTTCATATAAATGGCAAAAACATTCCAGGATGGTATTTCTATTTGGGTGCTACCGCTTTAATACTCATTCCAAGGTCTCTAATTAAAAAATTCCAAGCCGTTGTCCATAGACTTTTAGAAAAAAAGCATGCTTCTTGGGACTTGTCCTGGTTTTGGCTGCGATAGAGTTAATTTTCTTCCTAGTAGCTGGTATAGTGCTGTGTTTTCGATTTAGGATGAGAATAATGTTGATAACACACTGATGTTTTAGTTGTTGCTGAGCAGTGCTTACACTAAGTCAAGGACCTTTCAGCTTCTCATACTGCCCTGCCAGAGAGGAGGCTGGAGGTGCACAAGAGGCTGGAAGGGGGCACATCCAGGACAGCTGACCCAAACTGGCCAAAGAGATATTCCAGCCAGGTGGAGGAAGGGGACAATTGGGTTTATTGGACTGTGTGGATTCGATGTCCGGGCACATCAGAGGTCACAGGAGTATAACGCTCTAGTGGACACCAGTGCACAGGGTACCCTAATGCCATCAAGCTATGAAGGGGCAAAACCCATCTGTATTTCTGGAGTGACAGGGGGATCCCAACAGCTAATGGTATTGGAGGCTGAAGTGACCCTAACTGGGAACGAGTGGCAAAAGCACCCCATTGTGACTGGCCCAGAGGCTCCGTGCATCCTTGGCACAGACTACCTTAGGAGAGGGTATTTCAAGGACACAAAAGGGTACCAGTGGCTTTTGGTATAGCTGCCTTGGAGACAGAGAAAATTAAACAGCTGTCTACCCTGCCCGGTCTCTCGGAGGACCCTTCTGTTGTGGGGTTGCTGAGGGTCAAAGAGCAACAGGTGCTGATCGCTACCACAATGGTGCACCAGTGGCAATATCACACCAACAGAGACTCCCTGATTCCCATCCATAAGCTGATTCGTCGACTGGAGAGCCAAGGAGTGATCAGCAAGACTCGCCCACCCTTTAACAGTCCCATATGGCCACTGCAAAAGTCTAATGGAGAGTGGAGACTAACAGTAGACTATCAGGGCCTGAACAAAAAGTCATGCCACCACTGAGCGCTGCCGTGCCGGACATGCTAGAACTTCAATACGAACTGGAGTCAAAGGCAGCCAAGTGGTATGCCACAATTGATATCGCTAATGCGTTTTTCTCGATCCCTTTGGCAGCAGAGTGCAGACCACAGTTTGCTTTCACTTGGAGGGGCGTCCAGTACACCTGGAATCGACTGCCCCAGGGGTGGAAACACAGCCCCACCATTCGCCATGGACTGATCCAGACTGCACTGGAACAGGGTGGGGCTCTGGAACACCTGCAGTACATTGATGACATCATCATATGGGGCAACACAGCAGAAGAGGTTTTTGAGAAAGGGAAGAAAATAATCCAAAGCCTTCTTGAAAGCCGGTTTTGCCATAAAACAAAGTAAGGTCAAGGGACCCGCACAGGAGATCCAGATTTTAGGAATAAAATGGCAAGATGGGTGTCGTCAGATCCCAATGGATGTGATCAACAAAATAACAGCTGGAATACGTGGAACAGTATCCTGGGTCTTGAAAAGCAAGTCCTATGGTGACATGGCACCCCAGGAAGAATTGAGTCAGACAACGGGACTAATTTCTGAAACAACCTCATAGATACCTGGGCCAAAGAGCATGGCATTGAGCGGGTATATCACATCCCCTAGCATGCACCAGCCTTTGGGAAAATCAAATGATACAATGGATTGTTAAAGACTACACTGAGAGCTATGGGTGCCGGGTTGTTCAAACATTGGGATACGCATTGAGCAAAAGCCACCTGGTCAGTCAACACGAGGGGATCTGCCAATCGAGCGGGCCCTGCCCAGTCAAAACTCTTACATACTGTAGAAGGGGATAAAGTCTCTGTAGTGCGTGTAAAATATACGCTGGGGAAGACAGTCTGGGTTATTCCTGCCTTGTGCAAAGGCAAACCCATTCATGGGATTGCTTTTGCTCAAGGACCTGGGTGCAGTTGGTGGATAATGCGGAAGAATGGGGAAGTCCAATGTGTACCTCAAGAGGACTTGATTTTGGGTGAGAAGAGCGAATGATTTGAATTGTATGATGTTAATTGCTATATAATACTGTATATCGTTACTTTTATGGTGGCTATATGCCATATCAATGGTATTACAGTAAGAATCACCCAGATGAATGAAGAATGAATTTTGATGAAACCATTGTGCATCACTTGTTTTGTATATTCTTTTATCATTGTTATTATTTTCCCTTCTTTTTCTGTCCTATTAAATTGTCTTTCTCAACCCACAAGTTTTACCTTTTTTTCCTGGTTCTCTCCCCCATCCCACTGCGGGGGAGTGAGCGAGTGGCTGCGTGGTGTTTAGCTGCCTGCCGGGCTAAACCACGACAGGACTAAAAACAGGGGTACCATGAGTTACCATCATATATAGTCAAAGCTGTTGATTGTTTTAGTCTTGTGCATTTGTCATTTAAACCTTGATTCCAAGAGAGAGAAGAGGGCAGCACTCCTTCAACAAGTAACAGTAACATCATTTCAGGCCCTACCCCTCCCCAACTGCATTTATTTCTTTTCTAATTCTCCAGGCATTAAATTTCTCAAATCTGATCAGTAAAATTGCACAGAAGTTTCTCAGGTCTTCTCGGCAAACAGTACAGAGCATGTAGCATAAGGATTTGCCACATGAGTTGCTAAATCTCTGAGGAGTAAGCATGCTTTGATCACATCTCATTCTTTTTAAAGATGTTAGGGTATTTTTTTCTAACTGAAGTCTAATGCTGTTTTGGTATGTCAAAAACACCACATCATATTCTGCCCTCAGTCAATTCACTTGGAGCCAAAGGAACCACACCTTATTTACCATGATTTTTACTGGGAAAAGAATGAGATCTGCTGGACAGTTCAAGGAAGGAAGTCAGGAAAAATGCCATAAATTGTATTATTGAAGACCACTTAAATAACCAATAGAGAATTAAGAAATCAGTGCATGCAGATGAAATATTATCTTGGCCAACAAACAGAACAAAAGAAAGCGATCTGGACTGCTGCAAAATTGGTAGCAATTTTAAGCATCTGAAAGACAAATGACATCGGAGAAAAGACTGGGTTAACAAGGGAGCACTTGAGGAAAGTCTAATCTCCGCTGGCATGCTGACTGGGAAGGTCAGCCCAGTGCACGCGTTCTCAGCTGGAGTCAGGCTCCCTCTGGCCGGCCAATTGTCCTATGCACTTCAGATACCAAACCAAATTGAAGGTGCCTTCACCCTGCCAGCTCCTTATATTCTACCAGCTTAAAGACAGCTTCCTTTTCCCTGTCAATTTATGCAGCGTTTCCACAGAGCAAATGCTACAAAGGAGAGCGGTAATGTGTGAGTGCCTTTTTTCCCCCCTTCTGAGCAGCACAAGGCTCTTTAGGAAGCAGTGTAAAGAGTTAATTTTAGCACTGTATTCTCAAGTGGGAAGAGGGACATTCACTTCTTAAATACATTTTTAATGCAAACTTTTCACACAGAAGCTAACTTTGAGTTGACACACTATGTTTTGAAATTTAAAGCAAATCCCTTGAAAATCGGCAAACATGAACTTTAAACAGTTTGCTACTTCTTAAGTTTTTATGTACCTCTAATTTATCTATGCTTACATTTTACCTTTGCATACCTACTACTGCCATAAGTAGAGAAGATATGTTCTCTTTTCTTTTCAAAAGGGGGATTTAACACTAAATTCTAAATCCAGAACCTGGATTCATCTTCATCCTCAACTGGGGCGAGACTCAGATTATTAACTGAAACCACGTGGCGATGTTTTAATTTATTTCAAGTAGAAAGGTGCAAAAATGGTTCACAAAGTTTGTAGCTATGTAAAGAAGTACTTTCCAAGAAAAGGCAGACATTTTACTAACTACTTAATACCTAAATCTTGTCAAGGGATCTGGAAGTTGTAAAAGACTTTATAAAGCTTACTGCTTCATAAGAAGATACCTTGCTGTTTGATCTCTTTGAAAAACTATGGTCATTCCCAAGATACCTTCGATGAAGCTGCAGACAAGACTTGAGTTTGCACTGTGAGATCAGAATGACTAAAATAGTGCACATTTAGCCCGAAGAGTTGGTCGTAATGTTTTTGGGTATTCCTGACACAGAAACAACTATCTCTCTTATTTCAGAAGTGTAGTTAATTTCTGGGAGTATACTTTTTAACCTTCAGAAAGTAAATAATTTTTTTTCTCCCAAATTCTTTGTCTTTTTTTTTTTTTTCTCTTCAGTAGTCTTAAACACTTTCAGATACCCTATAGAGTTTTGACTGTCCTCTACAGGAATATTTATCATCAAATACAATATTATGGCAATGAATGAAGCAGAAGGCCAAAATTTATTTGAAGACTAATATGTTAGGAACCTTATAATATGCACTGATTTATTCTCCATAGGTTTTATTGTAGTACTATCAATGTTATCATAGTTTTGAAAAATAATTTTTTCTTAATCAATTATTTCTATGAAGAATTAAAAATTATATGAATCAGATTTCCCCAAATGTTACTATGCACATTTACAATGTACTCAAAATTAAACTTTTTTAATGCAAATAACACATATCCCAAAATAACTCGTTAAGTAGACCATAATGTAAAATGTAACGTACCATATGCTGCACTATTTATATGTGTATGCATGCATGTCTATGTCAATCTAAGATGGTAACATTATGAAAATATGCCGCTTAATATTCCACTTAAAATATTCCACTAAGTTTATCATTGAGAGTTTTTGATCACAAAGAATACAGCATCAACTGTTAGACAGCCCTGCCATTTATAACAAATTTATTTTTCTGTGCTATCCAGGCACATAACTGAGACCCTCAAAATCTTTAAGAGCTATCTTCTCTATTGTCATCGCATGAGATATAAAAACAGATTTTTTTTTTTTTATACTTGTCGTACTACTAAATATTCTTGAACAGGAGTTGCCAGATTTTACACTATTTTTAATTAACTATTATTAAGTAATTATTTAGGAGAAGTAGGGTGAGCATGTGGTTGAAGAATGGAGTTAGGATAAGGCATTCTGTCTTTAATTACTGGCTTTGTCATAAACTTTAACTCTAGCTTTGAGCAAACCCTTCTTCGCCTGAGTTTTCCACATCACAGTAAATGGTAACAATATTTCACTAACTCACAAGCTTGGTTTGAGAATTAATGAGGGTCCCATGTGCAACAGACCTGTAGATCCTGGCTGCTTCTTTTCACTGTGTACTGATAGGAAAGTGACATGTTCTTAATTTGAAACAGAGACTCAGTGCTGCCCTTCATCAGCACATGGAATTCACATTTATGTCAACAGGAATTGCATTAAATACATTGAGTACATGATTTAGCCTAAAAAGTAAATGAAGAAAAAGGAATGGAAAGAAACTCCTGGATTCTCCTTGTCTGCTCTTAAGAAGTCTAACAGTTCATGGCAGCAGACACATGATCATAAATAGAAAGATTTTTGACGGGAGGCAAGAATATAAATGAGAACGGAGAAATGTGTAGCAGGTCCATCTGTAGACTACATTTAGCTCTGCTGCAAGAACACCTTCATAAAAAACATGCAAAATTCAGTCAACATAATATATCATGCTCTGTACACATTTGTCCCACATAAAGCAAACTTTAATGGTCTCGGCACTTCAACATTTCACACAATTTCCAGTGCACACCAAGAAAACGTTTACCTTTTTTTTTTCTATGTGAGTGTCCAGATAAGATAAAAATGACAGAAATTTAGAAAAAAACTTTAAAAGTGCAACCTTAACACAAGGTAGTACCACAGACAGTTTCTGGCCAGATATGTCTACTGTGCAAGAATGGAATTGATTAGAGAAGATTTTTTTTTTTCTGAAAAGAAAGTTAATGTAAGTACGCAGTTTTAATCTCCTGCTTTGACCTGAAGTAAAAATTGTCACAGCGCAAAAAGACATTCCTGGTTTTCTGGGTAAAAAACAAACAAACAAACAAAAAAATCAAGGAGCATTTGGTTGGCCACTACCAAGCTCAGGGAGGCAAACATCTTTATAACAGGCAGGCATGTTTTAAAATTTGCCATTGCTTAGCCATCTACAGAAAATGAGACTTGACAGTTCTTCAGAGAGGGCAGGCAGGAGCTACAACTCTGAATAATTATGCAATAATTAATCAATCCAAGGATAACAGCCCAGTAAATTTGGAAAAGGGTAAGTGTAGCTGCCTATGTGTATGAACCAGTCTTTTATACTGTTACACTGCCTGTATGCAGCCTTGGTTATTTGAAAGTCCACCTGCCCCACAGTAGGGTTTTTTTACATCAGGGTATACGCTACTGAACAGCAAAGAATTCTTGACTGGAGAATGACATTCCCCTGCTGAAGGACAAGAGGATTTAAAAACAAAAGCGCGGACCAGATCACAATCCTACCAAGAAGCAGGTTCCCGGAGGTATATATCTTTTCAACAGCAGAAGACCACAGCAGTGGTATTTTGACATCATCACGCATATTTATGTTCTCTTTTTCTTCATAAAACAGTCAAACAGTGGGTTCTCTAAAGTTTTTCCAGTTTTAGCATTCCTCCAAGCAACACTGAATTTAGGGCATCTACTTCTTGACACAGGGAATGCGCAGCTTAAGTATGCCTTTATACCTCCACTATCTATCTTTCTGCTTATCACTTTACAAAGCACCGGAAAACATTGTGTCTTGAGTATACCCACAATCCTGACCTACTACTTTTGAAACCAGTGGCAGGCTTTGTGTATGTCTTAAAGACTGCATCTTTATTACATATAGACAAAGTTCTGCTCTACTGTAAATGGTCATTCAATAATGCCGACTCCTGCTTCTTAACTTTACTAATAGCTTTGACTTTGAAATGTTTATCATAAAGGAAGCTAAAACTGATCTTATTAAGATAAATTTCAGAACAGTATTTGCATCCGTAGTATTTAGAAAAGTCTTTCAGCTGCACATCCTCGTTCTAAACCAATGTTATTTTCACTAAACTAAGCGCTCTCCCAACATATACTTAGTACTTAGATTTTATTGGTTGCACTTCATTTCTACCTTGCCTATGCTGTCATGTTTATACTTCTCTTAGAAAGGTCATTTCTAGTTTAGTTTAATCTGCTTTCTCAGATGCAACGTATGTTTTATGTCCTTTGAAGTATGGTATTAACAGAGAAGCCAGCTCAGAATTATCACTTTAGTGCCCCAGACACACAATACCGTGAAAGCATCTTTACAGTAACCATAGTAGCAAGCATGTCAACAGCATCTCAAAATATACAGATGGACAAACACATTCAGACACTGACATACTGTATGCTGGGTATGGAGGATAAGTATTAAATTAACAAGCTACTGGCCATGCAACCACAAAGAACTGTATGAAATCGGTAAGGAGGCACTAAAATAACTTCTAGCGCACCAACACTTTCAACACACAAAACCAAGAGAGGCTAAACGATGACCCTCCTGCCAAAAAGAAGGAAACAAAGAGAAAGTTCCCCCACGGTTTTGGGTGGTGTTTTGCTAACACAAAGTTTCTCCCTTCTCGCCGCCCCTGTCCCCCCCCCCACGCGGTAATTCAGCGCGCCGGAGACGCAGAGGAGTTTCCAGGCCCCGCAGCCCGCCCCGGCGGGGATGCCCCGTAAGGCGGGTACTGTGCGGAGGGGGGGGGGGAGGGGGGGCTCCGGCGGGGCCGGCCCGGGCCCGGCTCGGGGCACGGCCACCTGCCCGCCGCGGGGCCGCCCCGGCACCGCACCGGTCTCCGAGCGCTGCCCGCCTCCTGGGAGCTCGTTGCCTTTCCTCCACCGGAGGGGAGATCTGTTAAAGATTAAATCAGCAGCAACCGCAGTTCAAAGCCCTGTCCCGGGAAGCAAAGGTGAAGATAACGTCCCTGCAGATCTAATCGAGTTTCTGCTGTTGCAATCGCTTTTAATTACCCTCTAAACGGCACATCACACAGCGATCCTCCAGGCGCCGGACCGGGCACCGAGATAGCGAGATACCCATAAACGCTTTACAACCCGCCCGCTGATTAAAAAGCGATTAGAAACTTATTTGAAGTCGGGTGTTTTCTACAGGCAGCGGCGCGGCAACGCACCGACCCCGCGAGCCTCCTGTCACCGCCGGGGGCCGCCCCGCCGCTGCCGGTGCGGGGGCGGCCGCCGCTGCCCCGTCCCCGGCCCGCCCGCTCCGGCTGCCCGCACTTACAGGTAGGAGGTGAAGACGCTGAGGTTGGCGGGCACGGCCGTGAGCCCCAGGTCGGAGCAGTCGGCGCGGACGAGCATGCCCTCCTGCTCGCAGCGGCACGGGGCCGGGCAGCCCCGCGGGCGCTGCCCGCCGCCCCGCGCCCCCCGCCTCAGCCCCGGCAGGCAGAAGAGGAGGAGAAGGAGGAGGGCGCGGGCAGCGCGGGACGTCGCCATGGGGCCCGGGGGGTACCTAGAGCCGCGGGGCGGCCGCTCTCATGCCCCGCGGCGCGGCGGGGGCGAAAGGCGGGCGCCCGTCTGGGCTGGGGGAGCTGCTGCGGCCGCCGCCGCCGCGCCGCTGTCTGTGGTAGCATCTCAGCTTACACGCTGCTTTAAAGCCCCAGAGCCGGCACTGCGCGCCCGCTGACGCCGCCCCAGCCTTGCCCGCCGTAGCGCGGCGGGCCCTGCCCGCGCCGCCGTACGAGCGGGCGGGCGGGGGAGGCGGGAGGCGGGAGGGGACGACACCTCCCGCCTCTCCCGCCCGCCCGCCGGGCCCGCGGCCGCCGCGCCTCGGGGCTCGCCTCAGGGCGGCGATCTCCCCTCAGGGCAGGGGCGCCCGCGGTCGACGTTTCTGGAAGGCGGCGGGACGGGCGGTTGGGCAGCGGGTGCGGCGGCGTGGCGCGGGACAGCCTCCCCCCCCAATTACATTTGAATTCAGAGCGTCGGTTGGCGGGGGGGGCGGGGGGGGGCGGTTGGGGAGGCGGGGGTGCGGTCCTGAGGCTGTGGGGTGAGCGGGGGAGCTCGGGGGTGGCGGGACAAAGGCTTGGGTGCTCCTTTGGGCTGGGAGGGAGGGCTAACCCAGGTCAGGAAACCCGCTCGTCCCAACTGCGGGCTGAGCGATGGGCCTCTTCAGAGATGGGGATCCACTCGCTTCCCTCGCTCCCGCTCGGTTAAATCCCAGGCTTGCCAACAGGCAGCAGTTTTCTACAGGAGACCGGCTGCCAAGGGAAACTGACTGTGCAGCGAGGCTGACGGTGAAAGCTCTTGAGCTGTCCCTCACCCGGGTTCTTGCCAGAGGTTTCCATTCCTTAGGTTGTGCGGAAAAGTGGCCTTTGCGCTACTCTTCTGTGACTGAGTATGCCAAAGCCACTGGTGAGGGAAAGGTGAGGATGGCAATTTTTTTAAACCTTTTTTTTTTGCCTCCAAATCGGTTTTCAGTGTGAACAAAGTTGACCACAAGCTCCAGACTTGAGACTAGCTACCAGTTTAATAACCCAGTGCCAGCCCAATTCCTGTTCAGACTGGTGACTAAATTGTTGGTCAGGCTACTCGGTGTGTGTCGGAGAGCATTAGTTAAAGGTTTTCTGCTACACTGTCTTTGAATCTACAATTAAGTCTGAAATGAGAGCCTAATGAAACGGGTGGCAAAATACATTGCTTTTATATTCTACTTAGTTTATAATCCCTATTCCCACCTCTGGACCATCATTTGGTGTAATCTGAGCTGCAGAAGGATCTTGTACTGGAGCGCAAGTGCTTTATTTAAAATAATAAAAAAGGAATCTGCTGTCTGGCTGGTTAGACAGGCCAGCATGTTTTGTAAATCTCGGCCTATGGGGCTGCTGGGAAGCTTTTCCCCAAGCATCACCTTATCCTAAGCTAATAAAAACAATGGTTGAAAGCATAGATTGTCCGGAAGAAATGCCTGAGAAGAAAAATTCTGCAGGAAGTGGAGTTTTCATTATGTACCATGATATCTGTCCAGGAGACCTGTTCCCCCAAAACCTCTGACTGTTGCTTACCCATGTGTAATATCACTGTGAAGCAGCAATACTTTTGTCACTGAATTTCACGGCTTTTAAGAAGTTTTGCACTGTGCTGAAAAGGTACATGCTAATGGTTTGATAAACCATATAAGTGTGAATACTTTACTTTCTTCTAGGGTGAAACAGTTTCTATTAGGCATCTGTACTGCATGATATTAGAATCCTTAACATGAGCTGCCAAAAGACAGCAGAATAGTTGTAGTTAATAAATAAGTAAATATTTTTCATAACTGTAGTGAAATAGTATTTATATAACCTGAGGCTATTGCACACATATTTTGTTTGTTCTAGAAAGCAAAGCGTATACTGTTTGTTCATGTTCTGTTGAGGATTTATCAGCTTGCGTAAGATATCTGAAGTTAGACAGACATAGATTAATAAGTGGTGAGGGTTTAATTGTAAAAATCCTCCTTTGAATGTTGTTTATTTTGCGTGAATACATTTGTTCAGCTAGTGACTTTCTTTGAAATATTTCATGTACTACTATTCAATTTTACTTCAAGATTTTTTGAAAGAAGAGTAGCTTGAAGATTAAAACAAGGATTTGATAGGAATGGGTATGAATAATTCCTACCTTTGCACATTTAAATTAGTCTGTACAGTTATTTCCTTTTCATGTTTCTCATAGGTCTCTGGTTCTCCATAAAGAGAAAAGGAAAAACATCTGTCAGTTTGGTAACGTCTCTGGGAGGTGCTGTTACTGTTCCAAAAGGCCATTGGGACTGTAAGATTTCCTGCAGGTTCTGACATCTCAGCATAATGTCCTGGTCATTTGGAGTGACATCCATGGTACAGTCATCAATAGTCTTCGGCTTTCATCCAGGTAGTAAACAAACCCCTTAGGATCTCAGCAGAGTGCTCTTGAATCTCTTCCTGTCTTCCTCACACTCAGGCAAAAAAACCTGTCTTCTGAACGTGATATATAATGTGATGACCCTCCAGCCTAAGGTTTATCAGTATAAAAGATATCTTTATGGAATGTTATGTATGAATAAACAAAATGATATGTTATGTTATATATTGTTAGCACACAAGAAGTGTACCAATTCATATGTCAAGAACGCACAGCAGATATATATTTAACATGCATCTTTTAGATCGCTACTTACAGCATGACAGATTTTAGACTTTATGTGAAATCTGATTTTAAAATATAGGACTGTAAAAAAGAAAATCAGGTATCCAAAATATTCACTGCTCTTTCTGTTTTGTAAGCTTAAACTGGATGAATTGATTTTAAAAAAGAGTGTGGCTGAAGCGTTTAACAGTGGAAATTTATGCTTAATCCTGAAATGATCAGTTGTCCCAGCCAAAATGGAGTTTAAAGCAGAAATGTCAATAGATCCTGCACTAGCAAAGGTAGTAGTTAGTGCTTAAATGTTAGGGCAAGTCCAATACAGCGCCAAAGTAAAAAGCATAGCAGCAAAGGACAAGGTAGTTTACAGTTGAACGTAGCTTGTTTTTCCCTTTCCTGTCTATGGATGATGGGTAAATTCCTAGAAGGCAGTGCAAGTGTGTGGTTAGGCTGCAGAGGAAATAAAGCTCTTGTGCAAGGTGGGATTTCTTTTTCTGCCCATTGGGAGAAGAACTTCTTCATTGGATGTGTTGAAGTCATTACATTGAAAGGGTTCATTAGGCAAGTGTGAAGCTCTGCTAGCCATTAGGCTGTGCTACTGTAGAGCAGCACTGCAACTGCCCAGTGATCCGTGCAGAAGGATCCTTTCCTCTTTGCAGGACACCTGATTTGTCCTTTTATTCTGGCTAGACCTGGAGAATGGTGCATCTTTTTTAAGATTTATCACTATATAGGGTTTTCATACATACAGCAGAAGACTATTTATATACTGTGTTCAGTTGATTCCATATTTACTTATTGGTATATGTTCACATTCATTTGCATCATGTATCCGTCATGTTTCACTGAGGATCTGAAGCTAATGCATGTATTTACATCACTTTATTAAGCCAAGAAATGTTCTTCAGACCAAGGCAGATAGCACCATTTCTGTTTTACATAGTGATAAATGCTGGTACCCAAAATGTAGGACGCTTAGGGCAGAGGCACTCCTAGAACCAGAAAGAAATATGGTAGTTTTAATTACCCTGGCTCAATTTGCCACATGGCTACAGCTTGTCAGTCACAATAATATTATGGATTATGTGACATCAACTTGTTTGTGTTCAGGTTTTCATGCTATTTAAGGCATACTATGTCACGCATCTTTAGAAAATGTCTTTTTATATTGATTCTTTTTTTGGCACACTGCCACCTATCTGCACTCTTCCCTCAACAGTTCTCTAGTTAGTGTGATGGTAGGACCAAGGTGAAACATTTGGCAGGTGAGATTTACTTGGGTTCACCTGAAATATTCTTCAATAGTTGAGTTACTGATGGGAAGAAGGGACAAAAATAGAAAAACAGTATTATTACTACTGTTACAATTCATACAGAGACAGTTGACTTATACATGTAATGTTGAAGCAAATGCGGACATGAACATTATTTTTAGCCTGAGAATATCTGATAGTAAAGCTTGCAACATTAGTGGAAAAGTCAGGATTACCCAGGCACATTTTAATAGCTAGGCATTCAGGAAAAGAAACAAGGAAAAAAATGTAAATACATAGGATGCAGATTTACTGAATGTTTGTTTGGAGGGAATGAAAGCCGATCATTACAGTAATTCTTTGTTTAGGAAATAAAATCCATGTGTTAGAGTGAAGATGTGGAAATAAGCTGTATGAAGAGAACCTTCTATTACTTTGAATTGAGGTGGATGTGACATCATTTAGGGAATTACAGTCAGGCTGCAAAAGCATTAAGTGGGTATTTCACCAACATAGGAACTATGTGCTTTAAACAATACTTTAAATGACACTTTTTAACTCTAACATTTACTGGTCCGATACCTTATCCTTGTGTGTCTCATGTAAAGCCAAAAGAAGAAAGAGGAGAACATGTAAGCTGTGTCTAAAGGTACATGAAGAATGGTAAGGCATTAGATGAGGAGTAATACCTTTTATCAGAACAACTAATATTCGAAAACAGGCAAGCTCTCTTTTTGGCTCATCATTTTTTCTTCTCCAACTATATCTAACTGGCCGTTCAAAGCTTGTCTCACTTGTAACCCTAGAGAATCACATCAACAGCTACAATACAGTTTCTTAAGAACTGTGCCACACGGGAGTGGGGCAGCAAGCCAGGTTAAATCAACTGTAGTCTTCCTCTAGTCAGGTGTTTATACTGTGGTCTTAACTGTGCCTTCTGATAGTCAGTAAATCATTGCAACAGGTCTCTGAACTGATTTTGTCCTGTTTTTACGTGCATAGAAAAACACATAGTAGGTTTGAACCCAAATGGCAACTGAGCTCAAGTGGTTCTCAGAAAGGACTGAAAGAAGGATGTGAATTTTGGAGTGATATGTTGTGATGGATGAATCCCTTTGACCGTTTCCTGAATTGCACAGTCTTGGGACTCCACTTTCTCACCCCACAAAAGCAATCAATAGCTACTTTTTCCATATAATAGCAGGTGTCAGAGCCAAGCGTTTAAAAATGCATTACTCTGCATTATAGCACAGTAGTAAGTCCAGAGAGTGCTGCATTCTGTGGTGCTTGTCAGTGGGACTTTGAGGAAGGTCTCCAAAATATTGTTCACTTAATGCGACAAAAGTTCAGCACTCCTATGGAAAGTCAATACCTCCACATCTGTGAGGAAGTTAACTCCAGTTCATAGAGGGTTGCAGGGTCTTTTTTTTTCCTTAACACTTATAAAACATAAAACCTCTGAATATGTGTGCGTGTGGAGATGCATGATGCATTTCTGTGTCCTCTATGTGCTGTGGCGATCTGCATTCTTCTTTGGGTAAAAGACAAGAGTTGATACATACCATGTGCATGCATAGAGTAATTTCTTAATTTAGCAGCTCATAGAAATTCTGTCCAATTCTTTCATCTTTCCTTCTTTCACTGTGTCTGTGTGGCGAACACCCTGGGGTTCTGTGGTTTTTGAAGTGTATTTGCATGATACTGTATAATGAGCGATTACATTGTTTTGTAACTGTTTGAAGGAGGTCACAATAATGGGTTTTTTCCTTCTTTTCCTTTTTTTGTGGTGGTTGTAATAGTTTTAGTCATTTTGGGATCAGCTGCCGTGCAAAAGGAAGAAATTTGTCTAAGAAAGAAGCACCTAATTGTGACAAATTGTCAGAAGGTTTTAGATGTGGTGTAGTATCTTGTTTTCCTGTAAATTCCTCTCCAGAAGGGGGAGGGGTCTGTATTTTTATTTCTGTGTCTGTGTATTTGGCGTCTGAGGTGTAAGGATAGAAAAAGCAGATTTCGTTGCAGTGAGGACAGTCAAGAATTTTTCATTAGTAAGACCAAAAGATTTCAAACATCTCTATCGTCTTGATAGCAGTGCTTTTCCTATTCTTAAATAGGACTTTGGAAAAATCAAACAGGAAATACCTTATAGGACTTCATTTTTCAAGAAGCTTTTGGAAACTATTTGCATATTTGCCCAGTGCAAAATTAATCAACAAAGCTTTTACTACATACTTAATCAGAACAGCTGTTGACGTGTCCTTGTTTCTGTGGCTCACATGCTTCATCCTTACTTTGTACCATGGTGATGAACTGGCAGGACACGTTACCCACCTCTGTTGACCCTTTTAAGTTGATGCAGTCCCATCTGCAGTAATGCAAAATGACCCAAAGGGAGGGAAGGAGCAAAATATAGGTTGGTGACCTTCAACACATGGACCTCACCAAAGCCTGCCAGTGACACAGGTCATGTAGAATACTTACACGGATGTACAAGAAATACTACTGCTTCTGCGTGGCTGGCAATCGTGCAGGGCCTCTGGTCTAGGTGGAGGAAGGGAACTCGTCAAGAATTTGGACAGAGCAACCAGCAGGAAGGAAAAGTGGGATTGTGTGCCTACAGCTGCCAAGGAGCTGAAGATAGAAGGAACCTTATGCAGGGGAGCATGGAGCAAAGGGAGGAAGAATGATTGCAGCACGGGTTTTATAGGAAGATGACAGAGGGTGACTTGGAGGAGCCCTTGTATTTGAAAAAAGAGAATGAGGACACTCAGGACTAATAGGAGGTTTAGAGCAGGGGAATGACAAGGAGGTCTTTATAGAAAAGAGGAGGGAAGGTGGCCCACAAAAAACTTGCAAGAGAAAGCGGCAAGAAGTCTTGGTACCTGCAATAAACTCAGCCAGTTGAAATACACAACTGACATTTCTATGCCCTTTCTTCTACGAACGCTGCCCCTGACAGTGTTAATACTCTGTGAATTGCTATGTATTTGCGTTAAGAGTTTTGGAAAGATATAGAGATA
Source organism: Nipponia nippon (assembly GCF_047370975.1). NCBI lineage: Eukaryota > Metazoa > Chordata > Aves > Pelecaniformes > Threskiornithidae > Nipponia > Nipponia nippon. Next base: position 40,747,372 of record NW_028262347.1, on the reverse strand, counting down.
TATTTCTGGACTGAATGTCAGAATCGGGGCTTATATAACATTAACATTTATAACATGCATTGGGTTGCTCTTCTGTTCCTTGGCAAGGCTGGTTAGCTGACTTCAGGGCAGGCATGTTTATTTTGGGATGTGTTTACCTTTGAGGCAAGCAACTGAAGAAAAGAGTTTTATATTTATAAATCCCACCTTAACAGAGTGTCAGCATAGACCCATGACACGTGTTTCATCGTTACTTCATCTGCCATCATTGAAGACAAAGAGGTACCTGCAGAAGGCACTTGGTGGCCCTTGGCTTCAAGCTGAGAGAACTCTTATCTCTGTCCATTGAGATCACACAGGGAACCTTAGAGCCTCTTACAAGGCTAATACAGTTGCCCATGCTAGATGGTTTGAATATCCCTCCGATTACTGTCATTAGCACTGAAATTTCCAAACGCATGGTTGCTGCAGGACTTTCTTTTTAAAAGAGTGTCTGAAAGAAGTTAAAATTGATAGTTCATAGACCTGGTTCAGATCTGTTAAATTCTTGTAAATCCAGAGTAAGGTTCATTTTGTTGTAGTAGCTGAAAAGGCAAGATTCTCAGCAATACAAAATTAGTACAGTTTCACGGAAGCCAGTATATTTATTTCTGTTAATAACTCAGGCCTCTGAGGGTTTGGCTACTTTTCTTTAGTAACTAATGGAGACAGTAGGAGATGAGGAGAGAGTGTTCATACCACCCAAATTTAATCTCCCAGGCATCTCTCTGAAGCTGATTAAGAGTAATAGACTCCTCCAGAAGGTGGTTCAAAGCACCTATATTAATTATTTTATGTATTTGTGGATAGTTAAATCAAGGTTGCTTTGCAAAAGTATCCTTGCATTGATTATGATTTGAGGTGCTGCTACAGCAGAGCAGAGCCCTGAGAAGTTACATGCAGGAAAGAGGAAATTTTGGCAAACAAGGACTAATATGAAAAGCCCAGGCTTAGTATATTCTATTTATGTACATTTTTTGGTCTGCATTTGGCTCAATATATGAGCCCCTGAGACAGGTGAAACAGAACATTGAAAGTAAATCAGTACTAATCATTTTGGTCTAATGCCACTTGGAATCTGTCAGAAGCAGCAGTGGTATAGAAAGCAGCATTTGGTCAAGTTTAATTTTTCTCTGAAATATTTCTGTGAACTATGGTAAAAACAGGTGGAATTTAAAGTATACAAAGAGAAAGAAAATGACAAAAGGAGAAAGCAATGCATTGTATTGAAAAATAATTACTTTTAAGTTTGATCACTTGGAATGGATATCAAAAGCACCAAGTCAAAAGCAATGTATTTGTACTGTTTCACTTTCATTTGCATTATAGATTTTCCTTTTCAGGGAACACATATTCATCTGTAGAACAAATATGCACTCAACACTTAATATTAAGAACAATAATGAGTAATGCAGAATTTTAGAAAATGTTATTATGGAAAGACATCACAAGTGTCAGGTCTGTTGGCTGAATATTTTAGGGAGTATTTCTTTAAGCATGGGAACTTAACACAATTGAAATAGTTTGCGGAGAGAAGACTTCATAGGGGACGCTGTGCTCCTCATGGGTGGCCATGCAAAATTCAGCTGTCTTCTTATTTTGCTTTAGACTTCTGTCCTCTCAACAACTTGCAGCTTGACCCATTTGTAACAGAGAGCAAAATCTGCCCTTTCCATACGGTGTCAGAGTTTTAGGATAAGTTGTCAGATTATGCATTATGTTATGTATATGTATGTGTGTACACATTAGCATTGTATTCAACTTTTTTTAGGGCAGGAGCATATTATTCACAGGTGAATTTGAGTCAAATCAATTACTGCTCTTTAGTAATGCTCATTTGTGCCCAGAAATCTTCAGAATGCAGTATTTCTATTTATTTACCTTTTCAAAATGTAACTGCTAATTTTGAGACACTTGTAGTTTTTGCTGTTCTAACTTTGCACAACTTAATTACAAATTGAGAACAACTTAAAAACAGTTTGAAAAGTTAGACTAAGTAAGCTATTTTGAAATCCTGAATTCAGATTTCTGTGGTGATCAAAGGAGATTATTTATGGTATATTTTACTTTGGAGCTTTAATGTTTAGAATTTCCTCCAGTTTTACAGTTGTCCAGCAGTACAGCAGCAAAGTTTTTCCCACTGCATTTTTTAAGAGAACCTTTTTCCATGCAGTAAGAACTCTTACTTTATATTTCTTGAGAATATGTATATGAGAGACAGCATTAAATTCAACATGAAGTTAATTTTATCATTAAATTATTTTGAGGTGTCAAGTTCGGAGTAATGTCGTGAGACTAAGTTATTTCATCTCTTACTATTGCTGTGGGTTGATAGATACAAGGACAATGTATTATCAGGTACATACATATCTGTTTCTCAAATACAGTTTACTATTTACTGTGATCTGTCCAAATAATAGAGGCTTTTGTGGTAGTTCCATTGCATTTAGCATGCAAGGCTGCTCTTCCTATCTTTCTTTATCTCAGTACCTCACCAGAGTAAAACTTAACGAGTTTAGAATTGTGTTCAGGTGAATGGCAACTGTTCAGAGAAATTTCTGTAAAAACATACCCATAACACGTGAAAAATATGGTACCTTTTATTAATGCTCTAATACAAAGAGTAATTAACATGAGTTATAACAGAGCTATTTGGAAAAAAAAAACCAAACAACCCAAACAATTAGATTTCAGTAAGACATTAAAAGTACTAACTACGCTTTGGAAAAGTCACAGGTATATATTGTAAATGAATTTCTACATTGCACGACTTCTTTGGGACTCTTCACATTAACAAAGTAAGTGCATATATTTGTCTGCAAGGCTGGAGTCTGAAGCCGTGGTTGAACTGAAGAAGATGAAGCAGTAGATGAAAACATTATTTTGACTTGTGAAAAAGTAGTGACAGACAAAAAGGCATATGAGGCCAAGGGTTAATTAAAAGATTCCAACCATATCTACAAGTTGATCTGTGAAGAAGTTGAATGGATTCCCATGCATTTGTGTATTCACACTGAATAATTTTTTTACTGCATATTACTGGAAGGTGTGGATTTTATTTATTGTTTTGCCAAAAGCATGCGCACCCAAGAGATAGATACTTCTGCTTGAACTAAAAAGAAACTTGGCTACCATCTCTTATCAACACTTGAGTTTATCTGTACGGAAGCTGTACGCTTGATGTTGCCTTTTTACATCGCTCACCGATTTCAGTAAGACAAGGCCAAGCTAAAAGCATGGGCTCCCTCTGCTGGCGCTGCTCTGAGCCCTGCTCCAGGACAGTCAGCAGGCGCTCCAGACACCAGAATTGAGAAGACACGAGTTGCAGCTTATTTTAAAAAATTACACTTTAAGGCAAAAATATAATCAAGTGGCTATTCAAATAGATTCAATCTAGCCTTTAAAACACAACAGCAGTATAAAGCTTGCATTTGAAATGCCCAGACACTCTGAAGTAATAATAGTTTTACGGTGAAAGAGCATCAGACAGACCAGAAAAGAAAATGGTAGGCCGAAACAAATTTTTACTTTTTGCCATTTCAGGTACTAAAAGAGATGGGGGGAGTGGAGAAGTGAGGATGCAGTCTAACCAATCCTAGCTCCTGTGTAAAACTCATCAGAAAACTAATATTCCATCTCGCTTCTTTTTAGCCGTTCCCAGACTCTGGGGCATAATTTATTTCAAGATCCTTCGATTTCTTTTCAGATCTCAACTGGATAAGGCCTTGAGCAACCTGATCTGAAGTTGGTCCTTGAGCTGGAGGTTGAACCAGATAACCTCTGTAAGTTATTCCAGCATCCATTGTTCTATGTTTCTGTCCTAAACGTGAGACAAAGGTTAAACCTATGAAAAAGACTTTGTATAATATAGCCTTTAACCCCATGTTCATCTTGAAAGGCCTCTTATATTCCAAGGTAGAAAATGGCATTCTACCTGTGTAGAGAGGGGCCTGGATCCCCTTTTGGCACTTCCACCCTTTGCATACCAGCAGGCCTTTGCAAGAGGAGAAGTGTAATACAGGTGCAAGAGTACAAGGCTGCAGATTAGGGAGCTCCTCAGGCATTAAGGAAAATGGCTGCATGTCCCCTGTACCAACTAATAGCTATTAATACAGCTGTGGAAAACCACATGCAGCTCATTTCAAAAAGAATCCTGGACACTATCTCTTAGACTCAGGGCTCAGGTGATAGTTTCTGACATGCCTGTACAATGAGGGAAGGCTGCACAGGCTATATGAAAGTAAGAGAATGTTTTTAACACCCACTCTGTGTTGTGACCAACAGCTTCCACAGAGCTGCTTGACACAACCATTCACTGCATGGGAGAGAGAGAGTGGATGAATGTGAACTCTCCGTCCTTCCCCAAACTACTGAAAAGTAGTACATAGGTTATATGAAAGAGAAGTTTACAGTGCCACAGAAAGCAGGGAAGCGTCCAATATTCACAAGAGAGAGAGGCTTCTATAGAAGATGGTTCAGAGTAGAAGCCATAATCTAGGTATTCTTGATTTTTTCCCCCCAGTACAGCTTATCTCCTTCTATCAACTATGAAAGTAGCCTAGCAAGTCTGGTCTTTGAAGACTAAACTTAGCATTTGTGATTACTTCCTTCCCTCATGCCAGTGGCCAGTGTGATTTTCTCAATTCTTTAGGCCATGGATGGATATGGAGTTTTTTTTTTATCTGATGAGTTTGAATTATATGTGAAAAAGTGGTGAGATCAACTTGCTGGAACAGATTCCCATCATCCTGCCATGAACATGTCGGGTGAAAGGTTTGTTTGGGCCCGTGTTGTGACTTCAGTTTAGGGTAACTGTCGAAAAAAGGACTATGCTTTTTCTACTAATCTGGAAAACTGCCTTTACAAACATGATGATACCAGAATTATTATGAGACATATTTCAAGATGGGCATTTTTTTGGGAATTACTAAAGCCTGATGTAAAAAGGGCAATTCTGAAGGAACAGTCTGAAATTTTTAAGAAACGGGGTGACCAAATCATTCACATGTTAGCAGTGATGAACCCAGCTACAATATAAGTAGATATGAGGCGGAAGATTAAAGAACACTGTGGTAGTTCTATGATGATAGTCTTGATGAGGATGCTGTATCCCCAGTTAGTCCTCTCCAGTCAAAATACTCTTGATTTACTAGACAGTTTTTCAGGAAATAGAAAAAAATCGTAATCAAAAGCTACAGAGGTAACATGGAGAAGCCTCATGTGATTCTTTTTACAAGTTGCCCCTCTATTTTACCAGGAGGAACTGGAATTGAAAATGTCATTGGCAAAACTAGCTTTGAAGTCGGTGTATGTTTTACAGGTTGTTTTGTTCAGTGATATTGCTGAAATGCTGAACCTACAATGTAGTCCAAGGGATTAACGGTAGTACTGGCATGCGCCCCTAACTGAGCCTATCAGAAGAGTGAAGGAAGGTGTGTAGCTGATATTGCCATTCTTTCTAGATGCTGTTGTAACAGCTGTCACAATTGCTCTTAGATTTGCTTTGTAGCATGATGTACATTTACTTAAAATAATTTTAGTTATAATAACACATTGTAACTTTTTTATCCTTTTGATACTTAAATGGGCATGATAGTAGTAATACACAGAAACAGGACAATATTCCCTCAGGTTTGTGAATCATCTGCATCTTCAGTGTTTCAGGACCCAGACTTTGCCAGGACAAAAGAATGCAGATATAGTTAGACTTTGTATGATACATATATAGATTTAATAAACTGGAGGTTTTTAGAACTCACTGCTTTTATGTGTTACTTTAGAAACGCCCCATATAAATAGCATTTATTAGACAGCTGTGCACAATTTACTTGCATTCAACCCATTAAGGCACTGTCAGTAGACACCATTTACTACTGTAAACTCTATGCAGACAAATGAAGGGAGCAAAAAACCTGCTTTGAAAGCATCCTCACATTAGGAACTTCTCTGTCCTTTATACCTGGCTTTGAGACACATGACGGACAATATTGGGATTTGAGGGGTGAGGTTTCAAGACTTGTTTTTTCTGTCACAGAAGAAATCTATTAATTGAGCTAGGATGTAGTTATGAACAGTAGAGGGGTCAGCTCACATTGTGCCAAATGTAAGTTCAGGGACTCATTCCCTTCCACGGTTATCTTAACTCTATAGCTGTAGGGACCAATCTTTGAGTTCGTACTCTATTTTGCTAATTTTAGTTTAAGTCAGTGGAAATTTTGACTCACAAGGGCTATATCATGACACGGAACAGGGGTGTATACATGCCTCTGTATATCTATATTGATACACCTGAGCTGGCTTTGAGAGAGCGGACACATCTCTCAGGATAAATGCAAAGCTGAGCTAGCTCAAGTCGTGTGAAAAGCCAAGTGGCTGCATTAGATAGTACTGCACAGCACAGATGCACTGGAAGAATTGAGGCCACTGCTAAATAGAAATTGCTTTCTGAAACCAAAAAGGGTGCATGGCTTTAGCCATTAGATTTATTAGGCTTTTTATTTTCTAGCACATTTTCAATATACTGGAGAACAGATTATGCGGTTGATATGAATGCCTGGATTTTCAAGAAGTGATGTAAAAATATGAATACGATTATCCTACTTTCAGTTCTATCTGAGTTTTAGCCTATTTGATCCTATCACAAAAGGCAAGAGAAAAAAGTCTTCCATATGCTGCCTAAAAAATCCTGGGAGATGCATGCACTGTTCATTAAAATACTGTGTATATTCTATGAAATCTCTTTTTTTCCTAATTTCATTTTATATTAGGTGTATCTGCTTTACAAGCATAAATTCTTTTAAAATCATTTCTTCTGCACATTATGTTTGTCTGCTGTAATAATAACATGGGAGAATGTTTGTTGAAATGTACTGAATCCCAGCCTGTAGCTTGTGCCTTTACAGTCATCAAGTAGGTGTTCCAGTTTCTGAATAATAGGTTTTATGGAAGCAGGCGGGTGAACCAACACCACTGGCTTGCCTCAGTAACTTCAAAGGGAAACTTTTTTTTCAGAAGAGACAGAAAGATCATATTTGGAGGTTGAAAGGGTGCACTGCACCCTTTAGCCAAGACAAGGAGAATCAGCCAGCGTCTGAGAGATCTCTTCGTCAAATTATTTAAATAGAAATACAAATAAATTGTTCTTTAAGTTGTAAGTAGCATGGATAAAGTTACTTATAGGCAAAGTGGCTTTATTATTGTTTCCAGATGTAAATTTTGAAACGCAGAAAGGGCAGTTAGCATTTGGGTCCATTAAAAGCAATATAATTCAGGACTCATTCAGCCTCATAGACTCTCTCTTGGATGGGAAAGGGAAGACAGGAATGAGAACCTAGTGCAGTTGAAGGCACTAGACATGGATGGAGCCATAATGTGGAGCTTGGGTGGGATGCGTTACTTGAAAAGCAGCATCTGGACACACACACACTAGCACAAATAATTGACAGTTTTGTTCTATGGCCAAAAAGAAATTGGGAAAAAAAATGCTCTCAATCTGACTTTTTTTTCTTGCAGCATCAAAACTAACACATAGATAGCCATTTACAGAGGAGGTGAAGGGAGATACAGCTTCCCATTTCCCACTGAAATTCAGAGACTACTCTTCACCTTGTAGGCAACTCTGAGGACAATTACTGTGAATAAAGTGAAGGTGCCCACTAAAAATGATATGTTTTTCCTTCTATTGTTTACTTCCACTGTGTGCTGAGCTTTTCCAGCTTACTGTGCTGACTCTAGGGATGAGTGTAGTCCCTAGATGGTAGTTCTCATGTAACCCAAAGGGCCACGGGATTCATGGTCTATAGTTATGGGCTCCTTCAGGGTTCCTGAAGGCACTCAAGCACAGGGTAAGGAACCCTGAAGCATAAAATCAAACAGAAAGCGAGCCAGTGCAGGCCCAAATACAAACTGTTGCACCACCAGGCAGGCCTTAATAAGCAGCCTGCAGCCTGTCCTTCAACAGTCATGTGTGAGCACCCCGCAGACTGGAGCTGGAGCACACAGTGCTTACAGCTCTTCCAAAGGTGGCATAGCCCTTGCCAGTATGTTTTAGCTGCATTTCTCTTTCCGGAGAGCCATCAAATTTAGTGAGAGTGATTTGGTTTGTTGTCAGTCTTGCACAATAGCATTTCGAGTGGAGCTCCAGCTGCAGAGCATCTTTTACTGGTGGTGCTGATGAGTATAAACTTGAGAAAACCCATCTTGACTTTTACATTTCAGGCCTAGTTCGGAGGGTTGGCATTTACAAAAGGCAACACAAGCATATTTTAACTTGTAAACTGAATAAAATTGATACAAAATCTATGAGGTCATTGGGAAATAAAAATACTGAAAGACCACAGTTTTACACGGGAGTATTTTAGTACACAATTGCATAGTGAGATAGGTTTTATTTTGTGAATTCCCTCAGGACACTGACTGTTTATATCTTTCTCGCTAAGGAATATATAGGACTCAATTCTTCTGTGGCTGTACATGCACAATTGCTGTAGGTTTCAAGGGGGTGCCACATGTGGAACTGAGTAACTCAAATTATAGGACCCTTGTAAAAAGATCTCTACTGAAGTGTTCCAGCTTTTAAAGTTTGTCCCTTGTTTCTGCACAAAAATTTCTGTGAAGGCAGATTTTGTCTGTAAATGGATGCAGCCGAATGTGTAGGCGATGCATACACATTACTTAACCAAAATACAATTTTCATGAGTAGAATTTATTTTGGCTTTTCTTTATCCTGACAATGTTACTGTTTTAAAAATATTTAACCAGAAAGCACAAACTGCACTTCACATAAAACCCTCCGGAAGTGCAATAATACACCACAGGAGAAGAGAGTAAAAATCAGCCATTAATAATTCATAGCGTTTCAGTAGCTATAGTAATAGCTGCTACTAAATTAATAGAACAAGCAGCTGTACAAAAAGCGTAACAAAAAGATTATAGCAGCACTGGCTCTCCTGAAATCATTCTTTCTTGGATGACCTTCAGTGTGGGATTTTCAGAAAGCAAGCCAGAGGTCATTACATATCTGACTCCATCCTTTTGCTGTTGGTTTTATGCAACTATCTACAGAAATCTTTCATTTCTTAATAAAAATATGATTCCACTGTTAACATAAATCCCACTGAAGTTGGTGGAAAGGTTCACACTGAATTCAGTAAGATCTCACTGGTCCCTCAGTCACCCAAATATCCGTCTGTTTTCTTGAAATAAAGCTATGTTTGAAGATGCAATTGCAGCACTTGCTGGTGCAAAAGTCAGGCTCATAAAATATATGGCTATCAGGCTTCACTTTATGAAAATCTGGCCTACAATGCAAAGGGATAGGGAAACTTAAAGGCACTTAATACTCTTCTGATTTAAAGATGACCATGCATAACTCATTTGTGGCTTTACTTCAATCGACACCCTGCACTTTTGTGCATAAAGTCATCCAAGAGTCACAACTAAAAGGGGCATATTCTAGGGGGCCACAATTCCTTTGACACCTCTTTAAAATTAAATGATAAATATAAATTGCAACTGGGAGAATCTGGTAAACCTGATGCAAAAATATCTAAACTGCCTCACTCTACTAAGTAAGTACCTTCAGATGGCAATAGGCATTTCTGGAATTAAATCTTTCTAAACTAAGCTATTTTGCATTACCACCACTTAGCTCCCTAAGCTGAAGTTGAAGATTGCTTAAACTGCATTGAAATGGGGTACCTAATTCCTGAAGAAGCAGCCAAAAAAGCTATTTTCCACCATTACGTACATTTGGTGCTGCCTAAAATGCCTTCAGTGTGACCCTGATTGCCCTTGAAGTTGTCCCTAGGCCCATGCGGAAGTGCCCCCAGGGTGGGTAAGAGAGCCCTCTTCTCCCACCTGAGTTCTGCTTGGAGGTTGCAGGAGTTTGGTATGCCTCCCCCATCCAAAGCCAACCTCATATTTGCACTCAGTGGTCAGGCCCTGACCACTCACCTTCTAGAGCAATGCTGGTGCTACCGTTCCATTTGCATCACAGCATTCAGCCAGCAAGTGAGAAGGAGGAACTCCAGGCTCTCTCTCTGGAGTCACTGGCTGTCCCTTCCCCTGAGAGTGGGGTGGCTCCAACTGCAGTGCATGCCGAGAAGAGAGTCCTTTTGTTAAACCCTGATCACTGTGCTGCTGGGAACAGAAGAGACTGCTGTCAAAAGGAAACCATGAAGTTTGACTTTGCAGCTTTCCAAGTTAGGGAGACCAGGGCTCCTGGATCAAGAAAGCACACACCTATGCCTATTAATGCTAGCCACCAATTTAGCCTTGGAATAACTGCTTTGTCTGGTGGAGGCAGAAAATTACCAAATTATATGAGAGTTGTGTATCCTTTGTTCAGGAAAGTGCAGGTACCCTATAAGCAGAAATGTTTAGTGAGGGAAATAAGAATACTTCTGTACAATATACGTTAAAATATTCAGTTAGTTCAAATACTGTTTGGATTTAAGAGAACAAGTAGGCTACAAGGCTGGTTGTATATAGACAGGGTTTCCTTCTAGAGAATTATCTTATAATGCATGTAAATTAACTTCATTGTTTTATACAGTTTAAAATTATTTTCCTTCTTGGGAAAACTTTCAAGATTTTGATGATTCTGTCCATCCCTTGTCAGGGCAATATGTTGACATTTCAGAATGGCTGTGAACTTAACTATTGCTTTGACATGAATTGTTCTTTTTGATTGTTTCTGAATATATAATTCCATTTTTAAGGTGCATTATTTCAGCTGTTACTGCCTTACGTTTTGAGATTAAAGCTTTGAAAGGAAAACTGAGCAAACAGAAAAATTTTCAGTTAGAAAATCGTCTAAATAACTCTTCTCAATACTTTTGAAATGTTTCCCGTTTTTATAAGAAATTCAGTGCAGCTGGCTCATCTCCCTCAAACAATTTCAGTTTAAACCATTTTGTATCTTGTGGCAAAAGTAGATTTCTTAAAATTTTCCATTCAGCATCATTCCTAATCCTGGAGGAGTAGGGACTCATTATTATTTCTTTCAATGTGATGATGGATAGGCAGTCTGCTTTTTTACTTTTAAAGTGTTATCTGATGGTTAGAAACATAAACATAGTATAGTATCTTAAAACCCACAAATGCCTTAGTTATTCAATAGAAGAATGAAACAAAAAATATTATGTTTTTTCCCAGCATTGAGACCATGCAGTCACATTATAATGATTACATAGGATTTACACTGGTGACATCACACAGGTATTTTATCACATGTATCAATACTAGTTTCCAAAAAGAGGTTGATTTGGGGGTTTCCTTTTAAATATCAGAGGTCTGTTAGTGTCAGTCTTCTAACAGAAAACGTAAAGGAATTCAGTGGTGAAAAAAAGGCTTATAATGAGATGAAACATATTCAGTTTTAGGTTTGCAGAGAACGCTTTAAGCATTTTATATTTTACAAACATTGTTAAAATCCCATCTGGTGTTTGTGAAGTATTTTACTATCTCCTGCTGGGCCAGGCAGACATTGGTTTTCATGTCTGTATGTTTCCAAAACATTAGGAAAAAAATTGAATGGACCTGAACCAAGGGCAGCAAAATGATAGAAAACCGTATTTCCATTCTTCTGCATTCGGGAATGGAGACAAATGTCCCCGATTCCAGAAAGTATCCATCAGTTCACATAATGGAACTTCTTGTGAAAAATGCAAAGGAGTAAATTTCTCTAAGTAGTTCAACATCCAACATCTTGTGTATGATAGATTTTTATGAGCAATAAATATATAATTTCTGTTTCAATTATATACTTCATTTTCAAGGGAATTCATTTAGAAAATATAAAAGCCAGATGAAAGTGTGTTCCATTTTGATATACACATTTTTCCTTTATGCAGTTGACTTTACTTATTAATTGAGTGGGAAAAATAATACTGAAACAGAAATGCAAAGTCCTCCTAATTTTGATTCCTGGAGCCAGCATCATGCATACCAATGACCCATTTTCTCTGAAGTCAATGGGAACAGACCCATTTCTGGTCTTACATCGCATCTACAACTGGTATAGCTTTTAATTATTTTAATTTGGTTAATGAAGCAATAAGAAAGGAGAAAAGAGAATCTGTTCAGAAGGGGGAAGGGTCAGTGGGTCTGCATTAGCTGTTGTTTGTAGAAGGAAGATAATTATGTAAAATGACATGGCAGTGATAACACAGTTACTGCATACAACTGCATTTTAATGGCTTAAGAAATAGAAGTATTTCTAATCACATTTCTTGCACTGAAGATCCTAGAAAGCCTTTCCTACGTTCACTGATAATTTGTAGAAAACGTAGATACATTGCCAAAACAAATAAAAAAATCTTAGAGGAACAGGAGTATAAAAATAGACTGATTGCTTTTTAAGATGCAATGGTCATACCATTGGAATACCAGATGGGATTTTCCATAGACAATTTTGTGCCTTTTACCTGATAAATGGCTGGCATTATATGAGAAAACCTTTTCTGTGCGTGCTTTTGATCGCGTATTTGCTATTTTCTTAAAGGACAGACTTTTGATGGGAGTGTAATTCTTGCTGCATTTATTCATCCTTCGTTCCTCCGCATGTGATTTGCACACATAGGGCCCATCTTCCTGCCAGGGAAGGTGGGGAGCAGGTATACATGCAGACACACATTTCATCTAAACTTCATGTGTGAGCAACCCAAGGGATTGATTGTGTGTGCAGATAGTCAATAGGCACATCCCCACTTCTATGCAGTCTTGGCTCTTGTGGAACCCGTTGTCCCTCTCATTCCAAGCCCTCGTTTCTCTCTCTTTGCTGGTATCATGCCCATTCTTAGAGCTAAAGAACAAAGTTGAGAATGTGAGTTCAACAGATCATCTGCTGCATATATAAAAACCATGGAAATTAGATTGCTCTCTGCTTTTCACTTTCGCTGACCAATGTAAAAAAACACTTCCTTTGCTATTAAAATGGTATTTTCAAATATTGATCTAAGTAAACATTGTTACAGCAATCTTAAACGTCATGATAATCAGCATTCTGGATAAATGGCATTTATTTCTATTTGAGGCACTTTGCTGAGTCTGTATGCACAGAGTTTGATAACAGCTTTATGCTTAGCAGCAAATGTGAACTGTTAACTCTCTGGGAAGCAGGGCAGAGGGGTGGAGAAGCTCAGCCGAGCTAATTGCTGTCTCCTCCGTAAGGCAGATGTGCAATAGAAGTATTTGTTCCATGAAGATCTGTATGTCTGATAAACTGGAACTGGAGGAGGACTTAGAGAAAGGTAAGAAGCTGAGGGGGAGTAGGAACTGCTAAAGTCTGTAACAGCAAGGAGACAATTGCCTCTTCCAGCCCCTTTACCCTTTTTTAGGGGATATGGTGGTCAGTAGTGAGCTGGTGACCAGCTGTGGAGGTTGGGGGTGGGGAGGGGAGGAGTGATGGGAGAAAGGAGGCCAACTGCAGCTCTCCAGCAGGTGGGAATGATTATGGAAAGAATGACGACCTGTACTGTGCAAGTTATTGATGGTAGTTCCCAGAGGAGTTGAGTTAATAAAGCTGCAGCCAAAATAAACCACATCCCTTGCATCTTGTCTTTCTTCCTGCATGTCCAGAACAAGGCAATGAAAGTCTATTGCCTCCCCTTCCCGCCATGCCTCCCCCAACACGCTGAAGTTTTCTTCTACTCTGTTCTATGCAGCTGCGTCATGGAAGGATTTAACCTTTGTTTTCTGTTAAAAATACAAAAATATGGACATTGAGTGGATCTTGATTCTACTTTTCTACAAGGAGGTATACATACAAAGTGAGAAAAGGAATGGAAAGCAAACGAGCAGAAATGTCACCTGCTTGATGTAACAGTATGTTTGTTTTGCCTTTAGCATCTCTTCCTAGATCTGTGCTAAGCTGCATTTCTCTAGGCTGGGCAGAAGTTACTGTGTTTGCACTATACAATCCATGAGGGGAGCAAACACCCAGCAATCAGGTGATGGTCTTGTGAAGTTATTGTTCTTTTTAATAGTATGGACTTGTAGAAAAGCAGTTGTTGTGAACAAGAATAATTGTAGAATGGAACTCATCGAAGGGTTGAATTCCCAGAATCCAAATTCCAGCCTTCTCAGTGGTTCCTCTTCATCTAGAGCTATTTTATTCTATTATGTCTTTATAGATATTGTCTGTTTTATGGACAAAGTCACTTTCTAGGTATTTTCCACAATAAACAGCACACGGCAACCCTGATTCTACATCATGTTTTTCCATTTGCTTTTACAGCTCCAGTCTTAATTTTCGTTATTTTCATCACTGATGCTAAATGGCATTCTTCGGTACGACGTGGGTTCCAAGCTCTGTCAGTATGGAAGAACATTTGAACTAGCGGGGACTGAATGACTGGCTTCAACACCATGTCTACTATTTAATAGCTTTGGCTTGCTGTTTCTTTGAAAGTTGGTTTGTCTGCTTCCAAGTCTATCATGGGAGCCGTGTGTGCCAGAGTACCGCTTTATGTAGACATCAAACCCTGACGCTGTTGCCCTGGATAGGATTCTTTGCACAATTATTTGTACAGTCCATCTAGGAACTGGCCCGTTACTGAAGTATCAAAGTTCTTCCTGAGTATTTAAAACTAGAAATATCTGTAACAATATAAGTTTCCCTTTTTTCCTTTTTCTTTGTCCAGGGTGTAGGAAAAATATCTTCATTAGTTTATAACTTGCCTGAATGGGCATTTGTGTACCTGTGTATGTGATTGAGTGTGTCTGTATTTATACTGAGAACTCATAGTGAAAGGTATATTGACTATACATTTATTTCTGAAGGTGACATTTCTGGTTATTCTCCTGTGAGTCCTACAATCAAGGTTAGTGTTTCCCAGGCAGTGGAGTTGTAGCATTCATGGGGAGGTCATCAGCCAGAAGTGGGGTTATGGTCCTGAAACTAGGTGGGCAGATATAAAAGCTTGGGAGGAGCTCATCTGGGTCAAACTATTGTTAAATGACATTTGAATGGAAGATAATATATATAGGTAGGTTTATTAGTTTATTAGTAAAGAATCGTCTTTTAAGCCCAGGAGGCAAGGAATTGAAAATTGAAAATTTAGAATAATGGGCATGGGCTGCACAGCTGTTTACTAGCAAGTCAGGCATTTTGTGTGCAGTGGTTTGTTGCTATTTGGGTATCTGCTGGTATTGTAAAATCATTACATCTTCCTGTAATGGTACTTCTTAGTCTTTTAAAAGCTGAGCTCACTTTCAAAATAAAATCAATCAAACCCATTGCTTTTCCCTGAGCTTTTAAAGTCAAACACCTAAGCATATGTATATTCTAGTTTATGCTTATTACATGCCATTTTTTACTGCTTACTCTCAGAGACACTGGGGTAAGAATTCCTACTAAAATACTTTTTCCTTTGTACGTGCATCAGTAGTGAAATAGTGAGCAGTATTGGCATTAGCACCTCTTGTAATCAGTGGATTTAGTGCATGCCTAAGAGTATAAGTTGCAGGCAGACCCTTCTGAACCAAATGCTCCATTTTTTGCAGGCACCTTTCACAAGCACAAGAGTTAGAGCTTTATTTTTTAATAATATCAGCTCAGCTCTGTTAGGAGAGTTGCCCACCAAAGTTAGTCCATATCCTAAGGAATGTTCTACATATTGAGAAATGTTGTTCTGTAATTACCAGCTTAACAGCAGGCAAATGTCTTTTCACACATAAGGAACAGACCTTTTATAAAGATAAAACATCTTGCAAATTGCAGAAATTTTGCAGTCTCGGTGATGATCTTGGATAAAGTTAAAATGAGGGTATTTATTTGCTTCTGTTGACTGAATTCTGACATTAATTTAGAGCTAATCATACTTAGCTCTAATCATCTTGATCTCTATTTCCCAATGAGGGGTGGAAAATTTTCTTAAAAATCCCTTTTGTTACCCTGGGTTTTACTTGGTTTGCAAATGTGAGTCTATCCCTATGTTTTTTTCAGGTGTTCTCTGATGTGAAAACCTTTAGGGAGCGAATCACTTGACTGTGGGCATTTCATATTCTATGAAGTATGGTTGTATTACTAAAGCTTTAGATATCAAATGTTTTGAATTCACTGAGATACAATTTTTCCTAACAGCTACTGATGCTCACTCAGTAAGTAGGAAGTTTGGCTAGTGGATCCAATGACCATGGATAAGTGAGTAGGCGAGATACGGATCCTTGCCACCCTGCCCTGACCTCCAAATTTTCTTACGAAAGAATAAAAAACCACGGTGTGGATGCGTACCGAAGGGTCTGTTGATGTCTGCACACAGCAAGATCTGCCCCAGCATTAATAACCACAGTAAAGACCAACATTCGTTTCATCAATTGTTTTTAAGCAACTGGGTCAATGATATTTTTGACAATATGAATGGTGAGCATTTAAATTGCTTTCACAAAAGCGGTTAACACATTGTACCACTAATTATATGATTACAGGGGAGCTATTTATCAATTTACTTTTGCAGGAACTGTTTATTTTGGACTTAACCTTTGAGTTTTGCTGTAGTTTGAAACAGAGCCTCTCACAGAAGGAAGCTGTTAGTAGTGGCTAGTTTATAGAGTTCGGAGCCCAACAAAAATACCTCAGAATCATCCAAGGCCAGGCAGGAGGTTTTATGAAAGTCTCTTAATTCCACACATGAAACATGAGTTAAGTTTCAGTTAAAAAGTGACCAGATTTTTTTATTTCTAAATATTCCTCTTTCTTAAAATTGAGGTTTCAGCTCATGCAAGGATAGATAACTGGTAACACATAGAAGAGGGCAGGCAACCTTTGCTGTATCTACCTTAGTTCACTTCCCTCCTCATATAGCAACCCTACTCTTTGGTTTTTAGCATCTATGACAAATAAAGATAGTCAACTTTGCTCATGCTCTCTGGCATGTACTGGCTTTGAGTGGAAAGATTTTGCTAGGGACAGAGCAATAATTCAAGCTGCCTTTTTTAGAGCTATGTATAAGGGCTGTGCTATCTCTCGATCTCCTGGTAGGTCTGCTAGTGATGGCATGAGGAATTTTGCATGATAGGTGAAATATGAATGTTGCACCAAAAGTGAGCATGCACAGTGCTCAAGTGGAGTAAGAATGTGGAGCACTGAGAGTATTAGAGGGAACAGTGTGTACTGAACCCATAGCCAGAATGGCATTAACCAACACAGGCTGGCCTTTCTGCAGGTTAATTTAGGATTATATGGAATGGACTGTTCTCAAACCTGGGAACTTATGCCTCGTGCTCCCTTTGGAGGAGTCTGCATATGCAGAATAAATGCAGGGCAGCATGCCCTGAGCTTTGCCTTCAGAAGCAAGTTGCATTGCTTTAACTTAAATTTTCAAATAGATTTCAGTTAAACACCCTGTGAGGACATGGTTCCCTTAGTTTTAGATGGGTTCCTGACTAACTGACCTGAAATAGCAAGGTTTGCAGTGCTTTTTATACAAGAAGCCTCATAGAGTACTGTAGACACTACCAAGTTGAGCCTAAAAAAGAAGAGCATAGTGTCTTTGTGTCTTTGTGGCTTTGAACACACTTGCACTTTCATAAGATTTGAGCAGTTTGTCCAGTTCAGACCCTAAGGACTAGCACTACTAAAGGCTGTTTACAAAGTAGGCACCATGCCCCTAGACTGGATCCCACACCCTGTGTTAAGTGCTAGTGTTAGCTGTGCTGAGCATGGGGAGAGAGGATGAACCAAAAACTTCTGGAAGAGGCCTGTACCGGGGGCTTTCTACAGAGGGCCAGAAGGACATGCTAGGAGTCTCGATTCTCTGCTGAAGGAGCAAATCTGTCTTACAGCTTCAAAAGGTGTGTCCTTCTAACTTTGGATGCCTGGTCTAGAATCCTTTTCATGGGACACCCTCAAAGTTCAGTGTTTTACTTTGATTACACATTTGCTGATAGTGCGACAGCTATCTGCTTCTCTTAATAGACTGACAGGTTGAGGACTAACAATCTGAGGACTTGGAAGAGCTGGGATCACTGCCATTGGCTTGAGGGGAAAATCTGGATGCAGGCAAGTGGACTCTGAAGTGAACATTGCAGTCTTGGTCTCTTGAAGGTCACATCAGGGACTTGGCTGTAACACACTGAGGCTTGGAGTTCAGGCTGTGTACTTCAGTTTCATTCTCCCAGGGTGCCACGGTGGTGATGGTGCAGACCTGCATGTTGTTCCACGTTGAGATGTGATATGATGTGGCAGGGCCACTTACTGAGATTCGTGAGTCCCATATAACCAAGGGCAGGAAATGCTCATTTCGTACTTCCCAAAAGATGCCTTTAAATTACACCCTGCCCATACTATTGAAGTTGTGATACCATCCAGAAAAGCATTCAAAATTCATTGATCCAGAAAGACCAAGAAGAAACCTGTTTCTGTACCTCCTATTTAGGATGCATCCCCCACGGTTATGGTTCTTGATTTTTGTCCCTATTCCAGCCTCAGGTGCAAACACCAGAACCCAGAATGCCCTATCTGGTTGACAAGTGGTCTGTATTGCTACCATTCAGAAACATAATCTCTGCTCTAAATTGCTGTATCGCAACTGATCTTTTCTGCATGATAGCCTCCATATTAGCCAACAGCTCCAGAGGTAGAATTTGAGTTCTCTCAAAATATGTCCTTAAGCTGTTGAATTTGCATGTCTCACTTCTTGGGTAAATGCTGTAAGATCTTCTGTAAAAAGGGGTGCTCCCACCACTGGGTATTAAAAAAAATAAACTTGATGGCTCACAACTGCTGCCTCTAGAAAGTCCAGTTCCATGAATATGTGTTAAATGTCTCTCTGAAGGTCTGTTGCATTCAGTTACTCAGAGATTTTAAGCTAGTGGAACATGTTTTTTTCTGGATCTTGACCATATCTAGGCTGGCAATGGCAGAGAAAGCACTGAATCAAACAGATATATATACCAGGTGAATTTAAGCAACTTCAAGATTAGGCAACAGCTGATGAGTCTTATTTGGATCCCAGTCTCAGGGCCTCAGTTCCAACTTCAGTCCTACTTTAAATGCCTGCATCCTTCCTGGATACAGCACAAAGGCTTTAGAGAATGCTGCTGCCTGTGTTCAAGTGTGCTTTTGCATGGAGCCCCTGAGGAAAAGATGATATTCTTTAGTCTTCTTCAGACTCCATACTACAGCATGTGTTGTCTCTTTTTCACTTTTGAGTAAACAAAACTTATAGGTTCATGATGGTCTGTACAGATCTCAAATGTAACTTTTTTCTTCTTTCCCTACTCTTAGGGCTCAGGAACTCCAAATAAAGGGTTTGGGGGGGTTTTGGTTTCTTCGGTATGATTTTGTTAAGGTCTCATTATGGCTTTTGTGAAGTAACTCATAAGTTAGTAGATTGTAACGTATGTGTTTCTGTGCACGTTAATTAGATTTTGCAAAGTTAATTAATCTAATCTCAAACACAACCACAAAATCCCCACTTCTTAGCACATACTAATCTGAGATTGGTAGTGGGAATGAAATGGAAAGAAAGGGCAGTTGTTACAAAAATACACAGGGACTTCTGAAGAATGTTGACCTAGAAGCTGTGTACACATATTTCTTTTGTTGGAAGAAATGTTCTAAAAGGTGAATACAATAGTTCTATATTTTCTCAGGGGAAACTTCAAGTAACAATTATATTACTACTATTCAAAATTATATGGATATATATTAAAATGGGAAAAGTGCTACTTTCAGTAACTTGCAAATACTATTCTTGCTTTTAAAGCTTCTTATAAATCTCTCCCTCCTTTCAAAACAGAGAACCTACAGTTAGTCTGTCAAGAGCATTAAAGCATTAAACATATTGCTGACCTTTTTGGTTGCTCTCAGATGCTAAATGCTAGAAAACATGAAAGCAGCTAATTTGGGGTTTAAGAGCTTACAGCTCAGATTCATTTTATAAAACTATTGCCCACAGAAAATAAAGAACATTGCCTGTTGGTAAATATTCAATGAATAATTTCAGCCTGTAAAATACAAGTGGTAAGGGAACAGATATTTGAGGCATAGAAAAGACTGCAGATAGATAGGTGGCTTGGGTTTAGTCACTCATTCTGAGAGAGGAGCATTTCTGATATTTACACTGTTTATCATCCATTCATTTCTAACCCAAAATTAAAATTCACTTAAATGTGGAGGTCAGTCTGTCAAGAGGATTCCTCAGACGGTTATCCATAAAACCGTGTGCCAGAGGAGTCAGCTCTGACGCAGCTTTCCAGCAGCTGACGGGGGTGATCTAGGCAGACAGAAATCCTGTGACTGGCAATCCTTTTGCTGGAAGGACTACCCAACTTGCAACACTGATGGCAGAGAAGCTGCTGTTGGTAGTTGCACTGTTTCCTCACGGTCTGGCCAGTGCTGTTGACAGCAGCTGAGGGACTTGGATTCCCAGGCCCCCAGCAGCATCATGCGTAGTGCCTCTCTTCTTCATATTGAGCGAAGAAAAGGAAGAGTTAATTTTAGCCTAACATGCAAAACTTTTCTTTTTGTGTAATGCATGAAGCATGAACTCAGTGGGAGGTCTATGAAACAGAGCCTGACTCTGCCCCATTAGCATTCTGGTCATATTTTCAGACAACATAAGCAGACTTACAGCTTTTAGAAATGTTGTTTTACTCTCATCTAAATCTGCCCCACAGCTGAGTTCTGTGTAGAGAGGGAGTGTTGTCCCATGCCATGGCTGAGGTATTTCAATTTCCCAGTTGTGCATTTTCTATTTAATTATTCTTTCTCCCCCTCCCCACCCCAGTAGTTTTTAGAAATCAATGAGAAAAATTAAAGGCAATTAATTCAGTTCAAGATTTACTTCTACCAAGTCATTCCCTAGCCTATGTTCATCTTTACAATTTTCTTTTTTTTCAAATAAATAATATTACTAGTACCTTGAAAAAGTGTGGGTTTAGTGTCTTTTCATGAACAAAGTCATAGGAAGCTTCACTGTCCCTTCCTCTGCAGGGAGCGAAGAAGAGCCGTGCCTGTTATTTCCATCACCACAAGTTGAAACAGGCCGTGGCGTCTTAGCAACAGCCCGGCCATCTGCCCAGGTGAGTTCTGTATCTGGCAGAGCCAGGGTCCATAAGCAGGCAAGGGCGTGCTTTAAAGAAACTTTTATAGTGGAAGCCATTTGTCCTCAATACAAATGACCCCTACTGCAGGTTCTTTTTAAATAATTAATTATTTCTCATTTCTGTAGTGATGAAAGTTTTGTATTTTTCACTTTTCAGTTTCTGAATACTGCAGGAAATATATCGCATTGACTGAATTGATTGATTAAGAAACTGAAATGGCTTTCTGCTGTTGTGATTAGAATACATGAAATAATGCGTATCATAGTAACAGTTTATTTTGTTTAATTCTTTCTGCAGCCAACTTGAACTAAGTTTTCAAGTTCCTTAGTTTTTTTCTTTCAGGCAAAACTATTGATGCAATTGGGTTTGCACTAAGCAGAAAATGAAATATTCAGAACTGTTTTGGCTTTATGCCCGCTAGAACCACAATTATGTCTCTAAAGAAGAAATTGATTTTGAAACAAACCTCAGGTTTTAATAATTCTCAATGTTCCCTCCAGGTTCCTGTTCTGTGTAGGGAGTGTTGTAACTAATTTGCACCTCTCAGTTGAAGGCAGAAGTGCCTTAAATGTGGATCAGAAATGGATCTGACTGCAAAGGCTGGCTCTGTACTTTCCCAAAGTTTGGGAGTGTTTAAATCTTGGAACTTGATTTTAGTCAGGCTTGTTCTTTGATATCCTCAGATGAAAGGCAGTCTATAAATGTGAAGAGCAAATTCTTCTGCCTTGGTTACACCAGTGTTACCGAATTAATGACAATGTGGTCGCATGCTGTAACAGGGTGGAAAATTTGGCCCAGAGTGTTTATTGTAAGTAGCAATAAGGAAAAGAAACCTGTTGAAGAGAAGAAACACAAAACTGTAAATGGTCAGGCAGCAGGCCTCTTACTAACTTTACTTGCCAAACTGATGATTTACTCCAACATTAACATTTTATACAACCAAGCCAAATTCACTGTATAAAACATTTTATTGCAACAGCCCTGCCTCCCCTGCCCTTCGCCTTTTCCAAGAGATTGAAGGGCACATATAAACTGCTAAAAGAACTGAAATTTTTTAGCTATCTGTATTCAGTATCCCTCCAGGCTTATTTGCTATATAAAGAGCAAAGAAAAACAGCTAAAAATTTTAAGAGGATAGAGAAGTTTTAATTGTGAAGTATCCAGGGGCTTTGTTGTAGACTTATGGGTCTGCACTACACATTTCTAATAGCAAACAATAGAAGTGAAAAATAAAAGGGTTTAATGCATTAGTTATGGGTTGGCAATGAACAGATATGTGGTGCTTATTCTCTGGCTGGCATGGCATGGCATCAGCATTGAGTTCCTACTAAAACAAAAAAGCGGAAAGTCAAACAACAGCCATGTCAAATTAAACCTCTTCTTGTTTAATTTTTCAAAGTGATTCATTTAGCTGGTTGGCAGAGAGTCAAACTGATAGCTAACAATAGTTCATTTATTTAATGTCGCTTTCAGTACCCTGTAGCCACTCGACTGTATCAGAACTTATCTTCTGTAATTCTCTTTGAGCTGTGACGATAGGCCAGGAAACTGGAGTAGGTCAGGTGTACATGAAGGCGCAGCTCACATGGTAGGGCAGTTTGTGCTTCATGAACCATGGAATTGTGAAGGGATTTTCAAGAACAGTTAAAGCTTACTTTTAATCTGAAGAGTGAATAAAACTGGTATCACTATGTTCCATGTTTGCTGAGTCTCAACAATTCAAAAAATAAAAGAGCTCAGTTTATAGAGAAAAAAATGTGTTAACTGCCAATGCTGCAAATACCCTGCGAGAGCAAATAATGAAAATGAGATCTTTCCTGACTACATTTTCTCACCAGTTATAAAAGTTTGCTGAGGGTAAGTTAGTCTCTTGGTGATTTCCATGTATTCTATTTTTGTCACTAGGGTTGAAAAAAATAAGTCTGATTAGAATTAGCAAACAACTCTGCAGTTTTGCACAAACATGAATAAATCTAGTCATGAGTACTTTTTAGTATTGGTTCTATGGGTCTTATAGAAATAAAGTTAAGCAAAGGTTATTATGTCAATGAAGTCAGTAGATACAAACCTAATAATCAGAGAGGAAGCAGATCAGTTGAGTAAGAAGATCATATTTACAATAAGTGTGAGTGTTGATAGCAAAGTTTTTTCTGTTCTATGTAATAGAATTTTGTGTGACTGTTGCATGGTGTTTGATCAAGGAGCTCTGGCATAGGTTGTTCACCCAATGAAAACAAGTGTAGTGTATGACAGTTCTCTGGCATTTTAAAATTGTATATCATGCAGTATAACTGTATACAGAAACACTACAATGAGTGGGAAAATATGAGCAGCCTACACATGGAAGACATCTGTTTAAATCCCATGTATAATTTTTGTTTGTTTGTTTGTTATAAAGGGCTGGATAATTTTGGTCTTCAGTTTCAGTTTTTACATTTTTCATCTAAACTTTTCCATATATTCATGCTCAGACAAGGTGATCCATGATAAAAGAAAACATTTTTGTACATAAGAACCATGGATTGTATATTAAAGAAGTCTTTCTATTATTCAGCTCTGATGAGGATTATATGTGCTTGTAAGGGACAAGTTTTCTCAAAAGCCAAGTAGCCCTTTCACCTCTGTTCCTGTAAGTATGCTCTGTCTATGCCAAAAGCTCTTGTGCCTGTGATTCACTTCTAGTTTTGTGCAGGTCTTGTACCAAAGAAGTTGATTTTAGAATAATTTTCAAATGCTGATTTTCTTAAAGAAGCATAGTTATCTGTGATTCAACTTATATATTTATGAAAATATAATCATTCTGATAGAATGAAAACATTTTTTCATAAAATGTGCATAGCTGTTGCTAAGTAGAAGGATTCTATCAAAAAAAGACTGGAAAAAGAGCATTGGTCCCTCATCCCTGATTCTCTGGGGCTATCTTTATGTGATCCCTGTGTTCAAACCTGTAATTTTTCCTCTCTGAGTTGCATTTGACGTATCATTTTTATTGTTCCTTGTGTTACTGCATCTTTAATGTGTTGGGGAAGGTCTGTGTCCTCCGACACCCTGGTGAGCCAAGCCAATGAGAATTTTTGGTAAGTATGGGTCTCTAGTCAGTCAAATCAATAGTGGATTCTCATCAAAAGGAATCCTTCAGCCTAACAGGGTAAAGAAAGAATCTATTCTCAAGAAAAATTTACATTATAGAAACAATACAATGTCCATAAGAAATATTCTGCTTATGGTATGTATTTTCTGGTGTTTTTCAGAGTGATATGAAATATAACGGAGAGAAACAGATTCTAAATGTGTATTACTCACCACACTGTGGTAAATGTATCATGAGTACTCTGGTAAGAGTGCCAGAAAGACTGCTGGTATTGAGAATATATCTATTATGATGAGGATGATCAAGAGCTACTCTGCTATAATAGATGCCCACACTGCTGAGGACTTTAAAATAGAAAAACATTTAAGAAATATAAAATCAATACAGCATTGCTTAGTGTTAACATAAAGGCAATGTAAAACCAAAAACAAGCGTAATTTTATTGTTATTTATTAACAATGTTATTTATATTGCAGCAGCAGTGATGTAGATGTTATATAGACAGATATATAAATACCGTTTTCTTCTAAAACTTAAATCTAAATGCCTATGTACAGAAAAAGCAAAACCACAGGAAGGGAGGTGCCAGGATTGTTCATGCCAACACAAAAATGTCCTACTATGTGTGGTGCTGGTGGTGTTGGCATGGGGCTTACAGGACATTTTATACTGTTGAAATGTATACTTTAAAAATATAACCCAGAGGGTAAAATCCAGTAATGAAATTGAGTTTTGCCTTTGACGTCAAAAGGGCCATGGTTTCACTCAGGTAGGTAGTTCTGTCAAAGTACAAAAAACCATATGCCTGGAGAGAGTATTAGTCAATAACTGAGAGGCAAGTAATAAAATTTTATAGTTAATTTTCTTGAAAGCCCTTTTAGTTCTGGAAAAAAACAGGAGTCAGTATCAAGGTTATGCTTAAAAGTTATGGCCTAAAAAATGTCTTTCACCTTCCACAGTCAAAAAGTGGAGAAAGTTTGGCCAGCTTTTGGGCTGAAATCACTTTGTTTATATGAAAGGCAGAGAGAGATCACATCAAGGGATCACACTAAGAGATCACATTAAGAGACAGGAATTTTAGTCTGAAACTTAGGAGTTTTGGGTTCCACAGACTTCACACATAAGCATGCAAAGGTGACAAAAGAGAGCAATCGCTGAAAGGAGGCAGCTTCTAGGCTGGAGTATGGGTTGTGCACATATCTCTTTATTCAGTACAATGTGATACTTCCTGGACACTGCTGGGGTCAAAACATTTAGAAAACTGAATGTAAGTCAACCATCTCCCCAACAGCCTCAGTTATTTTCATATTTCCCACAGTTTTAAATAAAAGTGCAAGGAATCACGTTTTTTCCCACTCTTACTTGCAGAAAATAAAATATAATTGCTTACTCAAATTATCTAGTTCATTGCTTATAGTAGAGAAAGAAATATTGGTGGGAATATGTCATTATGACAGACTTTTATTTTGCAGCAGTATTTTAGGAAACGTTCTGAAGATAGAGTTAAATCTCTATGCTGTTATAGCACACACATTTCTTCACCAACAATTTCTTGCACAACTGGAGTGCACTAGAAAGGCCATTAGCTTATAAGTAGTTGGGGCGGGCTGTATTTAAGGAAGACATTATAGAAAATAAGCTTAGACTGGGCAATTGGAAGTTCAGTTAGAAGGATGCAGAAATTCAGACCTGTAAGTAGATTCAGGATTCAAGAGGCCAGAGTTTGCTAAGTTATGGGTACAGGTACATGCCTTTGATGAATAGTAACAGCTTTACAAGTGACCACCCATCAGCTGAGTCACAGATATCTGTAAACACACCTCAGTCACGAAAAAACACATTAGCTCAAACCTCACTGAAAGTAATCAGCTGCCTTGCATTTAGCCACTGGGTGGGCGTAGATGGCCACAGAGAAGCAGCTGACAAACTATAGATTAAGATGATGATTACTCTGCAGCAATTTATCACTGTGTTGATGCACTAAACAGAAGGGTAGAGATACCCGGGGACAAAGACAGAATCTGAAGACCTAAAATAAGTAGCTGAATGGTAAAGAGGTTAAAGAAACCATAGCTGTTGACACAAAAGGAAAGAATAATCTGCTCTGCTTTTCAGTAAGTTGGCTAATACTAGCTACAGGAGAAATCTTAAGTATAAATGGGAATGAAATAACAGAAAGAACTATAACAGAAGTAAAAACAAAATTACAGGTGATTTTACCAAAACCTAAACAGACTGAACAGTGGTAACAGACTCAACAGTGACTGTCCTCTTTCAGAATTTGCACCAAAATACAGGTCTAATAGCAACTATTTTAAATCAAGCCTACTGAGTTAGTGATAGTACTAGATCGGAAGACAAGCATTTTGCATGTGTTTGTGTAAGAAGAGGAAACTGCTGTGTGCAGCTGCAGACTTGGGAGTCTGGCTCAGTAGTACGTGTAGTTTTGAAACAGGTTTTGAAGGGAAAGACCATTAAAGCTACAGATAAAAGGGAAGTGGAATATTGGTTTACCAAAGCAGGATATGCCAAACTAACTTGACCCGTTCCTTTTTTTTTTTTTTTTTAAACTTTTTTTCTTTCCTTTTAAATAGGATGACTTCATTTTCTAGAGAAAGGAAATGAAGGGGGTATATTCTGCCTGTTCTTCTACAATGCACTCATTATGCTGCTGAAAAGAAAACTACTTACTTTCTTGGAGAAGGTGGAATTTAAGAGCACAACTGTGAGATGACCATGGTAGATGATTTAAGGCAATATTGAAAAAGGAACCATTAGGCTGGGGAGTAGGTAGTTAGGACTGATCCTTAAGAAGCTATATTAGGAGAAACCTTTTCATTGCTAGTCTCAAAAGAAGTGGGCTTGAAACTTCCTGATAGTACAGTATTGGGAAACTTAGATAACTGATGAAAGGCTCCGTATAGCCGGTGAAAAGAGCTGCATCACCTTGAGGACTGGGGAACTAGACGTGAGATTCAGCAGTAAGAACTGCAGAGCATTGCAGAAAGGTACAATAGAGAAAATAGAATCTTGTTATGAGCTGAGAACTCATCAGCTGGAAATACAGATTATGAGAGGCCTGATTTCTGTCTATCAATATACTAGGTGGCTAGAAAACTCCATTCACTGTTTTAAATATGACCTTTGGGTCTTATTATGCCTTTCTCTGCTGTGCTAAAAATCAATTTGTTATAAAAAATCTGTTCCCCACATGGCTACTTGTAGAACATGATCCAGTCACTTTCTTCATTAACTAAATGAATAGAGCTTCTGTCACCTCTCTCGCTACAAAAGAATTATTCCCATACCACTAGCTAGTCTTGTAGCTCCTTTCTGAGTCCCTGCCATCAAGATCCCTTTAGAAGTGCAGACAGCCATGCGTTTCAGCAATAATCTCATTAATACCATATTACTAAGAAATTACCACTCCTGGCACTGTTACACATCCGTCTATTCAAGGATTATATTCTCTGTCTATACCATATTGGAAACAGACGTTAGCTAATAATCAGTGATGCTTCAATTTGCCAGTGATGCTGTGGTTTAGGATAGTATCTCTGTTCTTCTGAATTTGACTTACTGTCTTCATTCCTAGGTATCTCTCTCCTTGTATTTAGTCATATTAAACAACTCTTTTATTTCCCAAGCAATAAAGATCAGCCTATATAGGTGGTTTAACCCTACTTTTACATGTGTCATGGTTTAACCCCAGCCGGCAACTAAGCACCACCAAGCTGCTCGCTCACTGTCCCTCGGTGGGATGGGGGAGAGAACTGGAAGTGTAAAAGTGAGGAAACTCGTGGGTTGAGATAAAGACAGTTTAATAGGTAAAGCAAAAGCTGCGCATGCAAGCAAAGCAAAGCAAGGAATTCATTCACCACTTCCCATCAGCAGGCAAGTGTTCAACCATCTCCAGGAAAGCAGGGCTCCATCACGTGTAATGGTTACTTGGGAAGACAAATGCCATCACTCCTAACATCCCCCCCTTCCTTCTTCTTCCCCAGCTTTATATGCTGAGCATGACGTCATATGGTATGGAATAGCCCTTTGGTCAGTTGGGGTCAGCTGTCCCGGCTGTGTCCCCTCCCAGCTTCTTGTGCACCCCCAGCCTCCTCGCTGGTGGGGTGGGGTGAGAAGCAGAAAAGGCCTTGACTCTGTGTGAGCACTGCTCAGCAGTAACAAAAACATCCCTGTATTATCAACACTGTTTCCAGCACAAATCTAAAACATAGCCCCATACTAGCTACTGTGAAGAAAATTAACTCTATCCCAGCCAAAACCAGCACATGTTATTCCTGTAATAAGTGGAAGGTTATCTGCAAGTAGATGTGATAAATAAAATACCACCTTAGATACAGGGGAATTTTTATTGGCTGTGTTAGAAAATTAACCTAACAGTGACAAAGTGAGGATCCCTGTTTCCAGAGTTTGTTTTTTTAGATCTATCAGTTAAATAAGAAATTGTTGATATCTTTATGTACCAATTAACAATATATATCTATCAATGTCTTTTGTTTGTGTGTGTCTATATATATATATGGAGGACATATATGGCTATGTCTTCATATATTTTATGCATACATAATTAAAAAATCAGTATTGATATGTGTAAGTCTTCATACAGTTACCCCCATTATAAAGCACCAAGTTTAAGAGAATTCGATCTTGTTCATTAGTAAACTCCTAGTACTATGAATGATAAACCTCAATAATAAAATTATTTAGTAGGTCCGTAACAGATAAGTACTGTATGTTAATTCTATGTGAACTGAGAAAAATATAGGAAGTTACTATGAAGTGGTGTTAAGACCACAATAGCAAGAAACATATGCCACATAGAAACAGAAATCTTGCCTTCAAAATTAAATCCTATATACTTAACACCATTGTAAAAGCTGTTTTACTGTATGACACTGCAACTTGAAGACATATCAAGCTCTTGCTATCTGAACTCCACTTCTTTATAAACTGTAGCTGTAGGCTAGCTCTATATAGGCAGGAACACTTAACCAATGGCCAAAAAATAATCACAAATGATAGGCTCTGGAGACAGATGAGGTGGAAAATGAGAGGAAGCCAAAATGCAATTAACAGCATAACAAGGCAAGCATTGGCTTGGATTACCTTTCGCCACACTGCCCAGAGTACCCCAGAAATGTAGACACCTTTGCTGTTTGCTGCTCCAAAAGGGGAATAGAAGTGAGCTGAGCTAGATAGCAGCGGTAGAGCTGCTGAGAGTTTACAGGTCTCATTGCTGGCAGAGGAAACAAGGTGATTTTCTCTGCCCAGATGTTTTCCACTGCCGCAACTCCTCCTGAGGATACAGAGAAGGTAAAGAGTAAGGCTGGGGCTGTCCTACCGCTCCCTGGAACTGATGCCATAAACAGCAACCTGCTTGATCTGTGCCTAAACCCAACGTTTTTCCTAGGCAAGCAGCATCAACTCAAATAAAAGACACCATAGGTTACACAAAATGGGGGAAATAACCATTAAAAGGGCATCTGGAGAAAAAAGACTGTCACATGGAAGTCAGAAATGAAAGGCTTATGTTTCACACTGGACAAAGAGGCACAGCTATCTAACCAGCTTACTGTCAGCCAAATGCCACTGTACTGTCTGTGTCAATGGTTCAGCATCTATACATTTCTTCCTAAATATGTCGCTTCCTATCACCATGAATGACAGTGACAAGGTTAGACAAATAAAATATGGTATTCTTTTGGACACCAAACTGGAGCTATAGGACAGGACATGGGTAGAAACGTAGTGCATGATTGAGGGACTCATTATCTCTTATTCCAAGCCACAGATTCTGGAAAAACAACACAACCCTCCTGTGCAGTTAAAATGGGAAACAGTCACAACAAAGACTTAACTTCAGAATAACAGTTTTACTGGCATTATGCACTGTGAGAGTTATACATTAGTCAAACAATTCAAAAACTGGCTATACTTTTGAGCTGGTGTCCAAAAAGTACTTTGGAAATAATTTTCCATGTTAAATATAAAATTGCTAAGCAGTTTATTACTGTCAAAGTCATTCAACACAGATGTCCTTGACTTTAATGCACGTCTCCCAAGGAACGTATTTATGGCAAAATACACGTGAAGCATTCATTTCTGAGCATCCCTGTAAGCCATCTGCAGCAGGAGCACTTCATGGAAGTTTCCACTGCGCATTGCTTTCCTACCCTCTCAATGCTTTCTTTCATGTCGTTACGGCTCAGTGGCTGTTAGGTGAGGGAACTGGACACAATGCTGTTGCTCTAATTAGACTATGGTGATCAGTCAGTGGAAATTGCCTTGCTTTTCTTGCACTGCTTTGTTCATCTTCCTGTTTGAGCTTGTAAATCTTTTCTGTCAGCCTCCATATTCCATCTTTCCATGCTCTTCAAAAGTTGAGGTTGGGATGGGGATTACTGTCTCCAAAACTACCTGGGTATACAAAGCTTTCTATTATTTTTCTTTCAAAAATACCACATTTTGCTAAGAAAACATTGTGATAGATTCTTTGTATTTAGCTAAATTCTGCTGTTCCTACTGAGGGTACTCTGCACCAATGATGATAAAATCTCACCCACTCTAAGATCCCTTGGCCCCAAATCATTTCCTCCACCACAATCCTTTGGAGTGAACGACTATTTTGAGTTAGTTGCCATTATGTGATCAAGACTCTACAAGATTAAACTTCTTTGCTGCTCAAAAGAGCTTGAATCTGGCTTTTCAATTATACTCGTAGTTTTGCAGTTTGTCTTGTGCCAATTCTCGATAGTCTTGATTTTTTTCTCCGTCTTTCTAATTGAAGCAAAATTCAATTGAACATTTGAGAATAAGCTCTGGTATTTTCAAACTTCATGAAGTAGGTAGGAAACAAAATTTTTCCACTTGATTATTTGAATAGTGAAGAGTACAAGTTCTATGGGCAACTTCTGTAAATTTTCATACAAGAAACCTGATGTTGACTTACGCTTAAAAATACTGAAAACAAAAGGAATGCTAGATTGCTTACCTGATTAAGAGTAAAGTAGAACTTCAGCTTTTTATTTGAAACTACAGAGCAAAGAAAGCTTAAATGAAAATGATCAAATGATGAAAATATTAGGGAAGTTACTGGAATATTCAGAAAAAAAGCAAAAAGTATCCAGTAAGTGGATATTATAAATTATTTCTTCCTCTCTGATGATTTCCCTAATGATTGTAAAGAATTTATTTGTCTTGTATAGTGGTGATTATCAACATTTTAAAAGTAAATCAGGAAAGGAAGCCAGAGTCTCTGGTAGTCATCCTACATAATTTCACTGCAAAGTGCTTTTTCAGTTGTTAATGTTTCTAATCAAAGTTTGTCAAGTGATGCTGCCCAATACAGTTGGGAAGAGCTCCCTATAAAACTTGCAAAACCACTCCATTTGTTATCTTTCACACCTCTCTTCAAAACTTGCCCTTGCTGATGTCTACAAAAAGCATATCAGTGGGTAGACTGCTGGGGTGCAACCATAACTGCCTATCAGACAGAGATTTGTTTCACTTCTTATCACCATCAGAAATATTTTCTAGCCTTTTGTCGTCTCTATCACTTTTCTCATTCTTTTGGAGGAAGGTTTTTAGAGGAGTGACTGTCTTTCTGCTCTGTTCTACAGTCATGGTCCATGGCTAGGGCTCCCACTTGATAAGCTAATGCAAGTGAATGAATAATAATCTTTCAGCCTTTCTGTACATTCTAGTCCCTGAGTAGATACTGCCCTTCTCACATACACCAAATACCTTATTTTTCTTTGTCAGTGATGCTTGAGGTGGTATACTGAAATAATGTTTTGTTTTCCCCAAAGATAAGTAAATGAGATTCAGCAAAGCATGTAAGCAGACTGCACTTCAAGCCTGTAAACCATATCACTGCTAGGAACCAGTCCAATATGAGGTTTCAGTGCATAGTTATGTACTGTGCTAAGCAGTGGTAACAGAGGTTTAGTTAAAATTCACCATGAACTTCAGGACTTTGCTGCCCTGGGGTCTTTCTATGCTTAAAAGCCATTAAAATCCTAGGATGTGAAAGTGTACTGTCAGTTCAGGCCCTTTACCCACAAGACCTTATGCAATAGGTGTATTTTTCATTGGGCAAGATGGAGGAAGAGGACACTGATGTTTGGAGTCATGATAACGAAGGAAAATAAATTTGTTAGGAAAGTAAATCCAGACCAACCACTGTGTAACTCCCATGTCTGTTTGCAGAGTCTACAGGACATGGGAAGAAAATGCTAATTGTTTGCTTCCTCTTTCCAAAACTGTATCTGAGTGCTGCATGGATGAAATCTCCGAACTTCAGGGATCTTGAAAAGAATTTGATTCTTCAAGTACTTCTCAATGTAGGTGACCTGAGAGAGTAGCCAAGCAAAAGACTGTCACACTTTGCGTACTGTTGAAGATTTTTCTAAGCTACTATTGTGAAGCTTTGTGGCCTTATGCTCATGCCTCATAGGTGTCACACACGGCTGGAGCACTTTATACGCTTCGTAAAATCTTAAAATTTTTCTTCTTTCTTTGCTTAGAACACAGTTCTGGTCCCTAAAGTAGAGTAAGAAAAAGCAAATATGAAATTATTCATTACATGGATATAAAACAGTGAGTTGTACTTCCAGTTTCTTTCAACACTCAGTGAAAAAAAAATTAATCTCATAATAATGAAATCCTGAAGTGTGCATCACAAGACTGATAAGTCTTCCTTATCATAAACCTCAACAGTAAAATTATGTCCTCAGGGAGGCAGTGAATGTCCTCATGCAGGGCATAATCCCAAATATCATTCATATGTAGTCAGATCTGATTAGCCTAGGTGAATGGTAAAATCATTTTATATTTAGATTACAGCACTAATAAAAAATGTATGAAGGCAAGAGCTTGAGAAGAGGAGGCTGCAGGCAAGTGAAAGGGGAAAAAATTCCATAATTCTGTTTTTCAGAATGTATTTGGAGTGTGAAAAACACACTTGAACCCTCACATTATCTGTCTTTGGAATCAAACATATGAAAACTTGCCATTAGCAAAAAGAAAGGCTTAAAAAGTAGATAAACAATTGAATACTGCCTTTGATTTAGAGAATGTATCGATACTTTTGCAAGCCTAATGAAAGTCTTACTGATCATTATCACTGATGTGAAAGGGATAAATAATGAAAGCAATGTGTACAGATTTGAATGTACAGATTTTAGTTGATCATGAAGTGGACTAACATAAAGACATTTCCCAGGGAGCTACAGTACAGCATAAAGAGGTATGAAAGGGGGAACAATCTGGGAGAACCAGGGATGAGGGCTCGTTTTTTTGTGTGGGGCTTCTTTTCCCTATTTGTTTCATCATTGGAGGAGATATGGTGTTTTAAAAGATAGTCAAATGATCAAGAAGGAAAGGCTTGGTACACTACCAAACAAATCGGACCAGAAGCTTAATTAGGAAGTCAGGATCTAGACACTGCTGACATCACTAATGAAAGTCTATATTACCTATAGTTTTTATATTTCATTGTGGATCCAGTACCAAGTCACACAATGCAATTTCCCAATAACTTCAAGAGATGACTGGTTTTTTTAGGATAAAAAATTGATTCATTTTTACAATGTCATTGATATTGCTCAGACTTTGAATGTTACCAGTCAAATTCTGCTGGTTTTACTGGGAAAAATAACTGCCTTTTTTGTCATGGTTGGCTTTGGTCTATTCTGTTTTCACAGTATTAGAAAAGGGTGCAAAATAACCAGTAGAAAATTGCTGCATAGTCATTTTGCTGCTTTTTCGTGTTTATATTTCTCTTTCATCCTATTATTCATCATCAGTGTGTATTATTGCATGAGAGTACTTGGAGTTCATCCAAATGTATGTTTACACAAGGTAGGCTTTTGTAAGACAAAAATCTGAGTAGTCTTCGCTCCGAAGAGAGAGTGTGAAGAACCATGTCTCTGAAGTATAAAGGCACGGAAACTCTCTTGGGGGAAGGTATAAAGTTAGAGGACATTCTGGTCATCCATAAAACTCTCATAGAGCAACATATGGGAAAAGGCCAAGTAAAAAATGTGGGATTTCTTCAGGATGGAGAAAAGGTGAGGCAGATGATATCCATTCCTAGGGCACAGGTGCGTGGACCTGACTATGTACAGTAGATGTTCAGTCACTAAAAAGATAACGCCAAGGCTCTGAATCCGGTTTGCTATAATTACCTCTATGCAGCCAGAGTTAAGCCTCTCGCTGCAAATCTCATTGCCTCTGCGTTTTCTTGGGAACGTAGACCTGAATTCTGAATCCCGTTCAGAAAGTACTCAAAATTCAGTTCCTGCAGTACTCTTAAGGCATGTCTTGGATATAGGAAAGCCCATTCTGTTAATGGTAGTTTCTTGCTGTGGTAACTCTTGTCCGGAATAAAATGATGTAATGGTGTCATGAATCAGGCCCACAGTTGCACATGTAGTTTGCCTATGAGATGGTGTCTTGAAACAAATTTCACGTTATTTGTATTAATACTTTTTTTTGATTCCTAGTTTTATGGATGGCAATCCATGGAAGGCAGCTAAAGGTCATTTTAATTGTATTTCACATTTAAGAGCCTGCTTTTGCAGGAATTGTGGCAAGAGAAATGTTGGCAAGTTCATAACAACTGCAAGATTGGGCAATAAGGGAATTAAACAGATTTGTAAAAACCCAGTGACTAAGTGCCTATTTCACTGCCTGTTGTATCCTGTTATATCTAGAGAATGGAAAAAGGAAATTCCATATTGACTGGATTGAGCTGTACTTGCCATCTCAGTAATGAATCCATCATGCAATTCCTTCAAATGAAACCTCAGTTAAACTGCACAACTGTTTCTTTTTACTCTCACACTGTAAGAATTCAGAACAGCAATTGTCCAGGAAAATACATTCATTGGAAAGAAGCTACCAAAGTCTGTGCATTTGACTGTCATCTGCAGCTTATTTCACACAGCCCCCAAAAGCAAGAAGTCAAAAATGGAAACTGCATGGGTGGTTTATTAGTCAGCACTGGGCTCCAAGCGTGTCTTCTTGATGCAGTTGTCTTCTTGATACAAAACAGACGGATAATTTGTTTCCCGATTCCATAATTATCTGAACTCATTAGATTTCAGAAAATGTGAAAACATTTCAGATTGTGCATACCCTCCCACTTATTCCTGTATTTAAATTTTGGGCCTGGGTCCCCTCTTCCTCATAACTGATGTAGTAATTTACAGCTTTGCAGGTGTAAGAGGGTGTAATAAGTAAACAAACAGATTCTGATTTGCACAGACCCTCCATTACATGAAATCTGAAGTATTTTTAACAGAGTATCAGACCTGCATACTTAAATTTCTGAAGAAGTTCTTTTCCATGATCAATACTGTCTAAAGTATTTTTTCAGTAAATGTTCAATGAGGTGATGTAAATAGCAACAATTTCTCTAGAAAAAAGGCAATTTCTTTGTGAAGAGTGTTGTAACTGAGAGAGTGCAGTTATTCTATTCACACAACAGAATGATGGAAAGGTTAATACTATTGTGCAATATTCATATATTGTGCTATAATCAGCACAAGTTCCTGAACATGGTTCTGCCAGAAGAAAAAAATCCTGATATGCCTTGTTAGGTAGCATTTGCTACTCTCAGATTTGGGGGGGGAGGGGGGGAAGGAAGAGAGAAAAAAAGGTTCTGGATATACTAAGAGAAAAAAAGGCACAAAGGCAGGCAAGCAAAATAAAAAAGGCACTTTAAACTTCTCTTTCACCACCTTTCACCAGAAATTTGATTTTAAGTGTGTTTTATTTTACTAGAATATTAGCTTTAGGCTGGAGTTTAGCAGCTCACATTAGACATCAGGAGTCAATGACTGACTCCTCTATGTTGGGGATGAGGAAAGATGGAGAGGATTGATTCTTACACTTATACAGTCTTTCCTGGAGTTCTCTTGCTTCTGCATAGCTGCTCATCCCTCAATATTAGCAGTAAAGACTGTTCCAGCCTTCACAAAATATTGTCCAAATGTCTGTTTCTGAGTAGGTCATTAATTTTCAGGGACTTGCCAGCTATCCTACACAGTGGGTGGGAAAAAATGTTGCGTTGCTTGGGTATGATGCCAACAATAACTAGCAATTCACAGCTATGATTTCTCACCAACTAATTATAACTTTTACTTTACTAGGGGAAAGAAAATAATACCAAGAATGAATATTTTAATAACATTTACCCATTACCAAATCATTCTTAAGTTTTCTTTGGGAAAAGGAGCTAGGAGCCTTTCTTATTGGCTGGAAATTTCCACTAACTTTCTTGGGAATTCCAACCATGCTAAAAATACAGTATCTCTACATCTATGTGGGAAAGCTCATCCTCTTTTTCTACTAGAATGCATTCTCTATCCAACCTAGACATCTCACAGTTGTATCATGGTGTTTATGAGATTTTTGGCACAGCTTCCTTCCCAGTTCCATTCTGTAGAGTGCTTTGGGCATTCCTGAAGGTAGGCGTTCCAATATTCAGTTAACCTCCTCCTGAAAATGTCACTGCTTCTTAGCATCATAACCATCTACTGTTAGTATAATGTTGTTTGTCTCAATTTTGCATTGTTACCTTTGTCTGGTCAAGGGAAATCTAGAGCAGGATCATGAGGAAAAGACTCCAACACCCATGGGGAGAAAGTGCTAGTCAGGTTTGTAGAGTATTTCCTTTCCCTGTGTAATTGCAGTTTGAGTTACTGCTTGACCATGTAATTCATTTGCAGTTCTTGTTATAAGAGGCCATTGTATTTTATTGCATTTTGGGGAGATACTTTCCACTTCCAGATTTAATACCATTTCAGACTCACGTTAACTTGCAGATGTACTTCTACGTGTACTCCAGGCTCAGAATTTGCCCATCAATAGTAACTCAGTTTTTTGGGGATCTCAGTGCACATTAGAAATGCAAAGCTTCCCAGTAATATCTCGGAGGTGGGTTTTGCATTTTTTAGGTATGTGTTTTCCTGTAGATGCTTTCTAAGACATTAACTGTCCATGCACATAAAGAGATCCAGTGTTGCAGGCACTTCCTCACTTCTGTATTTCATTCGGGCAATGTTTGTTCTTTTAAATTATAACATTCTTGGTTCATGGTCTTTGGTCAAGGTTTTTTTTTTAAGATGCTTAAAGTTAAGCCCTGAAGTCTGCATTTTGTGCCAGTTCAGTTTTCTAATGACGTAGATCACTGGGAGCTGTGGACAGCCATGCATTTGGGAAATTCAAGCCAATGCCCAAACACAGCCTCAGGAGTTTAAACTCCTGTCTTTTAAAACCTTGGCCCCATTACTTACAGATTTTGACTTATGCAGAGGGACCACTCTGTGTCCTCCCTCTGTTAGATAAAGGAAAATATATAAAAGAGTTAAGGAAGATACGGGAAGGGATTGTTTGGTGGGGTTTGCATTTTGCCCTGATTTTTTGTTAATGCTAGGGATTGGGAATGGAAGATGTTAGTGCCTCAAGGAAGAGAGGAGACAAAGATTACCAGCTGCAGAATTTATGGGATGAATATTATGCTCTAGATGATTTATGACAGAAGGTACTTTTGGCTAAAATGTTACTCACACTCCTAGAAGAGAAGCTGTGACGACTGGAGGTGCAACCATAGGTCAAGTCCAACATCAGGGATGGATGTTGGGATATGATGGAACAGGAGAAGATGACACAAGTAACTGAAGAGGTGCAGGTAACTTCTGATGATGCAGACGGGGAAAACGGAGCTCAGTGGAAAGGGAGATTCAAAGAAACATCCAGCAACAAGGACTACCTAGCAGAAGAGAAATAGGATAACAGAAGACAGCTGCTACACAAAAGAAACCATGGAAGGCAGAATGGGAAGAAAGAAGAGAGGAAGGCAGTGCTGGTATAAGAAAATAAGGTATGGGTAAGAAGGATAGCTGCGGATTAGAACCAAAGGGATAAATCAGACAATATACATCTGATTTGAAAGAGAACTACAGATGAGATGAAATGGGTTTCAAACAAACGGAAGAACCCTCTTCATGCCCTCATGGAAAACAGGCAGGTTTGTGTGAGTGGTATTCCTCACTAAGAAGAATCAACAGGCTTGTCACCAGAACAGTCCCAGGGGACAAAAAGGCGTACTGGTTTTTAGGCTCTGGGATGCATGGAAGTAGAGACAAATTGGCAAAAAGACTTTATGGTGGGAAAAATAAAACCAGCATTGCTATGTTAACATGAGAGAGCCAGGTGGTATTCTGAGAGAAGCAAAGCAGGGGACCTCAGTGGCACTGCTATCTTTTCTAGTGAAAGAGAGAGAAGCTATGATAACATAAAGAACCGGGCTACTGGGACGGTTTGTGGGTTCCAGCTTATGGAACTAAGTTGGTAATTCACAAGGAAACTTTTAAACAAATAGATGCAGAGAGGAGGTTGAGAGACACTCATGTAATCTCCAAGTATTGTTTTATCTGGAAGCTAGCAAACGTGACGCCCCTCTACAAGAAGGGTGGGAAGGAGGATCTGGGGAACTACAGGCCTGTCAGCCTAACCTCGGTGCCAGGGAAGGTCATGGAACAGATCATCTTGAGTGCCATTATGCAGCAAGTGCGGGACAACCGAGGGATTAGGCCCAGACAGCATGGGTTTATGAAAGGGAGATCCTGTTTCACTAACCTGATCTCCTTCTATGACAAGGTGACCCACTTAGTGGATGAGGGGAAGGCTGTGGATGTTGTCTACTTGGACTTTAGTAAGGCCTTTGACACAGTCTCCCACAGCATTCTCCTGGAGAAGCTGGCTGCACACAGCTTGGATGGGTGCACTCTATGCTGGGTTAAAAAACTGGCTGGATGGCTGAGCCCAGAGAGTGGTGGTAAATGGAGTCAAATCCAGTTGGCGGCTGGTCACAAGTGGTGTTCCCCAGGGCTCAGTACTGGGGCCGGTCCTGTTCAACATCTTCATTGATGATCTGGATGAGGGGATCGAGTGCACCCTCAGTAACTTTGCAGATGACACCAAGTTGGGTGGAAGTGTCGATCTGCTGGAGGGTAGGAAGGCCCTACAGAGGGATCTGGACAGGCTGGATCGTTGGGCTGGGGCCAACTGTATGAGGTTCAACAAGGCTAAGTGCCGAGTCCTGCACTTCGGTCACAACAACCCCATGCAACGCTACAGGCTTGGGGAGGAGTGGCTGGAGAGCTGCCTGGAGGAAAAGGACCTGGGGATGTTGGTTGACAGCCGCCTGAACATGAGCCAGCAGTGTGCTCAGGTGGCCAAGAAGGCCAATGGCATCCTGGCTTGTATCAGGAATAGTGTGGCCAGCAGGACCAGGGAGGTGATAGTGCCCCTGTACTCAGCACTGGTGAGGCTGCACCTTGAGTACTGTGTTCAGTTTTGGGCCCCTCACTACAAGAAGGACAGCGAGGTGCTGGAGTGTGTCCAAAGAAGGGCAACGAAGTTGGTGAAGGGTCTAGAGCACAAGTCTTACGAGGAGTGGCTGAGGGAGCTGGGGTTGTTTAGTTTGGAGAAGAGGAGGCTGAGGGGAGACCTTATTGCTCTGTGCAACTACCTGAAAGGAGGTTGTAGCAAGGTGGGGGGGTCAGTCTCTTCTCCCTAGTAATGAGTGATAGGACGAGAGGAAACGGCCTCAAGCTGCGCCAGGGCAGGTTTAGGTTAGATATTAGGAAAAACTTCACCGAAAGGGTGGTCAAGCATTGGAACAGGCTGCCCAGGGAAGTGGCTGAGTCTCCATCCCTGGAGGTATTTAAAGAACATGTTTAGATGCAGAACGCTGTAAAACAATGAGAAAAAGGAACATGCATAGAAGATAGTAGATATTCAATCTGGGGAAGAAATGAATAAAATTATTCTGTGAACAGATCTGGAAGATCAGTTTTGCATGTTGAAAGTATTCCCTTTAACATTAGTTTAGAAATAATTTTATTAGGCATTGTGTTGTGGACATTAATTTCCCTGACACAAACTGGAGAGCAAATGGTATTGGTAATTGTAAGACCACCAGTAATGCGTTGTGCTGAGAAGAGAACAACGTAGCACATTTGGGGATGGATTTTATTTAGAATTTTCACTATTAAAAGTGGTACAGAAGTCTGGAGGATGGTCATGAGGTTTTGTGATGCCATAAAGTGAAGAGGTATTGCCAATATCCAGCAGGATCAGACTATCGTATGAGAAGCATGGGCTTACTTTGAGAATTACAATGCTAAATAGAAATCGGTGAATATTACCAGTAAAATGTGCAAGTGTTTTTGAAATAAGCCAGGGATTCATTAGCCGAACACAACAGACACACCAGAAGATGTGTACGTGCTAACCTAAGGCTGAGAAGAATCAGGACCACTAGCTGATTGCGGGACCACCCCATAATGCAGAAGTTGAAGAAGGCACAAGTGATCTTAGGACGCGTGAGGTGAGCTATTTCTGAGAGAGGGGGAGGGAGGCAATCCTTGGCGCCCGCCGAGCAATTGCACTCACCTGTGCTCAGGGAAGCGAGCTGCCCTGAAACAGAGGAGGGCTGCTTGGTTGATGGGGAGTCAGAGACTCTGCTTTGTGAGAGAATTTAAAATAAATTCTCAAGAAGACTGAAAGGGAATGTCATGGTAAATACACCGTGTGTTCAAATCAAACTGGGAGTGAGAAGAAATATTTTAGCCACCAGAAGTGCACGACTGGAACAGCCCTCCTAGTGCAATAGTGCAAGCAAGATGCTAGCAGCTTTTGAGATGGAGCTTAAAGAATGGAAGCTGTCTGGCATGAAGGGGACTCAGTAACCCAGATGTTCCTGTCCCCCAGCAGTCAGCCAGGACCCCCAGCTCCACTGCGGGTCCAGGAGGGCAAGGCACAGGCTGGGACCCCAGCTCTGACCGCAGCCATGTTGCCAGCAGCCCTGTGCCCAGCCCAGGCCCCGCAGAGCCTGGTGGGGCTGTCTAGATGGACTCCAGACCTGCCACCTTCCCACACTGCCTCCAGTGATTGCCAGGGGGTTGGCAGTGCTGTCACTGTCACCACCATGGCCCTGATTGGGGGCTGCCGGCCTGTACCCTGTACACAGGCCTGGCCTGTGGGTGGGTGGCCTGCAGCTCCTGGCTTGTTCTGAAGCGGGCAGCCCCACTCCGGCTACTCCCTGGAAATTCCCCTCCATCCTTAGGGGTACCCTCCTAGAACAAGGCAAACATGTGGTGATCGTGTAATCCGAGGACTGTTAAAGAGCCTGTGATAGTATTGATCCAGGTCTTGATATCCTAATAAAATGATAATTACTAAGTAATTATGCACTGGTTGTGCATGGTTGTCTGTAATGCACTGGCTGTAATTTCTTCAGTGGCTTCATGGCCTTTCCAAAGAGATCAATATCAGTGTACATATTTTCTGGTTGGAGAAACAGCAGCCAGGTACTCAGAGGCCACCCAGAAAAGTGGGGGCAGAGACTGAAGCAGAACTGAGCTCTTCCCAAATCTGCTTGGGGTCTGTCCAACATCTGCTTAGAGAGACCTCAGAAAAACTGCATTTCTTATGGTGGTGTCTTTTACACTGAGTAAAAACCAGGCCTAGGGACTACACTAATGCTTTCCCCAGTACCTAAAATGCTAAATAACCTGTCGGTGACAACAGATTTAAGTCTAAAAGATGCCCATTTTTGATGGCAATGCCTAGAATGCAAGAACAATAATAGTTGTGTTCATTGTAGTACTGAAAATATCTTTTTAAAAGTTTAGAACAATTAGTCATTGCTCTAATGGCCAAATTGGCCTGGATGGTCCCAGCAAAAGAAGCTTGTCCCTGTATTTGGTAGAAACTTTTTTGAATGCTCATTTCTCTTGCATTTTCTTGAAGGCAACAGTTTTTTCTGTCTCTTCCACTCAGGCAATTAACTCTTTTCCAGTGCTGTGATTGAGGACTGTGAAATCCTGCGTCAGATCCTGTGACTGGAAACAGGCATCTCTCCTGTTGAGCGACACAACGTGTCATCTATATCTTGCATGCAGTTAAAAGTAAGAGCTACATCCATTAACATGCTTGTTGATGCCAGAGATGCTTCCCTTGCAATATGATTCAGTGTTGGGGAGTACATCCCCTGAATTGCACTTTTTTTTTAAAATCTGGTCACAACATATTGTACAAGGACTCAGTTGATTAAGTTTTCCATTTCTTTTAATGGACCAAATATCAGATAGTTTGGTAATTTGGAATGGCTTATGCCAGCTGAGAATCTGTCTCTGTCTCTCCTAATAACATCTAACCTCAGTTCACTCTGGTACTCAAAATGCTCCACATGGATTGTCTTGGAAGTTATTACAAGGTGAATAGGCTCCTAACATACAGTTATGCAAGACAAATGCCGTACTTACTGAATTTTTCTGGCTGAGCTTGATGCCTCTGAAAACCAACAAGATAGAAGTGTTGACAAAGTCTTTAAATACAGAATTGTAATAGAGGTCTTACACAAAATATGTTAGCATGTATATGAGAAGATTGAATAAAATTGTAGCTTTTCTCCAGATGAAAGTCAAATCCTGTAAAGGGAAAATCAAGGTCTTTGTACTGAAGTACGGCATCCAGGGCAACTTTTTCAGATGTATGGCATGCTTTACCTAGAACAGGCTTGGCTAAATCCTTCTGTCTGCTTACGTGGCATAAAGTGAATTAAAAATAACTGGAGCAACCAGCAGACGTTTGCCGGCTGCAAGGGGATCCTCTGCCTGCAGAAACATCGTGGCAATATGGAACTATCTTGTGCATTGGTCACATTTTCACCCTTGAAATAAATGAGACCCATTTGCCATATGTGGACAGTGACTGGGGTGGGGGGCAGCGGAGCAGGCTGACACTGAGGTATGTTTGCTGAAGCTCTTCATTTGGTGAAAAAATAAAAAGACCTACTTCTAAATACAGATCTCCTGGGAT
Source organism: Nipponia nippon (assembly GCF_047370975.1). Classification (NCBI taxonomy): domain Eukaryota; kingdom Metazoa; phylum Chordata; class Aves; order Pelecaniformes; family Threskiornithidae; genus Nipponia; species Nipponia nippon. Next base: position 40,704,294 of record NW_028262347.1, on the reverse strand, counting down.
TAAAGAATTACAATCAGCTTTTTTTTTTTTTTTTTTTCCAGCCCTTCTCTCCACCATCTCCAAATATAGATCAGCTAGAGTGGAAAATCTAACTCTTAGTGCAAATGTATTCAGTACACAAAATTGGTATGTGCCTATATATTGGTAGGTTAACCACTTTATATGCTGTACTGGGTCTTTTAGACGTATGTACTCAGACAGCTATTTATATGCTGGGATTTTTCACATAATTTAGGGGTATGCAAGCTCATACTGCTAGTTTAAAAATGTAAATCCATTTATATAAACATGTGCAACAAATAGGGAATTCTGTACATGTGACAGCACTGAAACCATGAATGAACCGAGATGAACAAAGTTAAGTCTGATAGTGCATAAGCTCATTAGAATTCTAGACAATAAGCACCAGAGACTTTAAAATGAAAAAAGGAAATGTTTATGTTGGATGATCTTGAAAGTATATAACAATACCAGCAATGTCAGTTCCTTCATTCTGTAGTCACCATGGACATCCCAAATTCCCTATGAATATCCAGCCATGTCCCATTTTAAAACAAACTGACCTTCCCATAATTATTCCTTTTAACTATTAGTATGTGTTGTTGAACATACACACACTTGCATTTATATGTAGACAGATGTCTATGATCTATGCTTCCCTTGTGCTGATGATTTAAACCAGAAATATTTAAATTCAAATGTGTTTGTCTCCTTTGTTAAAATAGTTTGCTACTTGAATATCTGAATGTTGTGATTTTTAAGAAACTGTATGAAATTAAAACATCACGTAGCCACACCTGATGTCTGATGAACAAAGATTGTGTTTTTATGTACAAAGAATTTTTGTGATGTCACTGATATGACATGACTTGGTTACAACAATTTTGGGGAGTGGCCTTATAGTTCTCATTCAATACATTAAAACTTCAAAAGAAACTAGGAGGCATTTGGGATGAATGACACTACAGGAGCAAGTTTTCTCAGATGTCATTTACCCTCAGGTGCCATTTTGCTGGCATAGACGGTGATTTGGATTATCATTACCTTGCAGCATGTAAATACTGAAATTGTAATTTGCAAAAAAATTATTTTTTCTCGTAGGATTAACGTAAGAATAATATTAAAGATGGAGGAAGGAGTAGGTTATCTGGTGTGCTCCTACTCCCTTGCATTTGGAAATTTCTTAGTTTTCTTATATCGAAAGCATTTGTGGCATGTTTTTTACAAAGGGTAAGTGGTGGACAAAGAGTCTGAATGAGGAAGTAAGACAGGGCACAGAGGAGCCTAGGGAGAAAGCTAAGGTCCAGAAAGTCTAGCATGAAACCCATTTGCTTGTTGAAATAACTGCTATTTGCAGCTGAGAATGCTCATCAAGTTCCAAATATTTGGCTGCGGTTCTCTTTCCATAAACATTGGAGTCACATCATACATGTCTACAGGGTTCAGCCACACCTCTTCTGCCTTTGCCTCAGAATCCCTGCCTCTAGTGGTGCAGCCAACACAACAGTCCAGAACACTCTCCTTGTCGTTCCTAATTCGTCCTTTTAAAGTTTGTTTTGGGGCAGCAACAGGCAAAGTCTTTCCCCCACCTCCCTCCAATTCAGGGTCGCTGATCTCTTTGGACATTGGCAGACCAGGTTTTTCTTACGCTTCACGAGACCTTAACCTACGTGTTGACAGAAATAGCTGGTGATGTTTTAACTTTCAAGAAGAGTTTGAAGCGTTAGGGGCTATCTCCACCCTGTTGACCTATTTAGCCTAAACAGATTGCCAGAGCTTTGGGGATGCCAAAGGTTGCGCTAGCTAGTTCCATTTGGGTCTCCCACCCAAACAAAAGGGTGGAGAATTCCAGATGCAGTGTGATTCAGGAAGGCCAAAAACCCTGTAAGACTCCATGAAAAATATTTATTTTTCATTTTTTAAGCCAATCCAGAAGAATCAGCACATCCTTTTTGCCTTTAACTCAGGCGCGAGAGAAATTTGAATCACCACTGAAGGTGGAAATTCTGTGTACCTCATCTTATTGTTGTGTTTTTAAGCTGAACCACAGTGGAGTGTTTTGGTTAAAACACAGGTCAGTCTACCACTTGGGATGTTTTGGTTGTTTGCATTTATATGTGCATGGTAAAATGTAGTGACAACTCTTTGCCTGTGTGTTGACAATGTATGTGCAGGTAAGGTTATTTGTAGTTACTGTGTGAAAAGCAAATCCTGGGCGGTACCTGCCTGTACTGATAGCAAGAGAGTCTTCTGACTTCTCTGCATTTTAGGTGTAACATACATATAAAACTCAGCTTGTCATTGCTGCTAACTGACAGGCTTTGCCAAAATGGACTCCTCTCATGCTTTCCCCGATACCCGTTGGAGGAATCCTAGGAAACATTTCATTATGCCATAGATATCCTGAACAGCAGTACAGCAAAAAACTTTCTCCCGTGCGTAGCAGAGGTGGTAGCTACAAATTACCTATCGGGGTTTTTCCTTATTCAGACTTGTACTGGTTTTGGCTGGGATAGAGTTAAATTTCTTCATGGTAGCTTGTATGGGTCTATGTTTTTGATTCGTGATGAAAACAGTGTTGATAACACACTGATGTTTTATTAATTTCTGAAGGGTGCTTACACAGGGACAAGGCCTTTTCTGCTTCTCACACCACCCTGCCAGCGAGTAGGCTCGGGGTGCAGAAGAAGCTGGGATGGGGACATGGCTGGGACAGCTGACCCCAACTGACCGAAGGGATATCCCAGACCACATGACATCGTGCTCAGCAATAAACGCTGGGGGAGTGGAGGTTGATGGGGGCTGATGTTGCTTGGGGACTGGCTAAGCATCAGTCGTTTGGTGGTGAGCAATTGTTTTCTTTTGCATCACTTGTTTTTCTTGGTTGTCAATTTTTCCCCTCCATTTTTAAAAATAATTAAACTGTCTTTATCTCAACCCACGAGTTTTCTCACGTTTACCCTTCTCATTCTCTCCCCAGCCTCGCTGGAGAGGAGTGAGCAAGCGGCTGTATGGTGCTTAGCTGCCTACCAGGATTAAACCACGACAAGATTTGAGCTGCCACATAAGCCTATCTGCCTCTCTTCCGAATCCCTGGAAATCATAGTTCAGAACATGGTTTGGGTACTTGTCATGCATGTGCATCTATGGTTCTTAATGGGCCTTGTTTCTGCTCTGCTGCACTCCTAACCAGTTTTATTCCAATAGTAGTGGAGAAAAAGAATAGAGAAAGTGGATGAAAGTCATCTGACTAAATATAAACTTCTACAATAAAAATAATCACTTTTGGATCCCTTTGTAGTCAATGGAGAGAAACAAACATTTGTAGAGTATGATTCATCTCATTCCGAGGTAGAGTATGATTCATCTCATTCCGAGGTAGGTGTCTAAACTAGTTTGGATGACTCATGTACTAAAAATGCTTGATTCTCTACATAATGAGAGCTGCTGGTGACAACTCCAGGTGTACGTTTCTTCACTTTAGAAACCTTTATCCAAAGGGAGATGAAGTGAATCTCACCTAAGGAGATCTTAAGAACAGATAAACCACCACATAAGGCCAGACCATCTAGCTTAGTACCACCAATGACTGACGCCCAAGACAACATACTTGAAGAATAATGCAAGACCAAGGCAAGTAATATCTTTCCTCATTATACTCTCCCAGCTTCTGGTAGTCAGCAGATTACAGTCTCCATGTGCCAGAGGTTTCCCCCCCGCAATCATTGCTTATTGTAGCTATTAGTGTTGTCTTCTATGCATTTGCCTAGGCCAGTGAATTAATGTACCCCACTAACCCTCTCCATCACACTCTCCTCTGAGACTTCAGGATTCTTGTCCAGGACTGAGTGTCCTACTAGTCCTAATCTGTCCATGTATGGAAACTGCTTCAATCTAATCACTCTGATGCTTTTCTCTATACTGTCTCTATTTCTATTATATCCTCTGGGAACCAGAACTGCACGTTCTATTCAACACATAGGTACTGTTTGGATCATATTGATGTATTTTGTTCTCAATTACCTTCCTAATATTTCCTAACGTTCTAGCTGTCTTTTTGATCACTACTGAGCATTACGCTATTTTTGTAGGTAATTATGCACCATCGCTCCAGAACTGGTTTCCTTAACAGTGAGAATTAATAAATTAATGAACCATAAGGTACTTTTTCCTGTGTGCATTGCTTTACACTTGTCAATAGTAAGCTTCAAATTCCATTTTCTCTCTTAGCCCTAGAATATTCTGAAATTCTTCTGCAATTCTTTGTGTTTATCTTGATTATGGCTACTCTGTTTTATTTTATATGATCTGCAAGTATTGCTGCCTTCTTGTCATCCCATTCCTGTGTAAATGCATTAAACAGAATGGATTCCAGAATAGATTAACATAGGACAACAGAGAGATACTCCTATAAAAAGTGACCTCTTAGCCTCAGTCTTTGCTTTGTATATTTTAAGCAGTTGTTTGTCCTATAACAGCTTAGTTTTTTAAAAGTTTCTTTGATAGAGGATCTCACCAAAATCTGTTAAATTTTATGGTGAGTCTTTCCAAGTTAGTTAGAGACTAAAAAGGGTGTTCACCACAGAGAGAGAAAGTGAACTGTGAAATATACGTTGTATTAGCAGAGAACTGGGGTATTAGGTAGTGGAGGAAAAGCATGGAAGATCATTTTGTAATAAATAACAAAGGGATTCTGTGGAAAAGGGAAAGAATGGAAAAAAAGATAATTGCTTTCGTCATACAATAAATTAGTTTAAATATATTCCGATTCTAGTACTTGGAAAGAGGAGGAATCTTCCCTCTCCCTCTGTTTCAAGCCTGCTGCTTTAGGGTCTGCCTGCTTCTAATGTGAAGCTGTAGCACACCATGCAGAGTATAAATATGGATTCCTTCAGAGGTCTGATGACATTTTGTTGGAAGACACAAACACGTTTCTTGCAGATTTGTGATCTGCAAGAATTCCGTGTGTGCCAGTACATTGGGGACCATGCCATAGATCACAGTTCAAAATTGCCAGTTCACTCTATTTATTTACCTGGGTTAATAGAAACAAAAGAATATTGAACTGCAATTAAGCTGAACTTGGAAAAGGATTTATGAAACCTTGTCAACTGTGTTATCCAACACAATACCATTTGTGGGAGAACAAAGATTGTTCATTTAGAATATGTTGAAACCATAAGTGAAATCACCTTACAAATATTTTTCTCCTTGAACGGATAACATCTGACAGACGGGAAAGCAATGCCTAACCCACTATTAACCATTACCAGGTTACCATTATAGTTAATTAGCAAGGCATTACCCATAATCCTCTGAAGACAATCGCGTTCTGGCTGTCACCCAGGCCTGCTGCAGTATAGGCTCACTGACTCCAGAAGGCTGACAAGAGTTTTTTCCTGCAAGAAGTATGTTGTGAAAGAAGCCTGGTGAAGGTGAAACATGTGTTGTTACTTCAGCTTTAGGAGACCAATCTGATCACATTTGCTGGCAGTACTTCTGATGTTCATTTCAATGTCAGGGAAATTTCTGCATCAATTTTCAAAACATAACTCTATATACTAATTGCTTTTTCTCTTTGGCAGATACCTAACTTTAACTAGGAACTAATTTGAAACCTGTGCCCTTGTTGAGACCTCATCAATAGATCGTGAAAATCAGGTCACAGTTTGAAAAACTGCAAGGTTTTTTCACTCTATGAAAAGAAGAGTTTAACATCTTTAAAGATCTGGATGATGGGGCAGAGTTTACCCTCACTAAGTTTGCTGATGACATAAAACTGGGAGGAATGGCTGATACACCAGAGAGTCTTATTGGACTTCTCTACCAGGATGGCCTGACAGGGATGCTAAGCATGTTTATGCGAGAGATGTGTGTTTCCTTTTTGGACTGTGACAATATGGCCCACTTCCTGACCTGGAAGATGCCAGCCTTACTGTGGCAGCAGCCCATTCAACTGCTGAAATGAGTGAAGTGCCATGCTTTAATCCATAATGACATATCTTGGTCGCTAAAAAGGAGAGTCAGAGGCCTTCAAAGTGGTAGCTCTCAGGTAGCTGACTGGCATGTGGATGGACCATGTAGTAAGCGTGTCACTGGACTGTCAGACCTTTATCACACACAACCTGAGAGCAGTCCAGCAAATATCAACTCTGACCACTTCAGACAGTAAAGGAACATGAACAGGGATTGCTAAGGTTCTGTTCCTTACAGGATTTCTCACTCATGGTCAGAAGCTATTTCTGATGCACATTCTGGTATTTAAGCCCCCACATTTTCGACATAAATTTTCAATTAACTTTGAAAAGAATTCTTGCTTTTCCATTCCTTTCATACTTTTGACGCATACTTTTGTTTTAATAATATTCTAGCTGGTGGTGCCAGAAGAAGTGAAGATCAGAAAGAAAAACATATGTCATTACTCAGCAGTCTCAGTGCTCAACCAGGCTGTGTTCTCCATAACCTGCATTCAGTGCTTTGCTCACTGAAACACCAGTGTGCAGACTGCGTAGTCCAGAATCCATGTTGCATTATAGGATCTGTGTTAGCGGGGTATTGGAAAAGAAGACCTCATGTGACAGTCACTGCACAGGGCATGGTGGCTTAGCACTTCCCATTTGTGGAACAAAATTTATTAAAAAGAGAGTATATATGTGTATGGGCTCATTCACCTGGTTTTCTTCCCGTCCTGTCTGCCAGTGTCTAGAGGCAACAGAAAGACCAAGGTTTCATGGCTTTACTAGTGACAAAGGACCCCTCTGTGAATTTTGTTGTTGGGCTGCTGATGAGTTTGCACTCCGCATCAGTTCATGGTTCAGGAATGGTGTGGGACAAAAATGGAGCATGTGAGAGAAGACTGCCCCAGTAAACTAAGTAGCCTTGGAGAGATGTGCGTAAGCTCACCTGGGGTTCAGAACCTAGACACCTCCTCACCAAAGCACACTGAGAGTCTTCATCTGGAGAGCAGGACCTACTAAAAATGTACTGACAAAGGCATTCCTCACAAAATTTGTCTGTGGTTGCCACCTTCATTATAAAGCTAGAGCATAAAGACACTCTCCCCATCCTCCTCTATATAATAATCTAATGGTGTGAGCCTTCAGCCTGGAGGTGTAGGACATCTGGATTCAGGCCCTATTCATCTTAAGGACATGCAGATTCAGATGTCCCACTAGAGTGCCTTGGTTGTGGGGAGCACAGGGAGGTGATCTTAGTCCATTTTTGTCAAAGTAAATGCAAAAAAAGGAGCCAAGATTCATTTGGCCACAAAAAAAGAGGGAGATCTGGGCAATTACCTGAAGGAAGGGAGTCCTGGATCTTTACTTTCAGACAACTGTTCCTGTATATTATACCAAGATGTCACTGGATAAAATGAACTGAATTGAAAAAAAAAAAACCAAAACAAACCCTTTTCAGGGGCCTAAGTCTTTTTGTATGTAACCATAGGTCCTTTCATTGCTAACTTTTATGGCGCTATATCGCTTTGATGACCCTGCTGTGAATTCCCTGCAATTTACTGTAGCAAGCATGGTGGCCTGTTACTATAGCTTTCCTTCTGAGAACAATGACAGGACTGTAAGCTGCGCATGTACATGCAGAATATGTGGCGCACATTTTAACCTCACTTCCCGGAGCAGAGGTATTATTCTCACTTTGGCTTGCTTAGTAAGTTCACTAAGAGGTGGGAGACGAATAATGGAATCCTGGAGATCTGGCTCATGACATACAGCTGTGTGCCGTGAGTAAAGCCCCCTTTGGAGGTATCATTTGGGGCCAATTTCTTTATTTTGCAGTCAGGCAAAACTCCCATTGACGTCAGTGGGAATTTTTCTTCAATAAAAAATGGGGACTCAGGTTTGGCCCTGATTTTTTTGTCAGCTTGGGCCACTTCAGATAGTGCCAGTATTCTGAACACCCATTGGTGGGCAGAAAGGTTCTATGATGTACCTAAGATACCCTCAGGTTGGCATAAAAAAGGAAAAACAAGGAAAAAAACCTCATCAGCCAGCTTTTTTTCAGTATTCCCAAACGTATCTTGTATGAATAGTTGGACCCCCTCAGATGCATAAGGATAGTAGGTATTTTGAATTTAATCTTTCAAAAATACTTTTTAGATCAGACATCTGGTAATAGCTTGTAAACAGAAATGTTAATAAAAATGCATGATATTCAGGGATATTCACAATGTGAACTGCTTACTCCACCCCAAGCTTAGGAAAAGTAAATGTTATCCATTTTCACATAATTTTTTTAGCCAAAGTCTTTTAAGCATATAACTTTACAGCTTTCATAAAAAGGGCATAAAAATGAAAAATGTGTTTTGCAATGAATCTGCCACTGATACGAGTGTTCAATTAAATGGACCGTGCAAGAAAGGAGGAAAGATTTGCTACTGGGATATTGCCAATGATATCCTTTGACACTTCTATGGTCTCATGTGTTCCTGATCAAGCAGCACAGAGCACTGGAAAATCCCAAACCAATAAGCTTGAAACCAGAGCAGTCCGCATACATTTGATATGCAGTCAGAAGAGGCTGATTTGAAATGATTGGCACTGAACTATGGCCTTTCTATTAACTTAGCTTAAACCCTTTTTGCCCTTTTGTTGACACAGAACTTCACCAACTCTATTTATACCCTGGAAAACTGCATGTTTCTGCTTAGACAACAGATTCAAACTGTGTTTTCACTAGTGGCAGCCATTTGGAATTCTTTCCCACCACACTGTATCCCATTTCATTTAAAATCTTCTCTTCTGGACGCATACAAGATTCATATTTCTGTAAAATCTAGTTACCAAATTTGGTAATTTATCATTGACATTACCCAGTGAAATATGTAACTGGTTTTAGTCTAGTTCCTAAATTTGTGTATTTTGTTCCCATCACCGAAATTTCAGCATTCCTGATGCAGTTTGGTATGGTTTCCAGTGTAAGATCCAGGTCGCCATGCATGTTGTACTGCAGGTGCAGAGACAAGAGGGTCAACTCTGCTGTCTTGTCATTTCTCTCCAGCTCTGTCCCTCTCTCCTATGACCCCAGGATGCCTGTCCTGTGCACCTGCTTTGAGGACAGATGACCATGAAATAAGGACCAGTAGTTGATCCATCTTGGCCGTTGTTTAAACCCTTAGTAGCCGATGGATGCCGAGATTGTCACAGGTAGTAGAGTTGCCTCCCACGTTCGTGGTGCAGGTTCCTAGGAGGAGTAAGGAAGGGAAATTCCAGGGAAGAAAAGACAGGATGTCTTCTGGTGGCAGAAAGCCTGCCTGCAATCTGACCTGGGAACCAATGTTGGGTTCCCATGGTTTCTCTACCTGTGATCTTTTGATTTTGGTGCAACCTCCTGAACACCAGATACTGAGAGCGCCATTGGTTTTGGGAGGCATCTTCTCTGCTGTTTCCTCACTGGGACAGCAACCACTCATTCTGACTGAAGAAAGAAAAGGAAACCCTATGAAAAGGGTACATAAATGTTTCCATCTTCTACTCTGTCATGCACTCATACACATCGAAAAATGCATTTAGAGCATAGTGGGAGCTCTTAACAAAGAAAGTGTGCAAACCAGAATGTCACAGAGACTGTTTTTCCTTGTAAAGCTAAAAAGTGGATGTGCATCATGAATATATTTGCATTCTTGCCACTCACTGGCTTACCTTCCATAAAGCTGAGGTCTTCCTTTTCCAGTGCTACAAATCTGGCACCACTCATAATGATTAAATTCTCTTAAAGAAAAATAAGAAAGAGAGAAAAAGAATTATTTTGTTGTGGCCAAGGAATGCACAAACTACTGGAAGAAGAATTTTATAACTGCTTAACACAACATAACAGAGAGGTTATGCCAGTCTTCAGGATAAAAAAAAATCTCATGAGGAAGTCAGCTTCTTACTTGCTGTCTCATGTAATTGCATTCTCATCTGTGCAGATGCCGTTTAGTTCTAAGTATAAAACTACTATATCAGATTTATTTTTCATATGCAAGAAACCCTGTTGCCATCAGTTCAAGATTCATCTGTTGTGATTGAGTTTGTTTTCTTGTGCATGAGGAAAGATATGTAGCTCATTTCTCAAATGACATGTAAAGGACCTGCCACTAGTCTTCCAAACACATCCAATTCAGATATATCTTGGCCTTTGTTGGTGAAGAATGCAGTTGTTCAAGATCTGGCTCTCTTCATGGCAAGGTGCTAAAGTTCCACCTTCAGCTGCATTGACCACTGCATTCCCAGCAGGCACATCTGACCGCCTGCCCTGCATATGGACAGTTGATCCCTACAGTGGAGAAAATGGGACAGGTCTCAATCTCAGGGCCAAGCGCCATGGCACCCCTTTGATCACTAAACGCGTTTCCTCCTCAGAACAGGACAAACTTGTCCATGCTCCTCCTGGGAAAAGTCTTCGCCCTGTTATTGCCCTGTAGAGTATTAATTGTCTCATGTCAAAACTGGGGTGTATTCTAACAATTATATTTAACAGATGATCCTGGGAAATTGTTCACACTTCTGTCCTGACTGTAACCTTTTTACTAGCATAATCAGTCCAAAATATCTAAAATCCGCCCCATTAGGCCTGGAACACTAAGGAGTAGGCTTGAATTGGTTTGCACGGGAAGCACAAATTTTAGTGTGTTATGAGTTCTCGTTGGTCTCTCTGACTTAAATTGAAGTCTCACTGAATATTGCCATTCAGTGGTAATTTGGGAACAGAGGAAAAATGCTGAAGACAAGGAAGCACGCCATTAAGAAATAAACTCAAGCCTTTGAAAATGTCGAATAAACATATCTATGTAACTTTTAAAACAAATGATGGACATCTTTCTAGACTGCTGGAATAACATTATCCCTCCATTTTTTTTCCATAACTTTATTCCCTTGTCTAACCAGGAATAATTCAGTGCAGCTGAAATTCGGGAGCTGAAATGAAATGCAACTGGGACTAATCCCAGTAAAGTTTATTGCCTCATGCCAGCCAATGACTTCAGTACAATGAGTCATTTTAATTGCATCATGAGTGTCCAAAACACCTTCTGTTTCACTGACCTCTTGGAAAAGTGAAGGCTTCTTGTTGGGATAAGTCTTTTTTATTTCTTTCCTTGTTACAGTGTGTGTATGTTTGTGTATGAGATGCATAGAGGACTATAAAGAACTGGATCATCAAACTGCAGACAAAACAGTGGTGTTCAGAACAAAGCAAGATGACTGGCAAACGTACAACCCTTTATGATTCCTTTCCAGTCCAAGGGGGGAAATAAACAAAGAGGGCATTAAAATCTAAAAGAAAAACTAGTTATGTTTTGCATATTGCTGCATGGGCACCTTCAGAAATGAAAATTTGGCATTCTCACATTTGTTGAAGCAAAGAGAAAATACAAATCTGTATTTGCAACTGTATTATTTTTTCCTTAATTATTTCAGACCTTTCATCTATTGTATCATTAACTTCTTTACAGAGAAAAACAAACAATCCAATAATATAATTTGTGCAATTTCATGGTTCTAATTTCCTTTCTTGTGAAGTGGTGAAAAAGAGTGTGTTTATTCTATTTTGGTTACAGAGCATTTTGGCAAAAACTTAATTTTGGAATAATTTCCTTGACATTTGACTTACCAGTGTAAAGGAGAATGAAGAAGGAGAAAGAGAAATTTCCATCTGGAATCTTTCCATTTGGTGCTACCACTTATTCTGTGGCAATCAGCAGCTATTCAAAACCCTCATCAGATACAACCAGTGAATGGTATTTGCATGTTAATACATATTTTATTTTATTTTATTTTGTTTATTACAAACAGTGTGGTTTACACACAAGTTTAAGGTAACAGTTCACAGTGATTTTAAGAAATGTTGCTTGATAAATAATCTAAAAATGTTCCTAATCTGCATGAGACCTAGGCTTTAGGAAATGAAAAGAACTTCAAGAGGTCACCTATTCTGAAGAAGAGCTTTGCAGGATCAGGATCAGGGCAAAAGCGTTCCTGGATTTCCTTCTCAGCAGAAGATAATGTTTCAGGGAATCATCACTGGGGAAAAACCATGCATGGTACATGGATACGCAAAATTCCTGCACAATACTTCTGTATCACGTTAAATCCCACATTAGCCCAGTATAATGTGTGCAATGTATAGGCTCGAGTAGGCCTCTGCACAGTTAAAATAGATTTATAGAGCAGTGTTTTCTTTACTTGTCAGGAGAGTTGTTGAAAAAAGTATCGCATAATAGCAGGAAGTGGGAATAAAGTGGGAATGTGGTTGCATGTAAAGATAGAAACCCCTAGTAAACACCGTACTCTGAGACTGAAAGACTATGGACTTGTTATTAAGCCCATTAAAGTTAACAGGAGCAGTTCTGACCACGAGTGCAATTCACATACAGACTTGAGCTCATGAACAAGTTTGCATAAAACAAGAGCAAACCTGAAACCTTGCAAAAAAAAACTTGAACAGAACCAAGCCTTTTCCTGAGGGTTGGAAAAGATTTGATTAATTGCTTAATTTTCACATTCTTCATTTTTTCCATTTTCAGCTGGGAGAAAAAGTGGACAAGAGAGTATTTTGTGGTATTTTTACTGGCCTGACTGAAGCTGAAGAGGTATTAGAGGTAATCTCATGAGAAAGTTTGACCTTGCAAGATTTCCGAATGATTTGGAGAGCCAAAAGATTCAGATACATTTGGATAGGCTTTGAACAAACACCCAAACTTCTGCATGCTTGTCTGAACTGAGGATCCAAATGTTTTGATATGCCCTCCTTCCTCTCCTTGACAAACACACATGTATATTCTGCGCATATTTGCATGCATTATTTGTGAATCTTGGGAAAATATGGGTACATTTAGGCTCTTGTCAGAGGGGTTTCTGGGCTGAAGTGCTAATTCATTACTGGAAATAAAAGCTGATATAAAACATAAGTGCTAAGTACTCCAGAAAGTACATTATGAAAAATTGTTGAGCTATATGCAGTCTTCAGTCTCATTAGGAAGTGAGAAAGAGATGGCATGGAAAAAATTAACTTGTCAACATAGCCATATATAATTTTCAAAGAGCACAATGTGAACACAAGATGTTGCACTGACCATTCAAATGCATCAGAAAGCTGTGAATTATTTCAGAGATTTATTGATTTAATTACTGATCATAACACAATATGTTTGTTCTAAAGTAATTCTATAAAATGGAAAAACATGATGTATTTATGCAGCTCTTGGACAGAAAAGCAGATCCTTTGAAACTGGTGAGTGATGGACTGCATGTGAATCATGCATTTACTATGCAAAGCTTTAAAAAAGTTTCTATAGAGAAGAGCAGCATCAACAGGGCATGTTAAAAGTTAGAGATCCCAAGGAGATCTTTTTGACCTCAGAGTAGCTGAAGATTTCTCTATCATTTTAGTCATCACTGGAATCTGAAACAGCAAGGGAGCACACTGACCAGGAAGATGATTTAGCATGGGAAAAAAATTGGCGCTTTTCAGCCTTGCACACAGACAGCACCTAAAATTAACTACCCTGCAAAACTCGTACTGAGATGGAGGGAGCCTGAAGAAAATTACCTGATGCTTCTATCTGAATATTTGCCAGCATTTCAATATTTAAACACCCTGATCAGAAAAACTCATTAGAGTTAAGCACAAGCTAAAGTCTCCTGAAGCAGTTCACATGCTGAAGGTTATGCATGTGCTTAAGTGCTGCCCTGGGGCAGGTCTGCATAGATATGGAAGCCAGTGTATTGGAGCAGTACTAGGAAACAGGAGCAAACAGACGTATAATTATGGATAAGGAGCAAACAAAGCAAATAGCCCCAACATAGTGGAAGAGAAGTCACAATGATTAAATTCACTGTCTTACGATGGATCCCTTTGTCTAAGGCAGATTTTCCTCCTCAGGACATGCTGCTGAAAAGCCTTGGTTGGGTGGTCCAAAGAACCCACAAGGCACGTGAGAGGTCTTTTTGCCGTAACAGCCCAACATAGTTTACACGTATATTTAAACAATACCTGCAATCCAGAAATTTCAAAGGTTTTGATTTTCAGGGACTTGGTTCATCCAGAATGGGGCCAGAGTAAGCTTGTGTGTGCTCACTGTGGGCAGTCAGGGTACAAGGCCCGGTGAAATGGGAAGTCAAGTAAGGGAATTAAACTTAGTGTTTTAGACTAAAAAGTATCACCTCCTATAAGGGACGGGGAACGAACTTACCAAAGCCACAAGGATTCCTGTCTACCTGACTTTTGGTCCATGTTCTACATGCAGAGAGATGAAATTAAACATAAATAAATGTAATTTCTTTGGGACAAAATTTAATTTTCCAGGCTGTCCACTGGAAAAATTAACCTCTAAACTAAATCTCTGGGATTTAATTCAGGCCTGATTTTTATTGGTCCTTAAGGAATAGAAGTTAGTAACATCTAAAATAGTGTAACCTACATCTCCCTCAGAGCTGGAATAAACAGAAATTTTAATGATCTATAAAGTTTTATGAGTGACTGAACTTTAGTCAGCAGCGTTTCAGCGGGATTTCTAGAAACATCAAAAGAATAAAAAATCCAAATATAACACCATTCCACTTTGGTGGCTAAGAGTTAATAAAGTTAAAACCTCTTCCATACTCTGTCATTTAACTCCATATCATAACTCTTGTTACACTAAGGTTCATTGCCAAGAATTCATAGTAGTAGAAGCAGCAAATGAAAAATGGCCAGAAAGACCACAGTTTTGTTAGGCAAAATAGTTTGGGTACAAGATTTTGGCCGCTGTGAAAGAAGGGGAGGTGGCCAAAACTACTTGAGTATAACAACCTCCCCATATTCTGCAATTATATAACAATGAGTCTAGTCATTAATATCCATTAGCTGTTTCAAAGTCCTCAGCAATCCAGTCCTATGATGCCTCCCGGAGTGCATCAAGCCAACAGCCTAAAGAGGTTCCCAAGACCTAAGCAAGCAGAATAATAATGATAGCTGGGAATAAACACCTTTGTTCAGTAAAATTAATCATTGCAATGCTAGAGTCTGTGACCAGGTCATTACCTAAAAGGCAGGTCCTGATTGTGGCAGCTGAGCAACCATAATGGAAAAGCTCATACGCAGAGGGCATGAAGCAGTTCCTTCATTATGGGTAACTAGGCCAAGGGAGCGAGCCCTTACGAGTGACAAGCTGAGCTGGAACTGGCCACCATGTTGCTAGTTTAAGCAGGAATACTACTATGGCTATAGGATACTATCTAGGGGTGACATTCACTGACTGGCAGAAGAAGAAACGAGAAGAGAAAGAGGATAACTCTGTGTAAGGCAGAGAAAGCAGATGAAAAAGCAGGACAATCTGAGGCTAACACAGCACTGCCCCAGAAACTGAGCTTTTCTTGCTGGGAAGAGATGCAGTTATATGGAAACCCTTGCTCTGTAGTTGGGCGTAGCAGTGCTAACCACGCACAGCCTCTGCTGCAGCCATTATTAGGCTTGAGGCCTCAAAGACATACCTGCAGAGCTGGGGGAAGGAGGTTGTCTAGTTTCTATAAGGTACCTGACTTGCTACTGATTTCCATGGGAGGTTAGGCATCTAAACCTTGTTAGACACCTAATACCTTTCATGGACCTGGCCCCCTATCCTCACAAAAACAAGGTGATTTGGATTCCTTAGTAACAATTCCAAAGAGAGATTCCTCACGGTCACTACTACGACTTCTATAAGTAGCAAGGGTTCCCGTGTGGTGTGCAGGTCGGAGGCAGATAGCAAAGGATACAATTCCTCTCCATGTCAGTCATGGTGGATGAACTCAGTGGGAGTCAGATGAAAGCATAAGACAAGTATAAAGTGAACAGGGCTTAGCAGGCATGCTGAAATCACAGCTTTGCATTTGCTTGGCCAGTGCAGGAGGGGAGTTATGGAATTTATTTCTCTGTCCCCACATGGAGAAGCCTGCAGGGGAGGTTAAATTAAGAATTCTCCATAGTAGTTTTCCTTATGCATAGGGGACAGGCAGATGAACGCGTAGAGGTGGCTGAGAAAGAAGCAGACGTGGTGATCAAGGCTGTCATCTTTGTCAGATCACAGGCAGGAGCTGACAGTTTGATAGACCAATATATTTGACAGATAGGGTGAGGCTAAATGTGAAGGATCTTAAAGGGAAAGATAAGATGCTTGTGTTTGAAAATGCAAAGCCACTGGAAGGACACAAGGAGAGTGGTGATGTAGTCAAAGCAACGAGCCAGGAACATGGTTCTAATCTCAGTGTTTTGAATGGAAGTGAAGGCAGCAGTAGTGCTGGAACATGGCTGGAGACCAGATTATTACAGACGAAGTGCAAAATGATGGGATCCTGCTATGAGCCTTAGCTGGCTGCTGAGAGAAAGGATGAATCTGTGAGCTATTATGTAGGAGGAGGCAAATAGACTTGGATCATACAGTGACTGAAAGAGGGAGCAGAACTGAAATGTTCCCTGATCATGGGCTGCAGGAAATGTGAGGTTAAGACCAGTGGAAAAATCAGGGAAGATGGACAGAAAATTTAGTTTTAGCCATTACTGATTGTCAGACATGTAGAAGTGAAGTCTTAGAATGAGAATTACATAGAGAAACAGATAGTGAGAGATTTGGGAGTTATTTGCAGAGATAAATTTTTAGGGGAAGGGCACATACAAATGGGATAGAGCTAGAAGATCTTTAAAGAAATCTTTCTGCCTCTCTGGCTCTCTTCTCCTGATGTACAAGAAGCAGGAAAAGTCATGGGCATTACCAATAGCAATTCTTCCTTTCTTTGCTTACTAAAAGCATCATTTTCTTAATTTTGTTATGTTTTTTTCAGTTCCACAGTAAGTTGTTCACTGGGTGCACAGCCAGTTGACTCAGCTCCAGATATTCCAGATACTGATAGGGGTTACTGGCAATACTGGACACAACAGAGCTTGTGAGTTTCATGAAAAAGGACAATAATTTCAGTGCAGTGATAAGACCCGTCCCAAAATGTGACAATCTACTGGATACACAATGGGCCCAATCTTCTATGCATTTGATATACAGTAGTGTGGATATATGACGAGACCCTGGGTATTCTTAAAGCAGCTTTATGTGGCTTCTTTAATTTTCACAGTGAGATAATCCTGTGCTTTTCTCTCTGGTGAGAAATGAGAGTCCTGATGGGAGTTACCAGATTGACAGACCAGGAAATACTTGATGGACATGTCATTCTTATCAAAACCACCAGCTTTACAGCCAGGTTGGATTAAGTCCCATCAGCATCCCATGGTTCAGCTTTTCTGTACTTCCCAACCCCCCTCCCTGCCCCCATCATTCTTGTTGATGGACATGACACCCTCCCTGCCAGCCTCAAGAGGAGAGGGGCAGTAAGGGATTCTGTGCACATTTTTGCTCACTCCTTTAATCCCAGCATGGCAGACCAGGTCTCTGCTGTGAGACCCCAAGATGAGCTGGCCTTCAAACTTGCTCCAGGACCCATCTCAGGACAGATTTTAACTCCATCAAAGAGTATCAACAACATTCTCACAGGTTTCTGCTGAGAAGCCGAGGCCAAAAGCCAAGGAAACTATTTAAAGAGATGATAGTGATTCCTTTTTCCTACTAAATTTCTAGCCAATGTCTAAAAACCAGGGTGATGGCTGAAGTGCTGAGAGTAATAAACAGAACATCTTACCGATTGTTTTGGCTTAAGAGAAAAAGAAAAGCAACGAGTCTTTGTATACTTGAAATAATTATTAACAGTTTTTATTAGGAAGAGACCAAACTTGTTCAGCTTCTTTTATAGTAAACATGTCTGGTGGGCTGGAGGGAAAGGAGGGAAAATCACGCATATTTTTTATACAGTCTGGTTGGATAGCTGGCAAGTGCACCTGTAGGGCATATGTGAATGTGTAAACCCACACATGTTCACTTAAAAGGACACCGTCAGCTTGCTTCAGAGCTTTTGTTTGCTCTTTAATCGACATTATTTTAATACCCTCTTAGAAGCTTAAAAAACATTATTTATTTCCCTATTGATTTCCTTCTTCTCTTTCCCCTTGTCAAACCCTTTCTGTGTGTGTTTGTTTTGCTTTTTGTGAGTAGAGATAAAATTAACACAGCTGGTCTTATTTAACAGCCCAAACAACTTCAATTTGTACCACACTTTATCAGGCCAGTGCAAGCAATGGTGAGAGCGTCAGCGGACAGTGAGCTGAGTGGGCACACCATGGGAGTGCCGCTTTGTGGTGCCGTGCTTAGACTGGCCTTTGATGGGACACCAAGGCAACGCAGTTCCTGTTTTGGTGACCTGGGAATGGAAGGGAGGACAGACACATTAAAGAGGTTCAGTTCCTGTGAAAATGTGAGTAGCCACTTGCTGCCTTCCTTCTTGAGCAAAACAGATCAATTGAAAAACCACAGTGGCCTTCATCCTAGTCTGTGCAGTCGGGTTAACACCTTTCTGACGGTGCAAAAAGACCTGGTGTTGGTGTAACTAAGTGTGAGAACCTCTATTTTCAATTCTTACTGCTGTTGTGAGCATGGGTCTATTTGCAGTGACGCAGAGCTCCACAAAGAGCCCTGGGGGCAGAGGCTGCCCGTCCTTGCCATCACCTCATGGTGCTGCAGGCAGCAGACACACCAGGAGAAGCAGCCTGGTGGGAGACACTCAGTGAAAGCCCCCTGCTCCTTGCCTTCCCTGTATTGCTTGCCAGAAAAGCAGTGATGGTAGGGAGCCCTTCTGAGTACTGGGCTTTCCAGGTAGGTTGAAGTGGGGAGGTAGGAAAGAGCAGAGAAGCAGGAGAAGGGGAGTTTCCTAGACAATCTACTGTGCAATAGCTCTGCTGTGGGACCTCCAGCTACCTTGGGAGATTTATCTGTGGTCACTGCTCACTTGGCCATTGTCTTTAGGATCTGTTCCAGAACAGATTAGTTTAGCTGCTGGCTCTCATTTTTAGGTATTTGATCAAGTGAGGAGGCTAGGCGGAAAGCAACAGATGTTCAAGGATCAAATAATGTTTCTGTCTTCAGCCTTGCAGGCTTTGTCAAAATCTAACAAACCCTCTTTAAAGTTCTATGTGGATGAAAGGATTTTGTGATTTCACCAAAGTTTCACCCAAAGGGAAGGAGCATCGCCTTTGACAACTTGCTTAACATCAAATGAAAGCGAGCGGGACTGGCACTGGTACTGTGCTGTTGTTTCTTCTTCTTGATGGCATGGTGGGACCAGCTTTCAAATGAACCCTTGCAAGCAGAAAGTGCAGGAAGGTCTTATTAAATAAAGCACAAGGCTAAAACGTACAAAATAAGACGCACAAGAGCTTCAAATATGGTGTTTCACCTGTTTTTGCCAATTCACAGGATTGCTGTCCTTCGGAACGTGACTCTCCAAAGGTTGCGACAAAAGAACAGAATCTGATCTCAGCAATAGCCGGGGCTACAAAAGCAATATGAAATAACAGGGTGAAAAGAGAAATTCACACCCAGACCATTACTGGATTAAGTGTTTCATGTTCCCACACAGTGTTCAGCTCTTCTCCAGTACTTCTGATGTCAAAGAAACATAATACACCGAGGGAAAGAAAACACTCCAAAATGCTGAGATGAAAAGCCACCCTCGCACGGAGGTCAGATGTGGCTACTTCTTCTGCTCTGAGCAGCTCCGGGCAGGGCTTTCCCACCTGGGCTGGTGGGATGCCATTTCAGGGCTTCCTTCTGCCATCTTCTGCCTCTTTGCAGTATTGCGAGCCGGGGAACAAACGCGTCAGCCTCCTGCACTGGTCTTTGGTTGGTGGCAGCAGGACCTGGGCTTTTGCCCAAGGGCAGAAGATCTTCTTATAGTCATACATTGGGAAATAATTGAAAATAACTTGTTTACAATAGTAATTATGCTTTATCAAAATTATGCTCTAAAGTGCTTATAGGTATCCCTGCCTGAGCATCTGGTGTCTGAGTACGCACAAGAAGACAGAGAACCCTGACCAAGGTAAAAGCCCATTTTTTCCCTGAGGTTTTTTTCAGCTTGACCTTGTGCTGCTAGCTCCCCCCCGCTGTTGAGGCAGGAGCTTTGTCCACCCCAACGAGGTAAGATGCCCAGCAGTGATACTGAATACAGCCTTATGCCTAGGTTTTAGATAGGGATTGTCTCCTTGGGCTATTGTAGCAGAATTATACACAGTAATGGTTATCATCCCTGATCAGTTCTGATGGAGTAAAGACTGTGACAAATCCTCCTTTGCCCCTCTTTCTTTTAAGCTTCCAGACTCAAGGATAACACTCATTCAGTAAGGTGGAAGGCTACTAAATGGACACCTCCCAAAGAGGACAGAGTTGTGTGTGTGTGTGTGTGTGTGTGTGTAGCTCTATGTCCCTTCTAAAGGGCGTCCTACTCTGCTTTTGCTGCTGATGTGTTTAGTCTTAGCCAAGCAGCTTTCTGGATATGCCTGCCCCCACCTCAGTGCACATTAGTCCCTGCCATTGCTGGGTTGGGTAGGAATATTTGAAAATATTTTGCATACGTAAATGTGGCATTATTTCCTTCCAGCTGTATCCATCCACCATGCTGCCAGCTATCTCACAGCATCCAGGATTTGCATTGGCATTCTGCTGCATTTGTTTTCATATCAGTCAGTAAGTAACGTTTTCAGCTTTTGAGAAAACCTCAGATACAAGCTATATATACACATATATTCTGTGAGGCTTTTGCTGCTGGCATTTAAACAACAATAACAGTGACAGCTACCAATTTTTATTCCTGTTGTTTGGGTCTAAGCTACAGTACCACCTGGCAAGGTGGAAGGAGTTCAGCTATTTTCTGCTTTTTCCTAAGAAGGTGATTTATAGTTTCTCATGTGTTTTTCCTCATCGCATTTTGGCCCTGGATGTGTCTCTCTCTTGTCTGTATTTACAAATGTTGTCCCAGAAGTATAAGGTTAAAACAGCGGTCACCCCATTCACCTCTGACTTGGAGTTATGGACATAGAAGTCCCTTTCCTGCCAATTTCTATGAACAACTGCATCTAAAAGCTCATATGATGGCTTTCCTGGCAAAATGCTGCTTCTCATTTCCCTTCTTTTGTTACATTTTTGTCCGTGCACAAAATAATTAATACTTTCTGTTCTGCTTTTTCTTACCTTCCACTCATCTTTGTTTCATTTCTGACTTTGTAAATTTGTTTTGGAATAGAAAGGTCTTTCTCTTAGCTCTTTCCAACAACCTTGTGTACTACATTTTATGAATGACTGTGACTTTTACAGAGCACTGCCTATTTGTGTGTGCGATTTTGCAGTGCTAAGGTTTTCAATAAAATTCCTCTCACCACAGAAGTTTAGTTAAGTAAAAAAATTGACGTTTTTTCCAGTTCTGCTTGGGGTTACTTTTATGTGTTGTTAAGCACACCTAATTAACATTGGCACAATAAGTTTGTCATAAAAGTGGAGACAATACAAGCTGAGTAATCCTTGCCTAAGTTCTCAAAATACAGAGAATGTTGGGTTTTTGTGGTTGCACTGTAATTTATTTTAACAGAAAACAATTTACTCCACCAAATCTTGTTGGGCATTCTTAACCTGTAAGGTTTGTTTCCTTGCTCATGAAGACAAATATTTACTACATCAATTATTTGCTATTTTTATGTGGTCGGGGGGAGTCTCTGTGCAGTCCTGAGCAAGAAGCGGGGTTTAATGTGCCTGGCTGCAGAAGCAGCCCAGGGGGCAATGAACCTTTCCAGGCAAAGCTCTGGGCACAGAGCTGGTCACTGGGGGTTCAGCAGGGCTCTGAAATAGCCCAGGTGCAGGAGACTTTCGGGGCCAAAGTCTGAATTAATGTAAAGACTGCTGCCAGCAGTAGAAAGACGTCATTTACACACTGAGGAGTAAGAAATAATCAACAGACAAAAAGCCTCCAAGAAATTAATTAAAAAGTGGTGAAGGTGTGAAGCATTATGATAAACCTATGTTTAATTTATCATTTCTGGGACAATATTATCTTACTAAAACTTGCTAAAATGTGCTGTATCACTTGTACCCTAGTAAAGGGCTGGGCACGTGCTGAAAAAAGAGGGAGAGCTTAGCAGAAGCCCATTTTGTTTGCCGCAGTGTTCCTTTTCCGTCCTGTTTCTTCAGCAAACGTGTGCGTTACAGTACACACCTTATTTTAGCTTAATCAATAGTGTACCAGGCACCAACAGGTACACATCATCACACACACGTTCTTATCATCTCTCAAGGTGTGTTTGTAGATAATGTGTAATGTAAATGTGTCCATCATTACATGAGTTCCACATACCAGTTATTATTATCTACGAAAATTATTTATTAACAGAATAAGGGAGGAAAAAGGCTGGGTGCAGTTTCAAACTAGGGTTTCCTTTGCTTAACCTTAGGTTACATGACTCACAAACTGAGGGCTGCGAATGTGTATCTAAAGCTGTGCTTTATTGCCTCAACTATGAAGAAGTTCAGGAGCATTTTAATTTGCCTGTCTCTGATCTCTGTTGTTAAAAGTTTACTCTGTAGCGTTGTCCATGTGTAGCCCCCATCTTTCTTGATTTCAGTTGCCCTAAGTAGCCCACAGTATTCTTCCTTCCCCTGATTTCCCTGGTAGTTTCTTTGTCATCAGTTCTCTGTCTTGTTTCTGTTTTCCTGTTCTCTTCCCCACTCCTGACACTGGAGCAGAGCATTCGGTTTGGAGAAGTGTCAGGGTTGGAAAAGCCTGCTTTGATTGTTGTGGTATTCCGGCAGTCAGGGTCGCTATTGCTTGGCCATGCCCCAAAAGACTTTCTATAACCACAGCTGGTGCCAGAGTAGTTACACCAATTTGGTGAACGTAGAGGATTCCTCTGTGCGCAGAGGACACTCGGTTTGCTGTTTAACTACTTTAAAGTTTTCTCATGAAAGCTGCAATGGCGCCCAAACGAGCCTAATGTAGTTAAGTATTCAGCCCAATGATCTCACATCCTCCACAGCAGTTGAAGACTCATAAACACATTTTATGTCTGCATTGGTATGTTGTCATAATTTGGGACACACATTGCCTGGAAACACAATAGTTGGTTATGAAAGTCTAGTTTGATGCTGAGAGAGCTCAGCCAGATGTTACATTCCAGTAATCAGAATTAAGCTATTGCAGGAGAGAATAGAAAGTAGTGAAAGGCTAATTTTATGTAGCTCTGTTTTTTTTTTTTTCTTTCTTTTAAAAACGTAATTTATTTTTGTCTGTAAAAGCAGGGACTACTCAGAGAAGGCAATGATGATCTTGTTGGAAATAAAGGAAGATTCACCCACCTCTCTGAAAAGCAAGTTCCTTGACAAATTGATAGTCAGTGTGCTGGGTAGAGGTGAATACTTAAAGGTGGAAGCTCAAGCGTCTTCTGTTTCTGTCACATATTCAAGGACCAGTTTAAAGCAATATGCATAAACACTTATGGTAGTTGAATCCCACAATTGATCCAAGGTAGTTTATTGTCCTAGCGAGTAAACTAATACAGAACTAACCTTATTTTCATACTAGTCACCTGGATTCTGCTTTCTTATCTCCACAGGGGCCTAGCTTCAGGAGAAGTAGATTATGTTTGCACACCCAACCTTCATATACTCTCCAGAATGCACTGTCCCCTGATAGTGGGGATTCTTCCTCCCATTCAAGGCTGAGATTTGCTTAGACCCTAAGCCTTCTGCTTCTCAGGAAAGTACTCCAGCTAATATTCAGAAAATCACCATCACTGACCTTGTCCTGAAAGATGTGAAATATGCTTGATAAGACAACCACTTCTGCAGACAATGGAAATGCAGGACCATTTCTCTATCCCATCTCTGTAAAGCGTACGATGGGATGCCACATAGGGGGTTGTCTGTTAAACCAGCGAAGATGGAGATCAACGGAAGTGCTCTATGGTGGCTAAGGAGATGCTTAAAATAGAGATGTCATCAGGTAGTGTTGAAAGGGAAGGTGCTGGCATTAAAGGAAGTTATAGAGGAGCAGAGCAGAGCAGCAAAGGAGCAGGGTTGGGACCTTCTTCTTTTAACATTTTCACGGTAGTGTGGAGAACGGAGGAGCACTGATGGGAAGTGCTAGCGACACAAAGGTTTGAGAGATGATCAAGATATGAATGATCAAGATATACAGAAAAATTGAATGGCCTGAGGACTGGGGGATTAGGGTGGGATGGATTTACACAAAACATAATGTCAAGTATTTAGCTGGGACAGGGATAAGAAAAAAACTTCAGTTATAAACCAGAAACTAATCAGATAAAATCAACTGAGGATGGGAAATTGGGTGTATTATTTACCAGGATAAGTATGCACTACTGGTGTGATACAGCCAAGAAAGACAACTATGGTCAGGAGATAAATTACCTGTAGAAAGAAGGATGGCTATTTTTCAGACCTTATCTGGAACTCTGTGTCCTGCGTGGGGCTCCCTTATTCAGGAAAAATGAACTCAAATGAAACAGGTACAGAGAGACATGGTTAGGTTCAGCAGGGGAACGCCAGGCATCTTGAGAGGAGAAACTAGAAGAATGTGGCACCTTTTTAGCAAAGCAATCTTTCAGTTCATAAAGGTGTTACAGAAAAAAAGTAACTATTTAAGCTAAAAGATGGGGTTGTCAGAAAAGACAGAAATAAACTGTATAAATGTAAGCTGGCCATGTGCAAATTCAGAATGGAAATTAGAAGAACCTTCCTAACCAGTATAGCAATGGGAGTAGAGGAAGTGAAGAAGACAAACTGCTAAAATGGAAGTTGATAAAAAAGGATATAATATGATGTCTACAATAACAACAGACTGGTTTATGTGACTCAGGAGTACTCACTGAGCTCGAAGTCCAGTTTCTTAAATTAGATGTAATTTTATAGTTCATGAAATCAGCATACCTATGGCAGTGCAGTACTGTCTAGCTAAATGAGACTGGATTCATATGTTCAGGTGAGGAGAGAGCATTAAGATCATCTATTTTGAACTCTAATGTAATGCAGCCCATAGAAACCCACTCATTCATTTTTGCTCCAGGCTCAATGCATCTCTTTGATCTATAGCATCTCTTTTCAGAAAAGTATTCAGATTTAATTTAAATGCTTCAAGTGAAGTAGAATCCACCACATTTAACAGCAACGTCTATTGAAACTGCAATGCAGATGGGGTTTGAGAGAACAGCTTTTGACCTTCATGATTTTTTTTTCTTTTTTGCCATCGTTGACAGGCTTTATGAGGAAATACATCAGACAGATCACTGTGGAAAATATTAAACTTCCTACATCTATTCTGATCTGATGAATTCCTTTTCAATAGTCTCAGGAGGAGTTAATGATCTGTGGTATGTTCTTTCTGCTATTGAGCCCAGTTTCGAAATCAGTGAAGTTATTCCCATTTACACCAGGTAAGAATCTGATCCTTTATGCATATGATTAACAGTCTTCTTGGGATGAGTAAATATTTTCTAAGTAATCCAACAGGCTGGAAAATGTCTATATATCTTATCTCTGAGTAAAGCCAGCAGACTTTGTTTTATGGTATGCTGTGTGCAGTGCACAGCATTTAATTTCTTACACAGATAGAAAGCTCTTAGGGTAATATCTATTTCCTTTAATATTAGCTTCCTAAATCTGGCACATAATCCGAGCTAATCCTTTAAGTTCTCTCTGTCGTTGGAAAAAAAGAGATAAATACTTGCCAACAATAAGCCATCTCACCTGTTTTATATACTCGGGATGGATCTCCTCCAGGTTAGAAAACTAACTTAAATTACAGACTTACCTTTTAAGTGGCTGCAATTAAATGAAAGCAATCCTATTTATAAAGTCTGGAAAAGAAATATCCTCATGACAGGGAATTCTGGGTGGCTGTCATAGAATAAATTTGAAGTAGTGCAGTGGTAAGACTAAATAAAACAAAAGAGCAGTACTCCGATGCAAACAGAGGTCTGATTTCTGTGTGATGGGGAAGAAGGACAGGAGAGGAAGCCATTCAGGTCTGGGAATAAATTTGACTTCTCATAAAGAGCTACAAGCCTTAAAAACCAAGTATGGAGCCAAATCCAAGCATAGCTAAATAGCGATTAGATACATGGTTATTCTTCTCTTGTAACATTTCTGGTTGGTTGTAGTATTTCATTGGCACCCCTTCCAGAGATCGCGGGCACCCTGGAGAGCAGTCCTGTGCAACCAGCAGTGTAGTCCTGGTTTCGGCTGGGATAGATGTAATTTTCTTCCTAGTAGCTGGTATAGTGCTGTGTTTTGGATTTAGGATGAGAATAATGTTGATAACACACTGACGTTTTAGTTGTTGCTAAGTAGAGCTTACACTAAATCAAGGA
This sequence comes from Nipponia nippon, assembly GCF_047370975.1. Classification (NCBI taxonomy): domain Eukaryota; kingdom Metazoa; phylum Chordata; class Aves; order Pelecaniformes; family Threskiornithidae; genus Nipponia; species Nipponia nippon. Next base: position 40,678,032 of record NW_028262347.1, on the reverse strand, counting down.
CTTTTCAGCTTCTCATGCTCTACCAACTGAGAAGGCTGGGGGTGCACAAGAAGCTGGGAGGGGGCACAGCCAGGACAGCTGACCCAGACTGACCAAAGGGCTATTCCATACCATGCTCAGCGTATAAACTAGGGGAAAGCTGGCCGGGGGGTCGCTGCTTGGGAACTGGCTGGGCATCAGTCGGTGGGTGCTGAGCCACTGCATTGTGCATCACTTATTTTGTATGTTCTTTTATCATTATTATATTATTTCCCCTTCCTTTTCTGTCCTATTAAACTGTCTTTATCCCAACCCACAAATCTTACTTTTTTTTTTTTTTTTTTTTCCTGAGTCTCTCCCCCATCCCAGTGCGGGAGGGGAGTGAGTGAACAGCTCTGTGGTGTTTAGCTGCCTGCCGGGTTAAACCACGACAAGCGTGCACCCCGGAGGGTGCTCCCACTATGTATGACATCTTGTGACAACAAGCTTATTGTTTGCAGCACTGTGGTTATGCCTTATTCTTAGTACCCACAGACTCTTTCAAGAGCAAAGTGCAATGGTGCCAGACTTTGAACTAAATCTCCAACTAATCAATATCCTTGCCCAAATGACCTTTTTTATGTATAGTCAGCACACTGTTAGGCATGTCTTTTATAAGGATAGTTTGAATGTTTAATCTGTACTACGGTGCTATGAAAAGAAAGGCGATGTGTCCAAACTCTGCTCTTAGCTACAGCAGTCAGCACAGCCATACGGAGGTCAAGTATTTTCAGAGGTCTGACTCGGATTACAGTATGACCCCCATGCACATGAATCATCACAAGGATTAATGAAGTGTATAAAGTGTGTGTGCTTGTTAGTCTCATCTATGGACATGACAAAGGAAGAAATTCTTCACTTTGAGATAGTAAATGGTTTAGCAAAGAGAAGACACAAAGCCTAACCATATGCTCATGGGGAGCCTATAGCTTAATGGAAAAGTGTCTTTTATTATCTTAACAGTTAAGAACTACAGCAATTGTGCTCAAAGAAGGCATGACATGAAAATGAACCTGTTTCACTTTTGGCCATGAAGTTTTCACTCTTCTTTCTTTTGGCAGTCCCACCTCTGTTTTAAATATTATCTATTATATAGATTCTATTTTAAATTAAAACTAGAGTTTCATCGTTTGCATTGATTTTAGTTCACAGTTCCTGTAAGTTCTTCTGGCTTGTGCCACGGATATAAACATGGTTGCTCAGAATGAGTCAAGGGGATCAGAGAGCAAGTAAGGAAGCACATCATGTCCTCCAAATGGCTGAGCTGGTCTCTAAGAACTTCTGTAGATACAAAAGCCCCAGGTTTGTTCCAGTATGCGTCTTCTTTCTTTCTTTCTATGTCAGTAAAGGAGGGTTTTGGACACTTCTTGTAGCATTGAAGAGAATCATCATTGTGCAACAGCCAAGAGTATCCCAGCTCCATATGCTTGTCTGTTCAGAGGGAGATAATCCCAGAAAACTTGTGAAAGCTGAAAAAAGGGGAATTATTTTTGCAGTAGTGGTTAACATTTGGAGCTTAGCGCTGGATGGTACTGAGATTCCTCTGAAAGCAGCTCAGCACTCTCAGCTCTGATTACAGTCTTGGGAGGCTGACAGTCCCTCAGTATGGGCTTCTTAGCTTTTCGGAGGACCGGGCTCTTTACAGCATCTTTCTTCAATGGCTTCAGTAGGAAATTAGTTTTTAGTACAAATGTGAATTGCACATGTGCAAGTTGTAAATCTGGATCATTGCCAGTAGGTAAAGCCGCTAACTCTGCTATTTGGTAGTTACTATAAAGTTTTCAGTAATACTCTTCAGTTCTCTTCCTGTCCTTTCAGCTACAGAAAAAATATTTGGAAAGAAAAGAGTCTTTTTATGTATGGAGGGGATAAATGGATAGCACTTGTGGGAGTGGGAATGAAAATACGAGTTTTTTCAGCAAATGTTTATAGTCTGCAAATGATAGAATTTTCATATTCAGGCTTTGTAAAAAACAGCACTCAGGGGCAGAAATGAAAGGTCTGTGTGTGAAGGGATTAAACGGAAAAAGCAATACAGCTATCTGAATCAGAAAAGACCCCAGTGTCCACAGAGCACAGCAGAGCAGCAAAGTTTAATGTCAGCAGGATTGTGAAGGTCAGTGAGCAGATGAGGGTTGATGAAAACTCCTCTCTGGACTGTGAAAAGACTATCCACATCTGGTAGAATAGTCCCAGAGGATCGCTGAGTTTCAGGGGGTTGTGAAGCCTGTGGCTCACTTGCTGTGTAGTGTTATTTTGATAGCATCACTTTGTCTACAGCAACCATAGAAAAATAAAGAAGCTCCCATTCAACTTTCAGAGCACGGATGTTTTACCCCAAATGAGACTTAAGGAATTAATAATGTTGAAAGCTAGAGCTTGCTTACTTACATTTGTTTTTTAATTTTTGTATATGTTTACTTACTTTGCCAAACAGAGGTATGCCTCAGTGAAAGTGGGGATTGAGTGTCATATTATCCTGACATAGAAGAAATACACTTGTCAAAATAAATATCAAATCTGAATTTTTGGAGCAAAATTTCATGACAGATGTTAGGTACTTCCCATGTACTAATTCTAAACATAACTGGTGACCACATTGCCTGCCTGCCTGTATTATGTAGAGTTTTCATATAAGGCATTAAGAAAGCATCTTTATAGGGAATAATGTAATTGCAGTTACATAACTGATGTCTATAAAACAACAACAGAATAACCTAGTTCTCATTTTCTAACCTATAAGTATCTGATTTTTGGGTCACAAACCAACTGTATACCTGTCTGGGCCTCATATCATCTGGGACACTTTCCACCCACGGCTGGAGGGCAGCAGGGAAAATTCAGAGAGAACGTGTCACATTTTTCTGGCAGGTTTATTCTTTTTCCCTTGGAAAAAATAGGGCAGGGAGGAAGGTTACATATATGATTTCTAATCTGTACTGGCCGTGACTTGCCTTATAAACTTCTTTTGATTTACATAGGCATAAACAAAATCAGAATCAGGTTCCTGGTGTTTAGACCTGAATATGAAATACGCATGTCCTTTTCCAGGAGAAACACTCCTAGATCAGCTCCCCCCTGCTTGAAAAAGAAGATGGTATTCTAAAGATGAATCCGAAGCCTTTTGATTCTTCATTGACAAAGGCTGTTCTCTATATTTTTAAGGCATCTTTCTTCACAGCAATCTGTACTTTACAGCACAGACAGTTTCAAGATATGCTGAAAATGCCAGGGGTCAAAAATACCACCTCTTTTGTTAGTAACAGCTCCCATACATTAAGCCCTGCCTACATAATACAAACCTACAAGAATCATATTCAGTATGGGTTCTTTAGCAAGCATTTTTTAAATGAAGTTAGGCTTAATAATATACTTACAGGCTAGATAGTGAAACCCTTACTGACACTTGTTAGCATGTTAATCCATGATAAATTCCTTTTGAAACCAACAAACTATTTTAAACCCGGAGACCTATCGTTTAAATGAATCCTGACCAGGCGCTGGGAAATAGGAAATCCCTGACATAAGGCCTGACATAAAGGAACAGCTTAGTTCATGAAGTACATAAATGAGCAAAAAGGATGTAAAACAGCCAAGAAGGCTAGCAGTAAATGAAAAGGTCTGGGGAGGCAGGGAAGGTGAAAAGAGAAATATGTGGATTAGGTATGTGAGTTTATTTGTACTTAAGGACTTCTTTTATTTTAATACGAGCCAAATATCAATGAAAGCTTAAAAATATGTATTTCAGACAGTTTTCAGATGAAAGGCTTAGAAGAAAACCGGTGGTGTATTGGGAGGGAGAGCGGATCACAGGCAGACCTGCTGCAGGAGGTTTGTTTACTGGTGGAAGAGTTGTTGCTTTAGGGGAAGTGAGAGTGTTCGAGACACTAGACCTTGCTAAAGCAGGAACATATGAGCGATGCTGGCGCCAGGCCACAGAGCGCCTGGATAGGAGTTCAGCCCAGAGCTGGCTAGGGATTTGCTGATGAAACTCTTCTGTCAGAACAGGAACCTTTTGTGGAGACGTATCCCCATTTAAACTCCCTCCCCGGGGGACAAGATTTCCAGTGCTAACGTGAAAAGTGTGGTCAGAGGGAGGGCATGACGCAGCTCTGACCAGTGCCCCAGTGCCTGTTCTGGGATGAAGGCTATCACACATCAGTGCTGCCTTTCTCGTGAAGAGGGGAGAGCACCAGGCTAACCCAGCTATACATTTCCCAGCCTGGAGCTGGGACTGGCATGGGACACAGCAGATTTGCCTGCTCCTGAGTGTATAGACATGGCTGGGACGTCTAGGTTTGTTCTGATGGTCAGCCCACTGCCTCTTCCAAGCTGGGTTGCTCACCAACTCATGTGTTGAGTTGTATATTTTATATAAAGAGTTTACATTTTTATTGGCTGGAGTGCAGAGGAACATAGTCATCATGAAAGAAGGGTTTACATTGTTAATGGCTACAAACACCAATTATTTCAAAGTGAAAGCAAAAGCCCCAACAGGCAAGAAATCTTTTCCCGGTATGACACTAACAGGAGCCCAGTTCATTCATGTAGCCCACAGGAAACTGAGAGGCTCCAGATCCGGCTCTGAGACACAACTTTTTTCATCCTTGTAACAGTTCGCAGTGTGGTAGGAGGGAGGAAAAGAAAGGAGAGAAGCCAGTAGCAGTATTTGGCACCCAGGGACCACACTGGACTGCTTTCTGGGGGGATTTTAGCTTGCTCTGAGGTGGAACTGGGGTGGTGCTGGGGTCAGTGCACTGCTGAGCTGCAATGAATCAGTGCTGCTGAGAGACTGGGCTTGCTGCTTTGTGGTGCACACCACGCTAAGGCAGCTACCCAGCTTTGGGTTGGGTGAGGACAAAGCCATCACAAGGCAAAAACTGTGCAGACATTCCCACAGTGTTAAATACTAAGGCCAGATCCTAATTTCCTTTTTTTTTTTTTTTTCCCCCACTTTTTGCATCACTCTAGCAGAAAAAAGAAGTCCTAAAAGGGAAAGAAACATATTCTTCCTTTAGAGCACTATAAGAGCAGAAAGGGTCTGCTATGAAACAGAGATGCTGTCCCACTGGGGAGGCTCTTGGGTGGGATCCATCTGATAGGACTTCAGTTTCCTGGGCTCACTTTTTGACCAGTGGAAAGAAACAGCCAGTGTAAGGGCACAGTTCACCTGGCCTATTTTCATGCCTGTTTTAGGATAAGCTAAATCACTCCCTAGCAGTCCCCATCCCTCTGCAGAAGCTGTGAAGACACCCTAGGCAGACGACTGCCAGCTATTTACATGCCTAACAGTGCATGAAAATACTCTCATTCCTTTTCATGTGGTCAATTACAGGATCAGCCTTGGACTCAATCATAGCCTTCTAAGCCATGTGAGGCATAGAAGTTTGCAAAAAGTTTATCTGCTTATAGTACTGTTGATCACAAGTCAGCTACCCAAAATCATGAAAATGGTGTAAAGCTTACGTGATTAAATACAATACTGCTGTCTTCTTTCTTCTACTTTTTACTCAGCCTTTGGAATTTTCAGGTATATTTTTGTCGTGCTTTCCACTCTTACCCTTCATCTCAAGACCTAGATGAAAGGATATTTTAAAATGAGGGCAAGGAATCTTGTAATTGTTTGACTCTGGGAGCTGGGTATAAACCCAGCAGCCATGTCAGTGCCACATATATTCCAACGCAAAATAATTCTCCACAAATAAGATCTGTTAGGACACTGTAGTATTTTGCTATGAGTCAGACATGGGAGTATACTTCAGTTTTACAATTGACGTATTACTAGCTATTATGGTATTGCAGTAAGATCTGTTTGCTAAGGTTGAACCCAAGACATGAGGTGTAGTAGGCTGACTGCAATCTCAGTCAGACCTAGTGTTGCAAATACCTCAAGGACAAAAACAGATGCTCCCATTTCCCACAGGTTTGAAGGTGTTTGTCCTACTGTTTGGATGGCAAACGTCTTCTTTAGGCGGTGTTCTCCATTTAGATGAGTGCCAAAATGCTGTAAAGGCTGATGGCACACAGAATTTGTTTCACCTGGCATCATGGGTGAGCAACTTACTGTGAAAGCATGAAAAAGCTCTTAGACCTTGCACTACTGTTTAGACAAGAGTTTAATCAGGAAATGCAGAAACTTGTATTGAGTAGAGACCTCAGGGCAACAGGTGAGGTCGCAAGAGGTGAAGTGTCCCTTTGGCTGAAGGATGAATGCTCTGACAGCCTGACGAATGCTGACAACCTCTGCACAGCTTATACAGCCTGTCCCTACTGATACAGCAGATCCAGAGATCTACCGGTCTGAGACTGTAAGCTCCATGCTGAATGTAGTTCTTACCCGTCTTCTCTGTTGTGCGTTTATCACTGCACTGAGCAGAAATTCCAATGGCAATCAAACTTTTATCATCCACTCTCCACATCCCACTGTTCAAAGAGCTCGCTGCTACCCTGATCAAACCAGTTTTTCAAGTCCGGACCTGAACGTATGACTGGTTATACAGTGAATCATCTGATATGGGGCTTTGGTCACAGCCTGACCATGGAGAGGCACCTCACAAGGGGAAATGGAGGTTGTAAAAAAAGAAGAAAAAGACTCAAAGTGAGGAAAGGCTCAGAGGAGAAGGAAGATAAAAGCATTATAAAACCAATGGTAGCTGCTTGGGAAGTGTCAAAGGGGAGATGCTTTACTCCAGGTTCATTACAAGCGTACCGGCATTTTTTTCTGGCAAAATATGCCTCTTCCTCACCAGTCTCTTGTGTGATGCAGCGGGCAAAGTCAGCATGTCATCACAGCTCCCCTGTTGTTGTGGGGAGCTGTGTGCTCTGCGTCAGAGGCTCCCACCCTGCGCTGCACCCAGGCTGTGCACTGATAATCCTCTTCTAATCTGTAAGGAGGAGCTGTAAGTGAATGGGGTTTTACAACTTCTTACTGGGAAAAGCTTTTGAGCAGTTTGTGGCACAAGCTTTGTTGCTGGTAGGGCGTAGCTGATCATCTAAACAGTTAGTGGAGGGGTTATGGGAGCAATTTCACATGCAGCCAAATAGCGGCAAAATTTCTCATGCCATCGCTGTCATTCATAAGCTTCTGCAATTATCTGCATGACCTTAATACTTGTAGGTACAACTGCAAACGTAATCTGTGCCATAATTGTGGCTTTCCTTTTCTCCAAGACATATAAAAAAGCACTCTATAGCCAGGAAATAAGAAATCACCAACTCATACAGAAGATTTAACCTGAAAATCTGTCACTTAATGGAAACTGCTTGTTTGCTTTCCATCTTAGATGACATATTATAAAATTGTAATGAAAACAGGTTTCAGATCTAAATCATATCTATCTTCAGCTGTTTAAATTTCCTAGACTGAACGAGAAACTCAGCTGTGCTGGTCTTACACCTCCCGAGGATGGAGGCTGGGGAAAGGTGCAGAGATGCTGCGGAGCTATCTGCCCCCGCACAGGCCTGGGGTCCTCTGACAGCCCGGGACTGTATACCACCCTGGGAGTCACGCCAGGGCATTGCTGGCACAAACCCCTACCTGCGCAAAATCCAAGAGTGCTGTGAAGGAAAGCGGGGAGGTGAAGAGGGAGTGGGCTTCTTGCATGTGAAAGAAGGCCCTTTTTTGAAGGGCCGGTGTGTGAATGCTCACGCTTGCTTCCTATGTTATTACTGCCCTAGCACAGTTTCCCTCCGACGTCTCTGACTGAATGCCTGGGCTAAGCATCTCACAGACACCAGTGCTACAGCTCAAGCCTTCTTTAATGAATATCTACTGTGCATGAAGATTTATAGCTGTGTAGTTTTTGGTACAAAACGCTGTTTCCGAACTCCGCTTATAATAAACTTAGTTTACTGCAATTGCATGGTCTGATTGCAGACTTATCTCTTCAAATTCTGTGTCATCTGTGGCTCTCTTATTACCCTTCATGGCCCTTTTCCTACAATTTTATATGGCACTTTAAACTTTTCTCATGATTCATCTGTGGCTATGGCATCCCTCCATAAAGACACCCACATTTCTCAACTTACTTATTTGTTGAGTGCTTTAGATCTAAACCATACCACACAGTTGTTTCTCCCAGTCCTTACAAAATCTGTATTTCATGAGTGCAATTATTTTTAGGAACATTCTCAGATTCAGGGTGGATATTGCGAAATAAGCTAGTCAGATGGCCTAGCTATCTCCTAGAGTTAGAAAAAAGAATATTGCTCCAGAAAGGAGCCCAGAAAGTCAAAGGCAGGTATAGAGACACTCATAAAAATGGGAATGGTTGTGTCTGTTTAAATATAATTAGTGAAAGTGAATGGAGAGATTGCAACATGATACCTTCATTAAAAGTTGGTTTAGAGAGCAGCTAGAAGAAGTTGTTTTTAGTGTAGAGTAGATTTTTTTTTTTGTGGATCCTAAAAAAAGCCAGGCTGTAAGTTACATCTTTTTGTCACCATCTACAGGTGTGTTATATACTAACACTTTCCATTTTTTTTTTTTTCAAAAACAGACAGCAGAATCGAAGAATGTGAACTGACAGTGAAGGCTGAAAAATGGGCTTGGGCCAAGGAGGCTTCATAAATCAGTTCAGTCCAGCATGTCCTTAATCTCTCACACTTAAATCCTTTGTGTTCACCTGCAAAATAAAGCTTCTTTTTTTATGACGATCTCAAGGGAACCTGTGTCTGACCCTCATCCCTCCAAGGACTGCTATACGGGGCTTCTCCAGAAAATGGGCTGATAGAAAAAAACAGAGCAATGATACCTTTATTTTCCCCTCAGGATTCCTAGTTTGAGGAGCACAAAAGAAAACAAACAAGACATAAAACAAAACTAATGAAACAGGTTTATTGCCTTGTCTTCTGGGACAAATCTAGCTCCTGTTGCTGAGAGGTATCCTCCACCTGAGGCCAGAACCGTGGTTGCTGTGCTGGGTTCACAATGCTTTTGGAGACCTGCACAGAGGGATGTTTTGTGCACCGCAGTGCTCAGGTTCCCGGGGTGCTGATTTGGTGAGGAAGAGGAAAAGGATCTGAAGTAGACACCGAGAGGGAGAAAATGGCAGCAGATTCCTTACCCCTCCTCTGCTGGGATAACACACATCCCTTTGTGCCGGTTGAACGTCTGGAGCGGGAGGGTGAACACGACCGAATGAATGTTGGCAATGATCAGTGGGCAATGAAAGAGTAAACCCTGTAACTGAAAAGCATAAAGGAATGCAATCATTTCCACCTCTTAAAAGCAGGTCTGTAAAATGCTTTTATGCTCACTTCCCTTTCTCCTGAAACTATGACTTTTGCAGCATTCTCTATTTACTTTTGAGGTGTAGGGCAAGACTAACAGGGTTGTAGAAAAGTACAAATCACAAAGACACAATAAGAGTCTGGAGACTCAGCGGTAACACCTGGTAGTGCTTCCCGAATGCTCTAGTTAATATTTACCTGTGGTATAGGAACTATTTAAATAATTGTCAATGCCTTGGTCACAATTTTTGCTTTCGGTAGCAGAGCCCGGTGTATATGACGTGGTTTGAGAGGTTTTCTGAAGACACAGGAATAACTTTTGTATCGAGGTCAAACTCTTAGGAAAGCTTCTTCTGCAGTGCTTGTTTTTGTCTCAGCTTGCTGAAAATGGCGGGTGTAAGCGGCTGCATGAAGTACTCCATGTTCATCTTCAACTTCTTCTTTTGGGTAAGTTGGTGTTTAAATTGTTATTAGTGATGCACGAAATGTGTTCAACGTTATCTGAACATTGTAGTTGAAGGAATTGTAAAGAAAATAGAGCGTAAGTGGAACCCAAGTACGATTCTAAATCAGGGAGGGGAGAATATGTTTAACTTTTGCCCTTCCCTTTGTCTTTTTCCTTCAAAATCGCTTTCCCTCTGCATTGAAAAGTAGACCAGCTATGAGTCTGTCTCCCTGCCCCTATCGTGCCCCTCATGTCAAGGGACATCACTCATTTCAGTCAGAAGATAACAGACCCTTCACTTACAATGCATCGTTCCCTTGCTTTTATTGTTTGCTGCTTGCATCCAAATGGCGTAATCCTGAAAATGTAGTTGCAACAGAAGATACGGAAAATTCACTTGTGTTTTTAGCCTCCTAATTGATAAATGGTTTCATATCCTTCTTTGTGGTTCTTTGCTTTATGTTCAGCGTCATAATTAGTTTCTGATGCTGGGCAGTAAATGTTTGTAAAATGGTATGGGCTGGCAGTACTGCAAATAGCTGTATCAAGGAAGATACAGCACAGGGCAGCAGGCAGGTTTCTGGGTGTCATTTGAACCGTATTTGTCTATTTGTCACATCTCAGCTGGTTTGCAAGAATTTCAGGTCCTGAAAAGTCTGGAAAGGTTTGAGTTAAAGAGCATTTCTCTCACGGTTCAACCTCACTGTCAACTTTCCTGACAAAGATTTGTCAGGTTCACCAGAGGTTCACTGAAACCAGAGCAGAACTACTAGCCACATTATGGGCTTTGCCTCAAGGGATTTTTTTCAAGTGAAAAGGTGATGCCATTCAAAAGGGACCACAAACAGTAGCCGTGGAAAATTTGTGGCTAGCCAAAATGAGACCAATTAGCGAAATTCTTTGATCGCTTGTGGACCTCACACAAGCTGGAAAAAACACAGGACGCGATCCTGGGGGGAGTTCTGAAAGGTCAGGAAACAAGCAGGCGTGGAACAAACGTCCCAAACCTATCTTTATGCCAAAGGTAGGAAAATCCGTACTCTAGTCTGGGGAAGAATATGCTGAGAGCATATTCTGAGAGGATTTGCTGTGCATGTGACTGCCTGGATGGGACAGAGGAGGACAGAAATGCAGCTATAGTTACTTATTTTGAAGGAAGGGGTTTAGCGCTACTAAGACAGCGAAGAACAGACATGGTGCAAACAGGCGTATGGGCTGACGGAGCACAATGAAGCTGAATTCTTTGATTCACATTCCTGCCTCTGATTCCTGGAAATTATTAAATTGCTGTAGTAAAGTGCAGGGAACAGTGATGTCGTTACAGCCGCTGGTCCCACAGTTGCTCTGTCAGGTGCACAAGGCAATTGGCAAGTGGAAAATCGAACTGATAGTGGGAAATGAAGGTGACTTTAACCTTAACTCGATAAGAGCAATGGCTGCATATCTACGTGGCGTCCTTTCTTTTTAAGCCCTTTGCAATCTCTCTGGGAGTGTCCCGTCTTAGGGGACTCAGGAATGGGCTTTCCAGCCTCCTGATGCCTTTTTCTAAGCAGCTCTTACAGCATAGCACTAAGTGGGTGGGCCCTGGAACAGCCTAAACTAGCTCTGCAAAGTGGCTCTGGCTTCACTACATGACGTGTGCCCCCTGGGAACCTACAGCCCCATGAGCCCCGTGCTGGGCTCCAGCGTGTCCATAGAGTTTTCCATCCTCCCAGTCTGGTGAAAGAAAGCTGAGCGCGGGCTTTTGAAGACCTGTGCTTTGGAGCTGGGTGCCTATATGGAGCTTTTAATAGTCTTTAAGTTAATCTTAAGTCAGTTTTGTGCATTAAACCTGACACGTAGGTCAGATTTTTCCTCTTTCCCTTCTTCAGGGTTGGCAGGATATCCAGTCTCACCTGCTGCCCTCATTCTGTCAGCTTCTGCTACTCCACATCACGCAAAATTGTAGAATTACCATTTCTTTTCACTAAGTATTGATGTCTGATCCTAGTTTGAGGCAATCCGGTCAGTGACAGAGCAATCTTTGATCAGTTGTTGATACCAGACTTGCAGTCCCATCTACAGCCAAAGTGGCCCCTATCCCATACCTTACATCTGAACAGCTCGATCCCTGAAAGTAGCAACACAAACTTAGCAGGTATGCTGAGCCCCAGACTGCATTCTCTGTAGGACTTTCCTAGGACTTAATTCCAGGTATCTCAAGGAAGTATTCCAGTCAAATGTTTTCCTGAACAGGAGTAACCTTGTAGAAAGCTCCTTCTGATACCCTTAAACTGGTTGCTTAAAAAGTGTGTGCCAGTGGAGGGAATTCCCCATAGGTTTGGTATTCCCGTGTCTGAGAAGTGCAGAGTCTTGATATGCTGCAGGTCCAGAGTCACAGCAGGCTCATCTGAGGTGATACTAATTTAACTAGGCTGTATTTCTTCACCACCCCAAGACTGAAGGGCTCGAGAAGAGAAGGATCAATTGAATTTGAGGGACAACAGTCCTGTTCCTGGTCAGCTTATGAGACCGTGATGAGGTCACTGATTCTTGGTCAAGGGTTGAGGCAAAACTACGCTAGCCATCTAGTTTGGGGAAAATGGGTGAGCACCTTTTCAAAGCCACTCTTTTTATTTCATTGGAAAATACTGGTTCATTAAAAATGAAATTTCCCGAAACAAAAGTTTCTTTAGTCAAAACTTTATTTTAAGAAAATTTAATCATTAGGATGGAGTATTCCAGCAAACTTGAAATGTTCGACTTGGACTCTGTGGGAACAGATGCTTATGATTTCTTATTTCAAAACTTTTCTTTGTGTGTTCTTGTACACTTTGTATAGTATGAAAATAAAAAGAAACAAAACATAAAGATTTTACTGAAATGGAGCATTTTTTATCAGCCTGAACCAACTGCATTTTTATAATTGAAATATATACACCTTACTAAAAATTTTGATTTGTAAATGATGTTTCTTTTTTGAATGAAGGAAATAAATATTGTAGCATTCCCATCTGATTGGTAAGTTCCTGTACATTCAGCTAAATTTATTTCTACTACTGTGCTGTATTTTTCCGGGAGGTCCTATGTAACAAATAAGGCAGTGGGCCAAATTCTGTTTGGATTTGTAGCAATAGCTGCTTCAGTGGAAATTTTCACATTAGTGAGCCCCTGTTGTCTGGTGCATAGCCACACAGCTCGCATAGTGCTGCTGAACAAGACACAAATATAGAGTCATATGATACTATCAGTTTCTAGGCGGATTCAGTGGGATTCAGAAGGTTTCAGTAGGGAGTTCTAGTTAAATTTGATAACATGATATAGCTGTCATCGATTGTACAACTTTCCTTTTCATGTTTAAAATGTACTTACAGGAGCTTGACTTAGAGCAGGAAAATGTGTGGTACGCATGTCTGAGTGCTGGCTCTGTTCCATATTAAATAATCTGCTAAAGTCGTTATGGTCTTTGATGCTGAATATTATATGAAACCTTTTGCGGGGAAAGTATTTTTTAAGAAAAATTATCTAAAACATATAAAAATAGCTCTTTTAATTTTAAAAGGTTAGGAACAGTCCCAGTCTTCATGGGAAGCTCATAACAACATTTCAGGGCCATTTGTGGCTTGAGCACTAATGGCATAGAGGAAGATAAGTCTAAATCTGACTAGTCTCTGGTTCTCAGTGATTTCTCTTTCCTACCAGTTGGCTCAGTAAGCACAATCCTTACACCTGATTAGCCTCTTAATTACCTGTCTCCAACACTTAATAAAGAGATATTCTGTGTAAGAATCGTCACGGACAAGTTTAGGAATAGGGTGACTGGCGCATAGTGGAATGGTACCAACGATCAACTAAACAGGAGCACGACTAGTGATTAGGGAACATGTCTGGACCTGGGATTCATCTGCCCTGACTTCAACATCTTAAAGCAAGTCATCCCGGTCTAACTTTCACATGTACATGACTGAGTATGGTTGTTTTCTGTAAAAATGTAACGGAAATAATAACTACAGGCATTTTATAGGAGGAATATTCTAAGGATTGGAGATGGCCAGGTATGGTTGCAATACAAACAGCACAAAGACTGCTGTTTATTTAGAACATTTCCTGATAGTTTTACTATAGAGAGTATGTCTCTAGATGTGTCCTGAATAATTCTAGAAACAACATTTATACAAACATCCTTTATCAAATCTCATGTGTTTCCATTATACAAGAAATAATGTTCTTTACAGCCATGTTATATACGTACAATAGCAATTTATATTCCTCTCTCATCTGACAGAATATTTCTGTGTGCTTCCCAACCACATGTATAAATCATCAAGGAAATGTGGAGTCCTAGGAGGTAGAAATATCAGGGATTGGATGCATAACTGAAGACTTAACTATGAAGTTTCCTGGATGTGAATCAATGTTCTACACTCCAGCAATTCATGTTTCTTTCACTTTGCCAGACAAGTGATTTCAGAATTTTGGCCAGCATCTGGTGTAATTTGGATGCTGAACTTTAATCTAAAATTGCTGATCTTTCTAAACATTCTTTATTTTCTCCTGCAGGTGTGTGGTTCCGTTATTTTGGGAGTCTCTGTATGGATACGTGTTAGCAAAAACGCTCAGCAGGTAAATGCATGCAGTCATACCAGAACCACTTAAATGTGGAAGCTACTGCACACACTTTCATTTCCCATCTTCATTTCCACAAATTTGTTATGTTTTTGTTGAGGTGGTTTGTGTGGCTAAAGATTAATGCATTTTATGATGTTTAAGATTAAACAAGATGGTGCAGGTAGTCAGATAAAGTGATTGACATAAGCATAGACATGTGACTACAAGAAGTGTCTTCTAGTGTTATTAATGTAGGTTCTTGCAGACGCACACTGATTTCTGCTGGAAAACATGTGTCTCTCTCTCCTCTAATGAAAACTAATGATGGTTTTGTTATTGATTTCAGTGTTAGAGAGAATAATGAGGAGCCATGCGGCTCCTAGAATTTTCAATGTCTTTTCCTATTAAAACACTATAGTCATGTATATTCCTAGGGTTACTTCGATATGTTTGTAGGGAATATTTTTACCTTTCTCACTGTCTTCAATAACACAATTCTTATTTCCCCAGTAAATGCAACTTTGAAAGGCAGCAAGGATTTTTCCCTTCTATTTTCAGTGGCTCCTTAAAAACACATTATCCTGTTCCCCTCATATTTATATAGAAAGAGTTTTAGAGACCCAAAAATCCTTACTTGGGATTAAAATGGGCTAACAGCCCTCCTGGAGGGGAGGAGAAAGCCCCTGAGTTCCCCTCCTGGATTTTGTCTGGGTTATTAAATTACTTCAGGTTTTATGACTTTCCTTTTCTGCAAAGCCAGGGAAAATACAATTTTGAGGAGCCCTTGATCTTGCAGACACGCAGCAGAGGCTGGTCCTGTTGGTGCAAAGGCTCTTTGGCCCTGTGGGTCCAGCCAACCTTTTGCCAAGCGTGTTCCCAGTGGCACTGCCCTCTGATTCACAGTAGGTTTTCTGCCAGCCTTGAGTGAAGCTGATTTCACAGCTCATAGCTGCTTCTCTGAAAGGCACTGTGCAATCTTCGTATGTTGGTGCTTTGTTATACTAACGGGAAGAACAATCTGACTCCAAGGTTTAAGCATTATATTTCTTCTTGTGAATTTGGGCCATAGAAATGTAAATGAATTTGAAAATTTAATTTGCATGCTTCTATTTCCAAAAAGGCTTTCTGGCCATAGAAGTGAAAAAATGGCCAGGTGTGACATTTTTTTCAGCTTTCAGATCAAGCCTTTAATATAGATTAAGTTGCAAATCTTCAGATCACTCACCTGCTGCTCTACCGCAGTCCGTCAGTTAAGAACGATAATTTTTAAGTCAGTATTTTCCCATCTGGAAATAAAAAGATGGTGGAGATAAGAAGATAGCTTTATATATTTCTTGCCATTTGGCTGATGACGCTGTTGCCCTTAGCCAATCCCAGATGTCTCATGTCTGGCAGAGGATGGATGCAACAGAACTCAGTCCACGATGATGTTGTGCCATGGGGTAAATTAGGTCATGGTGTAGAGCTCTGCCGTTCTCTGCTGTGGAAGAGGAAGAATGACAACTTTCACTCCTCAATCAACATTTTACAAGAAGCTAAAATTGCCATACTTGCTAGCTGACCATCTCTAGTATGATGGCTCAGATGGTACAGTGGAGCTTGGAAAACCGTAACCACTATTATCCTTTCTTATTTTTTTGAGAGATTTCCTATTCAGAAAAGCATACTTAAGTGTGTCCCAAACCGGTTTCCTGCAGCGACATTTAGTACTCCCCAAAAACTGTGAATTCAGAGTAGGGACCAAAATTGAAAGCATTTTCTCACATTTTTGCCTGTAGGCAGGCAAAGTTCCCATTCAAAACCAATGCATGTTTTGCCCGAGTAATAATTGAGCAGACCATAAGGATTTGGCTGTAGATGAATAGAGCTTTCTAAGAATAAATAACAGGAGGTTCAGTCCAACTTGGAAGGGGAAAGAACAACACATTCTTCAAATTATACTTGTCTATATACCTTTGCAATTTCCATCAGAAGATAAATGTGACAACTTCCAGACATTTTTGCTAGTCTTGGCACCAGCCACACTAGAAAATATTCTTTGAACATTTTTCTCTATTTTGGCCTTTGGCCTTTGCCAGTCCTGTGGGAACTGAATAATTTGATATTTAATAATATTGAGGTATATGAATTGTTTAGTTGAATGTCCCACACATCAAAATACAGTCCTCATCTCTGAGGGTAATATTAGAGATCATGCCTAAAAAAAGAAAAAGTAAGCTGCTTTGGACAATGCATCTAACTATTTCTCTAGTATATCCAGCATCGCTCTGAGAAGTGTTCTCTCAGGAACAGCCACAGAGTACGTTCCTGGCCTTCTAATGACAAACCGAGGTTTTGTTTCTTTAACATTTGGTTAATGTAGGAGAGATTTCATGATAATCGATTTTGCTACTTCCAGTAAAAAGAAAGATTCATCGACTGAAAACTAGCTGAAAGCCACTTTAAAGACAAGAGATCTTTATTTACTCTGTAAAGTTGACTTTCATCTTGTGCAGAGACAAAGACTGTGAAAAGCCAGGTTCTACTGAGCTGCCCAACAAAATGTTTAAGAACGGGGCACTAGAGGTTTGTTTATTTCTGGATCAGAATTTCTGCATGGTTGCTAATCTGTATATTTATTAGTTATGAAGTGCTTCTCTTGTTTTGGGGGATACAGATGTTTTTAGGAAGAGCTTCTTGTAGCTGAAAGATTTTTTCCCCTCTCTTTTCAGGAGTTGGAGATAGACAACAGCCTGTTTGCAGGGGTTGATCTGCTGATAGCCGTGGGCTCCATCATTATGGTCCTTGGGTTTCTGGGGTGCTGTGGTGCCATAAAGGAGAGCCGGTGCATGCTGCTGTTGGTAAGAAAGAAAAGCATTTGGCTACCTTTAACAGGCCACAGCTACATTTGATGGATAAGGTCCTTGCAAGTAGTATCAAATGAGGATGGGGGCCTTTTTGTTTAACCAAATGCTTGATTATGATCATGTATTTTCATTGCTTACCTTGTGCTTGAGCCCCTTCTGAATTCTACTGCAGAAAAAATGATCGGTGGTCTCATCAACAAGAAGACAGGGTGCAGAGAGCCCCAAGCATGTCACTAGCTTTTTTTCCATCCAACCATCACCAAAGTTCCTTCCACCAGTCCTCCCCCACTACCTATCCCATTTAACTTCATAAATTCCCAGTTGCTCCTTTGCTGGTCCTCCTAGAACATTCTCCCTGTCCTCCTGCCCAACACCTCTCACCTACACACGGCCCATCATGCTACTGCTCTGGTGTGCACCTTGTTTTGATCACCATCTGAGAACACTCCATCTCAAGCACCCCCTTTGCCAAAGAAGGAATAACTGGAGGAGCTCTGACTGGAACTTCAGTTCATTCTACCTTCATGGTTATTCAAGCACATGAAGGCTTAACATTCACTTAGAAGAAATCATATCATCTTGGTCAAAAGTACTATAGTTTTCTCCCCCTTTTGTTTTCTTCCTAGTTTTTTATTGGACTGCTTCTGATCCTGATCCTTCAGATCACAGGAGGTATTTTAGGAGCTGTGTACCGATCTCAGGTACAGTATTATTCTGCATTTTCATTGATGTCTTCCCAGCGTTTTGTTTCTACCCCGAAAACTAACAAAATATTTGGACTTGCAGATTGAAACATCGCTTAACAAGACTCTCCAGGCGAGTGTGAATTCATTGCAAAGCTCTACAGAAGAATCTAAAGCGTTTCAAGAGAAGTTCCAGAAGTTTGAGAGAATGGTAATTAAAATGTAACAAAGGGCAGGGGCTGTTGCTATCTGTTCCATCTCTAGCATTTGTCTGTGCTTCATTTTATGGCTATTCTGCCATAGATTTGAATTTCATTCCCTGGGGATGGGGAAGGGTCTGGCTTAAATGCAAGTTAAAACACTACGCAAGGGGCTTCTGCTCTCTTGACATGACATGGGCTTGCTGTGATGATTTCTTTGTGCAATAGTGTTTATAAGAGCAATGGAGCAAGGACACAAAACACCCAAGTGAGACTGCCAGTTAGCTAAGCTCTTTCATGATAAGGCCGCCTGCTCCTTTGTTACAGCTTTCCCTTCTGAAGGGACGTTTCTCCTCCACTGCATCTCAGCTAAGAACTATCCAGTACTCTTAAGGCAAGATAACCCCAGTGATAAGGAAAAATTCAGGAGTGCATTTCATTGGGAATATCCTATTGCTATGAAGTCATTAAATGCCATACTTTGCTGTGCAAGAAGGGGGAAGAAAATATGATAAAAGGAAGGTTTGTTTTCACTGTGCTTATATTTATCCTGGCTTCCCCCACCTGCAGGACCTCAGAAGGTGGACACTTAGTGCCAGCTTGCTCCTGGGTATCACACAGAGAATACCCTTGAATCTCACTGGTATCATTGATGGTGTACACCCCTACCCCTCCCACTAGTACCTGTGTCTATACATTGACAGAGTGCCTGCTGTTATTTTTTTTTTAGTCCCCAATGGGTGATGACTTTGATGGGTAGGCTTAAAGAATTCCTATACTTTTAAAGGCCACTGGTGTGAAAGAAAGGGAAGTGAGAAACAATATTTGGGTGGCTTATGTTACTTCTACTTCTTCCCCATTCCACCTCCAGCCTGTTGTCTGCCTCTGAGCCAGCTTATTTCTTCTGATATAATAAGCAGCTCCCTGGAGAGATGATTGAAGGGTGAGCAAAATGAAAAAAATCCCGTAATTACTGCATTAATTTTTAAATAGACCAGGATTGCTTTATTATGTCCCACGGCCTTTGCTTTTATGTGAAATTATGTGAACATTTCCAGCTGCTTTTTAAAAGAGGGAGGACCTCAAACCCAAGCCTGCACCCCTGAGCTTTAGTGGCTTGAATAAAGTGGAACATGAAGTGAAACTGCACCTGGTTTAGGTTTCACAAACCCCAAATGGAGCCCGGGCCTCCTCAGACCATTTCTAATTTAAAGTGCTAACCATCATTCAAGGTGGTTATTTTTCTAGATTTCAGAGTTTTATGTGCCTGAATTTTACATTTTCAGCCTGGCTTTTCAAGATATGAAATGTGGATGTTACAGGAGCTGTTACCTTCTGCGAGTATAACCTGCAGAAAGAAGACTTGATTCTCAAAAAATACTATACCCAGCGTTGTTCCATGTTCCAGTTCCATTCTGGCACTGACAATTACTAGCTTTATAGTATGTTAATGTTTTTTGAGCACTGTATACTGAAAATCTGCACTTTTTGCCTTTTTTTTTCTTTTTTTTTAAACTTGTGCACTTACATTCTTATAACTGGTATGGAAATGTAAAGGGCGTTTGAGACACCGGTTTGGGACAACCTCCACATGGGAAAAGCTGAAAGGAAATTTCTCCTTCACCGTTCCTCTCAGCTCCCTTGCCTACTCTCCTCAAACTGCAAATCACCACTTTTTTCCTCATCTCCCCATTTCCTCCTTTCTTGCAGAACGAGTGCTGTGGTTTGCTGAATGGACCTGCAGACTGGGGAAAAAATTTTAATAGTGGTACTGGTAGCAATAAAATCTGTCAGTGTCAACTAGAGGACCTATCACCAAACCGCTGCTTCATGTTTCAAGGCAGATACGTTTATAAAGAGGTAAGAAAAATATAATATTCCACTCTCTGTTCCAAAAGGACGTCTTAACCTGAGGTTGTCTTTGGTGACTGGCATAGTCAGTAGTTCTGTATCTTTCCAAAAAGGCAAAGCTGTGCCTTCTCTTCGTTAGCCAGAATTGCCCCGTGCCATCTGATAGGAAATTACTGTGCGTACCTGAAATATGCTGCTGCTTCCTCTTCTTGGGATGCCTCGATTTTAGCTGTGCACCTCAGCAGTCTGCATGGTTACTGTGGGTGAAAACTATTATGGCTTTGGGGTCAGGGTCAGAGCAGCACATCAGCTACCCTTTGGTTCTCATTCCTCCCTCAGAAGGTTGTGTTCCCACCCCGGCTCATTCTGGTGGTAGACATGTTGACTCAGAGGCTTTCAAAGGGCTAAGGGATATTGAAAAATGAACACATTAAATGCAAGACCTTTGGGGTTTTATAGTCCTTTAATAAAAAACCCCACAGTCATTTTGCAGGATCTGCTGGAAAGAAACCTTACATGTTGTAGGCTTCATGGCAGCATACTCAAGGTGTAATTTCCTACAAGTACAGCCTTTTGAAAAGCTTGTGGCAGTTAAGGCCATGTCTGGTGACAGGCAACAAGAAAGCATACTCAAAAATTGGTAGGTGGGCAGCATAGATCTCAATTAATTAATTACAAGATTTATCTGTCTCCTTATATGAAAATTTGGACTCCATGCATACAAAGAAAAATATGGAAAAAAGTGGAAAACTAGCACACGATACCTGCATTTTTAGTATGCTGGTAGTACAAAGCTTGCCAATCTGCACCTAGCACAAAGCAGATTTTAGCAAATGTCCAACTCTGGTTGTATACTTTTCTAAACGCATAGCTCCTCAGCCAGGTCCTGCCTGAACACTAATTTCCTCCCTGTGCAGTCCCACAGAAGCAAATACTGTTTTAAAGCAAGGGAACAGTCTGGTTAAGTAGAGGGTGCCAGAACCCAATCTGGAAATAAGATGTATACAAAGAGTCTGTTTTGGCCACATTTTAAGGTCTTCTTGGCCTCAGACAAACCCTCAAAGGACACATGAGAAGCCATCAGTGAAATTAGTGCAGGTGCAAGATATCGCTCACATGAACACACAGATTTCATGGTGGTGTTAGATGCTAGTAAAGGCATTCAACTCTTGTGATCCAGGAAAAAAGATTTGAAATTCAGTGCAGTTCTGAGTCAGCTTAAATCAGAGTGTTTTTAGAAGGACTAGAAGGAGAAGACCCATGTGTTTACAGTGAGGGAGGAAATATGGTGAAAGAATATAACTATATCTGGGGAGAAAGCAGTTGTAGTGTTGGAACGGTACCATAGTTTTGATGGATTTAAGCCGTACTTGGCTTTCCCTACAGTTTGCAAAAGGAGTATTGTCAATGCCTGGAGAAGATGTAGTCATTATAAGAACAGATGTATGCATTTATTAAAAAGGAGAGTAGCTCTGCATAGAACTTCAGATACGATCACTCTCTTCAGCCCAGCCGCAGCCCAAGACCACCAAACATTTGTCAAAATTAATATTTAAGTTAGGTTTTATATCCAAATATTGATAGTTGAGCCCGATTCTAATAATAGGCTTTGAAGTTTCAAATCCAAAGATCAGATTAGCAGGAAACTGAAGTTCTCTTTCAGATCTGGTCATTGCTGTGTTGACTCTTTCCTAGTAGTGACTGATTATCAAGTCAAAGTAAGAATAAATGCTTCTTTCCTTGTCAACTGAATATCATGCAAACATTAGGCATTACAACCGCATGTCTTCATTTGAAATCGTACCATTTTATGGTACTAAATTCATCTTCATATTTGGGAAGGCAAAGACTAGATATCCTTCTAACAAGACGCATATAGCTGTGTTCTTTGTTAGCAACAAGCCAGAGTAAATTCAAATAGCCTTTCTTTAACAGAGAAAGAAAGAAGGAGAGAGAGTGTGAGAGGAGTTATTTTAGAGGGTGCATTCCTAATAACCTTAGGATAATATTGCTTACCTGTAATTAATCATTTTGTCTTATTTTTCAGCCTTGTGGAAATGTGATTGCCGATTACCTTAAAGACCATCTGCTGATAATTATGGGGATCGCCTTTGGACTGGCCATTATCGAGGTACCAGTATACACCATTAAAATATTTAGTAGCTGACAAGCAGTATGTTCTACTTAGAAATTACATTGGGAATGGGATTAAAACACCTGGCTTGCTCAATTAGTAGGCAAGGGGAAACCACCTCTCACCTTAGCTATAATCTTACCGTTGTTTCATATAAACAGTATATGGCTGCTGAGCTGAGAACTTCAGGTGGGATCAGACCACCCTGCTGCCTGTATAAGTGTAGAAGTGTATCACGTGGCACTTTTTCCGCAAAGATTTGACGGTTCTGGAGCCGGGCTGTGCCTTGACAGCGAGCCCTGTGGACAGAGGGGTGTGTGGATACCCAGCCCCAGGAAGACACAAGGCAGAATAGCCAGTCTTTTCTTCACTCTCCTTTGCTTGAGGAAAAAGTCTTAAGAAAACTTAGCCCCTAAACTGCATATTCTTATCACGGAGAAATTATGATACAAAATTATTACTCCGAGGGCATAATTTAGGCATCAAGGTGGTGCGTGAATGTGCCTGAGTGCACACCTGCTGTGCTGCTCCATATATTCCTGTGTGTAAAAAAAAACAGAGTATGTAAGCTCTTTATTTTAATTGCTTCATCATACGCTGAAGAATAACATGCAAAATTTTCTCCAAAGAGAGGAGAAAAAACAGTGAGGTTATCCAGTCAGCTACTTGATGAATGATAGGCTTTGATTAGGAGAAAATGACAAAGAAACAGGGGATTTCATCATGTTGCTTTCTTCGGTCATTTTCTTTCTTTTCACTATTCCTCTGTGGCTTCCCTCCTCCCCTGCCCCCCGCCGATGGATGTTTGAGGGAAAAGCAGAAATGACGAAGATTGCTGTGCAGAGTTCAGTCTGTTATTCTGAGTGAAAACTTCTTAACGTCATTGGCAGAGGATTGCTCCTCGTGGTAGAAGAGTGGGCAAGAGCCCCAACTCAAAAATACATTTCCAGGAAAATAATAGTAAGCGGGGAAGAGTTACACAGCTGCAGCGCTGGGAGAGGACAGGCCACTAACTTCTTACTCGGCACAGGCTTCATGGTATTTAAGGTGCTAAATGTGGGGGGTCAGGTCTCCCACCTATATGTAGACTTTGGGGGGAAAATAGGTGAAATACACCAATATTAAAAGGCCTTTAAAATATAATAGAAGTGTAAAATTGCATCTGTATCCTGAAGGTAAGTTATAAGTCACTTTGCTCTAGTTACTGCAGTTATGTGAGTTGTAGCCTTTAGTTCATTGGCCATCGTTCTTCCCTGTTCTCCAGTTGGCATTTTTCTGTGGTGGCTGCCTCTCCCAACCATAAAAGGATTAGAAAACGTCATGAATAAACAATATGAGCCTCAGCTGGTACAAATTGTCAGCTGGCAATTTACACTTGATAAACATTTAACCTTTCCAAAGATATTAACATATCATGACTTCTCAAGTGATTGCAAATCAAAGGCCACATGCTTAACTGTCCCTCTGCTCTGGAAAAACCCAGATTAAAAGAAGCAGGCAAGGAAAAGTGCTCTTCCCTAGCGTTCCCCCCTCTGCCTGCTCCATTATGCCACTTGTGGGCTGTTAATAGTTTCAGCTCACCCTGTTAGTGGAAATGATACCTAGAAGAAGGGCCCAGTTTCACTTGGGCACAAGTGAAAATGCGGGCATGGTATGTCAGGGAAGCCCTGCCAGCTTATTCCAGCTGTGAGTTCATCCCCTCATCTTAGCTGTATCCCCATGTTCTGTACACTCTCCACTGTCTCTTCCTTAAAGAAATGAAGCATCCTGGTGTTCATGGCTTCATAAATGTCACTTGGATACTTTCCACTTTTGTGGAACACCTTCACAGACTGGTTAATTTTAAATTCAGAAGGAAACTTTCTGATCTTCTGATCTCTCCAGCTGTCTGTCACAGGCTGTGGAATTTCACCCAGTAATTCCCACTACAGAAGGTGACCCTACGGAATTTTACATTTCAAGCAACAGCTTCTTTAGTGGACTCAGTGTTTCTATCCCAAATCTATTACTGATGAATATAAAATAATTGTTGCATGATCATTTGCCACTCAAAACAGCTGGGTATGTGTATAGACACATATACATATACTCACGTATGCCTTTATATATATATTTACATAAAAGAGAGTGACAGTGGAAAAGAAGAGAGATTTTAAAGGGAAACAATCCTTAGAATACGCAATGGAATCAGAAAGTTCCCCCAACTTTCTTAGAAAATAAAAGATTGAATTTTTGTCTGAATTTCTTAAACTTCTCTATATATGCTGCTCCATTGCAGCTAACAACTCCATTTTAAACCCCCAGAGTTACAGGGTTCCCCATCCACAGAGGCAATCCATCTTTTAAACAAATGAAAGCTTTCCATCATGTCTGCAGTCTTACCTGTGGTACATACTGATTTCATTAAAATGGCTATATTCTAGAGTCATGTTCTTTAAGAATTACATTGGAAAAGATCTTCTGTATAGCAGATTTAGCCTGCATGTAAATCCAAGACATTTGCAAACAAAATGTTCCCACTGTGTATTGGCTGTATCCTGGGATTTCCAGGACTGCCAAGTAATACCAGAAATGTCTTTATTTTCCAGATTCTCGGTATGGGGTTTTCTATGAGCCTCTACTGCCAGATCCAGAAAAAATGAAACCATCGAAGTGTCAGAATGATGTCACCAGCCAAATCAAAACCTTTGTAGATAGAAGGATATTTGGCTTGGCACATTCAGATAAATATAGGCATGTCCCAGGCAGCTGTTCTGATGAAAATGGCAGCCCTTGTGCACATGGATGCTTCACAATTTGCAAAATTACCTCCTTATAATTCATAAGATTTAATGATGTGAATGTGAATTTTTATTTGCAATAAATGTCTTTGTTTCTGTTTCTGAGGAGTTTATTTTGTCTGAAGATAGCATCTACGTCGTGTTGAGATTCCAAGTTCACCATGCAGTGTGTCCACATGGGTGTTAGGCCACCCGTAGCAGAGTCACCGTAAACAGCTGCAAACGATCTTGCGGTGGTTGACTGCTCTGAGGAATCACGCGCCCCCAGGCAGCTTTGCTTGTGGGGCAGGGTGTTTTCATTACGAGTGTCGCAGGTCAGTTTGACGTTCGATATAGTATATACGGGCAGGGTTCTGTTACTTGTGAGAAGCACAGGGACTAACTTCTATCCAAATAGGAAAGCCACATTTCCCTTCAGGGACGTTTAAATCAATATCCTGGCAGCTGGGATGGTCACTCTCAGGCCCAAATGATGCTTAGATTGCATACGGGAGTTGGATTTAGTGGCACGTGTTTTGCAAATATGCATGAAGGGTCAAATCCAAGCCCATGTGGAGGCACGATGTACACAAAAGTCATGCGGGTGAGACTTCACTCAGAGTGTCAGCCCCATGGAGCCGTTGGCCCCTGCCCCAGCGATGCTGCAGCAAGGCCAGTCTCCAGTTCCCCACAGCCCTGCCCTGCTTGGCCATGGGGTCCCACCAAGCTGGGTCCACCCATGGGCCCATGTCCTGGCCTGGCCTCAGCCCATCCTGTCCCCCAGGGAGATGCCTGATGCCCAGGGCTGGGGCTGCCCCAGTGCCCCCCAGCTGCCCTGCTCCTGGCTAGGGCAGTGGGATGGACCCTGGCTGGCAGGCATCCAGAGAGCTGCTGGCCCAGGTGGCTCCCTGACAGAAAGTAAATGGCATCAGGGAGCGTATTTTTTAAAGGTATGAAGATGTCTAACGATGCCCACAGGGATCTGCTGAGGTTTTCCACAGCATGCCGATGGCCTCACTGCTGTGTGTTGGGGGCTAGCTGTTTTCAGCAGTCCTGCTGGGCCCCCATCTTCATCTTCAGGAGCAACTTCAGACAGCTGCTCTTAAGAGAGAACCACATACCATGCTGTTCTACTTTAAGACCCCTCAGGTGCCCACGGCTGTCTCAAAGCGCACCCAGACTGCTCCCATCTTGACAGAGCCGTGCAACTGTTGCTTATAAATACATTAACAGTTTTCCTTGAGCAGAGACCTTTGCCCATGCCTTACCCTGACAGGATTGCATTCAGGTAAAATTCACCTGCAGCAACCACTTTCTTTTAAAACACATCCAGAGGAAAAATTTCTGTCCTGTTGCCCACCCTTTCCCTAGCACTCAGACCACTAGGCAGTGAGAGCTGCTTTCAGAAATTTGTGTCTCCAAGGAAAGTCATCTAGCTACCAGACAGTTCTGGCCCTTGCCCTTCCCTCTGCTGAACCTCAGAAACTATGCCAGAATTCAAACTTCAAATTCAAAATTCAACTTTGGTGGACCAGAGAAAAAGCATAACCCCATAACCCAGCTGTACTCACTGGAAGGAGAAACGCTGGCTTCTGGTTCCTCCTCCCCCCCCGACTGTTTTTTTCTGTGCATATCTTACCTGTGATTTGAAATCCTGAGAGCTGACCCTGAATCACTGAGATCATGGGTTGGCTGTTGGACTCTTGGATAACCACTGCAGAAAAAATTGGGAGCAGAGGGGCAAAACGCAGAGAGAATTGCATCTTCCTTCTTATCCTTCCTATGAGAAGGAATGTTCTCCTCTTTGAACAAAGGACCAGAAGGTCTCCCATAAAGAGGGGGCTCAGAGCTACGGATGTCTAATTGATGGACATGAAGGGAAAATTACAGCTCACCCTTGCTACCAGAACTAGGTAGCGTCAGGCAGCTGTAAACTTGAGTATTACTGCTAGGGATTTGTGATGAACATTGACATGAGTTTGGCACAATATACACTAGCTTGGACACCAATCCAATCCCGTATCTACTCTAGGGGAGACAGATGTATAAAAGCAAGGTGTTCATATATGTAAATTTTGGTTGTCTACAGCCTGGTATGCTGGTTTGGGCTGGGATAGAGTTAATTTTCTTCACAGTAGCTAGTATGGGGCTATGTTTTGGATTTGTGCTGGAAACAGTGTTGATAATACAGGGATGTTTCAGTTATTGCTGAGCAGTGCTCACACAGGGTCAAGGCCTGTTCTGCTCCTCATACCGCCCCTGCCAGTGAGCAGGCTGGGGGCGTACAAGAAGTTGGGAGGGGACACAGCTGGGACAGCTGATCTCAACTGACCAAAGGGATATTCTGTACCATATGACGTCATGTTCAGCAATAAAACTAGGGGGAAGGTTGGCGGGGGGGCCACTGCTCGGGGACTGGCTGGGCATCAGTCGTTTGGCGGTGAGCAATTGTTTTCATTTGCATCACTTGTTTTTCTTGGGTTTTATTTCTCTCTCTTTGTTATTTTCCTTTTCATTACAAATTGTTGTTACTATTATTATTATCATCATCATTATTTTATTTTATTTCAGTTATTAAACTGTTTTTATCTCAACCTATGAGTTTTCTCACTTTTACTCTCCCGATTCTCTTCCCCCACCCCACTGCGGGAGGAGTGAGCAAGTGGCTGTGTGGTGCTTAGTTGCCGGCTGGGGTTAAACCACGGCAGTCCTTTTTTGGCACCCAATGTGGGGCTTGAAGGGCTTGAGATAATGACAGATTTGATTGGAATGTGCTAGATTGAATTTATAGCTCTTATTGCTGTTTGGTTATTAATCAGCAGGCTCCTGTGCTTGTCACGGGGCTTTCTTGCCTTACTGTATATTAGATTCAAGTACTCGTTAGTGGCTGCTTTTTGCTTTTGCTGCTTGCTGTACTGCTTGTCATCTTACAAGTGCCTGGGAACATTTTGGTACCAGCAGTGGCCATGTGCCTGTGCTGGCAGATGCTCAGAGCATCGCTGCTGTTTCTGTGCGGCTGTATTGGACAGGCTGGAACTCCAGCGTGAACTCAAGTTGAAGGGACTGTGACCTGTGGATCAGTCCATGCGGGAGCAGGACACCCTGAAGCATCTGTGGCCATGAATAAGTCCACATCAGAGCAGGTACATCTTGAAGCGTCTGTGACCATGGTTATGTCTGTGCTGCAACAGGTATACCTCTGAAGGGATTGTGTCCTGTCCTACAGTCATAGTAGCATATAATCATAGTATTTCAATGTTTTGGATACAGGTCGCAAAATATCCTCCTTTTGCGTCAACATAATGATGTAGAGACTTTTTGGTTAAAACTGTGGTGCCATTAAAATCAACAGCAAAATGTCTTCAGTGAGGAACTTTGACACAAGAGTTTCATCTGGAGCAAGGTGAATAGTTTCTCTATTTATTTAGGCAATTTGTCTTTATTTCCTAATGCTCTAAGGAATAAAACTGAAGTACTATGATTATATGCTAGCATGACTGTTTAAATGGGATTGTATCAATGAAGTCATTCAGAATTATTACCTATTTGCTGCTGAAGTGGGTTTGCCTCTAAAACATGCCCATTGCCTTTGATGTTGCAAAACTTATTTACTTGTAATGTTCTGTAGGCTCCTGAAGTTTTCTCCTCCATTTTTCAATGGAAGCAGCAAAATACCAAGCATAAACCAAAGAGAAATCTGTCTGGATGGGATTCATCTGGCCATATGCAGAACTCTACAGAGTAGAAATTCATCTCATAGAATCACAGAATAGTTTGGGTTGGAAGGGACCTTTAAAGATCATCTAGTCCAACCCCCCCCACACCCCCCCCCCCCCATCTGAGCTACCTGTTTGGACTCCCCTTATAAACAATGAAGAGAAATAAGCACATGTAGGATTTGAGCCATCTCATTCTAAAACAGACGTCCAAAGAGGTTAGATGGGTCATTTGCATTGCAGATAGGTGAAGCTGGAGTGAATGAATCCCACCCTGCAATACTGAACTCTTAAAATTAATAGAAGCAGTGGTTAGTCAGGAAAAAGCATTAGTATGATATTCCATGAGGGTGTATTGATTATTCATTGATTCATTGACCTTTTTGCTCAGTCATAATCCAGCCTGCTGGGAAATGAGCCCTGCTTACTCCCTGGGCTGGTAGGATGAGATTCATCTGCTGTGCAGGAATGTCCCTCTCAGAGCCACGATGCTGTAACAGAGATCCCAGCACTTCATGGAGTCCTCTTCACATTCTTATCACAGGACGTTTTGAGTTAGCAATTGACTCAAAGTAACAACAGGACATTTTCCTGAGCCCGCATCCACTTTTTAATCATGATGTCTGGAATTGCTGAAATGGAATTTGACAATAAATCCTTGATAGAACAGTAAAACCATAAGGGTTTTCTTTTGTGGGGTGTTTGGGAAGATTGTTTTTGTTTTTTCACAACAATTTCATCCAAGGCTATGTTCCTCTCAATGTTACCCAATAAAATCAAGCATACAGAGGAAAGACGCATGGCCAAGACCTTAGTGCTTTGGAATAGCAAAGGGAGAAAAAACATATAATATAATCTTAAATACTATAAGAAAAGACTGGTAGGAAGAAAGACAATGCATCCCTGCCTTTGCTAGGGGAGCTGAATGCCAACTTAAAACCAAGTCTATTTAACACAAACTAGTGACCGATCATGTCAAAGCCAAACAACTATTTAATGGCAAGAGAGAAGACGTCACACCTGGGTCAAACTATCTCCAAAGAATGATTTGTTACACCATTTAGGGAATTTTGGGGGAATGTGTTATTCTCAGAAGGGATTGCATTTGGGGGAAAAATACAGCATGAATAGCAAAAAGAAAAAAAGGTATAGTTTATGGTAAAATATGAGTCAGTAAAGCAACATCAGGAATGCCATAAACAATGAAGGGAGCGTTAATAAGTCCGTTACTGGAAACAAAAAAACAATGAAGAAAAAGACAGAGGCAGATAGACAAACAAAAAAAGAAATCTGATTTTGAAAGATGAAAGAAGAATGAAGGAAAACAGGACAGGTTATTCTGAAAGAAAAAAGAATAAAAATATTGAGCTTATCAAGATCCAAGGGTTTGCTGCACTCAGCTCAGCGTGAGGGAAATTTTGGCCCCGATCCACCTTTGTGTCCTGGCTGTCATGTTGAAAGCCAGTTCAACCTGTTCATGCAATGCCGAATCTGCCCCAAATTTGGCTGGCTGTCAGGGCCCCTGCGAAGCCAGTGTTGCAGCTGGGGCTCATCAGAGCAGAGCTGGTAGCCAAAGGGTGCCCCAAGAGACAGCTCTGTACGGCCCCCAGGGATGCCTGGAGAATGAGCCAGAGGAGCTGGAACCGCTGGCTTCCCCTCTGGGAAGGACACCAGGGCACTGCAGATCTGGCCCAAGTATGTTTAGAGACATGATTAAGTGAGGCAGCAGGGTTTATTTCTAAATTAAGATGGAGGATTATCAGTTTAAATTCTGAAATAGGATTGAAACCACAAAATTAAAAGCCAGTTCTTTGGCTCTGCTCTAGGACCTGTCCTAACTGCTTAGCCAAAGGTTTTCTGGCATGGGAGAAAACTCAGCTGATTTAGGCTGGATTCAACCCTCCTCAGTTGAGGGGATATTTGACTTTGGGTTGTTTGGGTCAGCCAGTTATAGAGAAAATACCTAATGCTGCTCCAGGCCAGAACCAAAACCCCACAAAGGTTCAGGCTGGGGAAGCTGCCTGGACACTGCTTGTCCAGGAGGGAACTGGGCTGTGTCGATCTGGGGAAATGTTACATTAGGTCCTCAATTAGGGACCAAAGGGAGGCTTGGATCTCTTCTGGCTTTATCCATGGCAATTTGATTATTCTTGATAATTACATATCAAGAAAGCTGGCAGGTTTTCTCCCCACCCCGTCAATAGCAATATTCTCATCCTTGCACTGAAGGGCTCTCTTTTTGTGCAGTGGTTTGGATTAAATTGCTTTCTGTTCTTTTCAAGTCTTTCTTTTTTGAACTGTAAGCTGACCCTCGGTGTATTTTGCAAAATGCTGAGCCTGCTTGTGTTTCCTGGGGAGGCAGAGGGGTGATGTCATTCACCACTTGATAGGGTTGAATCCTTTATCTATCTGAACTTGGACACTGGGGAGGAATGGGAAAATCGCACCTCTCCCTTTCTGTCTGAAATCCACTTACAAATTCTTTTTCCTTCTAGAGAATAACAAGTCTCCACAGCAATATCCCCTTACCCCTAGATTTTATAAAATTTGCTCGAGCAGTCCAGAATTCCTTAAAAGACAGGAACCAGAGAACTGGAAAAGGCATGAAGCAATAAGAGGCAAGAGAGGTCCTTGGGCAGTAAGAGGGATAAGAGACATATAATATTCTTCCTTCCCAACCTGTGAGGAGCTCAAATTCAGCTAGTATAATTCATCAGAGAGACTCCAGTTTCTTCATCTACATTAACCTGTGCAAGATTGGAAAAGACTGTTGGGCCCATTTTTTCATGAAAAAATGAACTAAACTGTGCTAATGGACTTGCACACACAAGGCAATGGAGGAAACTGGTAAGAAAACCAGGCACTGAATATGGACAAAGCCAAGTGCTCTCTCAGACAGCTCCATAAAACAGTCTCAAGGCATTTCAGCGTACCAGCTCTTTACACTGAAAGACTGTGATCTTGCTAACGTAAGGAGGTTAATTAGTGGAGTGGGTTCCAGAGATTGTATTAAAAGGCCCAAAGTGTCAGTAGTTTCACATCTGTTACTAAATGAACGTAATGTGTTCCTAAGCTGTTTCAAACTGTGCTTTTGTGGTGTTAGTTATCTAAAAGATTTGCCAGATCAGCTAAACCCAGGTTGATAAATGAATACTGACTATTTTGTTGCTGTAATGCATTTTCTTGCTAAAGTTTCGGCTGAACATATTACTTCATTGTAATACAAATGTTTCCTAAACTCCATTTTATTATATTCATTAATTAAATCAGCAGCTACACTCTGAACCATTAAATCTATCATTACTCAACTTGACATTAAGTTCTTTATTATTACAGTTAATTCAGACCAGGAAAGATCTTTTGTAAATTTGATTCTGTTGGGGATGAGAAAGGAATTGAATGTCCTTACTACTGTCTCTGTTAAAAAATCATCTTTTAGAATGTATTGGGTTTTGTTCAAAAAATGTTTGTCAAAACCATCTTTGACTAAGGCTTAGTGTCTGTATCATTGATTACCAGTATATTAAGAGTAACAAATATTAGAAGTGGAGCCATGGAAATGAATGTTGGCGGTTCATCAGGGCCTCCATTATTTATTTCTGTTCCCTGCCTGTCTACTGCTGTAAATACTGTTGAGATTCTCTGGCATAGGATTAAAATAGACTCTTTCAAGAAAAGCAGTGACTGAGGAAATTGTTTAATAAAAAGTATATAGTAATGGTGTGAGTAGGAATAGGAATGAATATACCAAAGAAATACACCAGCACCGCGTTACTGCGTAGGAAGCTAATTGCAATCACTTCTCCCATTGCTGTAGCAAAGGAGTTGGGAGCACGCTGCCTCAATACCCGGGCTATTGCAGTTCCGTGTATGTTTACAGACAGGCAAACAGATGGGGTGGGGAGTAAGAGTCATGTGGCAACAAGGCTCAGAACATCAGAAAAGGACGTGAATGAGAACGTCATACCTAATTGCAACTGGGAGAGGAATTCAGGAAGCCAGAATGTGAATTACAGGAACCGGAATGTGATCGGAGCGACAGGACAGAAGTTTACAACCCAACCTGATGGATCCCTGGAGCCTCTTGCAAACTGATCAAGGATGGGACTGTTTGTCAGCACAAATGAGAAATTACAGACTACTGAACACAACGGAGTGTGCTGAAATGGGAAGGAAATGAGGGCTTGTTTTATAGTGGTTCGATTTCAAAAATGTCCTCTGCTCTAAGACACATTCCAGATTCTGAAAGAGTTCATCACATTAAGTACAGGAAATTGTCTGTCAGATACGGTTTTGGGTACTGTGATCAGGGTACAAAGGATCCAGATGTGCTATCTCTGACATGCTTAATACCATAGCACAAACAATTACGATGAATTACCTTCTCCCTGTGATGCAAGATTCTGCTCTCATTCTGCACTGGACTCTTACAGTGACACGGACAACTTCCTGCTATTACCTTTTTCGTATTATTATTTCTCAGTCTTTCAGCCAGTGGAAAAAGGATTTGAATCAAGAGAATAAAGAGGCCATTCTGGAGTACGGTGTGGCTAACTTGTTTAAACATAATTTTTAAAATATATATACAAAGAAATATACAAACCATCTGAGAAAAAAAAAAAAAATTGCCCGTGGCTTTAGAATAGGAGATGTGCTACAGATGCAAAAAGTTGTGGACAAAAGACTTCAAGAGCAGTTTTTCAAAGCTGAAATTGGCTCTGCTTCAAATATTCTCAAAAGACTAATTTTTTTTGGATGGCAGCAACCATAAGTTGATGTTAATAATGCAAGTCAGTTTTAATAATACGTGGCTCTAACTGCAATAACCAAAACAACGTTATGTAAAAGGAACGACTGCCATGGAGTTCATGCTGGTGTGGAAAATTTTGTGAGCAGGTGGAGTGAGTTTTATATCTTCCAAGAGGGACACTTGATGTACTTCTGGTCATATGGCAGCCATTCCTGAAGCTTGAAATGATAGGTGATATAGCTGGTATAAACTTTCTATGCTTGGAGATCCGTGGTTTGAATTTATGCCTATTGGCTGATGGCTATCACTTTAAGTTGTATTGGAACAGAAATGTATTAGACAGCCTGGAGCTAGGTAGGCAGAAATGAAAAATATATACAAAAAGATGAAAACAGAAATGAATATTGACACTTAAGAAATGCAAGCCACCAGACTGAATATTTAGAGAATATTTCCCAGGAGAACACAGTTTATGTACTACTGCGTGTTATGGACCCTGACCATCACATCACAAACATGCTAATGTCTCCAAATAAAGTACAGAGGTTCCCTGATCTGTTCTGGACTTCAGTGGATCTATTTATCAAATTAAGATTGGATAAATTAAGTGGGATTCAGTCACCTAACGAAGCATTTAGTGCCTTTTAGACTGTTAAGGTCTTCTGCCTGGGCTCCAGCTGCTGCTTGACAAGACCATGTATATCCCTTGAGTCCTGTGTCACACCTGGCAGCCCTGCACAGATTTCTTCCTCACCTTAGCAGAGCTAAAAAGTGAGACAATTTACTTTAAGGCTCTTGATTCACTCTCTTGGTCCCTAGCAGAGGATTTGTTATCACTCAGCTATGAGTTACCTGGGTTATTGCAACAGGCTGCTTAGAGAGAAAAATTAAAATCTAGAAAAGTTTGGTTTCTGCTAACAACAGAATTTTTTGTGTCAAAACCCTGCTATAAGTTAGATATCCAGGTAATGTACTGTTAGGAATGCTAATAGGGCTATGCTGGCTTTGCACCATGCTGGAAATACGAGCACAGTATATATATAGTCTGTGGTCCAAAGCAGTTGACCCAACTGTGAGACTGAGAAGCAGACACAAATGTTCTTGAGGATCTTGTGGACTTAAGTGACTTGTTCACATGAAGATGTGACGGCGAAACAGCAAAGCCACAGGCATTATGACTAAATGAATTTCGTAGGCACCAGAAAGGGAGAGAAGGCTGCAAGGAAGGGAATAACTAAAATAAATATTTTCAGGTTGCAAAGTGCAGTTCAGATACACTTACTATTTTGAGACTTTGTCATGCACCTGGGAGCAAAATTATTTTGGCATGGAAAATGCTGGGTAGTTTGAAACTCAGGTGACAGAAGAAAGCAAGGCAGCACAGGCTACCTTAGTTAACGTTCATGGGTTCTCCTGAGGCATGTCCATATGCACAAGACAGTTTTGTGCAGCAACAGAGCTGTAGGACATGTGGAAAATTTGTGACGCCAGGCTTTTGCTTTCAATTGGTTCTCCAGGGTATATGTCTTGCAGGTATCTTGTATGTGGTATGTGTCTTAGTACTCTAACCGATGTAATGGTGTTGCTACACACTTTGTAGAGCCCAGGAGGTCGCTTGTAGCCTGGAGTGTGACAAATTCTAACAAGGATACACAATTATTAGGGTCCAGATGCACTGAAAAACATGCAAGTCATCACTAGAGATATGGGTTAGAGCGGCCTCCATGCCAGCAGCCTGCTGTCGAGCACAAGATACAGCTCAGCACTTGAGCCACACTTCAAAGCGTAGCATCTGCCTGCAGCCAAACAACATCCACCCCACTGGAGTATGGATTAGCACCGTGCATGGAAAACAAGTTTTCACTGTCACCTTATAATTTGTTATTTTGACTTTTCTGTGTCTATTTGCAAATGTTAGAGAGCAGAACTAAGAGTTATGGACTCTGGGGGGCAGGTGAGGTGGTAGCAGAGGAGACAGATTTGCAGAACAACAGTGAACGAATAAGACATCAGCATAATTTCACAGATTTTTAAACCATGTGTTATTCTTTTCTGAAGCTGCAGAATTCTGCGGAGGATGGTACTTGTTAATTGTAAATACTTAAACCGCTAAAACGGCAAGTGTTGGTTTCTTAGGAATGTATCTATTTTTTCTAACAAAAATTGAAGAGTATCAGTCTGGTGGCCAGACAACATTCACAGGCAGGAGTCCATGTTCAAGCAGATGCAGTGAAATTGTGCAAGCTCAGAGTAGCAACAAAGAGCGCCACATCACGATCTTAGGAAACGGAAACCTGTTTTGTCCTATTTACCCTGATTTAGATTAAGGAATCTTTGGGAATCAACAGTTTTAAAAAGCGAGTTAGTGTTTAGGGCGACGGTGCTGTGCCATTTGTGGAATAATAATGTTCTCTTTAACGCAGAAAATCTCATTCACCCAGGAGACAAAATGGGGCCAAATCCTCATCTGATGTCAATCAGCATGATTCCTTTGCCATTAGCACGGCTCCAATGTGTTCGGTGGAGCAATACCAATTTACTTCTGCTGAGGGCTTTGGCCTTCTGTCTCATAGCTCAAAGAAATTAAGCTGCCTTCCAAGTCTTCTCACTGAAGCTGTGTGCAGTTTAAATCTTGCTGCAAAAAAGCCTGTTCAGATATGTTTTTCCTTTCTTTTTCAACTGATTTTGCACATTCATCATAAGAGTTTAATGGAATATATCTAATTTTCATCAAACCATGGAAAACCAAAAAATGCTTACAGGTTTACGCCAATGACCCATTTTGCTGAAAAAATAATAATGCACTTAAGCTATATATACTTTGCAGAAATGGTTTCTCTTTATTTTTTCTTTTTTTTTAATTTTTAATGAAATGTGAAGAAAGTTAACATATGAGCCATTTTACACCTTATTAATAACATTTTGACAGCCCTGCTTTGAAGGTCTTTTCAAAATAATGTGAAAATCCAAGAAAGTTATGTCAATATTATTTGAAGTCAAAAAGGCACCCCTTTTTCATCTTTGTTTTTTCCTTGGTCATGGTCTGTCTTAAATTTGGAAAACACTGTAAATTCACAGTTAAAGATATAATTCTGTCCTTATTGAAACTAACAGTTTCCTATATTACTTTAAGACCTCAGCTCATTATCTCATCTCACAAGTCAGGTAAACTATGATGCTCCTAGAAAACAGGAAAATCATAGGAATTACCATTTTCCATGTTATGTAGCAAGAACATCCTACACAGATGTTAACAGTAGCTGAGATCAGGAGTGTTGTACACTTCCTCCTGCTGTGATTAGGTTTTGCAGTTATTTTGCATACCTCTGCCATCACTAGAATTAACTTTTTTATTAAGTGAGGTATTGGGCAGGTGCATTCATTTAATTTTATATTTGTTTGGTAGGCCTAAAAACCCCTGAGTCACCCCATGCGTGGGTCTCACTTGCAACTGGCTGGTCCCTAGGTGGTGAATCGTAAGACCAATAGGCAAGATCTGCAGGGAGCTTACTGGAGAAAGATAGAACCTGAGAGGAGCTGGTCAGCCCCCGTGGTGAGGAGGACCTGCCCAGGAAGAGGCTGAAAGCCCCAGCGGCAGGAGACTTTGAGGGGACTGAGTCAGGTCGCCGTTGGTGATTCAGAACTGGGACTGCCAACACCAAAGGTCTCCCTAGGAGGAAAGAAGCAAGAAATGGTGCCAGTAGTTTGGAGACACTGACATACTGGCTCATGAACTGGTGTGCTGGCTTATTTGAGAGAGTGGAACATGAAGGAGGATCAAACATCTTGGAGCAGGTCTACCTGAAGCTTCCTCTTAGTTTTAAATTTCCCTGCAGCTTCGTCACCTCTCCTCACCAATCCCGTGGTCACGGCAGGAAACCTCCTTGTAACTTGGGTTCAGTGGGTCCCTGTGATTAGAAGATGTGACCCCACGCATCCCACCGTGTCACTTGTGATTGCCACCATGGATGTGAAGAGGGGAAAAGTCACAGGGGTGAGGACATGGTGAACTGTGGTGCTGGCTGGGCTGGGAAGGATCTGATGGCACGTCTGAAGGAACTAGCCCTTGTAAGGAGAAAAGCAGACAGCGTTCCCCAAAGGAACTACTCAAGATGACCGAAAGAAGCTGTTTCCCAGCAGATCCCGTCTGCGCTAGGGCTCTGCTGGCATGACTGTGTCAGCAAGTCTGGAAACTCCTAATTGAAGCACAGCTCCAGCAGCCAAACTTTAGTGCAGATCAGGCCTCAGAAATGGCCAGGACGCTCTGATGCATTATTTCCAGTGCAGGTCCCGCTAGATTAGGGTGTGTTTTTCATTTGAAGTTGGGCTACTCTAACCCAATTCCCTCCAAACAAACAAACAACCGAATGAGCGAGCAAACAACCCCGTGGGAGGGATGGCTTATTTGTGCGCAGCGGGGAGCAGAGCGGGGTGGGGACCGACTGGCTCCGAGCGCCGGCGCTGGGGTTGTTTTCCCCTATGACTTTCATCCTGTTTGTCACTGTTACCAGGGGTTTACAAACTCAAAGCAAACATCTGGTCTGGTTTAATACCAACAAGAAAGAAAACTGCGTATTAATTTTGATATGACAGTAAAGCAGTTTGATAGCGCTCATGCTGACAGACCCGCCACACCATTTACGATCTCTAAAAGTAAATTGATTTTCATAAAACCCTCACAAGATCGTATTAGGGCCGACAATTAAGATTATAATGCAGCCTAGCCTGTTAAGGAGCAGTAAATTTTCCTGGAATTTGGTCAGTTGGTTACACAGATTTTACATTAAGTTAGAGAAAATTTTGGTCATGTAAAGGCAAAAGCAGTTTAAATCTGTTTCATACATTGCAGCATGGTCTCGCTGATTAAAAATACCTGGGCTTCTTCCAAACTTGTCGTCATATTGGCTACATGACTGTTATAAGCAAACCCCCGCAAACAGAAAGATCTGAAAGTTCAAAGCTTATTTAACTTGAGAGTGCTTGTAAAAGGGGAAAAATGCCATTTCTGCATGGAATAATGGCTTGTAACTTTTCCAGCATTATTTTTTCATTAATATCACCTGAATCTGATATGCATGTTTCACAGCAGACTCTAAATAAGAAATCTGGTACCTTTTGGCCTGTTATTCCTGTACCATCTGGCTAACAGGTACTGTACTGTTCTTGCAGTGTGACGCACCAAATAAAAAAGTCAGATCTTTTTAAAGCCACAATAAATTTCCCAAATGAGTTTGTGTGAAATGTTAAAAAGCAGAAGATAGAGGTTTTGGGTTACATTGCCTTTAATTTGAAAGGGGGATAAGTGGAGCCAGGTGGGCTACTTAGCCAATACCTGCCTGTTCCAGCTTTTTGAATCTGTGAACATTACACCCGGATACAGATGGAAATTGGAAACAATAAATGATTATTACAGAGGCTTTATCATCCTGTAACTTGTGCACAAAAGATGAGCCACTCTCAAGGACACTTTGAAAGTGCGCTGCTTAGGCATGTGTCTGGACAGATGTACGGGAGTAGGAATGTGCCGTATATCAAGTGAGAGGAATAAGATTTCTTAATTCCACTGTGACAAGCACAAGTATCTTTTAAAAAATGAACCTCCCCTTCTCAGCATTAATCCAGTTTCTTTCTGATGTCTCTTTTGCCGTTAAGATGAGCGTCCACCCATTTCCAGCAATCTGCTAGTCCACAGCTGGAAATGGGGGATGGTATAAGCAGACAGATATTAAGAAAAGGGGCTCATGATATCTTACTTGAATTACAAGTACAAGAAATAAAGGTAAGATCAGACAGTTAAGTTCTCCTCTCCCACTGGCCACTTCTGACTTAAGTCTGTATTCTCATTACTGTTCAAAAAGCTACGTTTCAGGACAACAACTGCAAATAAAGCCAGATCAGAAATTACTCAATGGCATATTTCTTCATTGACTATCACAATCAAAACTTTCCACATGGATGGCCTGACTTTGCTGGGGGATGGATGGGAAGCAGAAAAATTTCCATCACAAAATGTCTAGCTTGCTTTCAACTTTCTCAGCAGAGGCCAATTACCCTGTGGCCTGGGGTCCCTGCTCCCCATCCTCTCCCAGCTGTTGGGAGCAGAAGCTGAAGGAAAACTGGGGCTCTGGGAGCCTTGGCAGCAGCTCAGTCCAGATGCATCTCAACATCATGTGAGACAAATCCCTCCGCAGAAGGGTGCATCTTTTCTCATTAATGAGGACGGCAGCCTGGAGAGATGCAGGCACTGAGCAGAGCTGGGCAGGTGGGCTGCTGTGGAGTTCAGGGCTTTCCTTTGAGGTGGTGACAAAACTAATACTGAGACATGAAAATCCTCAGCAGGATGGGATGAGCTTCTCTGCACATCTCCCTTGGACTGGAGACCACTGCAGCCAGCCCAAGTCCTGATAAAGCTTGTAAGCACTGGGAAGGTCTTCCTGCATCTGATTTTTATTTCCATTTGATTTAAGACAAGTATGCCAAGGGGCTGAGCATTGCGATGCTCAGCACTGACATATTAGGGGCTGGGGTGAAGAGGAATTCATAAACCCAAGGCAGGGGTCCAAGTAAGCTGTCCTCCAAGTGGAGTGTGGGGGCACGGATGGCCACAGCCCATGCCCCGCTGTCAGGCAGGTGGGCATCCTGCTAGGACAGAGGTGGGTGCAGCATCCACCTCGCTCCTGCACGGGATTCACAGCCCAAGAGCTCTCCTCAGGAGCCTAAGTCACTCCTCTGTTATAAGGGACAGGTTTTAGTCTCTTACAGTATTGCAAGGCTTTCTTAAAGTTCACTGAGCAAAGTGCATACACTTTGGGTTAGACAGGAGAGGGCAGAGGACTCACCATGCTGGACTTTGGTGATTAAATTTACTCATGGCTTTTTTCTCCCTCTCACCCTCATGCCTTACCACTTTGCCACTGTTTTCTGTTGTCAGCCTTTTTTCCTTCACAATGGTCAGCTCACTTCAGCTCCTTGTAAAGCGTCACCAAACTCTGCAATGCTATAATCAATTAAAGGGCAGAAAGAAAGTGTAGGGATGGGAATAATGCAATTCTTACCCATTTTCTAGTCATTTTTCATTTCTCGTAGGGAAAACAAACATGAGCTGGAACAGCAGGACTGCATTTAAAAGAAAAACAAAACCCTCTTCCAAAATACCTCCATATATAAGAATGGGAAATTATTCCTTGCAATTAGATCAAATCAGGGTATTCCACAAGATGTGAGACTCAACTCAGGAGGAACCGCTGGAATGAAGTGCAGTGGAAAGCTTAACACCATCTCTATTTAAAAGGAAAAAAAAAAAAGAAACTTTATAGATCTGATCTTCATTGTACAAGAAATCAAATAATATTTTCAACATTTATATTCATTCTGAATTAGTGGAAATGCCACAATGATGATCATTTTTTGGCCTAGCACCGAAAATGCCAGTTTCGTAA
Source organism: Nipponia nippon (assembly GCF_047370975.1). Lineage (NCBI taxonomy): Eukaryota > Metazoa > Chordata > Aves > Pelecaniformes > Threskiornithidae > Nipponia > Nipponia nippon. Next base: position 40,637,373 of record NW_028262347.1, on the reverse strand, counting down.
CAGCTGTACATGTTAACATGCTTGTTCCCTTTGGGGTATTTGTATGCCTTACCAGCTTAAATAGCTCCACTACTTATAAACTAGTACACAAACGTCTAACAGATGTACAAGTTCACATGAGAAGGAATAAAAAATGCACAAAACCCATCACTCTTTCACAACTAATCTGTTTTAATGTAGGAAACACAGCCCACTTGCGCTTCCTTCACTGCGAATGCTTTCTTACTCTGTGAGATCCCTGAATCCCAGCCTACTCTTTGTTCTTTCATATTTGAAATAGCTGTTGGACTTTTAGAAATGCTCCATCAGTCTTTTTTAATTGTCCCATGAGACCCAGTATTCTGAAGAAGCATAAATACATGCCTTTAAAAGCTCTGAGATGGATTTACTGGGAGGACTGAGGTGGGTACATTCCCCCTTATACAACAGCAGAGGAGCTGTGACCCTGAGTGGTCCTTTCGTCCCCTTATCTACAACCACGCAGCATCCATCTCTGAACAGTCTGATGTTTATTAACCTGCATCTAAACAGTTTTGAGCTCCTGTTTCTCCTTCTTCCTGGCTCCTCTTCTTTTGTGATTTTGGGCCAGAACTGTGTGGAGCTGATGTTTCTTCTTTCTCCCACCTCCTGTTTGCCATGTCCCTTCTTCAGGGAAGGACTTACATGCACATTTAGGATATGTCTATGTCCCACAGTGTGGTCCTGCACAGAGGTGGCCTGAGCAAGCTGCACGTTAACAAGCACAGGCAACGTAGCACAGAGATGCTTGCAAAATAAATCAGCCTGCAGTTTTACCTGAAGATAAATTTATCCTCAGAAGTACAATAAAATAGTCTCCCTAGACTGCCATATGAATTGAGCTTTATTGCTTCTACTGTCCAAGCTAGCTTGCTTATGGTCGAGGCAGATTGTTTGTACGGCAGTGGTTTGTCTACATAACTTGAATTCAGCTCAGCAGTGGAGAATGCTTGGACTGACCAGTCACTCAAGTGAGTTTCTCCCTCCAACTACTGCACAGAGCATACACTCTTGTGTGCTGTATGACACCGAACTCATACTTGATTAAGCAACCATGTATTTTCTAAAATAAAAGAGATGCAAATACTTGTAGACCAATTATTAGTCCATGCTTGCCGGAGGGTAAATGAGGAATACATTCTTGTTGCTTCAGGAGACACCTCAGTGCTCTGCTGAGCATCCATTACCTTTACCATCATCAAGTTTAAATAGATGTCAGTTAAAGAATTGAAAATGTTATATCCTTAACAGTGCTGTGGATCTTGCCGGTTTACTGGCACCGGTGAGACCTAGATCGACTGGGATTTCTCCCCGTGTTCTTCGCTGTAGATCCTGCCTATGGCTTTTGTGTTAGCTCTTCTCCTTCATCAAGAGAAGCAGTAAACAAGCTGGTAAATCTGTCCTCTGCATTGTCAAAGTGTAAAGTTACACCGCATCTGTACTTTCTTTTTCGTTTTGTTTTTTAATAATCTATTGGGTTTGTTTGTTCAAGTTAATGAATATAGTATGTTATTGTTATGTAGTTATGCCAAAACACTTCACCAGAAATTTCATAAATGTTTTCTGGTGCTTTGCCCAGTTTCATGTGGTTTCACTTTTTCCCTTCATATAGAAGAAAAGCACATGGAAGATAAAGATCTTAGGGTTAATACAACTAGAAAAAGCCCTGGGAAGATTCCCGTAAACAGCAAAAAAGGAGTTAATGAAAAATCGAGTACAAATGAATTATTGTCTGGCTGGCTAACAGTAAAGCGTTAAGGTCTTGATCGCAGTTTTATTTGCAATGGTAAGCATTTATTCTCAGCAGGAGTCCAGCCAACTTTTGGGGGGACCATTTGTGTGAGAAAGCACACATCACCACAGGGAAAGGTCTCGCCACCTAACATTTGCAGCTTCACAAAGTTTCAAAATTGTCCTTTGCTCATAGTAGCATTCCTCTTGGGCTAAGGAGTTTCCATACAATTAAAAGGAGAGGGTCTCTGCCTCCAGGGAGTTCACAGCTGAAGGTCAAAAAAACCCAAGGGGAATCAACAAAGGGGTTTTTGTGCAAATCAGCAGGATGCTACAAAACAGCATTGCACTAGCCTGGCTTTTAGGATGTCTCTGACTTGTTCTGTTAGTATAAAGAGGCTATTTTCCCGGAACACCTCCATTATCGGTGCAAAAATGCTACTTTTGGAGATGGCACCTGAGAAGTTCTGGAGCTATGAGAAAGCAAATTATAAGAAGGCAAACTGTAGTTTGTTCATATAGATAGTGCAGAATTTGAGTGCAATAGACTTGCAAGGAGGAATAGCTTTGTAAGTGTAGAATTCGTCCCTGTGATGGTAAATATATCTACTAATTTAATTTTAAAGCCTGAATTCTGATAAATCAGCCTTATATCCCATCTTTGCATCCTGGCAGTACACATCTACTGAAGTTCAGGGCTGTGGAACCTCCTGGATATTTTAAGGCAGTAAAATATTCCTCATTTCTGATTTCTCTGCTGTTCATGTTAAAGTTAACGGAAAGCTCTCTTTGATTTTATTCAAGTGGGATCAAGCTCTCAAACATAATTTAAGACCTCAGCCAGTTCCCATTGCAGCAACCAGGCCCAACAGCTAACAGCTAGAGTTGCACATGCAGATTGCCAAATGGAAGGAAAACAGGCTGAAAGAAGCATAAATATAAGGGGTACTGAAACTAAATTTATTGGAAATGAACACTGAATCTGAATGAAAATCTGAACAGCTTCCAAATCAGTTTCAAAGAACTGATACAGCAGAAAAAGGCCTTCTTGGCCAGTATTATGTCCCTTACCTTAGAGAAACTAGCTTATTAATGATGTATAGTGGGTCACATATTTTCCTCTGATGCCTCTGCCAAACATCTATATGTGCAAGTGAATTCACAGATCCTGGATTGCTTTCAGAGGCAGGGATGTAGACATCTAAGCTCTCAAGTCAAAGAAATGTGACCTGCTTTGTAGCTGGAGACTTTTTTTCCCTCTAGTTTCATATACACTAGTGCAAATTTCCCCAAGACCGGCCACAGCTGCGTGGAGTTATGTGATGAGGCACATCTGCCTTGACGAGCCACATGGTGGGGGGCACAATGCCAGCCTCGGAGCAGAGTTTCTGAGTATGAGGTCCAGGTTACAGTATTGGGCCACAGCCTCTCCCCTGCTCTAGGACACCTCAGGCCTGATCAGCCAGTTTGGCAGACTTAAGATGAAGCAGACCAGCTGGATTTGGCATTTAATTACAAGAAAATTCAGCATAGTAAAAGGAATGAAGAGTCTCACATGGTGAGACGGTGGGTGATGGTAAACTGCCCCATGTTATCTCTCAGTCCTACCCACCACAAGCCCCCCTTCTCTTCCCACCCAATGCTCTTCTGCTCACCTTTTCAACCCCACTCCTCCAGCATTTTTTAAATCTGCAGGTCTTCAGACTCCTTCTTGCTCCAACCCCCTCCATTTCTCCCCATCTGCAAATGCTCCTGATCCATATTTCCAGGCCTCCTTGTGCCTGGTCTTCCACTGCCCACGCATGTTCCCTGGCTAAAGCCCAGCTTGTTTTCAGGATGATGCTGATGATGTCCCATCCCTCCTCCTAGGCTTGTTCCATCCCACTGCCATCCATGTCCATCACTGCGGTCCCATCCTGGCCATGTCAGCTCCCTGCCCTGACTGTCCCTGAAATAACAGTGAGGTTTTAAGAACCTGAGCAGAGGCTGCAACTGTGAAAAGCCTTTCAGAGCTGCACCGTGAGGGTGAAAACTGTGTGAAAGAGAGATGGTTTTGCCTGGGATCACGAACTGGGAAGACATCATGGTGTTGCTCTCCCAATATGCAAGGTACCAGTTTCATGGGGGAAGAACATGAGGTAGGAGCCAGTTGCAAGAGTGTTCAGTACTTGAGACTTGACCAACCCACCAGCAAAGAGTTAGTAGTTGTTCACCAAACGTACAATAAATATAACAAAGCCTAGGACACTTGGAGTTGGGAAAACCAAATATGGAGTTATGAGTCCTTCGGGGGGCTGCAGAATAAATTAATTTCTGTGAATTTCCTCTCACATACACAGACACATTATTTAAATGAACACGTCTGTCTTGTCCTCTTCCTCCCACATTTCCCCCCTCTTCCTCCACCAGTAGAGGTGCAACAATAAAACAGATTTGCTTTTTCTGCTCTTGGAAAGCTGGGCTGCACATTAGTAGCTTCCCTTTTGAAATCTAAACTGAAAACTTATGTGCACTAGCAGACCATATTGTGTTCTTATTCTTGAAGCCAAGCTCCCCTCAGGTACCTATACAGCTTAAAAAAGCAGTGACAGGATACACAGCTGGACAGAGTATTTCCAGTGGAGCCACTTTCCACTGGATAGTGACATTTTGGTGGAATGTGTTGATTCTGTAAGAGTTTGCGCTGGGAGCCATTCTGGTAAGCAGGTGGGTGGCCAGAACCACAAAAAGCAAATTTTAACAAAATTCTATTATACATTTCTTTTGTCTTTCTGACTTTTCCTTCCAATTTGAAATAAAAGATAAATAAATCTGGAAATGGTAATTTTTCTGTGGAGCAGGAATTCCTAAGCCTTAACCAAAAAAGAAACTATTTGTTTATTTTTCCATTTGGCTCTTCCTCTCTGTTTCTCTGGCTTCTCTCACTCAGCTACCCTTCCCACTCCCCCTTTTTTGTTTCTTCTGCTCATTTTTCCCCTTTCACCTCTTCATTTCGCAGCTGAATTGTTCCTTCACTCCTGGCTTTGCAATCTATTTCACAGCTGATTCTTTGCCGAGCGTGAACTCAATAACACTGGAGGTGAACTTTCACACTCATGTCGATTCAGAGGATTAGGGTAGACAGGTTTGCCTCTCTCTACGTAGTAAGTAAGGTTAATGTATAAACTTCCTCTCTCTCTGCTTTATATTCTCCTCGTTTTTATTATCTTAACTTACTGTTTTGTTTTAAAACCCTGATCCGTATCTAAACATAACCTCATGTGAACTGCCTGGCCACCACCACCACCACTTCACCCTAGCCCAGCTCCCCTCTTTGAGTAGCAGAGTTGCTGCTTGAAACAAGACTTTGAATTGGAAATGACTTCAGCGTTCAGTGCAGTACCTTCACTAATGTAGTTCGGTAATGGAGTTCCTCCTGCTATAGGCACCTTTTTCCTCTCAGCCTGAGAAAAGTTTTACCTCCCTTATTAGTTTCACTAGCAGTAGCACAGGTTGTTTTAATATTGTATGCTGCCTGTAACATATTGCAGACGTACCTGCGTGAAATGGTCTCTCGTTACTGGAATGCAATAAAAAGAAAACAAGCTTCTCGAGAGGAAAGAGGCTAAAAGAAAAAAGTTAACCCGGTTTGGGCCTGAAATTCCCCAGATTTTTATACTAACATTAACATTTTATAATACAGCTATTAAATTACCCATAGAAGTGCATTTAAAAGGGCTCTGGGCCAAATTCCTTATTCTTTCCTTTACTCAGTCCCTATATCTGTTGCTGAAGCAGTAATAGAGCTTGCCTGATTAAGGCAGAAGAGTGACTTTTGCAAAAACATGGCAGTGATTCTAGGACCTCTTCCCTGAAATTTCGAAGCCTAAGGATACACTTGTGTCATGCCACAGAGAACGATGAGGAGACCTCTGACGCAGCAGATACCACACTAGTGCCAGCAGCAGCAGGAGTCTGGGCATCTGGTCTGTGCTGTACCCCAGCTCGGGGCAACGCATTTCAGCTCAGCTCCACCTTGTTGACCTGGCTGCAGTGTGCTGGAGACTGGGGCTGCTGTTTGTACACGTTTCTGTGCCATAGCTTGAGAGCACTAGTTTTGTTATCTGTGCACTGTGTTTCCTTGTGTGGTCTAGATCTACTGTGAGTCAGTTTTTAAATGGAACTCAGGCTCTCAAGTTAACTGGAGACTTGCAAAATGTCCAAAGAAAACACGAAGGCCAAATGCTTTTCCCTGAAGGAAAGCCCTCATCTGGTACAGATCTGACACACCGTGCCTCTTCTCATTAAGCACACAATGTATTAGGATACTTCAAATGAGGCAAGATATATCCATGTATTGGTTGTCCCTAGAGGGAAAGGGGCAAGTAGTCCAACAGAATAGCATCCATGCTGATCTGAAGTATGTTAGAAGCAGCACAGAAGTGGCAATAGGATCAAATGATGTGTCTGAGCACTTGTTCTGTGCACCCACTGCCACCTCTGAAGGGCTTTTGGTTCAACTGAGCTGGCAGATGAACTCTTTCTCAAATTCAAAAAGCACCTTCAAATTGCTTGCATGCATGTGTAGAGGTCTCCAGCTTGTAACGTGAAGCCAGTAGAAGCATTTTAATTTGTTTTAATTCATTGCCTCTGTGAAATGAGACCAAGGCAGAATGTCCCTCTCTCCCTCAGAAGAGCACAGGATTGTGCCAGTGCATTTCTCATGGCAAGCTGCACTATTTCACACCAATTTACTCCAAGTTCCGCAACAGTTTCTTGCAAACACTGATTTTTCCTCGGGGTTCATGTTTTCAAATGTAGTGTGTATAGCTGATCTCTTCCAGTTTGAATGCTTTATTACCCATTGATGGTGGAGCTAGAAATAGGAATGGTTTCTTAGCATGAGGACATCATCTATGATCTGAATGGACTTAGTGTACTAAAATGTAAGGGTTGAATACAAATACACAGCTGTTGGTCCCATGCCAAAACAGAGTTCACTAAAAAATGAGTCCAGGTCAGCACAGCCTGGGATTCTGACTTGTGTTTGTGTAAATCCATGAGTCTGGTGATCTAAACCTAGGGGAAAAACCTGTGTTTGGCCCTCTGCACCTTGAGACATGAACACTGAGAAAGAAACTGGATTATTATAGTGGAAAAGAAAAAAGCCATTGTCCAGCAGTTGTTTGCAATGGGCTGCATCATCAGCCTGGTGTAATTTGAAGTGAAGCTGCCCCAGTTTATACCAGCAGAAGACCTGGCTTGCCATAATTTATCGTTACTGTCAGCAGTCCCTGTAGTTTTAATCTTACGGTGTCTATGAAGACCAATGTCTTACAGACAGCTTCTTTTCTGGAATCATAAGGGAATCATAAGCCTTCTGGTAATCTTGGATAATCCCTGAAGCTATGAGTCACTAGAAGCAGAGGCCCTTCATGCATCGTTTGAACCCCTAATTATCCAACACATGCAGGTGAAAAGTGAGAGGCAAGAGTGAGGCCAGCAGCAGACAGAAAATACTGGACGAGCAATTTTGAAGGGAACTTCCCGTTAATATAAACAACATTCTTTCCTTCCTAATAATGCACCTGTTAGCAAATATATTCCTGGAGAGCTGCTCTCATGCATCTGCTCACGACTTTGCAGAGGAAGTAGCTAATTGACATTAGGGGACTTTGAGGTGTTTCCTGACTGTAACTGTGCAGTATTTAACACTGCTTTATAGAGCACAATGCTCAAAACACTGCCAAGAATTCCGGAGCCCTGCTGAAAATGTGGAAGAAGCAAAAGGTTTCCATGTCCAGAATGATGACCTAGAATTTAATCTGTTTCCAGGTAGAATTAATAGCATTCTGGCATGGAGCCCAGTCTCTTCCTCTGCACAGAATGAGACCTGATGAGAGCTTTTCTCCTCTCTGAGTGACTAATAGCATCTCTTTTCAAAGACACGCGATTCCCTTGATCATTCTCTGTTCCTCAGGGTGGAAGAATCTGAGCTATTGAAAAGAAATCTGAGAAACTGCAAGAACATTTTAGAAGCAGGGTGCAGGCAGCGGTGGCAGCAGATGTCACATTGTGCCAGGCTCAGTACATGCTGCGCAGAAGGAAGGAAGCATTCAGCCCCTTGGTTGCGTACCACTTTGAAAATACTTGTTGCAATAGCCTGTCATGTACACTCCTGCGGCAGTGTTCGTGCTCTAATCTGCAGCCTACTGATAATACAAACGAGCAGAGGGCGGCATTAAGAATGCAAGTTCGTCTTCGGGCATTGTATTTTGCAATTCATTCAAAGGGAAACATTTTAGCCAAGTTTCTGGAAGGAACAAGGTTAGGAAGCTTGCTGTGTGCCTTGTTCGTTCCCTATCTTTTGAACATTTTGGTTGATTTCAATGATATTGAAGGCTTACATATCTTGGAGAATTCACCAAAGAGAGAGAGAGAGATTTATGACTGCCCCAAGTGTGTGAAAAGCTGCAGTAGAACCCATATCTTCGCAGACACAGAAGTCAATCGATCCTGCGACACAAGCAAAAGGAGGGTCCATTAGTTCAGATGCTCTTTTAATTAAACACTGCTTCTGCTGTATTTCCAGTCAACCTTATGACAGAACTGAAGGAACTTCTCATGGGACGGGTGGGGTCTTTGATAGTAGTAATGGATAGAGCCCTTTTCAATCAGTCGTGTTAATTCTGGTCATTGCTCAAGACTAAACTGGGCGTTTATGCTTTGAGTGTGGAATTCCAGAGGGAAACAGGCTGGTTAAAGCTCAGCCAGCAAGAAGGGAGAGAGGATTGAGACTCTGTACTCATGTGCTACGAAACTGTTGTTGGTTTTAAGGCATCTGTAAATCAGGCCTGTCTCTTTAGCATCTCAGATTAGCTGGAATTATTTGGGCCATTGATGAAGCATTGCCTCTTTAAATCTTCAGCAGACCAGCACTGGTTAACAGGATAGACTGTCAAAGTATGCTTCTGGGGGAAAGGTGAGATACGGAAACTACTCCATTTCTCAAAGGTATGTTCAAATTTGCCCCAATGGCTGCAGAGCACAGCTGGATGGTGAAAATCCTGTGGATTTGGCTGTGGGCTTGTTACAGAAATTATTGCAGCAGAGCACTCTCAAGCAACAATCTATTATATTTCCGGAAATACTTTTTTTTCTCACTATAGCTGGAGGTTTTGCTCCTTTTTTTTTTGTTTTTTGCTTTTAGTTTAGCTTGCCTAATCTGTTCCTCTCTTTCTTTTTTCTCCTTTTAGGAAATTCATTTGTGAGCAACTTCAAAAATGGAAAATATTTTTTGAACTATAAACAATTTCTTTTGTTTTCTTGTGGGGGTCCGTTAGCTGGCATTGGTCTAAAGAAGAAATCCCATAGCTCTTGCAGCCAATTTGTTTTGGTTTCCTCCTTTGGTTTATTTTATAGTTACACAGGCCGGATGGGTGGAGATCAGATCGGTATCATTGTGATGCTTTTTATATCTGTCATCCCACAAGTCTCTTTGCTTTCCAGAAATGATTGGTGTTGATTTCAGCAGCTCTATCAGCTAGTATATTGTGCTATTCAGTGCTTCTCTTGCCAAAACACACCTACTGTATCCAAATGCAAGAAGAGGAAGGTTACTTATCCATAGCCTGTGTGTACATCCATCAAGAAAGCTCTAGCATATCTCTGAATGTTGTGAAACACCCTCGCCTTTGCTGTGCATGAATTTTCCATTTACTAAACAGCTCTGACTTCTTTGTCACCTGCTGGTATGTCTCTCTGCGTAGAAGAGGCAACCAAAATTCCACTTTTATTATTAAAAAAATCTCCCAAACCCTAAATCCTTTGTTCTACTGAAGACACTGGAAGCAGCTCTGGGCTGACGGAAATCAGCAGCAATGTTGACAAATACTTCACAGGGTCTAAGCTTTCATTCAGTAATATTATACCAGAGTGCAGATCTTCAAAGAATTTTCTCACAAGAGAATTTCTCAACCTCTACTTTCTTACACAGATTCAAGCTGGGAATAGATACTTCCCTGTTAATTTAAAATGGTGCTTGTCTAGATGCCATATCCTTAAATCAAGACAGTATTACTCTTGTCTCTCGATGATTTTGCACATGTGAAGCCCCAGAAGATGCAGACACTGGCACCACACAAAACAGGTAACAGGAGCCAAGAAACCAGACCAGCTGCCTTGATCTCTGTCAAATGGGAAAATGCATTAATCAGAATGAAGAAAAAAAGAAACCTCAGTCACCTTCATTTGCTCATTCTACTACTTGTCTCTTAAGCAGATGTAGGTAAAACACTTCTGGGCATATTTAAAGTATTCTGTTTTCCCAAGACTTAATTTATACCAAGTTTTCATGACAGAACTTGAGGACATCAGCAATATGCAATAGCTCAGGACAGGGAGCAAAAGATCCATGCAGTGGGAATCTGCATTAGGACAATGATGGTGTTCAAGACTAAGAGAGCCAGTGGCCATCCACAGAGGAGTCAGGGCCAAATTTAATGTTGACTTTAGCAGTATATCAGTTCCAGGCAGGTAAGAATCTGAAACTCTGCAGAACTGGGTATTATAGAAAACCCATATAATTTTGATCTTCGGAAACTATGAATAAGAATAAAAACCAACAGAATGGCAGAAAGGGGGCTATAACAACCAATAAAGATAATAAAAAGTAAAATGAGCAAGAAATATCACCTAACATATCACTAGCATTGCAGATTTATTCTACCATGTGCTGTAGCACATCTGAGAGTGGCATTTGAGAACAAGACACGAGTCTTACAGCGGAATAAGGCTGATGTTAAGGCCATTTGCATATGCTTATGTCTTTGGCAAAAGCTGAATTCATCATATACTGTATTCAAGATTGTTGGTTGAATCAAAGCTGTAGGTAGAAAATAAAAGTTGCTTTTCACCTAAGTTGGTTGGTTTAGTATTTGACCAGAGGAAATAAAGTTGTTGATCTTCTGTTGTTTTTCAGTTGCACTGTATTAAAGCGTGTTCAGAAGGCTTGATAAAGTATTTTTCATAGAACCATTATTGTGTGGCTGATTTATGTGGCTACTTTGATGGTAAGGAAGTTTAATTAGTAATAGCTGCCATTCTTGAAGAGAATTTTAACAAGGTGCCTCTCATATGAAAAGCACAGAAGTCTCTTTGTTCTGAACAACCTCTAACAGGGTGTAGAAGGAGACTTTTGCTCACTCCGCTCATTCTGAGAAATTAGCAGGTTGCTTTGAACAAGTAAGCGGAACAAGATCACAATACCATCGAACATCAGGTCTTGGCCCACTGAGGGAACAGTTGCACCATTGCTAAATTGCTGCAGAAGATTTATACCATCACAACATCAGTGCTGGGATTTCCTTCCTTGCTTCATCGAAACAGGGCTTCAAACTCTGGAGGCCCTTTTCTAGCTGTCTGTGGCTAGATATCCAAAAGCCAAGCTATTTCCCCCGTACATGGAGAGAAATTGGTACAGCTAGGGAGTGAGTTACCTCAACTAAACACAGGAGTTTAGGATAAGCCAATTCAATTGCTGTAATAAAATCTGCTGAAAACAACCTTCCACACTTTCTGTTACAAAAAAATAGGTGGGGCTGGTATTGAAAGGTCCCACTAATTCAGACTGTGTACCCATCTGGAGAATATAATGTATTCTCATCTTTATGGCTATTAGGTTTTGGAAAGAAAAGGGATAAACAAGTTGTTTGAATCCATAAATCTGATATAACTTTAAATAAATATTTTGGTGTTGTCTGAAAGGCAATGCCTACACCACCAACTAAAGACGGCCAGGGATCATTCTCTATACTAAAGGCCAGCTGGCATGGCATCAATCCTGTCCACAGACCCGAATTCACAGATATGTCAGGCTGCTTTGCAGGAAGGGTCCCTGGCAGGCGCTGGGCTTGAGCACGGTCTGTGGCAGCACTAACAGGCACCAGCCAGAAGCGGGCAAGAGTGCACTCATTGTTTCATCGCAGTTGTGAACCAGGGTGTGAGCTGTGCCCTGCCTGTTTATTTACGAGAACAGACGTAGTCAAGAGGCTTTATCCTGCAAAAATATAGTTACTAGTGAAAACACTTCTTTTAGCAGCAAAAGACCAGCGGCTCAAAAGGGACAGTGTTCTCTGGCAGGGCAATGTTCTGTTTTCAGGTTGGGAGGACTTATAGATAATTTCATATATTTATGGGTATAATTATGGATATAATTTCATATGTTCTTTAAGAAAGATCCCCAAAGGGAAAGTCACATTGTCTGTATGGTCTCTAAGTGAATCCTAGTCAAATGACTTTTGATTATTTTAGCTGTATCAGATAGACTACCCGATAGTGTCTTGAATTCTTCTCTAGGTGTAGAGATGGTGGCTCTCACACATTTTGTAAATGCTCTGAAAGCTTATAACAGTCTGGCAAGAAAGCAGTGGAATGGAACAATCATTTATTTCTGTCATCTTAGATGTATGGCACATAAAAGAAAAAAAGTAGGCTGACCATTCATCAGACATCAGGATTTATGATAAAACTAGGAGAGGTCAAGAATACTATCTTCAATTCTTTCTTTTTGATGAAATGCTTTAAAATTCTGAGGTCCAAGACAGGTCTGAGGTCCTCAGTTTTGAGGGGATAAGGAACTACAGTGAACAAAACCTTTTCTGCAGCATCATGAAGGAACTACCTCTCTAGCTCTGAGAAATCCAAGGGCAACTGTGCCAGGGAGTTAACTGTCTCACAAGAATTGAAAAGGAGATGGGTGGACACAAGAGAGGGACCAAAACTGGAAACTATAAATCACTTCCATGGTGTCTAGAGCTAAACTGAATTTCCAAATGCTAGTGAGGTTGTTTAGAAGTTAGCTTTTGTGAATACATCTCCTACTTGTCATAGGGATCCACTTTGAAGCTTATGTACCTAGAACTGGAAAGTTATTTTGTGACATTGTGTCTTCATCTCTAGTCTCCAGGATGTGAAGTCCTGTGACTCCATACAACTCGTGCATTTGACTCAAAGCACTAAGTTATTAATAATAAGGATGATTGATTGTCAATGATGGGGACAAAAGGGTGAGTTCCTAGGCTTACTTAGATTACAGATTTCCATATACAACCAAATCTGTGACAACAGAAACGGGTGAAGAAATACATAAAAAGAGTAAGACTACCCATTTCTAAGCATGCAGACCCAATGGTTATATAAGCACAGGCTTTAAGGCAAAGAGGCATTTCTCACTGTGGGCATCTGTGCACTCTGAAAAAAAGCCATTACATAGACTCAAGCAGAATTTTTTGGTCTTGGATATATATTTTACTGCAAAGACAATGGGACTCAGATGTGCCATAAAAAACCCAAAAACAAAACAAAACACATGTATTAGGTGGCATTAGATAAAGAGCTGTATATAGCCTCTTATATTCAAAGCGTCTCAAAACCAGACATGGGGATTTTTAGTCCCACAGCGCTGCTAATATCTAACAACTTTCTAAGAGTAAGGAAGCAGACAGTTGTTTCTCAGACTTGTTTCTCAGCCACACTGTTGCAATATCAGCGCAGATGCCTGTTGTGATAAAGGTTTTTCGTAATGTAAACAGTTATCGGCTCTTCCACTAAGAAACCCTGCACCAGACTCTCCGGCACACTGCAGGGGCTGTGCGCTGAGCCAGCTCCTGTGCTGCTACCTCTCTTCCCAGGATCACAGGTGCATGGCTAGAGCTCTGCCGCAATCCCCCTCGCCTCGGCCGGCTCCTGGCCCCGGGGACCCCCTGCCAGCTGGATGCACTGCTGTGTTTGGTGCTGAGTCTGCTCAAGCAGCTCCCTTCTACCTAAATTCAGCAGAAAGTTGGAGAATATCACCAATGAAGATAGAAGGATTAAAAAAATAAACAGGGCACATAGGACACTCCATTGCAGTGGACAGCACTGCAGCCTTAGTCCATAATGAGCGATACAGACCTCTTGTGGTGGTCAAACCTCAGTATTTTCCTGCTAGTCAACTGGTGTGTATTTCATAAAAATTAGCTGGCATTTTACCGTTAAAATTGTTTGTAGAAATTGAAAATTCTTTGTGGCTTGTTATTCTTTCTCAAATATCACTGTTTTTTTTTAAAACAGACTTTTATTTACATGTTTTATAAACCCTGTAATTTGTGGCTTCCTACAAATTTTTCCTTCAAACTGTAACAATTAATCAGAGACCTGAAATTCTATTAATACAGGTCTTTGTAGTGCATTTCCTGTCATTCATACTTCCAAGTGTCCCAGGGAAATCTGCTAATTGAGAGAAGTCAACAGCAATCAGAACAGTTACAAGACAAAATGGGAAAAGCAACAGTAATTATGCAACAAATTAATTAATATGTTAAAGTAAAAGGAATTCTTTTCTATCGCAGAAAAAGCAGACAAAATTAAGAGTAGGGGCCAATTAGTGTTCTTCTGTGTGACAAGGAGAAATGTTAAAGTAAAGGGCAGATGGAGCAATTAAATTGCACAGGCAAATCAATCTGGGAAGTAGCAAAAGCGAATGATTAGCTGAAAGCCCTGATCTAACCCACTAGATGACTACAGCGTGAGAATTAAAAAGCAGCACGCACACAGTTACCAGCAAAAATACCTGGTGTTACTTCAATTTCACAAAAAGAGTGACATTTTACACTCACATAGATATAGATAGATCTCTCTCTATATATATGTACTACACCTTCTGTTGTGCAAGGAATCTTGTAGACTTGGCCTTATTTCAAAGAACAGTGGCTTTGGGCTATATCAGCATGTTATTAACAAGTATTCTGTTAGTTCACTCATGAAGGCTTCCCCAGTGAGGATCTTCCATGGGCGTCTGCACTTCAGATCGTGGTGATACTTTCAGAACCTCTCAAGTGGATTCAGCCTGGACACAGTAATTTCTGTGACAGGCATCCCATGGCACTCACAGTACTCTGAAATGGCCTTTTTAGTACTTTCCTTGCCTATTTGAAACATGCTGCCTATACTGTCTGCCGGCATTGCCCAGGAGCTAGACATTTGTTGTGAGCAGACTTCCTCATGCATACCCATGGTCCACCTGGACCTGGACCTATCAGCCCATGTTGTATCCCTACAGGTAGCTCTCTACTCTTTGTTGCGCGTAGTTTTTCCTCAGTGAGGTCGTTGTATGAGACCCTCTTGTGAGGCAGGTGCTCCTGATAGAAGTGCTTTTGGCCTCGTAAGTAAGGTGGCTACATGCTTCACAGGTATTACCAAGTCTTTGAAAACAAAAATCTCACCAAATGTCTTGGGCTCTGGTGAGAATATAGCCATATTGAAGTCATCCTTGTGGAGAGCTGCTAATGGTGAGGTCACCTGGACAGTGTAAAGGAGCACACCAGAGGGTGAGGTATTGAGTATCCGAACCAGAGGTTTTCCCTCCCAGCAATGCCATTTTGTTACGAACTCCCCAGGGTACTGTTGAAGACTAAGACATTGCCCTCAAAGGCTTTGGAGTCGCAAGAACATGTGCGCACTACCAATGCCTTTAGAGCAGCATGACTTCTTTTTATATTTGTTTTCTTCTCATTTTTTCTCTGAAGGATGCACTGGGAGGGAATATACAACAGTCCTCCAAATCTGCATATGCACTGCTGGACACCTTGCCTTCTGCAGTTTTGAGCAGTTACACCAGGACCAGATGTTCAGAAAATTCACTGGAGCCTGAATTAGCACTTACAAGCTTTTTTTTCTACAATGTGAATGCCTTTTGACAAAACTAAAGGCAACCAACTCATATTGGCATAGGCCATCAAAGTACAGTTAAAAAGGCAAATTTTTAACTGGTGACTGGTACATGTATTCTCTATTTTCTACTGCTGATGTTTGGAGATCTCCAGTGTCCCAGGATAGATTTTACTGAGGTATAGAAAGAGAAGACAGTGACAAAGACAAAAGTTTTAGTTCTACAAAATGAATTGGTACAGTTTGCATTTCCTTTTTTTCTCTTCTTTCAGTCTTACTGTGATTTTTACCGATTTTCACCACTTTTGTCAAAAGTTGTTCAGTTTTTGATTGCTGAGAGCTGACGAGTGATCAGTTTTACGATCAGTAGTCAACAGCTTTTACAGGAGAAAGTGAACATTTTTAAATTAGCTTTCTTTGACAAGAATATAACTGTGTTAGAATCAGACAGGGTCACCAAATTGTCCTTAGACTAGTGCTGATGACGTTATTGCTACTGCTCCAAGTCTCGTACTGATTCTTCCGTTATTGCAAGGGCTAGATTGCACATTGCTTTCACTGCAATGAGAAGGTACTTAGACGACTCATGCACGTCCATCTTCTCTAACTTTCAGGAAACATAATCAAGTCTGAGACTCCAAATCTTGGTTTAAATTGCATTACAATACTGTTTTCAAAGACAGGTACATTTTTACGGGTCCTGGAAAACAGTCAGACACATGCTTTGATGTCTTATTTCCAATAAAAAACAGCACCTGCAGCCTAGGCGTTGCTTTTGAACAACTGTAACAAAAAAGGGAAAGCATGTGGAAGAAAAGGAAACTCTACACAAAAGAAAACTCTTTACAGAGAAATGGTAGACTTCATGTGATATTATTCCAGTTTTTCTTAACAAAGAGAATACACTAAGGTAAAGAGTTACATTTTATAGGAAGATGGTACTGGAAGGTTAAGGTAAGTAGACTACTCTTTTCAAGCTGAACTCAGAACGTAAACTGGATGATTGCACTTGGTTATCTGCATGCTTGTAATTATTCTAACTCTCCACTGGATGTCAATACTGCTTAATACAAACGTTGGCTCAGAATTCACTGCTTAGAGCAGAGGAAGCCCTGCTTTTAGAGGTGATTACTGTTTAAGAACATAATTAGGTAAGGAATGTAATTCTAGCAGGTGAACCTCACCCATTTGGAGGTAGGCAGAGGATAGCCTTTAATAGCAAATGCACTTCTTCCTCCCGTCTCTGAAAAGTTAAGGTTACAACTGTGTTTCCATTACATAGCTGATGTGCATCTCGCTGCAGAAATTTCTGCCCTGAACAGTTTGGCATGATTGGGAATCTGGCGTCTAAAATTTCTACTAAAGATAGATAAAGTATTCTAGGAAAAAAATCACCCTAAAACCATTGCAAGGCTACCTTCCACTTTTTACAGAGAGGGGAGGCTTACAGAATTCAGGCACTTGAAACCTGGTGCACAAAAGAAAGACGCACAGAGTAAGTTTTCATTAAAAAAAAGTTGTTAAAACCACATGGCTGGTATTAAAGCCAAAATTACTGATTGGCTTGAACAAGCCTTAGTTAAGCTCTGAACTTTCAGGAGCTTCCACCCCTTTTGCTCCTACCTAAAACTGATTCCTCGGTGCTGAGTTTTCCTCTGCAGAGCAGAGGCATGGTGGAGGTGCTGAAGGAAGAGCCAACAGCAGCAGGACTGCAGAAACAGAAGAGGCGATGGCATGAAGGTAAGGAGAGAGGAGGAATAAAAATTCCCTGTCCTGCAGATATAGGGATTTGGAGGATAGCCTGTATTTCCTCTGAAATCTCAGTGAACTCGTCCTGGTAAAAATTCCATTAAATGTGTGGTGCAAATGCAGTAGAGTTTAGTGATCTCTATTATCCTCCTGCTGCTGTCAGCACAGGTGAGAACATGATGCCCCTTGAAGAGGAGAGGGAAACCATGCTGATCACAAAATCTGAGTTAACAGAGTATGATTCTTAAATGAACAGCATTTTAAAAAATCTTTTTTTTTTTTTTTTTGGCAGGTGACTCTGAAAGGCAAGCAGATTAACATGGTACTTTTGGCAAAGTAGGGAGTTTTGGGCTTGGGTGGGTTTTTTTCACTACAATATGTGGGAAATCAGCTGAAACAAAATGTAGAAACCAAAATGAACAGAAATGGTGTTTCAATGATTGAGGTCCCAAAGCTGAGCTGATGCCAGTGGCATCCCATGCTTCTGTGATTCCGCCTAACGATGCCTGTGGTATTTAACTTTCATAAGGATTTAATATTTGACACTGTGACAAGATTTTTTCCAAGCATGCATGGAGTGTTTTTTATACTCTTTTTTGGCATATTTATTCAGAATGTACTATATTTAAGATTGCTGTAATCACATACATACATTGGCTACTGGCCACAACATTTGAGCTATTAATCATACTCCGGAATCCATGGCAGATGTAAAAATTAAGTTTTATTTATCAAACTTACTCATTGGAAATGGCAGCCCAAGAAATTTACTCCTTAGGATTTTGACTTTTCTTACATACTTCTGGCAATGGGTTCAAGGTTTTAGAAAGGTGTAAATCATGTTTTTGCTCAGTCCAGACAGTGTTGGCACAAAACTAAAATTATTTTTCCAGAAATGCAAACCCTTTTGTTTGGATGGCCTTTATTTTTCTGCCAAATTATACCACCAGTGCTATTTCTTTAGCCTAACACTATTTTCCATTATAATCCCATCTTTCAAGAAACAAACCAAAGCCTTCTACCCTTGCAGAAATTTCAGACCCACAGATATGACTATCTTTCAACTGAGTTGGGAAAGTGGTCTCCAGTGACAGGCTTGGAGGATTCTGGTCATTTTTTCCATAAATAGCTAGATGAAAAGCCAATAACCTGATAAGGAAAAACAGGTTTAGGAGGAAGATTGTTTCTGTAGTATGACCCAAAAAAGCTCCGGCTCCGAAAACCTTAGTTTATTTACAAATGACAGTGTCTTTGAAAATAACTAGCATGAGTACTGTTTAAGCTGAAGGGGCCCCAAATGATTGTGATGCTGTTTCTGTTGTTTGTTAGCATAGGAAAAGCTCCTACAACCCAAATTTTCTTGAGTTTTCTATTAAAAAGAACAAATTAGGTACGATAATACAGAAAAGAAGGAAAAAAAAACTTAATAAGGCTAGCATTATGGGACAAAAATACACTCACTCTATGAGTGTACACAGTGACACAGATTTGTTCCTGGGGTTTTTTTGCTTGCAAATTATTTTTGTTTTACAAGCATTCCTTTTATATACATATATGATATATTAAAGTGTAAGAATTAAATTAATTCCAATTGTCTTCTGCTTGGACTAAATATATGTTAATGGCTGGGCTTTATTTTCTTTCCCTTCACGTTCCAAACATTGTCATAATGCATCTTTTTGCATTTGTACCACAGATCTACATAGCATGTCATCATTCAAAAATCAGTTGCTTTCTTGAGCAGCTTATAAACTAGACCAAATGAAGAAGGTACCTGAATGAGAGTAGGTAAGAGAGTGTATGGACGCCAGTGGAGAGCATGTCAGCATAAAAGGGACTCCTCTACTAAGATGCAGCAAAGGAAGCGTTTAAGCTTTGTTTCCCCAGCCCTACCTGCTGCTTAGCTGGGGCTTCCATGTTAGCAGTGTGGTTATGATGGTCTCCCCTTATAAACATTGGAGAGAGGGTGATTCAGACATTAGGTGAGATAACTCATTAGGTGCCTAATGCTAAAAGGGGTGAATACTTTGTGTCCAGGGAACAGAAGACTGTGCCAAGTACAGCAGGTTGAAAAGGAAGTTGTCCAGTTTGCAGGAAAAGCTGTTCAAAAAATATACTGGCTGATTAATCCAGACTGTTCTGGCTGGTGACCCCAGTGCTCCCGAGCTGGGCAGATATCCCCGTCACCAAAAACAGCATTTCCCCCTCCCAGGTGAAGGCAGCCCCACCAGTCGGCAGAGCCCTCACCCTGGACTTGGCAGAGGTGTTCCGGCATGGCATGCCAGTGAGACGTGGGTTTATGGGGCAGAGACGGGACAAGGAGGGGAGAAGTCAAGCTGAAGGAGTAAAGCTCTGCAGTCTGCGCTGCATGTCCTGTGGGAGAGGGGACATCCTCCCTCTGTCCGCCCCAAGAGCTGCGGTCAGTCGGGGAGCGCTGGCCAGGCGGCTGCGTCACCTACCTGCAGCGAGGGGCAGGCTGGCCCCAGACTGAAAGAATGGAGGCTCCTCCAGCAGCATCAGGGGTCTTGCCCTTCATTTTATTTACCCATTTTATTTTTTGTAAAGCAGAACTTTTCTGGTTTCTCACTTTGGTGAGGAAAGAAAACACAAAGAAAATCCAAACTCAGTTCAGTCTGAACTCAATCGGTGTATAACTTGGCTTCCAAACTGAAATATCGACTATCTGCAAAGCCCTAAAGGAAACTGTCATGCTGATTTGAGGTAGACCGGTATAAATCCAACAGTTTCAATAGGCTACTTCAGGAATTAGTGTTAATACCTGTGCAGCTGTTATGAGGGGAAAGATAAGCAGTATTTACCAGGTTCTGTCCGTGACTTGAAATGTGGTGATACAAATTCATTAGCCATGGCGCTGCTCAGCACACTCATTATTTATTTGTTCCTAAATAGTCCTCTCAGGTTTTGTTTTGTAAGTTTTCCTACATTCCTCCTGCTTCAATGTCACATTGTTTGCCAGCATCCTACTTGTACTCAAAATGGGTAAGATTTGTTTTCCGAAATGTCAGCATTTCCAGGTGTCAATTTTCTTCCCTTTTCATGCGCAGAAGTGCCAGCGAAAGATTGCCTTTCTTTTTCTGGCTCCACTGTGAATTAAGTTCAACCTTTCCTTAAAAAGGTTTGCATTTCAGAACAGCTCATTTAAAAAAAAAAAAAACCAACCTGACCCAAGCCCCCAAACAAGACAGTTAATGGAAGAAAAAGCTCTCGGCTTTAGTTTGAAAGGTCTTCAACAGGAGGAATGCAAAGGGACTAAGGAACACAAACAGTTCTCATCCATGCCCCTTCTCCATGCCAACATATTTCTTCTTTCCAACTTCTGATCACAAATTAGTAGTTTAGTAACTGACCCTGTAGTGTTTTGGACTATTATTCTATTTGGGTCTGCTTTCACCTAAATAACAACCATCTGGTGGTGCCTCAAATCAGACTCGTGTGATGGGCTGTATATAATAACCAGTTCAAGGATTGTCAGGGGAAGGGTTAACATTCTTGCCCTGAGCAGAAGGACCGCAGCTGCATGCCGTAAACTTCGCACAAAGATTGTCAGGGTAGAAGGGCTGGGTCAGCTGTAAAGAATTAAGCAAATCCCCCTACTACAAGAAGAGGGAAGAAGAAGAGTGGAATTAAGAAGTCCTTTTCTGTTCTTGTGTTTGGTTCATAGTAAAATAGATAACAGAGAACGTTTGAAGCATACCTCGACCCTTACCCTCTATGCAATTTTTCCTCATGGAGGGCCTTGCTCCTTGATCTCACAGAACCTGAATAATTCATCTTCTGTTCCAGCGATGTCCGAAGTTTGCAGAAGGTGTGTGGAAAAGAGACCACGTGAACCTGCAAACTCATTTGCTATTTGTCTGGAAATCTGTATCCCCGCTGTCAATCTAAAGTTATGTTCCTAAAAGAAAGGTGGAGGATTTACTCTAGACTGAAATGTTCCCTGCACAAATCCTTCTTCAAGGGCAAGACTGAATTAAAGTACCATGAAGGTGTCTTGTTTTCCCCAAAACGTTAAAATCCTTCTTCAGCACAAACAGAACGTCCAAAATGCAGAGTTCCCTGAAAGGTTCGTCACAGGGATATGGGGAAATGGCAGATCTTCCCGCTACAATAAGTCATGGGGCAGCTGGAAACAAAAGTATGTGTCACAGGATGTTAGAGATGGAAAAGAAAATAATAAGGGCTGGTTGATTTTGCATATCCAAAGGCTCTTTTGTGGAGAGGAAGAATGTGAAATGCTGCAGCATGTTGCAGAAAAGAGGCTTTCAGAGAAAGACGTGGCTGAGGATGCTATTACAGCCTGGGACCATGGTAAGGGTATAGTCTCGACTCCTCGTGATGGGTGGGGAAGGCCACATTCTGCTCTCTTGTTTCTTTCTGCTTTCTTGGGTTCTTTGAATTTGTCGGAGTGCCAAGGGTTATCAGGCTTTGGGCTTTTTTTTTGCTCCTTTTTAGCTGTGGGTTGGAAAATATTTTTCCTCTATATGTATATGTGAATGTAAGGTATGTATTTACACACAGAACCTAAATGCATAGATCTAAATATATGTATGTGTATATATATGAAAACTTCTTTAAGAATATAACTTTTCACATACCGAGTTGTGCAAAAGCGAACCACACACTTATCTTTGTAACCCTAAAGAATCCTACTGAAATCAATAAGACTTCTTCCAGCAATAGCGGATGTGTGGGGTACATTTTGACTGTTCAGAGTACAGGTTGCCTTTTATGTTCTGAGCCCAAATCCAGGCACTTGCTGCTCATCAGAAAGCTGCTGCATCTCTGGTGTCGTTGGAAGAACTGCCTAAGGGAGAAGCAACCTACCTGAACCTTCGCTCCTGCTCTTCCTGACTTGTGTGAGCTGAAGCTTTATAAGCTTGCTTGTTTTCTCTGTAACCGTTGCTGCGCTGCATGTCACCGAAGCTGCTGTCCATCTGCAAGATTTAAAGCAAGACTCTTGACTGTAGCTGCTATTGACAATGGAAAAAGCAGATTTGTTATGGCTTTCTATTTTTTTTTGGGGTAAGACTATATTTGATATATGAAAACATTTTTCAAAATTATTAGAGCAATCTCTCTGTAATTTGATTTGTTGGGTGGGAGGAGGGAGAGAGGGAAAACCCTATTGTAGAACGTTTTTCAATAAAACTGCAACAACTAAGACTCCAGACCAACAAACACTTACACATGTGCTTAGCTTTAAATCTGAGTTAGACCCATGGGGCCTATATTTGTATTTGATTAATGACAATTATTTGAAGAAAGATGGACTGGGTGGAATCAACTGGAAAAAATATGTAGCTATAAAAATATATGCTTACTGTAACCTATTTTTATACTGTTTCAGTTCTGTTATATTCTTTTATCTTGTGTATTTGGCACACAGCTGTAGGTTTCTAGCATAAGGAAAAGGTTTCACTGTCAAATTCTGTTTAGTTTTAATCAGAAGTGTGTAACTAAGTCCCCATTTGCCAACATGAGCCCAAGCAGAAGCCCTGTTAGCACTAGAGAACCTGGTTGCAGAACGGGGACCTTAATTTGAATGAGCTGCAGGGGTTGATCTCCCTTTCTTCCTTCGTCTGGTGAGTTCAGTACCCCTGCTTGTATAGTTACAAGATTGAGCTTACAGTACGACAGCGGGATTGCTTCGTTAATAATCCCTTTAACCCTCCTATGTGTTTCATCTTGTCTGTACACAAACTTTGCTGTTTGCAAGCAGGCATTTGAGAGGAGAGTTAGACAGAGCCAGTCTTTCAGATAAGAGCTTGTCACAGGACCTCCACAATACTGCAAGAAGTACTTTTAATAATATGAGAAGTGGTAGAGTGCTGGGACGGGTCCTACTATGATAGCCTTATCAGATCACAGCCAAGCTCCGAGGCTCTGGGTGCACAGACTTTTGTGGGTGACTGCCAAGTTTGCAGGTGAGGCTGCCTGCACTGGTCTCTGACTTGATCTGCAGAGTGGCTCTGGGAGAGCCAGCAGCCCCGGTGCTCCTGCCCCAGCCTGGCTGCTCCTGCCCCAGCACAAGTGCTCCTGCCTCAGCCTGGACACCTCCCTTTGACCAGCTTTGGGAAGAGGAGCTCTCAGGATTGCAGGAGAGGCCATGCAGCCACCTAACTACTCTTTTCCTACTGGAGAGAGGTATTTGTTCCTGCTGCCCAATAGTTTCTTTCTGCTGTGCCAGACAGAAGGAGGGGCAATAGAGCATCCAGGCTTGGCATGGGACCTGCTTAGTCTCAGCTTAGATTAGCGGTTTAGAAAAGACATCGCTTTGAGGGCACAGCTCAGATGAGGAGAGCATGAGCATGTCCACCTCTAAGCCTTTGTAGTGAGTGGTGAGAAACAGCCCGTGATTCATCTCAGCCTTAGGGTAGGGGTAGGATTCAACTCTAGGCTGATGGTTGAATCCGGCATCTACATGTAGGTGTCTAAATGTGAGCCAGGTTTTCAAGTGTCTGGTGTGGTCAGTGGAGATATAGTTTACACAGCGAAGGAAAACCAGAGGGCAGTTCAGCCCACTAAAGGTAACTGTATTGTAAGGTGAACTGAATTGGTCTCTGGTCTCCGTTGATTGCATTGACTGGATCTCCACGACTGTACTGAAAACTCAGACATATTCCTCCCACTTAGGTACCTCCTTCTGATAAGTTTTTCTTAAAGTGTATCTTACCCCAAGTGCCTGTGTTTGGTCAGAATCAAGTCCTCTAAGTGCCTGTTTCCCTTCACTGTCTTCAAAGGACAAAAAGAGCAGTGACAGCTCCTGGCAAAGGTCCTGCTGGGGCTGAGGGTGCCAGCTGTGTTTGAGTGAGGGGAGCAGCAGTCTTCTCTGGACTGTTTCTGGCTCAGGCTTCTAGTTCCTAGCAAACAGCTTCTAGCTCCTTCTGGAAGTACTCATTTTCTAAGTATATGAGTTTTCCTTATGCAAACTGGAGAGCCAGATTCGTTTAGGTCATTATAAAGTCTCCTCTAGAGTTAGATCCCTAACTCACTCAAGAGTTCAAAGAGAAATGTAGACAGGCTTGAGATGTCTAAATCCAAATTGCACTTCTGCACACGTAAAGCAGTGCCTAAGCTCTTGAGAAGGCCAGACCAGACCCCAAGACAACTCCTAACCCTGTTGCATTACGAATAGTTGACTCTGATAAAAATTGCTTGGTACCTTAGCTGCAGGAGCTGGGTTAAGACCATGAATAGTGAGTGAAGGTAGGCGTTGCCTCAGAACAGGCATGCTTGCCCTCTAAATTTCAGTGTAGTGAGTTTCTGTTCAGAAAACATAGATTAGTAGGACTGAAGGCGGTCATCTCTCTGTATTTCCTAGATTAAACACTGAGTAGAAAGCTATTTTACCATGTGAAATCTGCTCTGAGGAACCTAACTGTCCCAAGTCATCTGTAAGGACTACCTTACTGCATTTCAGAGCCAGGACACAGAAAGGTCAAGTCAGATGGTGAAGGTGCCACCACCCAAGTTTGTTTGTGAAGCTGGCGCTCGGCTATACCTCTGCATCCAAACACTCATGAGGGTTAACATATCTTGAGTCTAAACTGCTGCTCCAACCTCAGCCTGAAAATGTCTTCCTTGCTGAACTGCTGGGTACTGCTGTGCATTGTTTAAACAGCTGCAGAGCTCCACTCCTGAGGGACCTGCAGGCTTGTGCCGGGTGAAGTCTTGTATATACAAACATAGTTTTGTGTCCTCCTTTGGAATATGCCTGGATAAAAGGTGGTATATAAACAGAAGATCATCATTGCTCTACAGTGAGGATTATATGTCTAAGCCTCATTAGCACTATGGCTGAGATAAGAGTTTACCTTTTTTTGTAGTACTGCATAAATGGAAACCGCCACGACTGAGGCAAAACATCTAAACAAGACTTAGCCATTTAGACTGCCTCGTTCTGATCAAAGGTTCGGATTCTGCAAATGTTTCTGTTTCCTCCTCCATCCTTGCAGTAAAAAGCTTTTGCAGGCTACCCTTTGGGACTTCAGGTCAAGGGTTCCCAGCCTCTTCTGCTCCCACTGCAGTACAATTCCTACTGCAGGAGTACAGGGTTGTACCGCTACTGCTGGGGTGACGCACCAAGAGAGAGTTTTGCCTTCCCAGAGCCTGTAACTCTGTGCTATAATCACACACAAATGTCCTGTAGAGACTGTTTGACAAACTGCTGGGAAGGCGCAGGAGCCATGGAGTCATTTAGCAGAAATTGCTATGTTTGACGTGTCAGGGGGATTACTGAAGTACAGTAGAGGTTTCAGATTTTATTTTCTATCAAAGTGTGTTTTGCATCGCTTTGAAGAGTTTAAAGTAAATAAACTGAACAATGCTTGAGTAGCCCAATGTAGTTGTTATTATGCCAGTTATTTAGAAATATTCTTGTATTTAACAATATATTCCAGAGCCAGAGAAGCCTGTTCTAGCACTGTGGCATGGATATATAATTTTAATATATAAACTACTAATTTAACAGAACCAAGTGTATGTGTAGTAATGGCAAATTAAATTCCACACGTGTTATTAAATGAAAATAATTATTGGGCCCTATTGAGTGCAAATTTCAGCATTTGCCTATGATGACAAGCTATAAAAAATGAAAGGTTTGGCTTCCAGACATCATGTCATCATTTTCCAGCTATTGGACCTGCGAATCTCTGTGCTTGGTGAGCAGAATCTGGGCTGGAGCAAGGCTTTGAGCCCCAGACCTCCCTCATCTTAGGAGACTACTCCAAGAGCTAGGTTTTTGGCTATTCGGTGGTGGTCCTCTGTCTGTAGTTTTGAGCAGAAATTCCATCCTCAAGCAGAGAATGCTTTCCCAATCACTGTTTCACTGAAGCTGGCACACACTGTGAAAAGCTTTATTTTCAGTGAGTCAGCACTTTCCGAGTAAAATCCATTTTGTCAGAAAATTGCCTACTAGTTTTCACCCTGTGCTAGCTGCACACATTCCCTGTAAGTAAAAAACCCCAGCTGAGAAGGATGTTCCAGCTGAGTTAGGTGAAGTCTGACAGGTGATATACCTGCTCTTTTGCATTCCCTCCCACGG
This sequence comes from Nipponia nippon, assembly GCF_047370975.1. Classification (NCBI taxonomy): domain Eukaryota; kingdom Metazoa; phylum Chordata; class Aves; order Pelecaniformes; family Threskiornithidae; genus Nipponia; species Nipponia nippon. The sequence continues at coordinate 40,611,125 of NW_028262347.1, read as the reverse complement.
ATGTGGATACGGACTGAGTACTCTGGCTTTCCTCTGTTTTCCCAGCCAGCAGCCTGATCCCTCCTTCATATGGGTGTGATTGATTTGAGAAAAAATGCCTCCAACAGCACCGATGCTTGGTTAAAGGCACAACACAGGAGAGTGTGCTGAGAGGGGTGAGACAGGGAATAATGCTGCGCAACAAATTAGGCATGAACTTAATATGAGATATGTGCTGTTGTTAAAGCAATGATTTCTGTACAGTAATGAGTGTCACAGGTGAGATCAGGGTCTTATCAATCTTTAGCACATAGCCTCGGTTGTTTTCCAGTGTAGGTATTCCATTTTTAAGTTTTGTTTTGGTTTTTTTTTTAAATAAAACAAAATAAGCATATATATGTGTATCTCTCTCTATATATATGTATATCTCAATAAAAATGGGAACAAAAGTGAATGCAAAAAAATCATTGAAAGGACAATTCCATGTGACCAACTGAGATGGGTTAATAGATTTTAATATACATAGCTTAGGAAAGGCATTTATGGAAGGAAGAGGGAAGAAAAATATTTAAACGTGAATAGTGAAGTAATGCTATCAGAGAAGAGTAGCTACTTCATTAGGTTGTGAGCAGGAATAATAAGGTGAAAGAGCTGCAAATTAGATGAGATAAAATTCACACCAGGAAATATCAGAAACATGACAGAACTGAAGAACTTGCCTCATACATGTGAAAATCAGGCAAAATGTGACTAGACAAAATCTGAGAAGCCCAGGTCTTGGTGTTTATTGTGTTTTTTTTTCTCTGAAGATGATAACAAAATTCTTGGTAGTTTCACTAGGAGCTGGTTTGTGCTGTCCCAAACGGTTAACCATAGTTCAGCTCTGCGGGTGGAAAGTGTCTCCCAGTGGCTGGACTGAAGGAGACAGGGGAAAGGCCTGACTGGCAGAAAGGTGGTACTGTATCATCTTCCCTCCTCCTCCTCTCCCCTCTGTCCAAAAGGAGGATTTAACACCAAAAAACCTGCTGCAATCTTAACTATCTTTTTCTTAATTGAAAGGCTGTTCATATACAACCTAAAGTTGGGGTTGAATTAAGCTACAGTCCACAAGCTATTCTGCCTTATTCTGAGTGGTATGAAACACAAGGAGCAGGAGTTGATATTTATAACCTTATAATAAATTATTCTGATCAGGAACATCCTGATAGCAATGTATGTATATTCATTTCTTATAATCTGTCTTGAAGGCCATTTACATAATCAGTTAACTGAGAAATGCGATGTGGTTATATTATCCTACTGCCTTCACTCGTAAGTATTTTGCCTTAATCAGGGTGGAAAGTTCAACTGACACCACATTTCCAACAGTAATCATACCTTCTCCTCATCTCACAAGGCCCCTTTTTACTTTTACCAGAGAAGAGCACTAAATACATTGGCATTCTTTGTACGTGGCACTAGTTTCCCTTGTTTCTGGGATATAAAATCTCAAATCTTGAATGTTTCATAGTTCTGCTTAAATATGTTTCCTATGTTCAGTTTGGGAGGGAAATGAAATTATTGAGCCCTGTTAAAAGAAAAAAAAAAAAAGAAAAAAGCTGGTAAACTGAGTTTTGAGCTAGAAGTGAGAGAAATATTTATATTGTAGATAAGCGTGAGTTTTCATGGAATCTCATGGCAGGGATATTTCAGCAGAATGCCCCTGCTCTGCACATTCAGGGAACATGTAATGGGATACCACATAAATGAGTGGAAAAAAGTCATCGCAGTACTTTGAGAGAGAAATAATTGCATTTTATTACCCATTTGGACAGCATGAAGCAACACCACTTCTAGTTTGACCCTTTAGTGTTGCTAACAAGTGTCGTTTAGTTTAATAAAAATATTATTATCTTTTACTTAAACTACAACTCTAACTCATTATTAGAGCTAGGCAGAAGAAGGAAATTCCAGTTCATGTAGTACTTTGCCATTTCAAATTAGACTTTACTCTGATTTGGCAATGAAAATAAAATAAATGCGAAATTTCTCCAAGAGAAGGAATTGAAGGTTGGCCAGAAGGTCTTGGAGCTGTTGTTGGACCCACCTGGTTGGAAGTTGAGGAGCCAAAGCAGAAGGCAGTAGAAACCATACAGTTCTTTTCCTGTAGCCACTTTTGTTTTGCAAACCCATGCTTAGCTTTCTGTATGTGTTTAAGTACCACTGACTTTACCATGATTAAGCTCATGTTTAAGTTTGAATGGAGATGAATCCAAGAGAGTTCATAAATCCTCTCCTGTGAAGTAGGAGGCTGATGGCTGGAAGCCAGCACAGCTGTAGTGGTGGTGCTCCCCAAGTACACATAACGACATGCTAGGCCTGCCAACCGAGAAAAACACAGGTTCCTTTTGCTTGAAAAGGTGCAGCTGGAGTTTGGAAACTCCGCCTCACCGTTATACACTCCTACAAAACACTAATGCAGTGATACCATGTGCTGGGCAAGGGAGCTACTTCTAAATGTAGAAGTCTGCACATAACCCAGTTTGAGATAATGAAGTTTATTTAGGAGAGAGCTAAGAGTTTGTGATGTACTGTCTCTGTATTTCTCCGTATTTTAAGACCTATCAATTGCATATGAGGTGCTAACACAAAAAAGGGGAAAAAGAAAGAGATAGTATCTTAACTTGACCTTTTCCCATCTTTCATCAACACTGAGCAAGTTACCTCTTTAATCTGATTAGTCTGTGTTGGCTGGAGGCCTGGGAACCAAAGCCTTCCCTGGCAGTCCAGCAGCCACTACTTCACTACCATCTTGGCTGAGTCAAACTCATTTTTATTAGCAACTAATTTATTGTATAACATAGGCAGCAGGAGGACATTTCAAAAACAATAAAAGTTTTCAAAGATTTATGGTCTACTAAAGACAGCAAAATATGCTTTATACATAAACCATGGATACAAAGAGATTTGAATTGTCTTGAGGTTGAGGCATAATACACTTGGTCCTCCATAGCAGCTACTTCTTTATCTGAGTTTGCTAAGGTGACCAAGAAGCAACCGGATTTTTGTTTACATATTATTAAAATCAAAATCACAATACGCATCAGTTCATGAAAATTCAGTGATGATAGTGTTTACAACTATAATGGTCAGGAATTTCCTTTGATTCAATGTGGACATGTGATATGCTTAAAACCTGTTAAAAGAATGTTATTACATTAAAGGATGGAAAAGTAAAGGGTGAATACTAAATAAAACTTAAATGTGAAGAAATTCTTGTCAGTCTTTGTGAATACGCAATGTACAAAGCCTTATGATCCCCCTAAGAAGAGATGGAAAAATATTCCCTACCCTTCCTTACTTATAAAAGCAGAAGGTATTCAGCAGACCAATTAATAATACAGTTTGAAGTTAACTAAATCTATTCACAGATTTCTGCTGACAAATATTGTTGTTCAAAACTATGGATAAACAAAACAGTATTTTTAAAAGATGGATACTGCATTTTCTATTTCTTGTACTAAATTTCTGTAGTAGTAGTATTATTATTGCTGTCTGCATTTCAAAAATTGTTCCTCAAAATCCTGGAACATAATTTTTTCTTCATTTCAGTGAGCAAACTAAGGAACCTAATTTACATGACAGCTTTTAGTTTTGCTGCTGTAATTTTTTTAGATGAAAAGCTGGACTTTGTGTTGAATGATATTCTTGATGAAAAATGCAAGGGAAAAATGCGAACTTTTCCTTGATAAAACATGTCCAAATTGAACATTTTAGGGAGTGTTGATCAAAACCAGAACACTTCAGTTAAAATAAGCTAAGACAGTGGATTAGGAGAGAAGTACTGTGAATACCTCCTACTTCTTCCTGTGGCTGGCTTCCCCAGCTGAGCTATGTTCCTGCCTTGCACTGCAGCCAAAAGGACTTTCAAGATACAGCCCCGCTGGACAATGGTGGGACCATCCTGCATCCTGGGAGATGCAGGCTCATGGAGGACGTAAAATCACACAGCTTTGGGAATATTCTAGAGGAAAAAAAACCACAAGAAGTGGGCTATCTTAGCTTCCCATCAGCTAAAAAGGATGAATAAGCTGGCATAAAGAACTGCACTTCAGCTAAGTAGTCCTCAGGGTATGTGCAAGCACCTTTATTGTTTCTTGCCCCTCTATCAGTGAAATGTTGCAACTGATAGCTTTTATTGCTTTTAAAAATGTTGTCTTGTAAAATAGGCAATTAGATCAAATATAAAGCTCTTAGCAGTTCAGTGCTGTCACTGCTTTCTTGGACATATCCCTCATGCAAACTTTGATAGTATCAAGTGTTATAGCTGAAGAATATATACTTAACCAAAGATACCTGTGCAGACTGTCTATAAACTTTCAGTAGAGCAGAACCTTACACGTATGGCTTCTTTATCTAATCTGTTTCTCAAAAAAAATCTACACAGTTCTCTAAGAGCCAGAGCTATGAAAGCCCAGTTTCCAATCACTTTATTCTTACAGTTGACTAATTTTTTTATTGAGTTATATGAGGCACAAGCTTATACTTTATTATACACTGGGGAATCGATATTGGCTATCAGCTATCACAATACAAGGATCTTTTTTCCTATATCTGACAGCATATTCTCATATCTTTTTAAACCTTCATCTTAATATCAGATTAGGCTAAAAATGGTCTGAACATTACAGGAAAGGAAACAAAGAGGACTGACTGAGCACATAAGCCTTGCCTCCTTCAGAAATCAGTTAAAATGGCCCCACACCCTTATCAAAGGCATAAGTAAATTTGATATTTCGATTAGCATTATTGATAGAGCCTTTCTGGTGGAGTACTTTAATTCTCATATCCTCACAATTTTTTTCACCCTGCAAAACATTCAGTTGTCATCCCATTTTACTGGAACTTTTTAAAAGGAAAAAAAGGAGATATGGAATATTAAAATACATTGTCTGCCTTTGTCAAAAGTGCCAATGATTTGTAGTGCTGGGAAGTCCTGTGCGGCTGAGGTCTAGAGTGAATTAAACCCTGGAAGTATGGCTGCATTTTAGTGCTGAGCCATCAGGTGTGAATATTTGCCTGGCTGAAAGAGCCCTCATTTGTTACTACTGGCTAGACGTGCTGACCATAAATCTGAAGTAAGGAAAGGCATCGGGCTGAATTGGCATCCCAAAATACTTAGGCTTGTAAAACCCCCAAGTATTCTGTTATGTATGCCCTGAAATGTTGACGCCTGTCTGACTGGAACCAATAACCTTGTATGACTGATTTTTGACATGGGCAACTGTGTGTAGAATAGGAGGCCAAACATCTGAGGGGCAGTTTATTCTGCTCTCTGTGGCTATAGTTGCTTCAAAGCTTGAATTAGCGCTTTTCTTCCATGATAGCTGTTTTGTTAAAACCAAAGATTTTTGTAACACATACCAGTATTCTCTGAAAATGTGATTAATGAGGTTCTCAGGTTCAGGAGCGTACCAGGGAGAGAAAAGCATTTACAAGGAAGGAGGGAAGCTCAAAATCAGCTTCTTCACTGCCTGGTTCCTTGTGGGGAGCGAAGTTTGGCTCTTTTTTTGTCCAAGGTAAGTAACTAATCTGTAGGTTATAGACAATATTCCAGCTGGTCTCCTGGAATAGGTTTCTTTTCTTCATCCTAGTTTAAAAGGACGTATTGGTTTTATTCATGTTAGAACAGGCTTTGAAACCTCAGTATGTTTCATGAGCTGGAATTACTGCTTTTCAGCCAGCCCTAATGTGACCTTTGTTTTTTACCATGCCCAAGGGTAGTTATTGTGATACTGTTTGATAGGTTTCTGGTAAATCCCCAGGAAAGTCTAATGGGGAGGAGATAAAAGTAGCTGCACAGATAGTAATGCTCTCCTTATTCTAATATCTTGTTCAGAGCTAGATCGAGATCGCCGTTATGATTATTTCCTCACCATAGGAAATAGAGAAAAATATATACTTAACCAGACCAGGAAAACAGAAAATATCTATTTATCTAATAATGAAAATAAAGGGATATAACAATATAATATTTTGAGGGTTTTCTGTGTCAGTGGGTGGTCAGTAGGGCTTGCTGATAAATCTTTAGTACTACTATACAGGCCAAAGAAACTGAAGAGGCCTAAAAGAAAGATGAAGAGTTCACTGAAGACCTGAGTGAATCAAGAACTCAACATCAATCTGCCAAAGCCCAGTGACTTGGATACCACTACTGTGTACTCAGCTGCCTAAGGAGAGGCTCAAGGCAGTTGACATCTGTCTACAAAGTAGTTTTGCATGTACCACAGATCTTTCTGCATCTTGTGATCAGTGACGGAGCTTGTCACACAATATATAGGAAACCGCTCACCACAAATAAGCATCCAAAACGCTATATCCATTTAAAATGACTGCATGGAATAATGTTTTACTCTGTTACTTAGTCTACTGAGTATCAGATCTTTATGGTTTGTGATAGGGATGCTACTTCATGCCCTGTTTCCATCAACAGTCATTAATACATCCATTAGGACATCCAGGCTACAAACTGCCAGCCAAGACTTGGGTCACAGGCTATATTAGCTGGAAAAAAGTAGTGCTCTCTTGGCAGAAGAATTACTTAAGAAGAATTTCAAACCTTTTAATGATGCTTGACGTAGGTGTCTTCTGCGGCCAAAAAGGCCAATTCTGCAGCCAAGAAGGCCAATAGCATGCTGGGTTGCATCAAAAAGGGCATCACCAGCAGAGATAAAGAAGTCATTATCCCACTCTACTCGGTGCTTGTCAGGCCACGCCTGGAATACTGTGTACAGTTCTGGTCCCCATTACACAAAAAAGATGTGGACAGGCTGGAGGGGGTCCAGAGAAGGGCCACCAGGATGATCAAGGGTCTGGGAAGCCTGCCGTATGAGGGTAGGCTGAGAGAGCTGGGCTTGTTCAGCCTTGAGAAAAGGAGGCTTAGAGGTGATCTCATCACCATGTACCAGTACTTAAAGGGGAGCTACAAAGAAGACGGAGACTCCCTTTTTACAAGGAGTCATATGGTGAGGACAAGGGGTAACGGGTACAAGTTACTCCCAGGGAGATTCCAATTGGAGACGAGGTAAATTTTTCACAATGAGAACAGTCAATCATTGGAATAATCTCCCCAGGGAAGTGGTTGACTCCGGTACACTAAACACGTTTAAGCCTCAGCTGGACATGGTGCTGGGCCATCTCATCTAGATTGTGCTCTTGCCTAGAAAGGTTGGACCAGATGATCCTTGAGGTCCCTTCCAACCTGGTATTCTATGATTCTATGATTTTATGTGAACAAACATCAGGTATAAAGGGAAAGGAACAGTAAACAGGACTGCAGCCATAAAAGATATGATTTTGGGAGCTTCTTCCTCAAAACAGAATTGTCAGTTAGACACTGTACAGTGTTTCTAGTCTACAATAGAGGTGTCATAGCCATGCTGCTGTTGCTTGTTTCACCAACATCAGTTTTGAAGCTCTTGTAAGTCTCTCTCCCCTGCTCCCCCCTCCCTGAAGTCATGAACCAGTCATGTTTCACTTAAACTAAAAGAAAATATTTTGCATTATCTGTACTAAATGAGACAGAGGTCGCAAATAACAGTAGCGGCATTCAGTCACAGGGCAGGTTAGATAAATAGGAGGGTAACTTTTTCATACAAAAAAAGTCACAAACTGCCTTTTTGCTTAGTGACCCTTTCAAAAAATCTTCACTTACCTGTATTGAATATACTTTCTTTAACTATATTATTCCCAGTTGAGAGACTAAAGCTGCTAGAAAAGCATTGGCTTTGTCTTATTGGATTGTTAAATGTTAAAAAACTAAATTATATTTTCTTCTAGACAAAGCTATGGATCTCAGCATGCATTGCTTATGTTTCATTGCATACTGGATTCTTTTTGCTACACAGTCTACGCACACTGAAATTTAATTCCTTAAGAAATTTGTGCAACTCCCTAAATAGTTACAGAGAAATGCTGTTTATGCCTTTGGTATTTTTCCTGCAAATGGAAAAAGTAGAAAATATAAATTAAACCTTGAGGCATTTCATTTCTATTATTAAGTCTCCCGTGATCTCTTTAGAGAGAGAGATATTTTTGGAAAATTAAGGTCTGAGCAGTATTTTAGCACAAGATTTCTTTCTGAAGATGCAAAGCATTGTTAAAATGCTATAATTTTTAATGATATGATAACCAGGATTTGTAATGTTTGTTGGAGAGAGAGATATATATATGTACATGTGTGCATGGAACGGAAGTTATTGTTCCTAACTTTCTGACTATCTGATTTGAAAATACCTAAATATCTGCAATCTGGAATGTAGACCTATAGTCTAAACTGTTCACCTACTCTTCCACCATAGCTGATAAAAGGAGCATATGTCATGAGGGCAGCTCATTCCACCTCACAGACATCTATCTTAGGATGGGATGAATTATTGTTTGGAAATATTCCTCCACTGATCGAGGAAGGAGCCTGTGTGATGATCTTAGACTCAACACTCAAACATTTCAATATCTAAAATTAGGAGAGCTAAATCTCACTCACAGACAATATGCTACTTGGCCAACTGGGATAGGCTTTGTCCTGCCAAACCTTAGATGTCAGCCACCCACATCTGACAAAATCCCTGGAGGCTGCCCAGGCTGAGGTGCAGTTCCTTCATTCTACAGTGGCCACGTAAAACAGATTGGACTACTTCTACACTTCCACACAGGTGACTTTTTCCAGAAACCACTGTACAAGCTTCCCAGAAAGGCTGTGAAATCTCCATCCTTGGGATGTTTTCAACACAAAGCCAGCGGCGACCTGATCTAGTGATGCTGATAGTCCTGAACTAGAAGACCCCCTGTAAATTGCTTCTAGCTTACATTTCTGTATTTTTTTCCCCCCACTGGTGACAAAACAAGTACAGATAATGAGCTTTGACACAGGCATTAACGATTAGGTGAGCGAATGCAAACTCTGGTCTTAGGCTGCTTCTGCACACAGTTTGCTCTATTTGATTACAGAGAGGTATGCCTGGTGGTCTATGCGAACCAGAAAAAAAGTCTTCAGTAGCAATAAATATTAATTCATGGTTAAGTGTGTTAATACCTAAATGTAGAAATCTTAGAGGGTATCTCTAGTTGGACTAATTTAGGGCAATCTGAGAAAGACATTTAGGTTGCATAGTACGAATTCTTCAAAGTGAATATCCCCCTGTTTTGATTCCTATGACGGAAGCTTAGACAAGTAGCTTAAACTAGATATCTAACATGTAAATAGCTAAATATGAGTGATGGATGGAATATAGCTGGCAAGTCAGCTTTTTTCTAAAGAATTTTCTGCCTCCTTTTCTTGCCTTTTTTAGTTACCAGGGAAGCAGGGACTGTATTGTAGATACAGCTGCTTGAAAGAAAAAAAGAAAAAATTCTTCTTAAAAAAAAGTTTTATCTGCTCTTTTCACTAAAAAAAATGGGTTTAGAATTTCCTTTTTTAATTTTTTTCATTATAATTTAAGCCTTTCACCACATACTGGTTTGTTTAGTTTTATTTGTTTCACAATAAATTAAACTATTCTAAGTTCTCATTGGAAACAGGAACATTTCAGACAAACTAAATCTTTCTTTCCCTCCAACACTTTTCATAATAAGTAAAACACTGTATGTGATCTTACTGAATAGGAATAAGGGTTTGGGAAGTGTTCTTGGATAATGAAAGCATCCAGAAGAGGAGATGGAGAGCAAGAAATTGTTAAACAATAGGATGGCAGTAGAACCCTAGGCTACAGTAGAGGAGAGCATCAATAACAGGGAAGAGACTGCTGCAGATCACTGCAGTAATGTTGTTACTATTTTTGCAGCATTACACATTAGCTATCTAACAGAGATATCAGCATCTGTTCTTCAAAGATTTGATCAGTTTAACAGTTCAAGTACATAGAATTATTTGTGGAAGAGGGTTGTTGTTGTTGTGTTGTTTTTTTTAATTTGTGAGTTTAGCACTTCTGTTATCTCTCACTCTTTCTAACTTCTATCTTGCACTGAGGTATAGGATAAGCCTTATTTTAGGTGGCTGTCAGCCACCATGTTATCTGAACCCTTTTCATGTAACATAGGGGGCAACAGTGAACTCCCTGATAGACCTTATGGAGGTTCTGGCTCTTCTCCTTTTTCTGTTGTAGGAAACTGTTTGCCATGGGGTGTTCTCTGGGGGAAGAATGAAAGATGTTCTGGTTATGATAAAATGTACTCTATCGAATAAATGGGGCTGGCAAAATTTCTGAAGTGTGGTTAGACCCTGGATTCATTTAATGTCCTCTGAAACTTCATTCCATATTTTCTTTCTGCAATCACACATGAAGGACTAGATCCTCAGCTGTTTTAAGTCAATACAGCATCACTGACATCAGCTGTGTTACCCAGGATAATCTGGGTGTTACTACACTCTGGCACACAGAAACCTAGGCAGTTCGATGGTTTCCAGCCCTGAACTGGTTCACACAGAACCAGCTTAAGCGTCCCTGCACTGGACTCCCCTGTGTATCTGGTATTACTTCAGGTGCTGAGCCATGTCAACGACTTGTGAGAGTTGAAGCAGTCTGGTTGTCGCTGTGCCCAAGTTACCAAAACTTTCCAGACATGGATGTGCTAAAGACAGCAGAGGCATTGGGGAAGCAACACAGTGGAGTCCAGCAAGGCCAACATTGGACATAAATTGGAGGTGTGAGCAGAGCCAGCTTGCTTTCCAGAAGTGGGGAGTCTCTTGTTGGGTCAGTGATACAGGCTCAACATTCCGCTGTGTTCCTCAGCTGCCAAAACCCTGTCGGGCACTAGATTGCTTCTGTGGAACAAGTTCAAAAGTGTCTTTTCATAAGGACACAGTAAATCCCAAAGCCTATCTACCTGTCTAGACTATCTATACAATCTATTCATATATAATGGAGATTCATCTGTTGGTTTGTAAGAGCTAGAGATCCAGTCCAAAGGCTTTGGCTAAAGTTATGTTCACTTTCTTCTCTGGTATTTGAGTTAATGTCATCTTTCCTTTCATAAGCAGAAGCTAGATATTTAACACCCTTGAGAAAATACTTTTCAAATTTCTCACTGAAAGCTTTGCAGAAGAGGAGAGAACAGATATTTAAAGAATCAGTTGCTGAAACATAGGTGTCTTATGCCCGTTTAGATCCCTGAGGACATCCTGTTTAGCCTGCATGTGAGTATGGATCTTCTACAAGTACTGACTGCCCCAGGTCATTGTGCTACAGCAACCCACATGGCACTATGCCTTTTTTGAAGCAACTGAATTGAGTCCTAAGACTACTCACTGAGTTTGTATTTGACTTGCTAGGCTAGAGCTTCTGCAAACAGTGGTCAAAGAAGGCAACCCACCAGGGAGTCCAATGATTCCTGCATAGGACTGGCAGCCACGTCATGTTAGCTATGTTTGGGGAGGCCCAAGTGTTTAGGAAGAAGCTGATCTGTCAGACCATGAGTAGCGAACAACATGGACAAACTGGAGAATGTGAACACGGTTGATGCTGTCTTTTAAACCAAGTGTAGGGAAGAAACACATCATTTTTTATGAAAACAACAGGTAATGTCAAAACAAAAGGTCTCTGACCTTTTTTCTCCTTTTTTCTTCTTGACTTTTTCTGGAAAACATATTGATCAATCCTACTGTGCAGTCCTTCAGTTTTCTGGAGGTCTCTCTCTCATACTGCTTCATAAACACAACCACTGTTTATCAAAACCCTGTGGTTCACTGTTTCTGAGGTGGGACACAGAGTTTCTCAAAAGGGAGTAATAAAGAGGCTAAAAGGGATCATGTGGATCCAAAAGGTGCTATAACTAACACTCAGCAAATGCAAAAATTGATTGCCTTTAATTTGAGAGAAAATCATATTTGTTTCCAAGTTTATACTACTTTTGACATGCTAGCAAGTACTTGAATAAATGTAGCACTTTACGTATAAAAATTGCAACCCAAAGGGAGGCAGAAATAATTTAGCTCAGAAAACCCATAGAGCTCTCTATTTCTCACTGAGTTGGCAGAGAAGCCCTCCCATATCCTCAGAAGAAATGAAAACAGATGAAGAAGTCCTGCATAGTCCATTCTCTAGTAGGAATCAGATCATATTTCTCACATCTGTTACCAACATGGCTGATCTGCTCTGTTCCCATCAGAGGGATAGTCAGGATATCAATGATTTGAGGTTTTCCCTTTTTAGGAGATATATTTCTCATCTTGTTATGTCTTTTGTTAATTTTACAGCAGTTTGATGTTACGAAGGAGCTCCTCCTTTTCTGTCAATAGTACAAGGTCATTCTATCAGAGTAACATAATACATCACCAGCTTGCATGCTTCAGGCGTTTGAATAGATTAATTTTGTTCTGGTAAAATTTAGCAATGCATCTTTACTTCCTGCTTTTCTGTGGACAGTCAGTCCAATGTTAATGTCAAAAGTAACCGCATGTTATGGTGATATATTAGGCTTTAAAAAATTCAGATATTGTAAAGATCTGAAAGTACAATGTCATAATGCTTTAGTTCTGGAAAAGTTTTTTTAATTTTATGAGCTATAAATAAGTTGAATGATGGAAACCACCTAAACTTTTTATCCATTTGCCAACTTGCCAATATGCAGCAAGGAGAGAGACAAACAGGTTGACAGGCCTTCATGTCTGAATGCCATACAGAAAGAAATTCAGGGATGAAACTGGAGGACCACAGCACACCCGTAGCTTCCACAAATGATCTTAAACTGTAGAAACTGCAGCCTGAAACACTTAGGAAATGTAAAGGTTTTTGTCAAATTCAAAGAACTATCCCTTTGTAGTGAAATCTTTGGAAGAATTAAGTATATTGAGTCTCCCAAATTTTAGAGACGGAAATTGCCAGAATAAGTCTATATGACTTATGTTCTTGTGACTCTCATATTCTAATAAACTCCCATTATTTGCTCCTACTTCAATCAAAGGTTTAGAGCACAGAATAATATTTAACCATAATATGTAAGGTAGTGATTAGAAAAGACCTTGACAGGCTTGTAAAGTAGCCAGCAGTGAAATTTAATCACTTCTAGAAATGACTTCAGAAAAGAAAGTAGTTGCATAAAATAGATGCAAAAAACCTGGGAGATCGCTAAAAAGCAGCTACAATCGTAATTTTTGTTGTTTGCATATTACATGGGTGAAGACCGAGGAAGTACAGCGGAGAAACACAGAGAAGTAATGAGCAATCTCAGAATGCTTAACATCAGCCATCAGTTAAATACTGAAATATTTATAATGCACATCTCAACAAAAGAATATACAGTGGTGAAAAGTTAGGGATACACCTGATGATTTTACATTTACCTGAGAAATTGCAAACAATGAGATGGATCAAACATGCAAGAGTTTAAAGGGTAAAAATCTGCCATTTTCTGCTCTGTAGAAACACTTGCTAAGTATTTCAGGATGAATTGTCAGTTAAAGGCTAAATTTGCCATAGGACATCTTGGGGACCAAAGATTGGAAAGCATGTTTCTGGTGGATCACTTGAATAAAATCAGTCCCTTAGAACAGCAGAAGAGCCTATTTCTGCTCAAATAGGTGTCACAGAAATACATGCCATTAAATAATATACATAGAAGCAGCAATTTGGACAGTTGGTAAGAAAATTACACCTTGTCTGTGAAAGCTACACAGACAAAAAAAGAAAGTGGGAGCAACTGCTACTGCACAGTGATTTTCATGCAATTTATTATGTTAATACACAGTTTCTGTTTATATTGGGACAAAATCCATGTGTGTCCATTTCAAGGTAAAGAATCACTGGGGCTTTTGGTTCTGAATCAGGACATCATGTAATGGATAAAATGCTTTGTTCTTCCAAGTGATTCAGAAAAAGCTGAGATCCTTACTTTGTGTCTTAACTTTTGGATGTCAAATGCATTTTTAATTATGATGTTCCTTCTACTACGATTAGCATTGTTAGCAGATGTTTTTGCTCAAGAATCAAGACTATTGGAAACCAATATGTTTCTTAAACCAGCTATGTTTTTCCTCAAAGAGAATTCTGATCTAATTGGCATGTGTATTAAAGGGATTTCCTGTTCTAAATATACTGATTTCCTCAACTGTTGTGACTATGTGCAACATATGTCTCCAAAAGCGGAGTATCCTCAATTACCAATGTTCCAGAGTTTATGCTGTGAAAGCTCAAAGATCTCATATAATTTTTAAATTTCATTCTTAACTTCTGAGTTTAGTGGGATTTAAGAGCATTTATGACCTTTCATGACATGCTCAATATGTTGCAGGATCAGGCCCTTAAGTATTGCCACAAGAAAGTATTCAGAACATGACTTTCTGGATTCTGTCATTCAGAATGTCATAGAATTGGCTCAACAATCACAAGAAATTCCAGAACATCTGGAAGGCATCACATTTCATACTGATGGTACCTACTAGATTTAGGTAGAAAAGCTCCAGAGAGTGGTTTTTTTTTTTTTTTTTTTTAAATGCTAGCCCTCTTGGAAGGAAGTTGATACACACATAGTAAAGTTCTTAAAAATGTAGAAAATCTCACCAGATCTGAATAAGGGTTTAACAGAAGGATTTAGAAGAGACTATTATGACAGTCTTGGGCCTGTCGTAACTGGGTCAGATCGGATATAGCAGAACAGATAGAAGGTGAAAGAACCAAGATTTGCAGGAGAACTGGAGCTTTAACAAGAAGTATTAAGTGGAATATGAAATATTACATCCATATGCTAGAGAAACCACATGTCGAACAGAAGGGATGGTAGACTATCAAAGCAGTGACTTAAATTTGTTGGGTTTGGCAAAGCAAGTCATAATCAGTACAATAAACAGAACACTCAAATACTTAAATAACCTTGAAGAAATGTTGTAACTGCAAACAATATTTTCCTCTTGATTAAAAAAAAAAAAAGGCACTAATTCTGTTAGGCAGTATTATGTTTTAGGTTTTTTAAAATTTGAGGGTACCCAGCATTACTACATTTTGTTTTTATAGAAAATACTATTATCTCGTGAAAACACTACCACTTGTTAAATATTGCATGAAAAATATCTACGTTTTGTGGGCAGTAAGTAAAAACAAGTACAGCATATGCAGCAGCAAACTGCAGATGAATAGAAGTGCTATGTGTGTTACCTTACAGTATTATTTCATAAAAAATATCATGCATTATTTACAGAATTGCCTCACTGTGCAATGCTGGAGGCTTTATCCATTCTCTTAGAACTTCTGAGGACACCATATCATCTTCAAAACTCTGTTTTCTTTCATCTGTTACAGTATATCACACTAACCAAGATGCTACCTGGAGTCAGAAGTTTAAATTGATTCTCTCGTTTTTGCTGTAATGTAAACTGAAGCAAACACTGTTCATAGATTTCAGACAGATGTTACAAAACGGCAGAGCTTACTTAAGAAGTTTCCACAATGTCTCATCATTTACAGTAACAGCATATGACTCTGGGAATTATCACTAGTATTTACAAGCAGATATTACCTCTGAGCCACAGGACAGCAGTCCTGCAAGCTGCAGCATGTAGGATGTATCATACATCTCTGAAGCCAACAACTTCTTGAGAAATCATATATTGGAGATGTTCTTTTTTTTTTGGCTTGTGAGGAATCTAATGCTCAGGCTGCAGCAATTTATGTTTGCTGAACTTTACATGTGTTTTAGCTACTTTTCTGTGTGCTAAGATAACAAATCACACATGAATTGGTCACATCTATAAACAAATAATGTCCAGCAAACAGTTTTTCATTAATCATTCCCAGTAAATCACAGTGAGAGTCTGAAAAAAGGAGATGGTGATGGAACTGTAACATTCCCTCCAGTTTCACAGAGATGAGAGAGCGGGGTCTGAACTCCAAAGGTCCAGAACATCGCTGCTATACCACATCAGGCAATAAGGTGTCCCAAACAAGAAGGCGTTGATTGTGATCCAGCCTTTGTTTTCAGCTAGAACATGCACAGACACATACTGTGAATGATTTGATTCGGAATGGCCAGAATATGTGGACTTCCTCACTCACTTGGAAGGTTATGGCCCTCAAGGAAAGGGTATGTGATCTCTGCTGTAAGATTCTCCCAAGAAGCCTAATTCATCTCTGAACATTAAGGTTCATGATAGACTGAAGTGCCTGAAATGCACTTGATGTGATTTATAATAAACTTGGACATTAAAAAGATATTGTTTATATTTGTCAGGCACTGTTTCAAGGCATTTTATTACAAAGTAGTCCCATCACACACAGCAACCTTCTGCAGCATGGGAGAAAACCTATGTGTTCATGCACTTGTTCTTAAGTGTGTGTTATCAGTGAAGCAGCAGAGAGTTACCCACGCGGTTCTATTTGAAAGGAGAGGGGGCAGATACAGGGTTGGATTCTCAAGGCAGGATTTCATGCTGAAAACAGGGCTCTGTACAAGTGTTAGCCATTCAGATGTGATCTGCAGGACTAGCTGTACTCACAGGGAGGGTGGGTACGTACGAGCAACAGTGTGATAGGATGCTCGCACCTCCTCCAGCCTTAAACGAACTGTGACAGTCCATAACTCTAATGCCTTTTGTGATGGTTGCCCCAGTCACCTACACCGTGCAATTAAAGAATGACATTTTTGAGCAATTTTTTACTGAAGTAGATATGCAATCCTTTCAACAAACTTAGATGTTTTACTGTTCCCTTTTCCTCACTGACTTCCAGGCAAAAACTGCGGTGGCACCCTCTGCTAGGGCTTTATCTGTGTTTCCAACCCACACAGGTGCATCAGCAAATGTTCAGTGGGGAAGAGCTCTGCTCTGCGCCGTTCCTCCCTCCAGGGGTGGAGGGCATCCCTCATCCCTCCCAAGGAAAAGGCAGAGAAAGAGGGAGAAGGCTCCATTTAGATATATGGAAGTGGGAAGGAAGTCGAGAGGCAGAAGAAAGAGTTTCAAATCTAAGCCTAAAGCATTTCAAATGAGATTAAGGTTTCATTTCAATAACTGGAGCATAGCTTTTTCTTCCCAAATTAAAATTGGCAAGTGTGTAATGAAGACTAATTGCATGTTTTGCATATTAAAAATATTTAGTTTTACTTGCAGCCTAGAACCTAGATTTTTTTGATAATGATTTGGGGATATTTAAGAGTGATGCCTGTTTAATAGGGGTGATTTTTAATGGATGCAAAGTGCCAATCAGTGGCTGCAAAGAAATTCCCTCAGCCTCTTTAGTCCATTTTTTTCTTTGCAACAGCATAACAGACTTGGCTTGCTTCAGCTATCATTAATGGTAGTACCATTTCTCGAAGAGGATGATTGAGAAGAACTTAAAAGAAAGAAAACTCCTGCAATCCCATTGCTTATTATAATTTACATTACCAGACAGTTTAAGCCTGTAAAACTACTTTAAAGTATATGAAGTTGGTTTGGGGGGTTGCACATCCCAAAAGTTAGTTCCTTTTTTAGCCAGGCTGCCCTGAAAACCTCTTGTGTTTCTTGATCCCTAGGCCAAAGGCCAAATGACAGCATAACTTGTAGCAGGCTGTGAAGGCACAAGCTCATTCCTACCTCCTGCTTCACTGTGGAATAGCCCATTTCTGGGACCCAAAGGTACAGATGGTATAGATATAAACAAATACATTTTATGGTATCCAGTATCATGCCCACTCATATGCTGGGAAATTCCCACCTCTCCATCACCTTATCACTTTTTATCAGTGCAAGGAAGACTGAATCCAAAGCCAAAATCAAGCTTCCAATGTCTGATTTATTTTTGCTGGGCTGTAAAGACCCACAAAATTCATCTGGAAATTCATCTGAAAGTTTGAGCCAGACAATGAAGCCAAAGACTAAAGGAACATTCAACATGCTGAATTGCTAAGGGTGTTCAAGGGAAGCTCTTCCTAAGTTTATCCATTCTGGGGTCACTTATATTTTCTGTAGGGTTTTAAATGCTAGCCTGTTGCTGGCTTTTAGCCAGGCCTATTGCTGGCGCCAGAGAGACTCATCATTTTATCAGGCTTGCCTCTGTTACACGAACATTTAATTGTTTGTGGGATATTCTTAGAACACAGAAATGATAGATCTTTCTGGCATTCCAATGAATTCATTCATTTGATTTATTTGTTTTCCCTAACAGCACAAGAGGTTTCGGCTGAATATTTATTTGGAAGGGCTTGGTATATAGAGAAATGTGAAGAAAAACAAATGTTTTTGTTCCATTCAGATTAGCTGGCTGTAGCGCACATGGAGAATACACAGCCCATGTAGATGCAGAAGAAAAGCCAGTATAAATGTTTGCTTTACAGAATTCAATAAGAACTGCTAGAAGCATAACTTGTTCCTGGGGAAAACTGCTTGAGATCTGTCTTCAGTGTTAGCCACACAGCTTTCTGTTTTTCAGACTGGGTGTCTTATTTTGACATTAGTGTCTAAAGGCTCTGACTAAGAGTAGGGTACCACTCCAAGACATGCAGAATATAGATGGAGTAAAGGTACTGATGCATGTTCACTCTTAAGAAAGGAGAGGGGTGTCATTTCCATTTTTTTGAGAGAACGGAGGCTCAGCAGGCTGTATGGAGATGGCCCCCATACCTGACTTAGGGACTACAGTACCATGGTGTTTACATTAAAGAGGACAATGACTAACTCAAACATTCTACTGTCCAGGGCATCACATTTGGATCCCTATGCAGGTGAGGAGAGAGAGATGAGAGAGAAGTAACACAGCAAAGCAAAATAATCTAGGCGCCTATAATTCCTGTAGTTCAGTCCATCTAATTTAGATATTGGGATTTCTCTACATGGGCCACATAGGCAGCACTGATTGACAGCCTTGATGAGAAGAGAGTTTCATATGCTTGCTGCTGTCCTGAAAGAAGATGTCATCCTGGTAGTGGTGACAACTAAAGGGTGACCTGTGATCATTAAGGTGGCTGATTGTTGCAGAGGCAGTGCAGCAAATTGCCCAATATCATGCAGTCGAGCCAGTGACCTGATAGGAAATTGTCCTGTGATCTCCTAAATCTGGCTGCATAATTGTCACAACAAGAACCAGCAGAGATCTAAATGACAGGTGCTGTCCTGTGGACATATCCTGTGATGTGGGAGACTGTGCCACATTGCTAGTGGAAATGAGGGAGACAGGAAAGGAAAGAGGATGATGTATCCCTCTTCTCCATTGTATATCTGCACCTGACCCTATGATAATATTTATCTCAGCATAATGCTGAAGTGCAGTAATGCAGCATATAAAGACTCAACAATGCTACAGATTTCTTCAGTATACAAAGTTCTTCTGGTTTAGTTCTTGTTTTATTTTTAAAGAGTTGAGACAGACTGCCATCATGAAAGTGAAAATATCAGTTTTACTTTTAAAAATCAACTTCTAAATCTCACGTACGTAGATAGGAAAATATTTACCACTACAGTTTGCAACTGGAAAATACAGCATCATCAAGGTTTAATGGCTTTTTATCAGAGAAAATAATTTCAATCTTCCCATATTAATAAAGCTGAAAAAGTTCATCTGGACATCAAATTAATGGTATTTCAACAGTATCAGAATGAAATATGCCTATGTTTTCATATCTATTTTTTTTTAGAAATTATGTTCCACAACATTTTTTAACAATTTAATGGTTTTGTCTGTTGAGGACAGAAATTCCATTTATGACTAGCTCTAGTTGTTGAGGAAAGCTGGAAAAAATTATCATGACAGGCTCAAAAACCAGAAGACCAATAAAAAGAAACAAAAAATGTAGTATTTCTTAATATTTGGATTTTATACCAATGCCATGAATGTTGGTGGCCTGACACTGTGGTTTGGCAGTCCTGCATTCATTCAAATCCTAAATATTTTTCAGCTCGGTTGTTCTCTCAGACATTTGTGCATATGAACAATTTGCACATGAACAAGGCATCTGTGCAGAGATGAGTCCATTTGTTCACAGCCATAGTTATTCGTTATTGATCATTTATTATTCAGTCACACATTGTGGAAATTGTATTCTTTCAGACATGCTATATAAACAGGACTTGACTTAACCAGTCCCCAAACCAAATCTCAAATACTTGTTGTGATAAAAACTGTAACTCTTCTATTGCTTTTTAGCCACAGGTCTTGAAGAGCTTCACACAGCGAAAAGGCGCGATGGTTACAGAAATGGGGAACTGAGGCACAGAGCAATGAAGTGACTCTTCTGAGGTACTGCGGTAGGTCAGTGCCAGACTCCCGTACCCCTTCAGTCAGACACCTCAGCCTCTGTTGGCTTCTAAGGATGCTCTGTTCTTGTGCTAGTGTTAAAGCACTGAAATGCTTTCATGGCCGGTTCTTTGGACAAATTGTTCTGTGTGTGCTTGTCCAAAATGGGTAACTATTGACTTATACTGCTAGAATTATATAGCATAGATTAATTTCTAAACTGCGATTTTTCACAACCAAAATGTTCTTTGAGTAGTCGAGTAGTAGAAATAGCTGTTAATACAGTGCATATGCTAAGGGAAAAAAATTAATTTACCTAAGACTTTCTTATAATATATATGAATTCTTCTTATTCTGCCCTATATACTGAAATTTATTACTGTTTCCCTATTTTGACTCCTGTATTTTCTGACGCCCATTTCTTCTGTACTGTCCTGGTTGACACCAGAAGATTCAAGTTATACCAAACTTTCATTTAATCTAAAATTTGAGATTATCTCCCTATGGGCCAACCACAATTAAAACTGGTACTGTTTGTAGTCTACAATTATACATATGTGTGATCAGGCTAAGAAGTCCCATCTGTGACTTTTAACATTTTCTCCATATACACTGTTAACTTCTAAGACACCCCAGTCAAGACATGTCTTATCAAATAATTTGGAAGGAACTATTATTATAATAGGTTTTCATAAATATTTGTTTTGAAAGTTCTTATATAAATTTCTAGGCAAGTGTTGGAATAAAGCAATGCAAAATTAAGGCTAAATTTTGCTGACCTTAGACTGAACAAGAACTGAAATTACCCCTTCACATCAGACCTGCTACGTCAATGCACTTTTGATGAGATGACAGCTGAAAGAGATTTGAGAAGGGTTCTGCATGCTGTCACTTAGACATTAGGGCTAATTTTTTCAGACTATTGGCAAAATGAGTTGGCCGCAATCAGGTTGAGGTTTAAAATTTACATAATTCATTATACAGTTGTCTTATGGTTTGGATTTGGTTGAGAAGAGCAAGTAGGCACTATTGAAAAAAATGCATATCTTTCATTTCAGTGTGCCAGGAGACCCTTAAGATCAAAAATCTGGCTTTCCAAGTGATAGAATTCATATGGAATCTGGTTAGAGTTTACAATTTTCACATCAGCAATAGTCAGTTTGTTTCCATCAGAGAGGTTAAAAGCTGTCATTTTAATTTTTTTCTGCCTGCTGGTATGTTACAGCATTCACACCTGCCAGAAAATGTCAGGATGTTTATTCCAAGAATAAAAATGTGGGCACATGTCCGCCTCCCAAAATAAATAGAACAGCAGATATATTCTGTAGTGCCTCCAATACTCACAGGTTGGAGTTAGTCATTCTTCCTGTGAGAGGGTGGCCATCAATCACTGTCAAAGGGAGCCTTGAGTTTGGAGTCAAGAACAGGGGTACTTGGATCAATGGACAAGGAACACAAGGAGCCTGTAGGGGGAGGATATGCCTTTTCATATGTATAAGTGGCAGCACTGTGAAGTCCCAAAAGCATCTGGGCTTGAGGGAAAAAAAATTGCAGTATGGAGAGTTTGCTGGTTTGCCAAGCAAATAATCTTTCAGTCACAACCTTCTCTTCCCACAAGACCGAAGGGTGAATATTTTCATAATAAAAAGAAATCATTAAATTTTTGTCCCTGCCAATGGAACATATTCAGCAATCATCTGCATTGATTTACTGGAAAAAAGGAAATCTTTGTTCTATTGTGAAGTGGTACCACAATTTTAAGATGGCAAATGCATAGAACACCAAAAGTGATATTCAGAGACTAATTTAGTCTGTCAAACTTACTCTTTTCAAATAAGTTCTAATAAACCAGTCCACTTTCAAAATCTTCTACTTAAGTGATCTGAAACTAAACCAGAACAAGTCATGAAAGCTTTACACGGAATAGTAATATTGCCTTGTATTTAAAGTGCTGGAATAGGAATTGCCTAAATTGCTGGCTCAGTCACAGACTCCTTGGGTGACTCTGGATGAGTTATTTAATCTCTCTTTGACTCCATACTTACAGAGAAGAAAATACTCCCTTTGAACTTGTTGCTTTACAAGGCAAGTATTGAGGGGCAGGTAATGTGGCTTGTATTCATCTGACACAGAGAATCCAACAGAGCTTCATTAGTGAGGAACATGCCAGTTTCAGGCTCCCCCTATAGTCAGAGCAGGGGGATAAGAAGCTCCTTCGACACTTAATATAGTCCAGCTATGGCTGGAAGGGCCCTTTGACAGTACCTCTTTTCATGCATTCACAGCAGAAGAAACTTAGGGTGACCACACTCCTCATTCAGCATTTGGCTTAGCTGGTTGGCCAAAAAATGATTTTTTTTTTCCCCTCCATGCTGATATGACCTCCTCCAGAAGAGCTGGTAACTTCTTTCTTCTTTGTGTTTCATGGGTCAAGCTCCATAGCTATACTGTTTCCCAAGAACCACTACAGGAAAAAACACCTCTCATGTATGACCTTGTCTAAATACAAGAAGACAATGAGGCCTTAATAGCCCTGCATCTGCAGTTCTCACAAATTCAGTGCTTTCAGTTTTTTTCTGAAATTTATTTTATGAGATGACTGAAGCAATGTTTTGGTCAAAGTTCTGCCAGCAACAACCTCTCGACTTTCTGAACCGCACCTTAGATGATGAGTTGAAAACAAGCAGGAACCCTTTGGCTGCCAAACAGCTACTTATTCACACAGCATCTAAGTCCCCAGTTTTTCTACAAAAAAAAAAAAAAAAAATTGAAACAACAAGGCTTACAAGGGGCTGAAATATTGTGACCAAAGCATAATGGCAATCTAAGAACAGATGGGAAGTCGTGGCACAGAACATAATTGCAATGCTCACACTATTAATGTATTTTATTATGTTGGACTAAAGAGAATGGAAAAAAAACCTATCAAATATTCTGTTTGCAAATGAGGGCCTGGGGAGGTGCACCCATGAAACATGTAGTGTTTTTACAAAAAGAACCTATTTCAGCTAAAGAGATGGAAGATATCCAGTACACTTGGTCAGGGCACTGTCCGGGGAAGTAGGAGAATTTGGATCAAATGCCTGATGGGGCTGCAAACCAGAAGGATTTCAACCATGACCCTCACATCCTGGCCAACATTCCAAGACCATGGTGTTTTCTGTTTTGCTCTCCTTGTCTTCTGTTTTTCTGCTTCAGTCCCATGAACCTTGGTGAATCTTGACCCAAATTTGTATTTCTATAAATTTCCCTCCACACCCCTGGAAGGCCCCCAAATATAAGAAATCATCAAGCTCTCTAAGAAGAAATAAAAGTAGGATAACAAAGCAGAATTGTCCATTTCCTTGCAATGTGAACCACAGTCAGAAAATGTATTGTCTCCCTCTCCTCCTTATGCCTATTTATTGAGTGCCTTCCATTTTATTAGATATAGTTTTATATAGATACAATGCTATCTGAGAAGGGAAAACAGAAATGGCTTATCTGTAAAAAAACCCCAGCATTTATTTTATTTTTAGCCTTCTTAAATTCAGGTGAGGATAAATACCTGCATCACAAACTACAGAGTTTTTTAAGTCTCTGGCAAATGCTTGCTGGCCTTCAAAATCTCTGAATTTAGCATTTATTTCTCAGCAATGAAGTGTAACCAAGGAGACACACATTGCCAGACAGAATATTTTTAAGTAACATAGGCTCCATGGATAAGAAGAGTAGAGAATTGCTTGCTTGTAACCTATGAATTAATGTTACTGTGAATGAATATGTGTTCTTAGAAACAAGCCTCCTGCAGACAAAACCTAGAGGTGGTTGTTGAAGGCATCCATCAGCCCAAATCTGACAACTATCTGGTCATATATTTAAAGACAGTCTTGTTAGCTCCATCCTAAGGAAGTTCAATGAGATCTTTGAATTTCTTTGAGAAATTCCACATGACAGGAATTTCAATTCACATAAGACTCTTGATGCTACGGGCTAGTTAAAAGGCTTTGATTTTTGTCTTTCTCCTAGTTGCTCCTAGCAAAATAAAGAATCAGTCTCCCATAGTTCTTGGCACTTTGTAGTGCAGAAGACCATCCATGAAATATTCTGATATGGTGTCAAGAATGATGTGAAGTTTCTGGACAAAATGAGAGCAGATGACAAGCTGAGGTAAGTAGTAATGACTCTGGAGTTTAGCTGATATATACACTTGGCAGTCACATATGGGTTTGAAGTTTTTGTGCCTTTTTTTTTTTCTTACTTCAGTCATCTAACAGGGAAACAGCTTGATCTTTTGAAATTAAATTAGACAAGCTGTTAATGAAGACTAATTGCTTTGCATAATTTAAAATATGTAGAGAGAGCTCCCTTGATCTGTGCAATCTGTACTTGCGTTAGCACTGGGGGTGAAGACAAAAGATATCTCCAAGCCATTCGCCACCCTCCTAATCTGTAACCAGACTGAGAGCCAAGATGCCCCTGAGAAAGTTATAGCAACTCAGAAATATGCATCACTGCTCTTTTATTCTGCCCTGTCATATAGCTTAGCTGTGCTTTCATGTTTTACTCACAAGGGAATGTGACTGTCCTCTCCACCTAGTGCAAGGTTCTCACTTCATTGACAGAGACCCTTTCCGTGCTGTTGCTGGAGAAAATCTTGTTACCTCATGAGAACCAGGAGCCAGAATCTGCCCTGGAAGTTTTACACTTCAGGAGGTGTGCTTGGGGAATGGAGGCAGAGACTGCAGGGAGAGGAGTGAGGGTGGAGCTCGCATTGCCCAGCACAGGATCCGTTAGGTACCTACTTAAAGGAGTGGGTCCTCAGCAGCATGAGCAAAGCTAAGTCAGGGTGACTGGGGTCCTGCTTTCTATCATCCTGGTGGCACATTCCTATGTTCCCCCCCCTGCACTAACCCTGTGGCCAAACATTAAGTCTCTTCAGGGAGCTTATCCAAAATAGTAAACTAATATGTTTTTTTCCTCTGGATTAATTTTTGGCTGAACCAGCTCACCACCTACCAGACACAAGGGAGAAAGAACAGGAATGTACAGCTGGAGGTGGAGGTGGGACTTGCCACACCACTGACTTAGATCAGCTTCAAATGCTGCTGAACTGCACTCTTGAGGGCGATTCACAGCCTAGTTTCTCTATATAAAAGTAAAGGAGTCACTAGAGAGCAGTAGATGCTGCATAAGGCGAGTCAGAGCACCTAAGCTAACTGCATCAAGTCAGCAGTGTGACCCCCCATGTTGAAACATGCTGTTATGCACTAACGATGCTCTGGACACACTTGGGTGAATGGTGGGTTGACTTTTTTCCTCAATGTTTATTGATTTAGGAAACGCAAAGGAAGGAGCGCCAAATCTGGCAGTTATTAGTGACTCCATGCTGTAGCCCGCTTGTGAACATAAAATGTTCTGAAATAGTTTCTAAAGAGCCTAGTTTAACACAGCCTGATTTAACTCAGTTATCCTCTTCACAGATGA
Organism: Nipponia nippon; assembly: GCF_047370975.1. Lineage (NCBI taxonomy): Eukaryota > Metazoa > Chordata > Aves > Pelecaniformes > Threskiornithidae > Nipponia > Nipponia nippon. The sequence goes on along the minus strand of NW_028262347.1, from coordinate 40,585,509 downwards.
CTACCCCACTAGCAACTCCTCCACCTTTTCTTCCAGTCTGTTTTCTTGCTAGTAGCATCATTTCTAAGTTAAAATACATGGATACAAGCCAGTCCAGTATCTCTGGGAGCACTCACACTGCCAACTTTTAGTCATGTAACTTTATGTTCTCAGGTAAGGAAAGCCATCTTTCCCTGAGCTGCTGATGTGCTTACCGGAAAAAGAGAAGCTCTTCCAGAAGCCCATGAACTGTGCTTCCTTTCTGAATCACTGTGGGAGACCCAGTTGCTCTCTAGTGATCATATAGGGAGCCTAAGGTAACTAACTTCTGTTTTAGACATATGAAGTAAGTGCCCAAAATTAAGCACTTGGACAAAAGTGTCATCACCATATTTTCAATTTTCTTTATCTGCAGAGCGAAAAACCATTAAGTACCCACGCAGCCACACAGTGTAAAGTGCTGCATTGTTCATTTTGCGATCACCCCATCTCTAAAGCACATATAAAGTATGGGTAGATAAAAGATTGAAAAATGGCAGGATTCCTCTACGGCCATGAACCAGGACCACTATTCAATTTTGAGAGAAGTTACTCTTGGTTTACGTTGAGGTAAGTGAGAGGAAAATCTGACAGTGCAAGTGAAGCACGGCATTTGGAAAAACCTTTTGCTGAACTATGGAAGTTTTGTAGATGAGCTGTTTCTGAAAATACGAGTTGCTGCACTACTTTGTTAAAGACCCACTATATTTACAGCCAGAAAAAAGTGCTCACGCATTTATTTCTGGAGAACAGTGACATCTAGTGAGCGTCCTGACCGACACTGAGCGTTCCCTGGGGTGGTCTTTAAGACTGAGCCTGCTACTTAGGCTTAGTTTGTTTTTCTGCTATTTGAACTTTACAGTTCCTTGAATCTCAACTGCATGTGCTGCTCATCTCTGACAGGGTCTATTGAATATAAACGGCAAGGGAGCTGTGAGCCAGAACGGTGAGGGAGTGGCGTGGCTTCGAAGAGGGGACTTCAGCATGATAAATAAAATGTAGGTATGTGCCCTGGGACAGATTTGCTGTAGCAGAGGAATTACGGTGGTAGCAGAGTTGCCTAGGAGACAAGCATCAAGCTGTCAAACGGTCAGGAGCTGCAACAGCCAGGAAACCACAGTTTAAGTGGCTCATTAGTTCAGCACTTTTCTGGTAGACTTTCTGTTCCTGGGCTCCTGGGGAGCTCCTGGCAGAATTCACAGCTTCCTTCTCCTGCTGGAGATCCCAGGACACTTCCCCAGATACTAGTCTGAATTCATTCATCAGGTAAATTCTGTACTTTCCTTCCCTACTGAGGTTCAACCCAGGACTGTGAGAGTGTGCAGACACATCCATGTAAGCGTAAAGATTTTAGAGCTTTAAGACAAAATGCTTTTGGAACTAAAAATACTATTCATTTTACACTGCAGCTCTGTGAATAAGTGATGACTGGGATGACTCTCCAAGGACCCCTGGGCAGGGGAAAGGGTGTCAAAAAGAACGGGAACTGTTGCTGTGAAGGAACAATTCTCAAAGATTGCAGTGAATCACACAATGAACTTTACAAATGGCGGGATTACAAATGGGGATTACAAATGGTGTTGAGGTACGCACACACCAAACTGGAAGTCTTCAGCACTCCATCAGCATCCACAGCTGGACACTTCATTAGCACTTCGTCTTTAAAAAACTGGAGAGGTAATCTTTCAGCTGTATCATAAGCAACCATTATATCCAATCCCATCTGTCCAGGCTGTAATCATGTATTTTATTATATAAATTACATATATTTTATTAGTATTCTGAGAGATACTGGGCCAGATTCAGCAGTGTTTTTTAAAGCAATTTAAGTCTAAGGAAACAGTTTTTCTACATCTATGCCAGTTTAAAAAGGTAGAATCCTTTTACACCTAGACTATCACATGATATCACTTCCATCTGCCAGCATTTGAAGACACTCAATAATAATGATGAGAAGGCTTGGACTGGTGGAAAACTAAGGGTAATTAAATCTTTACATTATGCGCTATGTAGTTCCTGAAACTGGAGGATGAGAAGTTTATTTTACATAAATGTCTTACCATAAGCTACCTGAATGGATGAAATCCCCACTGTAACGTGAGTTTTTTATCATTCCCTGTGTCATGGCATTTGCACTGTTGGGTTTTTTTTCTTTTCTCTCTTCTTTCTTTTCCTCACTGCAAATGCTGGAAGTGTGCACACATTTGAGAAAAACTTGTGCAAATATCTTAAATGTCAGGAATAGAATCTGAAGACTATCCCATTGTATTACACCTCTTCTTGTTTTATCTTAGGGAAAAGTGCAGTATGTGGCCATCTCATGGAAGATGCATTTTAATGGGTAGGCACATCAGAACCAAAGCAAAGTTTTCTCAGCAAACTTAATGTTGATGTTTCCCATCTTCTGTGCATTTGACTTTGCTACCATAACACTTCTGTAACACTGTGACAGAGTCAAACATGCTTCTAGAATCTTTTCTAATCTTTTCAAGGCAGATACATTTAATTTTGTGGAAGATAGTTCTTGTGTCCAGAAAAGGAGCTTGACTTCTTCTTAGAAGAGTACTGCCAACTGTTACAACCACGCTGCCACCAACACAGACACTGTCTCTCAAGTCTTGTCTGATCCCTCTCGGAACAAGGGCCTTTCTGCAGAGACCTACTGAATGTATGAAATGAATCCCTTGCTGTATTGAGGGAAAGAGCTGCAGCATATCAGTGGAAACATGACACAGGAGCCAGACAGTGTGGCAGCCAGGTTATGGGGGCCAGCCATAGCCATGTGATAGAAAGTGTTTGTAGGACAGAGGGAGCAAAATCGATTTTCCCCTTTACACCACTAACAATCTGCAAAAGCACTGCAGAAGGACTGAGATCAGGGGCTGAGAAAATTTATCCTATGGTGAGGTCTTTGAAAACCTGAGTGCTTTAAGAGTAAATCTTCAGCAGTTAAGAAATTTTGTCAATAGGCACGTGCTTTGCTATTTCCTTCCTTGCTCCTAGAACATCTAGTTTATGGTCTCCTCAGAGATCATATTTTAGATGAAGCAATGGGTGGAAATTGTTTAATGTTAATGCTAAATGTCCAAGAGAGGGCTCTTTGACTCTAATTTGGGAATCCAATGCAGCTTCCCATCAGATTAAAAAGTCAGATGAGAGGTCTGACCTAGGATTGTATCCAAACAAGACAGAGCTAGAACAGTGAGACTGTATTTAGCCATTCTCAGCTGGTTTAAAAGTATGTAAGATTTAGCAATAGAGTCTAAACAATGAGGTATTTGGCTTGGCTGTGTAAGTGTAAACATAATGTTTCAATTGAAACCTTCCGTATCAGATGATTTTTCTCTTCAATTTACAGTTTATAAATAACTTGGAATTGTACAGATTCCCAAGAGTCAACAAGTTGAAATCATTGCACAGACAATGTCCTCTACAGCCTGAGCTACTTCGAGCATTGTAGGCTATTTTCCCTCTCAGTGTACCAGCTGCTGGAGGATGAGTGATGTACTTTGCATGTGGCTTAGCAGCTATCTTCTGGTAGCAAAGCGTAGGGAAAAACAACAATATTGATTCAAAGATGGTTATTAGTGAAATTGTAATGTTAAATCATTCCAATCTTGTCAGAGTCTTTTTCTCAATTTGAAAAGGTATCTGTCATTATTTTTATACCAGTGATAACTGGAGAACATAAAAACAGGTATTTATGGGTTAGGTTTGGGGGGAATTACTTTTCACTAGGAAATGCTCTGGATAAATGAAGGAATTCCTCATCCTTTGTTAGTTAAGGATCAGTTTCAAGTGTTAAAAGATAAAATACATTATCCGTAAACCACTAAACATATTTTTTAAACACTCAAGACAAAAATTTACAATTCTTCAATTTTTAACACTGTTTCCTTTTATGCTGCAAGTTGGAAAGTGTATAAAAAACTTTGTGCTTTGTAGGAATCTAATTATATTTTGGAAGTGGTTTACATACTAATAAGGTGTAAAAGCAACTGTAAGTGAAAAAGCATCTGAGGAAGAGTTAGTCCACCATTGCATGTCACTGGAAAGAGCAAGGCCTGTCTCAGAAGGCTGAAAAAACTTTATTTTCAAGAAAATAAACCTTATGGCAGAGTTGAGGATCACAAAGACTCTAGACTTTAAAAGAAAAAAAGATTATTCTCTTCAGAAACAGAAGAAAAAGTAGTGACATATTAGTAGCAAAGGTGGACACCGCTTTGGTTTGATGCCACATGATGGAAACATGTCAAGAGCGTATTAGGGGTGGACAAAGATAATGAGTCTGTAGACATTAAGCAGCCCACACTTCTGACCCAATGGGCTCCTCCTTTTCTGAAGTTATAAAAAAGTTAGATTATAAACCAAGTAGCCAAAGAAAGCATTTATTCCTATTCTCAAGTTTACCACAAATTTCATAGTGTGTCCGTTGGCTTATACAAATGAAGAAATAGCCAGATAAATGAAAATGAATGGTGAAGCAAAAACACTGCAATACACCACTTGGGAATACTGATTTTCTTTTCATGAATGTTCTTGTAATATGATGACAAGACTGCATTGTCCTGTGAAAGACAAAGTGGTAAAGCATTGCCAAGAAATTAGATTGATACATCTATTTTGAAGTTCCTACCAGCATATTGATTTACTATTTAAATTAAAATATTAGGGGGAATAGAGAACATTAGAAAGACTTACTTTTTATATAAGACTATTGAGAGATATTTATATTATTATTATTTTTGACAACTCCCCAAGTGACTTATTTTTATAAAACCATTTCTCAGATTTTATAAGACTTACTTAAAATTTCTATCCATTGATCATCTGTAACTCTACAGATTAGGTTATCTGTGATACACTACATAGGCCTGATCAATCCTCAGCTGTAACTGCTGACCCACCTATAGGCTACCTCCATTACTTATGTTACATTAACATAAGACTTGTTGCTACTTGGAAGAAGTAGATATTCTGGACTCCATATGGTTAGACCGCACTCAGTGATGTAGTCTTTGTTAAGGTGTTTCCACAAAAAGGATAAATAAAAAGAATGAAAATGAAATAGACATTCCTTTTGCTTGTGCTCTGTTTTTAATTTTTCTTTTCCTTTTCTATCAATTAAAAAGTCATGGTTAATAAGCACAATTATTTTCCTTGTCTTTAATCATTGTGTCCCCTAGGTGTTGGCAAGGGAGCCCATGTGACTAGGAAAGCAGGACTGGAGTCCCTAAACTGGCATTAAGAGAAACAATTACTAAACAATGGCCTCGCATTTTTTATTTCTCCAGACTATAAATTGCAGAGGGGAGCTTTGTTTATGTCGTGGTTTAACCCCAGCTGGCAACTAAGCACCACACAGCCACTTGCTCACTCCCTGCCCGCCCTGGTGGGATGGGGGAGAGATTCGGAAGGGCAAAAGTAAATAAACTCTTGGGTTGAGATAAGAAAAGTCTAATAATTGAAATAAAATAAAATAAAATAAAATAAAATAAAATAAAATAAAATAAAATAAAATAAAATAAAATAAAATAAAATAAAAAATAAAATAAAATAAAATAAAATAAAATAAAAAATAAAATAAAATAAAATAAAATATTTTTTTAACTGTAATTAAAAAGAAAACAACAAAAGAGAGAGAGAGGAACAAAACCCAGGAAAAACAAGTGATGCCACTGCTTGCCACCAGTCAACCGATGCCCAGCCAGTCCCTGAGCAGCAATTGCTGCACCCCAGCCAACTGCCCCCAGTTTATATACTGAGTGTGATGTCGTATGGTATAGAATAGCCCTTTGGCCAGTCTGGGTCAGCTGTCCTGGCTGTGCCCCCTCCCAGCTTCTTGTGCACCTCCTTGCTGGCAGACCATGGGAAGCTGAAAAGTCTTTGATTTAGTATAAACACTGCTTAGCAACAACTAAAACATTAGTGTGTTGTCACATTATTTTCACCCTAAATCCAAAACACAGCACTATACCAGCTACTATGAGGAAAATTAACTCTATCCCAGCTGAAACCAGGAGAGTTCTTTGTTTGGATAAAATTACTTGCTGCTCAGCAAATTGGAACATGTTTTTTTCAACCCACAAAGAATCTGGCATTCTTTTCCAAGCTATAGTGCTGACTTTACTGTCCACAGACCCTCATGCTTCTATTGTCATCTCCTCCTGTTTCCCTGACCACTTTTTGTCATGTCTCTTGTGTCTTCCCCCATCCACTACTGTACTTCAGTTTTTCCTTTTCCAATCCAACTGCATCAGAGTATTACTGCCTGTGCTGTCTCATGTTGCTAATATTTCGCTTTCCACTCATACCTGTTTCAATATTCCCCTTTGAGCTTCTTTTCACTGCCAGGAGCAGGCTGAGAAAGAAATTCCCTGTATTCCATACCTTGTGACTCCCTGCTGCTAAGAATAGTATCTACAAGGAAGTCCTCCTACCTTTGCAATGAAGTACTCACTTTTGCTCTGCTGGAATGGCACACAAGCATTCCAGCCAGTAACTAGAACTGGAGTGTATTCAGGGCAGATGAAAATTTGAGAGACTTTTGCTTCCAGCTGAAAACAAACAGCAGTCACCACCTCCAGAAACCCTCAATTATACACACTGAAAAAGTTAGTTCTTATAACTTCTTTGATAAATTTGGGACAAAGTTTTATGATAACAACAATAGGTACATCCTGACATCAAAATGGCTCTTAGCTTTGGTCAAAAGCTTGGCTATACTAGAGATAATACCTTTTAAATGGGTACCTCTTGGTGTTAACAGGTAGAGTCAAATTTCTTGCAATAAAATTAAGCAAACTCTCCAAAAGAGACATGGAAAAATTCAGATCAAATATTTAAAAAATGATAGGATTTAGAAGCAACCAAAAAAGAAAAGCAACTTCTAGTAGAGGATGCCAGGAAGCCTTAATTAGAGACTTAAAAATTGCTGATGTTCTGAAATTTTTATTTAGGTGTTCTCTGACTCTTGCCTAAAGAATAAATTGTGTTTTATTTGTGAATCACAATAACACTTTCAACTCTCAACAAAACTAGGTGTACTCAGGTGTCTGGGCTTGCTATGAAATTATCATACAGTCCTCATAATTTATAACAATACTTCCAAGCCTGTAGACTAGAACTTAGATAATGTTTTGCTGTAAAGAATTTATTTTAAAAATGTGCACACTAGACTATCTTTTTGATTATCCCTTTATTACGCTCTTTAAAAGTACATTTAACTTTAAACATTATTTAAACATTATATGTATTCTATATATTTATAGCTATATTATTTAAGTGGGATATGAATTTGTTAAAGTCTGTTGCTTTCCAGTTTATGTTTATAAAACAAGCAAGCAAACAAAACACCCAAGAAGTAATATTTCTAATAATAAAATGTGCGAGTGCTTTAAAGATTTAGGAGTGTGCTGCAAGCTCCTCAGACTCAGAGTGCGTAGACCCATACTGTTCAACTTACACTGATTTGTTGCTGTGAGATTGGTCTTCCTTCCAGAATTGTGTTAAGCAACATGGCTAGCATCTGCCTGATGTTTATTCTTTTCCCCATCGTCTACCACAGAGGAATATTGTTTGAGAGAGATATTAGAACAAATATTATGTGCATTTTGCAGCAGGCTTATGCTGGTTAAGGGAAGGTTGAAAAAATAGACTTGGAATGAAAGTAAATGAGCTTTTGCCATGGCTCTTAACACCTGTGGAATTTCATTCCATGGTCTTGACTGGTCACTGAAAAAAGACTTGTTTAGGACACCCATGAACTTCAGTAGGATTGTCTGTGTGTGTAACTAGCAGTGTGAGTAGAAAGATGAAGATTTGATACTTTAAAACAGCAAGCAAAATTTAAAAAAATAACTAGAGATAGATAAACACAGAGTTTATCCAGAGATATAATTGGGCCCAACCTGCGATGTCTTGGGGTGATCAGGTACCTTCTCCCCTAGCAAACACATGTATAACTTCAGCCTGATATAAAGAGATAACGGAGTCCTACCAATTATCTAAACTTTCCGGCTAGGGCAATTACGTTAAGATCTTTACATTTATGGTATGTCATGTGTCTAATCAAAAATTAATCAAATGATACCCTAAAGCAAAATAATTAATGAAAAAGTTCTTCTACCCACTGAATCTCTGAACAGTGTCAGGCTGCATATTAATTATACAAGATGTTTACTTGTTATTTGCTGAGGACAACTGCTATGACTCCCATCCCCTAATGTTCCGTGAATGTCGATATTGACAGATGACAGTTTCCTGTCCATGTTCTTGTCATCCAGCCTAAGGTGCTGCAGTTTTTGATGCACTGAAACCTCAGCTCCGAGTTGCAAGTAGATTTTAGAAACATCGTTTGAAAAGCCAATGGGCAGCCAAATCAGGCAAATTTTCATTAAAATCAAGCTTTGTGCTTATACAAGAAAATAGTGAATGGTAAACCAGTCTGAGAGAGATGACTGGCAGTCTGTTCTTGTTTACTTGGGCTAGAAGAAAGTCAACTTTGCACAAAACTGCATATTCAATTAATAAGATTTTGACTGATTCTCTTTTAGTCCCTATTTCAAGGAATGGTACACTTCTTGAAATAGAACAACAAAGTAAACCATCTGAGGCTAATACTGCAAATGGACAAATGCCCCAATTCCCTCATCTTATCTGAACTCGAACTTACTCTAACACTAGCATCTATGGATTAGATCGGAGTTGCTTGAAGTTTTGACTCACTTGAGACAGAAGCTCATTATTATTATTATCTCCAAGCAAATTTAGTTACTTCTGTGTTGAGAAGTTTGAATCTAGAGTATAAATTGTACTGTGCAAGTTACTTTAAATGAAGCATAGCTGCTTCATTTCTAGATATACTGTGTAGTTACTAGTAACCATGGGTAACTTGCCTTCCATATTTAAATACATATTAGTATACACACACATATTTCTGGGCTTTTTTACCAGTATTTTATGACAAATCCATATCATATTAAATTACTTTGACATAAAATAACTGACTATAGAAATAAGTATAGGTCAAGAGATATATTCCTAGCCTTTCAGCCTAGCCTATTTATTTAATAACTGAAATAAAATAAAGTAACAACAACAATAATAATAAAAAGAATATACAAAGCAAGTGATGCACGATGCAACTGCTCACCACCTGCCCACCGATGCCCTGCCAGTTCCCAAGCAGTGGTTGCCGCTCCCCAGCCAACTCCCCCCAGCTTATATACTGAGTGTGATGCCATATGGTATGGAATAGCCCTTTGGCCAGTCTGGGTCAGCTGTCCTGGCTGTGTCCCCTCCCGGCTTCTTGTGCACCTGGCAGAGCAGGGGAAGCTGAAAAGTCCTTGACTAGTGTAAGCACTACTTATCAACAATTAAAATATCAGGGTGGTATCAACATTATTCTCATCCTAAATCCAAAACACAGCATTATACCAGCTACTAGGAAGAAAATTAACTCTATCCTAGCCGAAACCAGGCCAGTATCCACACCTTATTCTGTACCATCTACGTCATGCCCAGGTCCTACGCTTTCCAATACATTCCAATTAATCACCACTACTTTTCCTGTCTTTTGATACAAACACACAGATATCATTCCCTAAGTCTATGGGCCATCCCTCTAGAATGTCCCATTGAGTTAATTTTGTCCATGACTTTGGGATCCATCTGTCATAACAGTCCTTTAGGGCAGGAGAGGTGGTGTGTGGTGTTGGATTGTTGCATGCTGAAGCCAGTGTTTGTTCCATTATCGCTGCACTTCTCCAGTTCTATCATCGCTGCACTTTGCTTGGTTCTATCAAAGTTCATTCTTCATTAATCTGGGTGATTCTTACCGTAATACCATTGATATGGCATATAGCCACCATAAAAGTAATGATATACAGTATTATATAGCAATTAACATCATACAATTCAAATCATTCGCTATTCTCACCCAAAATCAAATCCCCTTGAGGTACACATTGGACTTCCCCATTCTTCCGCATTATCCACCAACTGCACCCAGGTCCTTGAGCAAAAGCAATCCCATGAATGGGTTTGCCTTTGCACAAGGCAGGAATAACCCAGACTGTCTTCCCCAGCGTATATTTTACACGCACTACAGAGACTTTATCCCCTTCTACAGTATGTAAGAGTTTTGACTGGGCAGGGCCCGCTCGATTGGCAGATCCCCTCGTGTTGACTGACCAGGTGGCTTTTGCTCAATGCGTATCCCAATGTTTGAACGACCCGGCACCCATAGCTCTCAGTGTAGTCTTTAACAATCCATTGTATCATTTGATTTTCCCAAAGGCTGGTGCATGCTAGGGGATGTGATATACCTGCTCAATGCCATGCTCCTTGGCCCAGGTGTCTATGAGGTTGTTTTAGAAATCAGTCCTGTTGTCTGACTCAATTCTTCCTGGGGTGCCATGTCACCATAGGACTTGCTTTTCAAGACCCAGGATACTGTTCCACATATTCCAGCTGTTATTTTGTTGATCACATCCATTGGGATCTGACGACGCCCATCTTGCCATTTTATTCCTAAAATCTGGATCTCCTGTGCAGGTCCCTTGACCTTACTTTGTTTTATGGCAAAACCGGCTTTCAAGAAGGCTTTGGACTATTTTCTTCCCTTTCTCAAAAACCTCTTCTGCTGTGTTGCCCCATACGATGATGTCATCAATTCAGTCCATGGCGAATGGTGGGGCTGTGTTTCCACCCCTGGGGCAGTCGATTCCAGGTGTACTGGACGCCCCTCCAAGTGAAAGCAAACTGTGGTCTGCACTCTGCTGCCAAAGGGATCGAGAAAAACGCATTAGCGATATCAATTGTGGCATACCACTTGGCTGCCTTTGACTCCAGTTCGTATTGAAGTTCTAGCATGTCCGGCACGGCAGCGCTCAGTGGTGGCATGACTTTTTGTTCAGGCCCTGATAGTCTACTATTAGTCTCCACTCTCCATTAGACTTTTGCAGTGGCCATATGGGACTGTTAAAGGGTGGGCGAGTCTTGCTGATCACTCCTTGGCTCTCCAGTCGATGAATCAGCTTATGGATGGGAATCAGGGAGCTATACCAAAAGCCACTGGTACCCTTTTGGGTCCTTGAAATACCCTCTCCTGAGGGAGTCTATGCCAAGGATGAACAGAGCCTCTGGGCCAGTCACAATGGGGTGCTTTTGCCACTCATTCCCCGTTAGGCTCACTCCGGCCTCCAATACATTCAGCTCTTGGGATCCCCCTGTCACTCCAGAAATACAAATGGGTTCTGCCCCTTCATAGCTTGATGGCATTAGGGTACACTGTGCACCGGTGTCCACTAAAGCCTTATACTCCTGTGGGTCTGATGTGCCCAGACATCGAATCCACAGAGACCAGTAAACCCGGTTGTCCTTTTCGTCCACCTGGCTGGAGGTAGGGCCCCTCTAGTCCTGGACATAGCATTCATTACTCACTTCTCGTAAATGCGAATCAAATTAAGATTGGAAGTGAAATCAGCCCTTCTACTCTGTGTGGGAAACTGCTCACTGGAAACTGGAGCAGCAATTTTCCTGGAAGAACCCGCTGTCGTAATTGCTTTTCTTTGTAACTCACATACCCACGCCTGTAGGGTCGAGGTAGGTTTTCCATCCCACTTCCTCATGTCCTCTCCGTGGTCAGACAGGTAAAACCACAGGGTGGCCCATGGTGCATACTCACTATATCCTCTCTCTTGAGCAGAGGAACGCGTACTCCTAATGGCTGAGATACTGGTCCATACAGGTGGGGAGTAGAGCATATCCTCTTTGAATTGCTGGACCTCCAGGGACAGTTTCTCCACAGCTGAGACACAGGCTCATAGGGAGGAAGAGAGACTTTTCTTTGTATTGACGGAGTTGGCCAGCCAATTCATCCACCATCTGTTCCTCTCCATCTTTCCAGGTCATTACTGCCAATGAATTTGCATGTGACGACGGTGCGCTCCGTACAAACTTCCGCCACATGGGTCGTGTGCCCCTGACTAGGCTGATCTGGATCTTTGGATAACTGCTTGTTTTTCAGGTCACCATAAATCACCTCCAGCATGGCTAATTCCCTCAGGTACTGGATACCTATCTCCACGATGATCCACTTGCCTGGGTGACATATAACAGCTTCCTTGAACGGATACCTTTCCTTCATGCCTGACAGGAGTCACCTTGAGAGTCTAAGGGCTTGTGCCCCGTTTCCAATCACTTTGTCAATGCCCCCTTCCCTAGAAAGGGATCCCAGCTGCTTGGCTTCCCTACCCTCTAATTCCAGGCTACTGGCCCTGTTATCCCAGCATCGGAGCAGGTGACAACATTCTCACCTGGACGACAACTGAAATCTTTTCGCATATCTCACAGCTCACTCAGGGATAGGGATTGGGTGGTTACCATCTCATTTATGAGTTCTGCCTCTTCCTCCTCCTATTCTCATGATGGCCCTGGTTCATCTTCATCTCTTACTAAATGAGCTGATTTTCTTGTGTATTTCTTCTTGTGTATAGGGGCAACTGAAATCGGCATGGGCTGGTTCTCCGGTTCAGCTGTAGTACCTGTTGTGGGGGCTGGAGTAGCCACAGTGCCTGCCGCCCAGCTGGAGTAGCCGCAGTGCCTGTTGCTGGGGTTGCAGTAGCTGCAGTGCCTGTTATTTTGCCGTCAGATCCGGAGACCTTCTCTTCCCTTTGAGGGTTCTGAATAGTGTTTAATACGGCTTGGTAGGCATGGGCCAGGCCCCAGCACATTGCAGTCATTTGTGTCTCTCTGGAGTTACCAGGGTGACAGCATACTTTTTCCAAATTTTCTACTAATTTTTCAGGATTCTGCACTTGTTCAGGGGTGAAGTTCCAAAATACTGGAGGACGCCACCATCCTAGGCATTTGCTCATGCTGTCCAACAGACCCTGCCACTCATAACTATTCAGCCTTGGGGCAGATCTCTAGATGATATTCTTAGATTGCTTATTAACCTTAGACAAAACCGAAACAATATTCCCAAGAAATACCAATAGAAGTATCTTAACTACCCAAGGCTGTTCAACATACTGAAAAGTTATTGTAATGAAGGAGGAAACATCGTAGAAGAAGGTAGCGAAGGTGCCATTCTGTACTTCCTCCATAAAAAACCTCTCAGAGGAAGAAGTATAATTGCTAATTGTCTCCATGAGGTGCTACCCAAAGTACAGTAATGGCTTCAGTACAAAACCCAAATACCAGACTAAGCTCAAGACCAGTGTTTTAATAACAAATCTCCCAAGCAAAACATCACTAATCACTGCAGAGCACATAAAACTGCAAAACCCAACACCAATCTTTAAGATGTACAGCAAAAAAAAAGAGCATGGTACAGATCAGATAAACTAATATTGAGAACAGATGAATCAATATTGTGACCAGCAGCTATTAACAGATATAAATTCCTTAATATGTTCTGGTTAATCTGTTATTATCACAAACCCTTTGTGCCTCATGTTGGGCACCAAAAAGGACTGTTGTGGTTTAACCTGAGTCGGCAACCAAGCACCACACAGCCGCTCGCTCAATCCCCGCTCTGGTGGGATGGGGGAGAGAACTGGAAGAGTAAAAGTGAGAAAACTCATGGGTTGAGACAAGAACAGTTTAATAACTGAAATAAAATAAAGTATAATAATAATAATAATAATAATAATAATAATAATAATAATAATAATAATAGAATATACAAAGCAAATGATGCACGATGCAATTGCTCACCACCTGCCGACCAATCCCAGCCAGTCCCCGAGCAGCGATCGCTGCCCCCAGGCCAACTTCCCCCAGCTTATATACTGAGCAAGACGTCATATGGTATGGAATAGCCCTTTGGCCAGTCTGGGTCAGCTGGCTGTGCTCCCTCCCAGCTTCTTGTGCACCTGGCAGAGCATGGGAAGCTGAAAAGTCGTTGACTTAGTGTAAGCACTGCTTAGCAACAAATAAAACATCAGGGTGTTATCAACAGTATTCTCATCCTAAATCCAAAACACAGCATTATACCAGCTACTAGGAAGAAAATTAGCTCTATCTCAGCCGAAACCAGGACATCCTGGTAGAACATTTGAGGAAGATACCTTTACTGCCCTCTGGTATGAATAGCATAAAAGAGAGAAGAAATCAGAGAAAATGGTGAAATGGTACCTGGGCTGTATGAAATCAGAGCCATCATTTGCTGTTCCAGATATTTGGTATGAACGGACCTGAACAGAAAGCCAAAAATGTTTGCTAACATAGAATTGTTGATTATGTCCTTGTGGAGGGTTGTTTATCACCAACTCAAAACCACAGATACCTCCAATTAGAAATCCGGAAAAATGCCCAGGTGAACAACTTTGTAAGAAAATGTAAGAGTCTCCTGAGCAAATATTCGTATCTGTATGTGAGATAATTATCTTAAATTCCCATTACTGTCAGTGGAGAAAAATCAGCACCTTGGGGCATGATTCATCCCAAGGTTGACACCTAAAAGAGATCCGATGACATATGCTCTAGGACTTCCTATTTCTCTCTCGATGACAATGGGAGCTCAGCATGACTAGCTCAGAGGAAGATATCTACCTTGCAGATGTCTCAGGTTAGATGAAGTGAATCCTACACCTATTTTTGGAATATTTTGACCTGTGTCTTCATGTCCCACTTTCAGGCAAAACAATGGAACAGCTAATGCAGCACAGCAGAAAGAAAAGCTGACATTTCTGGCACATTTGCACAATTAGACTTCAGATGGAAGCAGTGCTAAAAGACCTTGCCATGGGCAAGAAGATAAATAGCCATCCTTATTATTTCAAATATGTTTAAAAGTATTTTACCACTAAATACAAAATGCTGAGACAAGCTATCTTCAACCTGGTAGGAATAAGCGGCTCCACATCGCATTCATTCCCCTCCAGAGACGTAATCGACATGGCTAAATGCATCTGCAAGTACTGATGTCTTGCCCTCAGTACTGGTTAGGGCTACCCCAACCCCTTACAGGTCTCATTCATTACTTTAGCTGCTCATACTGGGGATTAACAGTGGTTTGTCTTGTGTCTTTAACAGGCAGCTTTTGGTCAGGCACCCCTTAATCCATTTGATTCTTTCCAAACAGCCTCATGAAACAGGAATGAAATGTTTCTACTTAAGCTATAGTTAACTTCATTAGAAAAAAGAAAAAACATCAAAATTATGTAAAAATTATAACATGGTCTTGCCAAAATCTGGATAATGGTCTTGAAGTTTCAGATCTACGACATAGCCACAAATATCCTTGCATCCTCTCGCTCTCTCTCTTGTGCTGTCAAAGTTTTTGTTGTCTCTCAGCTGAGCCAGTGTCAGTTTTTCAGGTCTATATTAGAGATTCTGCCAAAAAAAGACCGGAGAGTCCCAGACCACTTTAGAAGGTTGTAATCCTATAATGACAATACTCATTAAGGAATATAATGCGTTTGCATTGGCACAATAACGATTTTGCCCACAGGCAATCTCTCAGGACATAAGCTACTCCCTGACAGTTTTTCCTGTAGCAGTTACCTTTCTGCACTGTGTTAAAAGAACCCCTCTTCCCATCCTAGCAATATTATTTAATGTGAGACCTAATCGTACATGTCATGAGCTCTCCTCTGCTGAGATCACTGTATGCACACACATGCACACACCAAAAAGCAGTTATTTTTCTGATTTGCATTCATCTCTCCAAAGAATCCTTTGATCTATGCATATAACCTGCTCTTTACCCCTCCTCCTCATCCAACCTGCTTTCATTTATTACTACACAGTGCTTCATTTTTCTGCTGAAGCTAGTCACGGGACAACAGATATGAGGATCTATATTATTCACCTTATACAAAAGTGTGATTCTCTCTTCTTCAGATATATTCTCTGCTTGCTAATCTATGTATTGCTGCCCTCTTAAACTGAAGATTGGCTTTGAATTTGGCTTTCATTGTTTTAGCTTCCTCTTAAAGCAATTTGTCAATGGAAATCTAGTGCAAAATGATTCCCAGACAAGGAAGACGGTCTACCCAGTGTGACAGGGGAGGAAAACAGTAAGACCTCTAACACTTGGAACAGTCTCTCTTAATTGTAACCAATATCGAGTGTGACTTCTCAGCAGCATACTCAATCTGTCACATCAGAAGAAGGTACCACGGAAAAAACATTGAAAAGAATTAGCAGTATCCCGTACCACTTACCTCACTTATAAATATTGGTAATATTCAGCATTCAGCTGAACACTTAATTCAGCTCTAGACTTAATACACTTTCTCAGAGTAAGCCACACACTAGTGATCTCCACTCTGTTAATATCATGTTCTGCATTTGGAAATCAAAAATAAATAAAAAAATTCAGTGAAGCTAGAGAATTCAAGCTGATGCAACATGTATTAGTTCATTTTCTGTGTAACAGCTTCCCACTCCACAGTAATGCTTCCATTTTGCATTGAGGAGACTGCCTTTTAAAAAGGATGCATCGATATAAAATTCAGCAAATTATTTAGTCTTAGCTTCCCATTGAATCCAGCTTAACTATGAGTTGGAAGCCTAAATGTTTTCTTGGCTATGGGCTCAAAACCATATCTCAAGACATTTCCCCAGTGGAAAACAGTTTTCTTAACAGAGTAGTGGTGAGTCATCTGGTCTTTGTGCCTTAGGGCTCTACAAGTGAGGTGAGTAGATATTGCTACAGCACTCAATCATATGAAACCACAGCCGCCTCATCTGTAACCACATGGGGACAAATCAATACCATTAGCTTCAGTGGAGTTATCCTGTTGACATATTTGACCCTAAATCCTTACCTAGAACACACAAGGGTGACGACTTGTGGACAATAACAAAACATCAGAGGACTGCAAGTAAATTTTTCTTGTGTCTTTCCCTAGGAGTTGGCTAAATTTTAATTTGCACTGCGCAACTTACCGAGGGAAGTATAGCCTCCTGCTTGTTCTTCCCATATGTATACCTCTGAGGCCTGGGCACCCAGGAACTGCAGTTGTAGGCGCACAAGTAGGGTGCACTGCACAGACAGACTTCTTTCTTTCACTTCTTTTTGCTTTCATTTTTTCTAGTCAGAACTAGTAGGATTAAACTGGAACAGGATGTGCTGCAATTTGTATATACCCACAGCAAATTATCATCTCAGTAGAGGAAGCAGCAGAAATCTCACGACTTAGCAGGGCATCTGAGGCACAATACCTACAAAAGATATCACTGAGATGACAAGGCTCAAATACCACTCCTTGTTCAAAAATCCCCTCGTTCATTTTAATTCCCCGTTTCGGGCAGAGCTCAAGATTGAGGGCTGTCTTCCAACACAAGCCTTTTTTCACTTACGTTGCTGTCAAACGAACGACCTAACCGTCTATACGTATGTGAACAGCCGTGTGGGGGCTGGCAAAGGAAGCTCATTTGCATCTGTACAGTCACACATGCAATCGCATCTAGATATCAGGCCCTGCGCAGCCCTTCCCATCTTTATATGAAGACAATTTCTACGCAAAGGTTCATTTAAAGCCTGTTAGAAGCAAGCAAGCTCGGTTAATCTCCTTTGTTATTTTCTACTTAGGACGCATCATTTCAGCCGCAGACCTGACCGTGCGTGTACACTGCTTGCCACATCCAGCAGTAGGCTGCAGACAGATCACTTGCCGGCTGACACATCTGCCGCTTCCTCTCAAGGTTAGCCTCCAGTGCCTCTTTTGATCAATTAAACTCAACTTTAGAAAATGATCTTGTTACAGGGCTGTTTCACGTTTGGCCTCTTTATATGGGTCTCTGATAGCCATGTAATCAGATTTCCTAAGTGTCTCCTGAGTAGGGGTTGCATCAGTCTGGTCTGAACCACTGCCTGGAGTTCAGCAGATCCCAAGCAAACATTACTTAATTTCTGTATCAGCCGTGATTTCCATCATGCAGTTTTTGCTAACTGCTTATTTTACCACACGTGTTGCACAACATATTGAAGGGGGGGATTGCCTCTGCCGCAAGCACAAAACCACGCATCGTCAAAGTCCTCCCAGACATGCCAAATCTTCCGAGACGAGCCTCATCAGCGCCGCAGTATTGGGGAGATGCAAACCCCACCGCTTCGCTGCAGCAGCGAGCCCCGACTGCTGCTTCAGCTGGGAGCTGAGGGAGACACCAGCCCCCTCGCCATCGCCTCCTGCCCATGCATGCGGCTGGAACCAGAGATCTCTCCCTTCGCCTCTCGTCCCCGGACACTTCGGCTCTTCCACAACCCCCCGCTCCCGGTGTGTGTGTGTGGGGGGGGGGGGGCGACCTCAGCCCCAGCCGCCGCCGCCGCTCCCCGCCGCCCGGCCTCGGCCCTCGCCTCACCCCGCGCCGAGGAGGCAGCTGAGGGCAGCCGCCCGCCCAACAACCGCCCTCCCGCCCGCGCGGCGCTGCGCATGCGCAGCCGGCTCCCAGGCATGCTCATTGACGGGGGCGGGGGGGGGAGCGGGACGCGGCGGCGCGGCGCTGCCCGGCTCCCCTCGCCTCGCCTCGCCTCGCCTCAGCGCGGCTCGCACCATGCGGCGGGCGGCCGTGTGCCTGCGGGCGCTCTGCCTCCTGCTCCACCTCCGCGCCGCAGGTGAGCGGGCGCGGCCGGGGCCGGACGGTGGGGCGGGGAAGGCGGCGGGCACCCGCTTGCGCCCGGCGGCTCACCTGTTGTGGCGGCGGGTTTTTTTTTTTGGGGGGGGGGGGGGGGGGCCCCGCGGGCGGCGGCGGGCGGTGCGAGCGCCGTCCAGCACCGCGGACAGCGGGCGGCCCCGGGCGCCGGCGGCGGGGCGGGCGGCGGGCGAGACCGCGCTGAGGCGCCCCGCGCCCCGCGCAGCGGCCGCCCGCTGGCCCCGCATCGCGCCGACCTGGCCGGGGCTTGGGGCAGCGAAAGAAAACCCTGCCTCTTTATCCCTTTTTCTTCCTGGTTGTTCGGTTGCTTTTAAATCACTGGGGGGGGAGGCGTTGCCACTTGTGTCTGCTCGTGGCAGCAGGGTTTTTAGAAAGGGAAATTTCAGCTGCGACAGCAGGCGTTTCGGCTGCAGCGGCGGTAATAAATCCTCTCTCTGCTTTGCTAGCAAAACGTGTGCCTCATTCAGAAATGTGGCGAGTGATGAGCGCCCGAGTACGTACACGAAGTTCCACTGCCGGTTTCGTTCTGATAGTCGCAGCTCATATTTCTGGCATAAATCTCGGGCTTCTTTTAAGTCATGAAAAACTGCTTATTTTCCAGAGTCTCTCTCCTGTGCAGACTTAAGCATATATATTCTTAGGAAGGAAGTAAAATCTGAGGCAACTGTATAATTGAATTAAGTTCTCAATTAGTAAAGTTGAAGAGTTTCTTCGTTTTATCATTTATGGCAAGCATAGTTACTTCTGAAGTAGTAAACGGCTGTTGCACCCCGCTTTTAACTTCACTGAAGTTTAATTAACAACAACAATTATATGCCCAGGTACCAATTCTTTTGCTCCCGGGAATGTTGTTTTTAGGAGAGGTTTTTAAGATGCACCTAATTTGCATTGTCTTACGGTAGAATCATTAAAAGTAACAACTGAACTTCATGCCTCTATTAATCTGGAAGCAGTGCATGAACATGTATGCCTTCCACCCCCCCAATTAGCCGTGTTGTGAAAACAGTTGTTTGTATGGATACATCAAGAAGTGGGCACTGCGTTCTTTTGTTTGCTGTTGTCAGGAGAAGTGGCTTGCCTCGGTTATTGGTATTTTATTGCCCTGGACTATTAGGCTACACTTCATAAAATCTCAGGAGCCTCTTTCCTGTATATCTATAGTTAGGAAGCTCATGCTGTTATGCCTTATATGTGCAAGAGATTATTGACTGAAAGATAGGGAGCATTTTGTGATCCATTTTAATAAAAGCCTTAAGCTGCTTTTAGATTGTTCTTTTACAACATGTGTTACAATGATCATCTGTACAAAATTAGCGTACAGCCTCTATTTGACATAACGTGCCTTCTAATCTCAATGTATCCTCTATTAATAGTGGACTTCTCATTAGTTTTGATGTGCTTCATTTTTCTATCCTACTAATGGAAACTGGGTTTATATCCTGCCATTAAGCCATTTACTTCCCTTACTAAGTTTTACTTGTTTCATTAAGTTACTGGGAATGATTGCAGACAAAGCATGGCCTTTATTATTAAAATGTCTCTAATCATGAGAAAAAGAGAGGAAAATAGACGTTTGTATGGTGTTACTTTGTTCCCTGGGCAATCTTGGAAAATAATTGTTTCAGAGAAGGCAACAGAGAGGATCGACAGGAGCCGAATTCAACCTTTGCATATTGGGCACGGCTCCCATTGAGCGCAAGAGCTGTGCTTCCTCTCAGGCAGGGCTTGCATACAACTTGCTCTTGTTGGAAGTCATTGAAGATGTCACAACAATGAAATAATATAGCAAGCTTAAACTGCTGAGATTTCTCTGTTTCATCTGATGCGAGTACAAAATTTGGTCTTACACAGGCTACCACTATGGACATGTTTTATGTATAGCCTAAACTTATGAATTATTGACGGTGATTTTGCAGCTTTGGTTCATGTGGAATCACAAAATGCATTCCACTTGCCACTAGTGCTAGGTCACAAATTATATCCCAAACGTCAATTTTTTTGTAATGTGATGGAAACTGCTTGGCTTTTTTGTTCCAAGGCTGACTATACATGAGGCATGCTTCTAGGGAATGCTGAAGAAACTGTCAGGAGACATTAACAAAATCTCCCTTGGTATCAGTTGATGATAATAGATTTTAAAGAAAACATAAGTCTACGTTTACTTGAGCTAATGCTACAGCAAAAATAATTCATTCTGTAATGTGTTTAAATAGTGCTTTGTAATGGAAAGGTAATGCATGTCGTATTGCAAATCTGGTTTGCTATGGAAAGACAATTCTACTATGGTTGTGTCACAGTAGCTTACGTATGTATTCACACAAAAAATGGAAAATATTCTTATCAAAAATGTGATTGGGAATTTTCATGTGCTTAAACGTGTACCATTTTACTAAGTTGATTTAGGTACCGATTCCAATAAAGCGTGACAGCTGTGTAAACAGAAAATTAAATCCAATTGTGCTGTTGGTATACCCACATATTGCTTGCTGAAATCAAAGACACTTGTGTGTGCATCTCTGAAAACAGAATTAGGCCCTTCTGCTGAGTGCAGCAGGTGAAGTAATCAACCTATATAGAGCCTGCTGTTGGATGGAGACCTAAATCTGTAGCGACTGATTACAGGTCAGCATGAACCTTCAACTTACATTATGTGTTGCATGAGAGACTGCAAGGCAGCGCAGGTTATACTCTTTTTTAGTAGGTATGATCTAATACGTGTTCTTGCAATAAAAAACTGATATCTCCCAAGATGACTCGGAAGCATTGTTTCCTTGTAAAAGAATGGCAGGTGGTAGCAAAAACACAAAGTGGTGCATTAGACTAACTTGTAATTAGAGCCATTTGCGTCATCCAGATTACTCAACTAATTAACTATTTCACCTATTTTTTTTTTAACAAATTTCATGAACAGAATTAAAATATATGATGAATTAAATATCCAGTTGCAGGAAATAGGCTAGGAAAATCAACTAGACTAGAAAAAAACTTACTTAACAATCACCATATCAACCCACCACCTGCCTTACATTAAAAATCTCTCTTTAAGAGAGCATTTTTGCAGAGTTTGCTTTTAAGATGAACAAACCCTGGTCCTGGAAAAGCAAAGAGTTAACACGTGAAGGTTTGGTCAAGTCATCTAAGTCATGGTTTCCTGAACAAAGGCCTTACACTAGCTTGCTAAGGGCTTCTATTACCTCATTTTATTATTCTCTTCATCAGTGAAGAGATGCATTGACAACCTTAAGTCAGTATGGACCAATACTTCCCTACTAGCCTTTTCAGAGAGGAAGCATGTAGATCCTTGTCTCGACCTCTTGATGGATCCATTCCCCAAGCCCGTCAGCTGAATCAGGTAAAATTCAAGGTAGGAAATAGTGGCATTTTATCTTCTTGGGGTAATGCTGTAATAACATCAGGATTGCTTATATCAAAACTGGAATTTCTTTGACCACAAACTAACACTCCATTGGGTGGAATTCACTAGGTGTAGGAACATACATTATAAATACGCGAGACTAGTTCTCAATTAATTGTTACCAAAGTCCACAGGGTGATTTTACTAAGTTCTGCTGAGCAGAGACTAGTACTTCAGCTTTCCTGGTCAAACATGCACTGTGTATTATTCTGATGGTTGGAAATTACTTGAGTGGACTGTGGTTTCTGCTTAAGTGTTGTGGGGCCTATTTTCTAAAAAATGCACAAGCTCTGTCACAAAAATAAGAAAATCTGGGGACTGTCCTTCTAGGGTTGAGGTGAGATCTGCACAAAATGCATTTGCAATCAGATCCATTTCAGTAACCTCATACTAATCAGTGAATAATTCTAGCTTCTAAATACATTTAGAGTGAATGTGAAGGAGCTATTGATTTTAAAAATGTATTGGAATTCTGCTTAATTACACTAACATAATCTAAATGAAGCTGGTACTTATAATTGCCTTCTTTAGAAAACATATTGCTGCCTGTGAGTGGGTGTTTTTACTAGAATAGACATTTGTGCCTTTTATTAGTAGACTCATGGATAATCAGAGGGTAGTCATCTGTCTCTTTAATGGTTCCATTGGGGAGAATTAGTTTTATAGTTCAGTATCTGACTTCATATTTTTGAGAAAGTATTTAGTTGCAAAAGAGACTCGTCATGTTTTTACATGTGGAAATTCTTGCTATTCATAATTTTGAAAGACATCATCGTCTATGAGAGTTTTATGTTCAGTACATCCATTAGGAAATAATTGAGGTTTGTGATCTTGGAATCCCTGCCTAATTACATTTGTTGTATTATGAGAAGACTAAAACATGTTAGACAGCAAAGGCCGGTTCCAGCTTTTCTGGAGAGTGAAGCAGGAGACTTGCTGAAAAACCATGAATTGGGCTCTTGGTGGAGTCTGTCTCTCTAGAAGGAGGCTAATGAGATAACAGTGGGTGGCCATGTTTGGTGGAGGTCCCCCTCCACGGCGATGTTATGAGGCTTGATGTGGGGGACTAGAAGGAGCGGTAGGACTCTTACTCTGTAAAGGACAGTCATTGTCCTGTAGGATTTGCAGCATGGCTTTGGAATAAGTACTTGGAGAAGCTTAATAAGATCTGCTCAGAAATCCTCGGTGTGATTTCCTAGAGCAGTATTAATGAAAAAATAAACCAGCCAAAACTTTAAGACTGAACTGGACTTCCCTTCATATTGGCTACGGATTTCCGTGGAGATACTATATATTTCACGGAGATACTATTTATTTACATCCACGTTATGCAGAGCAGAATTTAGCCACAACCTTCATTTGGAAAATGACAGTAATCACAAAATTAGCAAATTGATGCAGCACTTTCTCACACCTTCTGGAAAAAAAAGTCTGATGTGAGACTATACAGCACATTAGTGCCAGGGCATAAGTATGGCGGAATACTTAAGTGCCTTTGGGACCAATGGCTCATCTCTTAATTCACATGAGTAGACCTAGTGAAGTCAGTGGTCTGTGGTATCCAGTTTCATTATTGACATGCCAGGCAACAGGCCCATAAAACGAGATGCAAAGTGTCGTTTTGAAAAAGATACCACTTGTGCTTAATTCAAATTCACTGTAGCTGTGGATATTTTTGGCCAGAGCTTTTTTTTTTTCACCCTACTGAAAAGGACAAATTCAGCAAAAATGAATTTGCAGTTGTTTCTATTTTCAGCAGATTGCTTATTAGAAAAGGAAGAAAATTCCTTGCAATCATCTCTGTCTCCCCCTCCCTCTTTTGTGCGTACTCCCTCCCTCTCTCGGGGTGCTCTTGCACTCTCACATGCGTATGCACGCGCTCCCTCGCTTTCACACACACGAACACCCAGAAAAACAAATTGTATATACATCTGCAGACATACCTACATACATTTTGTATGAATGGATTTTGTCTGAATTTTTTGTTTTAGTCAAAAGTTCTGAACACTTCGTTTAAGGGCAAATCAAAATATTTTCCCAGATTTTTACAATTGTCCTATTCTGTGCTTGCTTAGCTCTGGTGTAGGTTACTTGCTCTGAATTTTGACGTGTCGTAGGTACTGTTCCTCTGCTGCAAAAGGCCTGGCCTTTTGATTGCCAGACCTAGCTAGGAAAGCGCAGAACCCTTCCTATGAAGGACTGTGACCTTGTAGCCCTGTAATGTGGTGTTGCCTTTGCTAATAACAAAGCCATAAGCTTTGTACTGAGTTTGCAAGGCTTCATGACTGGGGCTTGTCAAGAGCAGTTTCTCTAATTGACCAAGCATCTATATCTGTTTTACTCTTGTTTATCTTTGTGTGGTGCAACTCTAGTTTTATACAGATAGCAGTAACACAGGCCTGCTAGAACAGCAGAGGCACTGAGAGTGCTGGAGCGTGTCCAAAGAAGGGCAATGAAGCTGGTGAAGGGTCTGGAGCACAAGTCTTATGAGGAGCGGCTGAGGGAGCTGGGGTTGTTTAGCCTGGAGAAGAGGAGGCTGAGGGGGGACCTTATCGCTTTCTACAACTACCTGAAAGGAGGTTGTAGCGAGGTGGGGGTCGGTCTCTTCTCCCAAGTAACAAGTGATAGGATGAGAGGAAAAGGCCTCAAATTGTGCCAGGGGAGATTTAGATCATATATTAGGAAAAATTTCTTCGCGGAGAGAGTGGTTAGGCATTGGAACAGACTGCCCAGGGAAGTGGTGCAATCACAGTCTCTAGAAGTATTCAAAAAACGTGTGGATGTGGTGCTTAGGGACATGGTTTAGAGGTAGACCAGGCAGTTAGGTTAACAGGTTGGACTCGATGATCTCAGAGGTCCTTTCCAACCTTAACGATTCTATGATTCTATGTGGCATAGAGGAGTGCAGGTCTGGGATGATAAGAGTTGGGGTACAGGCTTGGCACTGAAGACCCCATGCTATAAACAGCTCAGTAATAGGTAAAATGCAGACCTGGAGAACACCAGGTAAAGGGACTGACAATTTTAATTGTATTATTGCTATTATTGTTACTTTTTCTGTATTATTATTCTTTGCTTTTCTATAAAAATTAGATCTAGACTAACAATGCTTCTTGAATTAGATTGTTAAGATTTTCATTATGCTAACAATAAAGTCTTGGCTTTGCTTACGTGTATAAGGTGTGCTTCTTCTTTGCTCATGAGCAAGACTTTGAATGTAACAGGGCTGAAAAACTTCTAGCTGAAGGAGGCCGTGAGAAGCTATGCAGGAGCATGCCCAGTAAAAGATCGTTAGGTCTAGCAGCCTACTTTGGGTAGGGAATAGCTTCATTTGTACTGCTCTAACAAGTTTTGTCTTAAGAGGAAGCTGTGGTGTGAAGGAAGGATCTGATCAGGCTTTGTGTTTTGGTGTTATTCTCTGAACGATGGAAACAGTCACAGCCTGCAAGTCCCTCGGCTACAAGGACTGTTATAGGTGGGAAAGTATTTTCCCAGGTGAATTCTTTCGTCAGTTCCAAAACTTCCAATGTGTTGCTTCATGCATGTGCTACCAAACCAGCAAGTGGATTCATATTTTTTCCTTTTCAGGTTTGCCTGGTTTGCCTCACCTTTTAAAAGTATGTTCTGTTGTCCAGCTAATAGTGAAGTCACATTTTTGCCACTGTTCAACTGCATTTTATTGCTAATAATTCTTCATCCACCTCGCTAAAGTTGAACAGTAATTTGTGTTTGGCTAAAACTGTGTAGCCTATCCTAATGAGATTTAGATTTGATTGATGTACTGCTTTGCTGACAGTAAGACGTACTGTTAACTAGACAGTACAGTTGCAAGGCATATTGCCTCCAGACAGCTTTTGTTTTCATTTGTGCTTTCAGCATTATTTAAAACATTTTTATTTCCCACCAGATACATTGACTCTTCTTGATATGTTTTGGGGTTTTTTTTCAGTAAGATAGATGAAACAGGGATAAAGCAGTAGACTTTTATAAAAAAATTTTTTAAAGTCACAGCCAAAGGATGGTCCCATTGCCTGCACCAGAAGGGACAACCTTCACAGCTCAGAGAAGACACAAGTCTTTTAAACCTATAGTAGTGTTTATCCTATGTCTAGAAATTACCAGTAGTTAGCATTTCCCTTAGTATCTTTGTCATCTGGACTCCTGAGAGTTAGAGCCGTGATCATAACTGGCTAGCATGATATTAAGCATTTTAGCACAGATGCTAAGAGAGATATTTCTTTTTCCCTTCCTTTTGGCCAATATCTACTTGGCCCTTACGTAGACCAAAGAGGACTGCAAACTCTGCTCTGCAGGGTATGAGACCATATCCATCTCAATGGACTAAAAAGAGGCAGGCAATGAATCTGCTAGCTGTAGGAACATTGGCATTATTGGAGAGGATTGATTAATGCTCTGCATAAGTACATTGACCTGCCTCTCACAGTGACTCTGGGTGGCTGCTCGAGATGAACCATTGTGCAAGAGGTGATAAAGACTGAGCCTGTCCAAAGTCTGAGGCTGGTTTATAGGGTGAGAGGAAAGGTTGTATGGGCCTAAGAGCATCTTTCAGAACAATGAGCTAAACATAAAGAGAAAAGCATGTGGAGTTCAGGGTACAAAATTTAATTACCAAAGTTTAGTAAGTCTTTTTACTGAAAATGAGAAATTATTTAGCAACAGCATTAAATACGTTAATTCAAATTGCATTTGAGTTAAATTTATCTTTGAAACCAATCAGTAAAGTTTCAGCATGTTTTTCCCTTATGAAATGACTCTACATTTTCTGCCTTTTTTCCTCCAGTTTCCAGCTTGTTAGCATGAAAATCTCAAGCTGTGTAATATACCAAGATATCTGTAACTATAAAGACACTTCAGTGTTATTATAGTGCTAGTTATAGTATTAGTGTGAGTTTTAAAACATAGGTACTATATGTCTATATTCACTTGTGCGTTTTACTTACCTTTAATTGTGCGTTTTACTTACCTTTATCAGGTATAGCACAGCAGTTCTGTTGATGGATTTGGGGTGACTGTACTACTTACAAGTAGTAAATACACAGTATACCTCTCATTACAGAAAATGGGAATGTTCAGGAACATATCTTATTATGAATCTAATTTGTTCAGATTAAAACAAATAATAAGACTTGAGACAATGACCTCAAATTGTTTTTCCAGACTTTAGACACCATTATCTTGGCCCTATCAGGTTTACAAAAGAATGTTATGTCCCACTGGGACTCTCCTTTTCCAGTCAAATAAAGTTCTGGTTTCTGGCTCTAGAGGCTGTGAGATAAAAAATCTGTAAAGCTGTGATATTTTTGTGTTTTAAAAAGAGAAAACTGTGCTACAGTGTTACTGGCTTATTAATGGATCTTGACTATCTTGAAATTTTTTATCTGTCTATTTTAGAGAAAGTGAAGGTATTTGGGAATTGGGAGTCTAACAATTTTCTGGCACATTGCTTTAAAATAAAATGTCAACTGTCTGAGACTATTCAGGGAGTCGAGACAGTCTACAGTAATCTTGGGTTTTCTCTATTAAGCAGAGGCCAACTGGGACAGTCAAAAGTGCCCACAACATCTTTCACATCAGATTTACTATTTATTATAGGCTTTCATTTCTGCATACGTAATACACGTTTGGAGTGTAAGACAGGCTCAGCAGCATGTGCTATCTAGCATTCTTGTGATTTACCTCTCTATTATCATAAGAAACTTTTGTGCTTCCCATATGCTGGGACCATGTGGGTATTTCACATGGACTTCTACTGACCCATTATCCATAATTTTTCTGTAGATTGGATACTTTTTCCTTTTTAATTCAGGACAGAAGCTTCTATGTTTCTGCAGACAACTAAGAAAATGTGAACACATAGTTGGAACCAGCAAGCAGAACAGCTGGAGCCAGCAGAACAGGGAGTTTCGTAGGGATTTTTCCAATTTTCCTTTCCAGGAAGGATGGTGAAGACAAAGATGGCAACTGGAGGCAATGGTGGAAATACTGAAATTAGCACAAGCAGTGAAGATGTTCAAGATGCAGAAAGTGTGTATTCTACGTCACTCTGGAGCTTCTTGTTGCACTTTGTTAATAGATGAAGTGTTTCAGTTGGTAGAGTTTCCAGAAGCAAAGCTCCAGGGATTGGAAATGCAACTAAAGATAATCTGTGATTTTGAGGAAGGAGAATACTGTGGTACAGGAGAAGCTAAATTAAAGAAGGGATTTACAATGGAGGAACATGGAAGCAAGATCATGACAGACTTTCTTTTTAAAAAACAAATCTAAGGAACAGCAGCAGCAGCATGTGAGGAGCTGCAATGAAGAAGGAAATGTCAATCAGTAGGAAAGAACAGAGGAAGAAGTAGCAATATTCATCAGGAGCCAGAGCCTAAGAAAAAGAGTGGTGACCAATCATGATGTTGTTAAGACAGAAGAACTGGAAAAAAGAATTAAGAGATACCAGTATCAAGTCACAGTGCCGCATATGTTACTAAAGGGAATAGGAATGGTTATTACATGAGATGATCTAGCTGAAGGAAGGGTAGGCTGTCTTCCAGGGGCAAAGGTAGATACAAACCTGCTGCTGAGAAGTTTTGGTATGAGTTTGAAAGTAACCACTGATTATTATTCATTTTGGAACAAATAATAAAATAAAATTTTCCATTCACATAAAAATAGCTATACTTAGATGAGAAATAGGTGAAGATTCAGGATCTTTTTGATTAGAAGAAATAGCATGGAATCACATTCTGAACATCTAGTCTGTTCTTCTCAGTGCCAAGGCAGAATAAACTATAATTCTTTGTAAATACACTTGAGGGGAGGGAATTTTAGGAGAAGGAATAAAATTATTTTAGTTAAAGGGTGATATCAGCACTGAGGGAAAATTAGAAGTCAGTCATGAATAACTCTACATTCTGAAGTAGAGTTCAAACAGGACAGTGTGAGCAGAATATCAAAATTCACTTTAGGATCAAGTTTGCTAAGCTTATGGAAGAGATACCTCTAGGAATTCTATCTTTTGAGCCTTGTCCTAAGCCCCATTTTCTGAATTTACGTGTATGTTGGGATATCTGAATCTTAAAAGACACCAACATCACTTTTTTGCTATTGTACTGTGGTACTTCAGTTCTTCATAGCTTCTGGTTTCCCCGGGGGCCACAAAGGAGTATTTGCTTTTTCTGTATAGGTACAGAACTCCATAGGGGAATCCCAGTCTTCTCTCTTAAGGGTCAGAGACTCACAATATTTAAAGGTGATGTGTAGCAGAAGTGCTGGCGTTTCTAATGACTTACTTCTCCGGGTGTCTCATTGGTGCATACTGCTTGTGTTCAGAGCTGAAGCTTGGGGGGTGAAGAAGGAATATTTTCCCCTTTCATCAGATTAAGAGGAAGCTTTAGGTTCCCCTGTAGTATCAAGGGTGCCCCACTTGTTAGGGTCACCTGAGGCATCCATCACAGTCTGGGAGTCAAAGTCTGATCTTGGTTGGGGCCTTATCCAGAGTCTACTAAGATCAATGAAGTTTTTCACGTGGGCACTGTAAATGCATGTAACCTACTTAAGATACTGGGGCTGTGTGGACTTCTCAGAAAACCAAGTTCAGCGTAGTAATTTTCTTGGAACATATTTGAACTTCGGCGCTATCAGCTGGTAAAAATGGATTTGTGTGAGTGCGAAGAGTATGTTGTGTAATTACAGTTGTTAATTTCTCATTTCTACAAGATGGGCCATTACCAAACCATTACCGTTATCATCTTGTTGTCCATCTTGAAATTCTGCTGCGATGGATCTTGTATCGAATCTGCTGCAGGGACCTGTGTTATTGATGTGATTTTTGGCATTCTAATGGAAGCGAGCCTGCTGGGTTTTAGTGGGAAATGATGATTCTACTCTTATAAAGTACTGAGATTCATGAGCAGGCAAGCTTTTTGGAGAGTTCCTTTAACTATTGTTTTATCAAAAATAAGACAACTGTTCAGGTTTTTCTGTGTTACTCTGGGTTCAGTCAGGATTCACTCTGAAGTCATACTTGGGATTTACCTTATGTTATTCAGTGAACAATTTGGGCTAATACTTAATGATATTATTTTTGTTTCTTCTTTCGGTAAAAATAAATGAAATAAAAGGGTCATTTGGAATATTAAAGTGGGTAGGAAATGCAATATAAAGAATTCCAGGAGAAGAACAGTGGTTTTGATTCCCTCAGAAACAAAGGCGTAGGAATGAAGGAAGCAAAGAGGAACCACAGACACCAAATGTGTCTGTAGTTACATTCCTGTATATTACCTATGATCAGTTTTAGAATACCGGTTGTCTGTGAAGGAGACATGAAAATAAATCCAACAAAGAGGTGACTATGAGAAGTAGGTGACTATGAGAAGTACTGATGTTTCCTTGTTTTTATTTTGCCTTTCACACAACTCTTTCAGTTGCTAGGTAAGGCCAGCCCTCAGGATTTTATCAATGAAGCCAACCCCCACAAAGCTTAATGAGATCCCAGCAAGCTTAACAAGCTTTGAAATTCATCTGTCTTTAAGACTTGCCTGTTTTTCTGCAGTTTCTCTTTTTTTTTTTTTTTTCTCCTGCTCTCAGTCATCTTCCCAATCAAAACCTGAGAACAGCTGTACACATGTGGCCTCAGTGGTCATCTAGGAAATTGTCAGTGTTCGTTTTTACCATTTAAAAGAGTAGCCTTAGGTTTAGCATCATACTTTATACTAGGAGGATCTCTAAGTGTACTGCAAAATGCAGGATTCTGTGTTATGTCTTCTTCCTATTGATTTTCTGCTTATGTATGTTATGAATTGCTTCACCGCCTACTGACATGAACCCACTTTTGGCAGAGAATGCATTTCCCAATGATGCATAGCAATACTGTAGCACAGATAAAGTATTGTCCTTGATTTTCCTAACCAAAATTTCATGAGGAAATTAGGTCAACAGAATGTAATTACCTACACTGAAATCTCCTAAGGGCACTGGGTAGAGCTGTGCAAATGACTGATTATTTTCATTTGCTTACAGAAGCACAAAAATCAGAGGCAAAAATCAGTCTGAATAGAACAAAATGATTTCTTGTTCAGCCTGAATTGAAACATGTTGTTGGTTCTGAGCTGTTCTTCACAGCTCATTATGAGAATTAAAATAACATTGATTTATTTTTTTTTTAACTAAAAATCAGTGCACAAATGCAACATTGCCATTAACTCCAACAGCTTCTGAAGAGGAAATTCGAGGCTGATCTGAGCGAGCTCTTGAGGTTCGCTTCTCTTAGAACACAAAGTCCCTTTTGTACCACTGTGGGTTTCTTAGAGTGCTCTCCCAGGAGGTGACTAATGCAGCTTTCGTTACTTTTTATCTATAAAGGAGCTGATCCTTGCCTATTTTTCTGCTCAGAGGGACAGCCTGACTTCCAGACTGGGAGCTGAACTGGGCTGTTGCAGCTGTTCTGTTCTTCACAAAAGAACTGAAGATTCACTAGGTTTCATCCCTAAAAAAAAATCAAATAAAACTTTAGTTCTGGTTCCTTTTATAAAGGCATCTTTAGGAAGTATTTTGACTATCAAAAGAAAACTCATTTTTTACTAGTACACAGTTTATTAAAAGCATGTAATCTAAAAGAGTTCTTGTGACCAACACCAAGGTATACAAGGTATGGCTAAATCCACACACCTATATCTCCTCGGCAGGGAGCCAGGTGCTCTGTTGTCTGGCCAGGCAATGCTTGGCTATAGGCTGGGTCATAACAGGAGTTGGCACAAGGGACTATAAGGCCTCCTGATCTAAGCAGTTAATGGCAGCTGAACAGGGAATGCAGAATTATGATTATGGAATAAGGCACCTGAGCTTTGCCTTTCTTCTCTTTCTTACATGTTTAAGTCTGATTTTTGGATCTGGTTCTTGGCCTTTTCTCCTCAAGTCCCCATATATAAAAGATGATCACAGCAATTCTCATCTTTAGTATTACTAGTTGATTAAATAAATCAGAAAGCAGACTGCATATGTTTTCCTATTGGAGTTGATGCCGATACAAAAGTTGGACTTGGCTCAGCATGTGCTCTGCTCTTGCATGTCATTTTTGAAATGTAACCCTGGCTGGAAGTATAAATAACATTTTAAAAAAACCCTGTAAAAATGAGTTTAAGAATGTGATACACTTCACATACTTAGTAGACTCTCTCTAGTGTTGTTAAGCTATTGCTATAGAAATTGCATTGTGGGATTTTAAGGGAATTGTTGTATTCCACAACTATTCTTTCCAAATCTTGCAGAATCCAAAGATCTCATCAGATTTCCAGCGCCGCCTATGGAATATTCGAGACATTCTAAACTTATTTTTCTCTTTCTGCAGGCTGCTTTTCTGGAGACAATGACCACTTTTTGACAATTCATCAGCGAAGGAGTGGGAAACCTGTGTTTATTTATCACCATGTGCAGAGTGTGGAGAAAAGTCTGGATACAGACAGTTATAAGAATTCCAAACAAAATTTCCATTCTTCTTCCCACACCAAAATAAGCAAGCTGCACCCTGCAATAATTGTTAAATCGACCTTCCCCAGACCTGCCTACGACCCATCCCTCAATCTGTTAGCTATGACTGGTCAAGATTTGGAAGTGGAAAATCTTCCTATTCCTGCAACAAATGTGATTGTTGTGGTAAGTGCCTTTTTTCTGAGTTCTGGATTGTTTTGTGAATAAATATGCCTGTAGATAAATATAGACATAGATTGTAATGTGGGGTATCCAAAGTTCCTATTCCACTGCCTGGCTGATCATCTAAATCTACGTAATGACCATGCATCTTGAAGCTCTTCACTTTAGTAGAACTTACATTCATGTAGCCTCACCATGATCAACAAGCAATCTGATGAACCAGTGCAGAATATAGCCTCTCTGTAGGTAAAGAACTTACCTTTACTTCAGATGCCTTTAATCCTCTTGTCTTGACTGGTATTTGCACTGCTTTTGCTGGATGGATTTTAAACTTGTTCTGGATAGGGCACAAGAACATGTACTTTAGGGAACAATTCAACAGAGGCAGGGAGATTTTAAAAGGCTGACACGAAGGATTCATTCACTTCTGTTTCTCCAGTGAATCCGCCATGATGCTTACGTAGCTGTTTGAAAACAAGCCTGTTTCTTGCAAAGAATAAGAACTATGTTTTTGTTAGTGTAAGCCTTATGTGCTCTTTCTGGAAGATATCATCTGGGACCCTCCTCTTTCAGTTAACTACGTGTGTGATCTATCCCGTTCTCAGAAAAGTGGTGGCAGTGCTCCCTCCTGCAGCGGAGGGCATGTCAGTGGAATCGTATACTGATGCCACCCTGCTGCATCCTCACCCTTCATGCCAGGGAAGCAGCATGCTGTCCGTAGAGCTGTCCTCCGCGGAATGCACAGCACAGTCTGTATGTGCTCTGCACAGACTCTGCTCTGCCTCACCCTGGTGCATCGGTAGCCCTGCTTGATTATGGAGAAGAGCATTGGGCTCACCCTTCTCCTTCTTGGAGGGAAGAACAACCGTTCATAATGGCTCATGCACTCATTAGAGTGAACTAATAAAGATTAACCTGAAACAATGTGACTAATTACAATCAGCAGCTATTTGCCTAATTCTGTAAATTACTCTGCAGAGAAGATGCTAGATTAAAAGAGAATGGCCTTTACAAACAAGGAAAGAAGACAGAGCATACAACACTAGGCCATGTTAGCCCACGAAGCGTTTCAGCATCGTGTATGAGTTCCTCGTACTGTTGGTACCTCTAGAGATCTGCCCTCATGAATGCACCAAATGCAATAGAGGCTAGTGACACAGAAAAGAATAATCAGGAAAAAAAAGGGTAGTAATTTTATTAGTCTAACATTAAAGTTTTAACAATTAAAAATACTATCAGAGAAGTAAGCTCAAAAAGCTGTGCTCTGGACTTGTCACATCCCACATGAACAAGGCCTGCTAATTTGAGATTAGATGGCTAGCATAGTCAGTGGACTAGATTCAGTTGTATGTAAGTGTCCGTATCAGAGCAAAATAAGGTTCTGACAGCCTTGCTTCACTGGGGACATGCCAACTGTACAGAGTCCCAATACTGAATGGTACTGATCAGGAGGAGGAGATGCCAAGCAAACTGGATGCATCTATGCCCCAAGCTAGCCTAAGCCAGGAGGGCCAACTCCATAGTAAAGGTGCCTGCTCTCTTTTTTCCATAGCAAGCATTACTTTACCTCCTGTGAAGGTGAAACCTTTCTGTTAATGCAGGCAACTCAGAATATGCATGACCCCTCATTTTTTCATTAAATGACACTGTGGCCTGTTATTTTAGTAGAGCTTTGCACACTTTTGGAAACCCACAGTCCTCAACTTGCAATGGAAGAATCCTGCAAAATATTCTGGGGCTACCCTGATTTTAGCTGACTGGCTCTGTGCCTGCATTAAAAGCTAAATGAGGCAGATTTTCAATCGGCAGTCACATTAAAAAAAGATTTATTAAATCTACATTAAGTTCTCATTAAGTGACCTCGGTCTGAAGCTTTGCTACTGCATTTCTAGGATGGAACTGCTGCTCTGAAGCCTTCTGTTCTGGCTGAGAACCATATGTGCTTTAAGGGGGGGCATAACAGCATGAGCTAATCATGACATGAAAGCTGTTTGTTGCTTGGGATCTTCAGCTATCTCTGGATGTGTTGAAGGACAGTGTTTTTGGTTTGTTTTTAATGTCATCCTTTCAGAAAAAGCCTTTGGGGAAGCATATGTTCTAAAGCTGAAGTGCTGAGAGTCAGACATCTCGCTGGACTAATCCCACAATAAGAAATTTTGAAGCTGTCTTCCTCCAAAGGGCAGCTGTCCCACAGCAGGGTGGTTGCCGTAATCCAAGCACAGCCCTGCTCCTGCCAGGTCTCTGCACTTCAACGTTTCATTTCTCCCTCTTGAATTTCATGTTAAGTAGATGGTAATGTTAATGTCATTGCCAAGGGAGCCTGTTTTGTTTTGAATACATGTATATCGCTCCCTCTTTGTTTCGAACTAGCACTTACTGCTTGTTGGTGCGTTTTGGTTTTTATCGTATAGGGCAAGTGGCAACATTTGTTGTTTTGCCCTGGCCGACCCTTTTTGTTCCAGCCTTTAGCAACGTTGTTGGTTGCTCAACTTGAAAGGGCAATTGCTAGTGTTAATGCTTCCTGTAATCCAGTTACATGACTAGTGCACATTGTGATTTAGTATGAAAGCCAGCAACGGGGGTTATTTTTTAAAATAAATCAACGCTGTTGCGGCTCTGCAGAGGGGAAGAAACTGAATTCAATCTAATTTCAGTGACTTGAGGTCCATTTTCTTCATGATTGAGGTGGAAAGGTAGGGTGAATGGATGCCTAATGTAGAGCTATTACAAGGTTACATTTTGTGCTAAGGACTAGACCATCTGACAAGCAAAATGTTGCCAAGGCACCGCAGAGTGCTATGAAGCCAAGAATTCTGCAGGTCTTGTGTCAAAAAGTGATGTTTTGTGACTCTATCAATAAAGAATGCACATTAAGAAGAAATTTTACTGAACCTGGGGAAACCGTAGTGCTTGTTTGCCTGAGGGAGGAAGAGGAGGGATTTATTTTCTGGGAGTGAGTTTTATATAGCTGAAGGCTTTCCATCACATTACCCAGGATTAAGTTCCTGTCTTTTTTGTGTGTGTGTGTGTGCTCAGTGCACATTGTTTGTTGAGGGAAGTGAGGACAATCCAGAGCTCTTAGAAGCATTTTGACTGTTCTATAAATGCCTTAGTGCTTAACCATATGTTCTGTTTAGCTATCCCTCTAAATGACGTGAGATCAACTTGTATGAAAATTGCTTCGTTAACATACAGAATTACGTAATTTTTTTGTAATACTTGAGAGTTTTCTATTTGTATGGGTTTATTTTGGATCTCAGAATCTGTACGCTCATTGAACATATTAGAGAGATAGTAGTGAAATGAACGAGTTCTCCAAATGTTTATTTGTGTTTATTCCAAGTCTTTCCAATACTGAATGTGAGCACCACCAAGGTCAAGGCAGTACATGGAAAGTAGATATAGAGTATGGATAACCATTTATGATTAAAACTTTGCTGTCTAACACACTTGTTAAAAAGCCCAAACATATACACGTACATATATATATATATGTTAAGGCTGCACTTGAGAGTAAAGCAGGACTTGTTCTAAAGGTTACAGCTCAGACTAGGTCTAAAGTATCACCTCATGGAGGTGCTAAAGCATCATCCTTTGCAACCTGATATAGTTTGGTCTGTCCAAAGTCTGTCTCAGGCACACAAGTGCGTTGTACTAAGACTGGACCAAGCTCCTCAGATGCTTTTTTCGCTTGTATCCTGTGAAGCGTTTCAGAAATGTAAAGGTAATAAACTTGCTCAATATATTGAGATTTTGCCTTTCACACCTTGCTACTACTATACGCCTTCTTATATAAATGTGAAAATTTGTCGCTATTTCTGTTGCTTAGAAAGGTCACAGCACTGTACGGTAGCCTAAAATTCAGCGCATCTCTTCAGTTTTGTTTGGCTTACATGAGTGTTACTGAACTGAGTTGATTTAATTAGAGTTTCTCTCAGCTAATGTCAGTAGGACATAAGATTCACAGACAGCCACACAGAGCTTCTCTTTGCCTTTTCCATGGCATTTTGGGTAAGGCTGAATGCCTCAGAGCTATAGCTCTGCCATACCATTACAAATATTTTGTCTCCAGTGTTTGAACCATCTACCTTTAAGCACACTGAAGACCACAAGGAAGAGCTTCAGATGCTAGTGCTTTGAGAGAGGATTCAATGGAAGAGTAAAGGACACAAGTGTATGTATATATAAGCAGATAGCCACATGTGAACTAGGTATTCAAGCTTCAGTATAGGCAGTGGAAATCTAGCCTGTTGGTAGTCTATTAAGCTATCTAGCACTTTTCTAAACAAATTCTGGATGATTAGAGAGTTAATATAGGTCAGGGACCATATCCAATAGTCAGACTGGATGTGGTCATCCTGCTTTGGAGATTAGCACTGACACAGGCCATTTCCACATCAGTTTTCTCACTGTCAGAGAATAGTACCAGACACATTTAATCTACCAGTAGAACATAACCTTGATGTCTCCTTCAGGGTGAGCTGAGTATCTGCTTAAGCCCAAATGGCTGTAGTGACAAGATTTCTATTGATGATAGTGGGTGCTTAAGCACCAGCTGCACACTGACTACTTACATATTTATATATATTCATACACGCACACCACATGTACATTTAGTGCCATCTTAATCTGGAGCTGATCCCAGCTTAAACAACACATTTTATATTGAAATAATGTGGAAATCCTTTCCAAATCTAGGCACAGTTCAAGTAGGTGGGCTGCTTCTGGGTGGCTTTGGGTAGCTGAAAACCTCGAGGCTGTGAAATCACAGCAGAACTGCTTTTACACTTATGTCAAATTCATCCCACCAGTACTGCTATATCCTCTTGTCTGACTCTGCTCATACTACATACTCAGAGAAGATGCATCTCTTGCTTGCTTACTGACATGGCCTTACACGTATAAGTTTATTCCTCCATCAGTTCCCCATTTCCTGATGCATCAGGTTTCATTACCAGTGTCAAGGCCCAGAACTCATCTACCTTATTTTTTCCTGTGTTTTATTTCATTATTCCCACTACTTTTTTTCTGCTGGAAATGTCTGTTTTTCTAATTCTTTTGTACTTTGTGTGAAGCCATGACTTCCACATGGATGATCTTAAAGGTCTTTTCCAACCTAAACAATTCTATGATTCTATAGTGTCCTCCCGAAGCTCCTCTAGTAACACACAGAATGTCCTACTCTCTCCTCCTTCATGTATCCACTCAAGACTTACTTCTGATGCAAGACTTGCTTCTCCTTTTAAAGATCAGCCAAACAAAGGGAGCCACACCACACAATATGCTTTCTTCTGAGCATTTAAATTCCCTCTACTGACTGGCTTTGTTGGAGTGCCATAAGAACTGTATGAGGAGAGATTGATAAAAAGGTGGGGGCATTCAATCTTTCCAAGCATTTTCAGTCCAAAAAAATATTTTCCCTATAGGTACATTTTTGTGGAGACATTTAATTAGTTTTCTTTTCTCTTCATAAAATGGAACAATGTCTGTGAAATTTGCTTTTTACTTTTCTTTAAATGGAAAATACATGTTTCTTCTCACTGGTATTTTGGTAATATAAGATGCCCCCTTTTTCACAGTTAAGTCATAGAGTTTTACTGAATGAGAGGAGTAGGATAGAGAGCCCTGTGAGTCACAGCACCAAGCTGCATGTGATCTTTCTGCATACTGGAAGGTAAATGGCCTTCTGAGAATCCCAAGAACAGAAGATGCTCTGAGAATGTTTTTTCACTATTAACCTGTTCCAGCTTTCCCCAGCTGTCCACTCCACTGACGGACTGTTTTTCCATAATCTCTTACTGCTCTTTTCCCTGATGTTGAATACCTTGCCTTGATATAAGATAAAGTCTCTTCCTTATTTCAGTTCTCTTTGTTAGGGACTATTCTGTCTTTCAAATACTGTGTCATCCTCTGCTGGCACAGCATCCACCCAGTTAACTGGCACAGTAAGGCCATGGTGAACAGTCTGTAAAGTTATATTTAAATGTTTCTGTCTCAGTCTGATAAAAGTGCATAGATGTCTGTGAGAAACTATGATAGCTCAGGGTGATCCATTAGACCAGAAATTAAGGACCGTTTTCAGGAGACCACAGGCCAAAAGTGATTCTTCATTTGGGAGGGAGAGGAAGGGAGAGGAATGGATAAGGCTGGGGATGTTCTTACGACAGAACAGGCAGGGTTTCTGAAGCAAGCGGTTGGTTTGTTGTTGCTCGTGCATGATCTGCCTTCCATCCTGTGTTGCGTGATATGTTATAGTACAGCTAGTTTGGAAGTTATTCAAAATGGTAATTTTATCTTCCTATTACATCTGGTACAGTAATGTCCTAATTTTCGCTGGGATAGATGTAGATGTATGTGTATGTAGTTCTATCTATAGCTAGATGTAGTTATGCTATATTGTACTAATGGAAGTGACTAAGGAGGTGCTTTTTGAATACTGCATGAACTTGGGGTCTCAGCCTCGAGTCTGTCAGACTCCGACTCCAAAGGCCATTTGCCTTCTGCTGCACAGAAAGACCACACGCAGCGTGGTGCAGTGACTCAGAGGGCTCTCTGTATCCTAATCCTCTCGTTCAGTAAAAGTACCCTAAGCTCACTCCCTCTGTAGGCCTTGTGAAGAGGTGGTCAAAATACTTTTGAAAGTATATTAAGCTACAAAATGGGGTGAGAATAAGGCAAAAAATAGGTTATGAGTGAGGAGAACATGTAGTCCACAAAGTGGCAGGTCAACCAGTGCTAGGGCAAACAGCCAAGCTAACTGTCTATGAAATGTAACAAAAAGTCAGATGTCACTTCTTGTCACTTAACATCTGTTATTGCCAGCCTAAGAGAGGGATTGGCACTGTGCCAGGCAGAGGAGGCATAAATAGAAAATCGTGTCTCCGCAGTGACTTCTCAAAGGAGCCTTCTGAGCAGTAAGATCTGGAAATCCAGTAAGGTATCAACTGTGTCCCTCTCCATTTCCAGGTCATGTGTTTGTCTGATGCTTGGAACAACAGAGGACAAGTGCCGTGCTGATAGACAGTGAAGTTTTAAGACCTTATTATAATTACAGTGCTAAATTGCTAACAAGCTCTAAATGTTAGTCACACATTACAACAGTGCGCAACATCAGTCAGTATCCTTAGTGTGACTGTTATAATCACTGTTGTGTCGCTTTACACTTTACGTCATGACCCCGAACACCAGGTCTTCACAGTATTTGGCTTCTAGACTTAAGTCCACCTTCTAATAAGAGATTGATGCTCACCATTGTCTTAGTCCTTTCTTAAGTAATTATACTAGGCATAACAGATCTGCAGCAAGCCTTGTGAATAGACCTAGTAGCCTGCAGCTCTGTCATTCTGGATTCTGTTTGCACAAAGAAATCTAGAGAATCTGCATTAGTTGGCCTCATTTGCTTTCTGCTTCCTTCTGTGCACTTCAGCAGGGATAATTGCATGCTGAGCCATTATCGTGGTATTGTGTTTGCTGTCAGTCTTTGTGGAAAACAGGAAAGATTGCCTTAGGTTGTAACATGCACTAAAACCTCCTTAAGGCACTTTTTTGTCTTCTGACTGGCAAAATGATAAAAGAATGTTAGTGGGATATTCAGCAACCCAGTGCTTTAATTGATTAGCTTACTGCTGGCAACTTTGGGGTTATTTTCTGTCACATTCATTGGGATGCTAAACTTGCAGAAAAGCTAGTCATATCTTTCACAAATTGACCAGATCCTCTTTGGTCACAAAGTTTTCCCTTTTCCTGCATTTTTTAGTGAAGGGAAGATGTTTCTTGAAGTCATTTAGTTTTCTTCATAAGCTCCACAGTTTAAATGAAAACTGGATTTCAGGAGCAGGCATCTTATATGTTTTTAAACTAAAGGCTAAAGTTTCATTGACAGTTAGCATTGTGCAGTTCATCTGTAAGAAGGTAAGTGTTGGCTGTTCCATACTTCTTCTTTCAGCTCTATGTTCCTATAACTGACCAGTCCCAGCTATAAAGTAGATACTTGTGTGTAGCAGAAAGGAATCTGCCTATGTTTTTCCATTCTTCAAATTGCTGGGTTTTGTTCTCCAGGGAAACCTTTATTAATTGATATTTTTTTCTTTTTGGCAAAACAGAGATTTTCCATGAAATTGGATTGAATTCAGCCACAGTTGCAGCCAAATCAAAGATCTTCACTTTTGCTTAAGCATTTTCAATATATCTCGGAGGTGCAGGGGAACTCAAATGTGAGAGTAGGGCTGTACACCGAAATGTGGGAGACTTGGCTCAAAGACTTGCTCTGAAGGAGATAGAAGAGAAAACTGAACCTGAGTCTTTCTCATTCCACATGATCTAGTTGCTGAGCTAAAGGGTACAGAGTGCCACCTATACTCACAGATGAAATGATTTGTTTGTCCCGAAAGGCATCGTTTCAGCCGACTGAAAATTCAGAGAAGTGTTGATCTTGGGCTGATCCAGTACAAATTTCTTATATGTGTTTTGATTTGGTCTCTGAAATAGGGAAAAACTCCACAAACAAACAAACAAAAAAACAAGCCACCCTGCTGCTTCCTTATTACTTACATGGCCCCATTTATTCCTCTGATTGAAATAGGCTTCTGTGCCATTTCTGTGCCATGCTGTACTGAATTCCAGGAGAAAAGACCCAGAGATGTAGGCAACAGTGGATTTTCCATCCCTGCTCTTTGTTTGGCTTCTTTATGACAATGCCCAAACTGCACTGTGGGTGTTTCAGCCTTCAGCTTTGGAGGCAGCCTTGAGCTCCTTACCGGTTGGAGCTGCACTGTCTCCATTACCCGGAACAGTACGGACAGGCTTGTATTTCAGCAGGAGTTCAAGAGATTGCTATGACACTATCAATGTTCTGTTTTCCTTTTACAAGTGAGCTGAAACCTATTACTGCCTAAATTTGACTAAGGAAAGGGAAAAGTTTCCTGGCACGCAGAGTTTTGGGTGCCATCACTGGAATCGCACATGCTTGACGTCCAGAATCATAAATGAACAAAATGGCCCTGCTGGGGTCATGAGACCCACCAATAAACAAATCAGTGACTTCTTCCCACAATAAATCTAAGTGTTGTGTTGATAATGTTCAGGAATAAAGACTGAAGAAGCACTTTTTCTTTTTTTTTTTTTTTTTTAATTCTTTCTGTACCCTCAGAGAGCTATCTTTGTGAAAACCCAAGTCCCCTACAGTAACATTTAAAAGGCAGATAAAGGGCACTCAGATAAAAAGACAGCAAGACAGCATGTGTTTCCTTTTCAGTCAAT
The DNA here is from genome assembly GCF_047370975.1 of Nipponia nippon. Classification (NCBI taxonomy): domain Eukaryota; kingdom Metazoa; phylum Chordata; class Aves; order Pelecaniformes; family Threskiornithidae; genus Nipponia; species Nipponia nippon. The sequence continues at coordinate 40,543,553 of NW_028262347.1, read as the reverse complement.
GTTTTGTTGGATCTGGCAGTTCAGCCTCTGGAATAATCCTTTTGGTTCTTCACTTCTGACATCATTGTTACGAAAAGTGACAGCTTCTATGAAGCTCCTGAATAGATGGTTCATAACGTGTTCTTGTATGTAACCCCTTAAATATTAAGCCTTATAAAAATTGCTTTTGAAAAAGAAAAATAATATTTTTTCCCATATCATCGCTATATTAATATCTGATATTTTTAAAACACAGTGACGTTTTGAATCATACAAACATTATTAGGGAGCAGAAGATGATCTTTTGAACACACTTTTTAAAATGTTTCATAGGTCAAATATTACTGCACTTCGGCATCTATTTTGCAAAAACTAAATATTGAATTCTGAAATGAAATGCACAGGCTGGGAGGATATTGGAGTTTGAAAGTGATCACATAGCTGTCAACTGAATGATGTTTTTTCAGTCACCTCGGTATCGAAATAGTTCATGGAAAGGGGAATAACCCAGGGAGGGAAGCAGAGAGGTACAAAGTCTTTGTCTGTCTTTGTTGCTGTTGCTAAAAGCATTTAAGTAATGTTTTGCTGTCTTTCCTTTGAAGGTCAGTCATCATGACTGACAATTTGTAATGGAGCTAATTCTTATTTGGCTCTGCACCACAATAAACTGGTGGAAAATACTTTTTAGCAGATAAAGCGCTTTGAAATGAGTATATGGTAGAAGTATCATGAAAGGTGTTGGGAGCATATATCACGACTGCTAATATAACAGCGTTGAATAGTGTAGGAAAGTGGTTGACTGTATATGTTATATCTGTGTTTATTTAAACATGAATTGAAATAGATTTACATTTCAGCCTTTATTAGCTGTTGGAGAATAATAGTGGAATGTCTGCTTTGTACAGATTTGGCTGAGGATACACATTCTCCTTGGGAATGGTCATTGTATAATAAACTGTAGCATAGAAATCAATGACAATATAAATCAAGATTTTTACATTTACCATATGCTAAAGTAAATTTTGCTTGATTCACACAATGTCATTGGTTGAATTTAATTTCATTTTTTTGCCCATTTTCCTGTTGCTGTTTTTAGAATGAGAGGTTATCTTTTTGCTGGTACTAACTGTACTAGTAATCTTGCTTTCTTTTTGAAAACACTGAAAGAAATAAGGATTGCTTCTGTTACAGTCCTGTGGTGTTCTGGCAACAGTTATAGCTTTCTGCAATGTTTAGCCAAATTGTTGCTGATATGCTTTCTTCGTGCAACACGTAATGTATTGTCTAATTAAGAACACAGCTCTGGAGGCTAACCTTTACAAATAGAGATGATATTTCAATTGCATGTAATAAAAATTATTTTATGTTATAACAGTTTAATTTTGGGTACGGTACCATGTAGTTCTATAGTAGTGCAGTCTTCTGAGCTGACAGGTCATTAAAACACAAATGTTTTGGGTTAGTGGAAGAATGACCTTAAATATGGCGCTCTTAGAACCTTTGCATTCTTTAGGCAAAGTAAAGCTTAAACAGTATAGAAATTATATTCCTTGTCTTAAGGTGATGATGAAAAATAAGCATGAAGCACATGTTGTCTGCAAAACCTCTCTCACAGGCTTTCTCTGGAATGGTGCTACAGGATGCTGTGGCTCTGCCTAATTAGCCACAGTAAAAGTGTATACAGGCAATACAAATGAACTTGGAAATTAAAAATGCTCATTCCCTTTCTTCTGCTCTTTTCTGTTTAAACTATAGCTACACTAGACCTCTACCCTTTGTCCATTGCCTACTATGACATAAACTTAGTTTTAAGGGTTTCTAGATTGACCCTGGTAGAAACACCCTGTTAAAGGATGGCTGGGGTGGGAGGAGGGCAGGTGATTATTAGCTGTAGGAACACCTCTCCAGCATGCTGTATACATACTTTTGTGGTTGGAACAAGAGACTATTGACTGGAGTTGGGAGAACAAGGAAACATAAACTGCAAATTTAAAAGACCACCCAGATCGTGAAATAGCAAGAAAGCCACTGAATGTTGATCAAGAAAATTATAAAAAAAACCCAACAACAACAACTGACCCCTCCAGAAATAGGTAATAGGGCAATAATTAAATAGATAATTTGAAATCCATGCACTAAATCAAAAATTTGATTGTAGCTTTAATTTTTAAATATGCTTCTGAAGAATCTGCCTGAATATGGATATAACCTTTAATGAAATAACTGTAATGTGAGGCTTTCAGTAATGAATGAATTAGAAAACCATATGGATGCATTAAGTAGAATAATAAATGTACCATACACAAAAGTAGGACATCCATAAATCATTTATGATGTCCCTTCTCATCAGTTCTTGGCTCTTTGAGTCTTAATTGAAAGTCAGGGTAGCTGGATATTAGAAAAACTAGATTTGTTAGTCAGATAACAGACAACTTTCATTAAAGCATTAATTAATTTTAGAAGGCTGAGGGCCTGACACATTAAAAATACTTGCAGAGCAGTGCTACTTTAGTGATGTTTTTTTCTATTTTAATTACTGTCTTCCTCTGGTCAATGAAAGTTATTCGTGTTCTACTTTAACTTGCTCAGCAAGCGTGATAGGATACTATTGTGTTTATAGAATTAAGTATTGTCTTGCCCAAACAATTCCAAATGCTTCAAATGGCTGCATGGTACAGTAACAAAAATAAGATGGCTATTCTTACAGTAACTGTGAGTGAGGTTGTTTCCTCTTTCAAAGGCAGAGATTTAGAGGACCTGTGTTAGGCAGTTCATTCTATGCACAGTCCTTCATGCCAGTAGAGACAAGGGAACACTGCAGAAAATACCTTTTTTCCTTTTTTCCTTTTTTCCTTTTTTCTTTTCACTTTTCTTGTGTTTAAACATACTAATTTAAACTCTCTTTTTATCACCTTTAATAGTTTCCTTCCTGGAATCTAATCTCATTAAGAAGATGGCCAAAATAAACATTTTGCATCACTCTCATAAAATGAGAGCCCAACATACATGGTGAAAATGATGTGAGACTTAAGCTACAAGCTTACTCTGCCAAAGAGGGACATGTCTATGCAAAATGATCGGAGTTGTTTTAATAAAATACTTTAGGAAAATTTTCAACAAATAACTGGATTTACAATATTGGTTCTAAAAATATAAAAGATTCAGTCTGACAAGAATATTATTCAGTATGAATAGCGCATCTTTGTGGTGGTGATAAATATGCTAAGAAAAAGTACAGATAGGAAGCTTATTTTCAGGGATCATATTTATTTCTGTCCAGGTGTTAAGAGTAGGATGTTTTTATAATTAATTCTCCATTATTCAAAGTGAAGGACAAAGGGATGTTGTAGATACAGTGAAAAAAACCCTGATAATATAATGTAACAATATAACAATATAACACAGTAAGATCATGATGTAGATGTACTGGGCACAGAGTTAGCTCACACCTATCAAGGCTTGCTAGCCAAGGCCTAGCATCAATGCACAGAGCTGGCCATCTCAAACCAAAAAGTCCCTTGGAGTCCCAGTGCCCGGGAATGTGTTGCAGAACATGAGGGGCATCAATATCAGCGCTCAGTTGTGGTATCCTCCTGACTCTGAGCCACCACTGCTTAAGGGCAGCTTTGGTGTCTCCACGTCCATGTGCCATTAAACTGAAATCCAAGGGCAACTGAACACTGACTGTATTTCTAGGCCAGGGAATGTATTTCTAGGCCAGACTCAGATGTTCCCAACTGTCCTACCCACAATCAACCCCTTTCTCTCGTTCTCAGATAATTGACCTTTCTTCTCTTGTAATGCTACCAGTTTGGTTGGCTGGCCAGCCAGGTGTGTTGAATGGCTGGAATGCCTTCTCTTGGCCCACATCAAATTTACTTTTGCTTTTTACCATTAACTTTCAGTGGACTGTAAAACTGGCTTGGCTTACAGCTGTAGGCTTTTCTAGGGGCTAGCCAAAATGTCCTTGTGTGCCCTGTTTGACTCATGGGCTGCCAGTTGACCAGTCCTCATCTGTTACGAGCACAGCCCTATAAATTCTTTTCATTAAAGGTAAGAGACTTTAAATGAAGAATCCAGTGCTTTTGGCATGCTGCATATTCATCTCTTCTGATCAATCACTGAAGAAATTAAATGCTCCAGAAATACCTATCTGCTGCTTGAAAGGACTGTTTAATCACTGTGGCCTCATTAATGTCTTGTGTGTTGCCAGTCACAGTGATCTCAGCCTTTGCCAAACACAGTTGTATAAGTTTGGCAAAGGCTGCTAGCTTTTCTTTGTCTTAATGTTGTTATAACCCTCTCCGTCCATTGCTCTACTGCTATTGATCTTTGCTCTCTTGGCCATGTTACTACTATTGTAGTTTCTTCAGTTGTAACAGAAATGCATTGACTGTAATCTTTGGCTCCAATACCTAGTAATTTATTTTGTTGGCTTGTCTACTTTAACATATAAGCTACGTCTTTGCTTTCTTAAATCTTATTCTGCCTGGAGGCTGACTGACTCTGCCTCTATCTTTGGCTTTCTTTTTCTTTCCCTTGTCTCTAATTGTGGACTTCTTTCAAAATTACTTTGAGGCTGATGCAATACAAAAATACCTTCACTTTGATAACACATCAGCTGCCAACTAGCTCTCTAACAGCTTATTAGTTATGGAGTGGATCACTCATTCCTTGTAGCAATTGAGCTGTACAGCAGGCTGATCAAGAACCACTGAAATGAAGTCTTCCGAGTCAAAAAATCAAGGCAGAGGTATCCCGAAAAAAAAGTTCCTTTTTAAAGAATTTTGAGGTTTGAGGTAAATTTTTGAGGTAAAAAAATTTTAACTGGGATGAAATGCAACTTTTTAGACCCTTTAATTGGGAGGTAAGGAGGAAATGCGAGTCATGCATCACAAAATGGCCAGGATGCCAGAGCTCAGGGCACAGAGCTACAATGGACGCTTGGGTTCCAGTGCCTCTTTTGCCGCATCCTGGTAGGAGCCAAGAGTCACAAGGAGGAAATTAGTTAAATCATCCAAGTCAGGTTATTTGGTGTCTTTGTTTACATTTTAGGATAGACCTGAGACAGGCTTATGCAGGGGGTGTTTTCAGTGCACTTGAGATTGGTTTTGCCTTCAATATATGGGAGTTCCAGAAGGCCAAGTCTCTTTTAGACACTGAAATGCTTTGCTCTCCTTTCCAGATCAATTTTTATTTTAATTATTTGGACTGAGTGGAATCTGTGGTGTTGGCAGAAAAAGATTTGTCTGGAAGTCTAATAATTCAATTAATCATGTGGGATATGGAGGACAAAGCGATAATTCTTTATTCTGAAGCATATACAGTCCAGGGACTGGAGCTGAGGTCTCCCATAGCCAGTATAAAGCTCTAACCACAAATCCGTTGCTTATTCTGAAGTAAATCAGTCTTCTTCAGGTCCTCAGCAGGTTGGCCCTTAGTGAGATTATCAGCAATATATTATCTCTCAGTAGTAGAAGACTCACAATTTTGAGAAGAAATTCTGGGGATGGGAGCTGGAGAAAGAAGCTATTCTTAGCTGTTCTTCTCCTAACAGCCTGTATAAAATCAGGAGGCAGTGTATCAGCATAAGTCTCAACACACATTATCCTGATAAGGTTATACTGAGTTCCTCATACAACCTAGATAGCAGAGAGTTTCTTCATCCTTGATAGAGAAAAAAATTGAAGGAAACACTGTAAAGTAAAAATGCAGACAAGTATTTCTGTACAGGGAGAGAAGACCACATGCAGTCCATGTGCTTTATCTGGTAAAGTGGGAAGGCAGAAGTTGGTTTTCAGAGGCAATACCAGACAGGTTACATAAACAGAGAGGAATGAATAAAACTTTAGTGTGGTGAATCTAGCACACTCCATTATTCTCTGTTTGGAAAGATCACTCATTATCCATGGGAGCCTTTCAAAAATTCTCCATGTATAATGAGGAGTCATTTAGTTAAAATCGTAATGTCAACTAGACAATCATTTCAGCCAAACTTGCACTACATTACTTCTGCATTGTTCATTCTTTCCTGAATTATATTTTCTACTGGGACTTACAACCTAATACTACTGATGTGAATTGATGTGAAACTTATGAGAATAAGAGTCCTAACTGCTTGATAGATTTTATGTTGCCCAGTATAAAACTTGTATTTCTCTCCATTTAATCAGGCATGTAATGTGTTCAAAAGCACTGATTCAGAAGAACATTGCTACAGTTTTCATACATCCTTTCTTTTTTTTCATCCTTTTCTGTTTTGGCTAACCATTCGGTGCTTACCATGCAGTATTCTCTACCCTTTTTTATCCTTCTCTTTCATTCCTGTAATAAGTTTGCTGGAGTTCTTGCCCCCAAAATACCTACTCTGTAGTGCCCACTTAAGACATTTGTCTCACCATCAATTCAAACAGTTCCCAATGATTCTGTTCTTTCATCTGCTCCCTCTTTGACTCTGCTGTGTGCAAGTCGTATAAATCGTTTAATCCTCTCCTCATCCAACCCTTGTTTTGTCTTTTTTTTTAATGTGTTAGGGTTTCAGGCTATAATAGGGCTAATATCTAATCTTACCCAAAATCTTTCATAATAAATTCAAACTTGGAAAAAATACTTTAAATACAACAATCATCTTCCTTGATCATGCCCCCATATAGCTGCTGGAGGTGAAGCTCTGCTTTTCTCCTTGGAGTGCTGCATTGGTCTTCTGCACACTTCTGCCTGTGCACTCACCCCTTCTTCTCGCACCTTCTCATTCTTCTCATGCTCTACTGTTCTGCCCTCCTTTTTGCATCTCTTCAGTGCCACCCCTTATCCCAGGCTACTACCAGGGTCTTGGCTTGCCTTTGTTTTTAGTCGCCTTCACCTTTGTCTTTCCTTTCCCCTTTGTCTTCTGCTCCTCCCTTTAGTCTTATAACCTCAAACCATTTTACTGATTTCTTTTTTGTCTCCATTTTCACATATATCTTAGCCCACAATTTTCTTTGGTTCCCTTGATAGTCTTCCCCTCTGCTGTGCGTGCTCCTTTTTTGCCCAGGGCCCTTCTATTACCAGATCTCTAACAATGTTGTCGGTATCTGGACATTTTCTTGAACTGTAATGTGCATCTTCTCACCATATATTTTGACAGTACGGCAGGTGTTCTCAGCTCTGGTTTTAGTCAGATGTTTTGGTCTCATTTTTCTTTTTTTTTAATTATTATTTATTTTATTCATGGCAAATAACTGCTGTGAGTATTTCTAAACCTATTTGCTTATTTGCTTGTGTTAAGCTAGGAGAAGCCAACTAGAGAATATTCCTGCTGTTGGTATAGGGTTGCCTTGCTTTTGCAGTGCTCCACGGACTTCTGGATTCCAGGTGCTGTGGGGATCATTGTGAAGGATGTACACTCATGTACTTACAGGCCTGGAATTAAATGATGATATAAGTGATTTCTGAAAATCCCATTTAAACTTGGGACCAAAGTATATTTTGAAGTCCAAGGTTAAATTTTGCTATTTTTGATAAAGTGTTATAGGAAAATGTGTATTTTCACTTTGAAAAGGTTCACATTTACCATGTGAGTGGTGACTAAAAGAAACTAAATTAATGCCTGCTCAAAGACAATAAAAATCTCAGCTGAAGTAAATATTCATTTAAGATTAATTTATTGTAAGGTGTACATGTCAAAGGTCACTTAGCAATACAAAAATATGCAGTATTTCTTAAATGTAGGCCATTGAATAGATTGAATTTGTACTCTGTGGAGATTTGGAGGAAAATGTCTAGTGAAAATATGTAGAAAAATATCAAATAACAATTATCGTCCACCAGATGTCCCTGTACTCATAGGTGGTAATGAACAATATTCATTCAACTGTCTAATTACTTTTATTAAAGGCAATTTACACACAGCGTATGTATTTCCCAAGTCTCTGTTAACCACTGTGTAATAAGATCATGAATAAATGGCAATTACATTAACAGTATTTGAGAGCTGTAGTTATGAAAATAAATTACAGGAATTCACTGTTAAGTTTCTACTTGCCATCTCAGTTTTGTGTGCTTTTCCTTCTCTTGGGAAACAGTCTATCTTTATCATGCATTGCATGGTAGAAGTGATAAATATTGATCTCTTACATTTGTAATGTACGTACATTCAGATGTGTAAATATAATTAGTCATATAAATATTACCAATCAATATGTTCTCATCTACCTATCTATCTATAAAAGACTCTCAGTTACAGAACTAGTGAGGTGAAGGAATGTGGCTTTTGTGGAGATTTCTTTTAACTTTGGTAGCTATTGGAGCAGGCTGTAGTCATGGTACCTGCATTCATGCAGGGTGTTTCGTTTCTGTCAGCTGCTCCCTTAGCTTGCCATGCAGCATGCTCCAGCCAAATGCTCGGCTGTCAGCCGTTCATGCACGTTTAGGAGCTGCAGCAGGACTGTGAAGTATCTGTTCTCGAGTGGGGACTTAGGCTACTGCCCTCAAATCTGTAGATAACTATATACCTGACCATACCCATGGTGGGAACTGGGCAGGTCTGCCAAGTTGTGTGCCCTTAAGCATCGTGGCCGATTCGAAGACACAACCTGACTTTTTAGTGATGCCACGACACAGGCAGGACACCTTGTCCTCCTTTTCCCTGGGATGACTAAGCTGCCAGAAGAGCATCTGAATCGCTGCTGGGAGCAAGGCCCTGGCATGACTGAGAGATCCCACCCCAGCCGTTCACTCTGGCCGGTCTACATTGGTGGCTATCCTTGGAGAGAGAGCTGGCAAACAGTGGTGGCAGGTCACTTGGTCACAGCCTTCCTTTCAACCCATGTCCAAGCCTTCCTTTTGTTTTCTGTGTCAGTGCCACCATGACATAGCCCAGGTTGGCAATGTGCAGTCCTGGCAAGCTCTGCGGACTTTCCCTACCCGTGTGCTATTGCGTATCTTGCAGCTACGACACATGGCTAAGGCCCAGCTAGCCACAGGGACTGCCTGGCGTCCTACCCTGTCTCTGCAGAGGGGCTAGCACTGCTGACAGTTGGCATGCTTAGGTACGGACACTCATAAGCAGGGAGCAGCACTTTGGCTTGGAGTGGCCTCCTTTAGGCTACAAAGGAGGTACATCTCTTGGGAAAGGCCATATGCCTAGTGCTCCGATGGCTGCCCTGGGTCATTTTTTCCTCTTCTTTTTGCTACAAGGAGCTGGTGGATGATGACAGGAATCAAAGAGGGTTTCTTGGGTAGGACTGTGTGGGAGGGGCACAAGACATTTGTTTTACCAGGGCCTGGGACAGACACTCAGCAGACCCAAGCACTCCCCACAGTGTTGACATACCTAAGCTGATCTAAGGTGTCTTGGGAGCTGTCGTGTAGACCTTGCTTTGGGCCTCAGGTACTCTTGCAAGAATACAAACAAATGAGCGTGGACAAACTACAGGTTTACAGAGCCAAATCTTGTGTACCTGCTAAACAATACACGTGTGGAAATCCCACCTCGAACAGGAGCCATCTCTTTATTCTCAAGAGTAGTCCTGTTTTATGGAGTTACGCTGGTGCTGAATGCATATTCGCAAGAATGCATCCTGTATTTAGTCCTGATAAGTTAACTTAAAAGTGTGGACAGAATTATAATTTTATAATTGTAGTTGTGACTCTCCAGATGTTTCTATGTTTGGCGATGTATTACTTGATGAGAATGTTTAGTTTTAATAATGGTTTTGTAACCAATATGCTGCTTTTTAATCATAGTTACAAAGTTTTGCAAGATGCATAGCCTTAAAGATTTCTATTGAATGTGTATGAATTTATACACAAGCATTTCTGTTGTCTTCTGTCTTTTTTAAAAATTAAATGATACCTAAAAAAATCTTATTAAAACCAGATAAATGTTTATTGCCCATTAATAGTGCCTTCTGATAATGATGATAGAGCAAATGATATAGTTTCATTTGTTTTCCAATGTGTTTGTGATTCTGTCTTTTAGTATATGCATGTGACTTTCCTGATGGGTGAGCAGTTATGTAAGTTTTCATACTAGATACATAGATTGATTCATCAGTAGGAATTCTGTCTTAATAAGATGACTGCCTTCTGGTGTCTAAGCACTCTAAGCTTGATTAAGTAAGGGGAAATCAGTGGGAGCCAAAGGAGGCAGGAAGGGAGTCGGAAAGAACAAATTTCTTGATTAATTTGGAGAAAATGAACCACTTCTGAAAGCAGCAGACATCCTTATCTTGGTGGATGTGCTAAGAGTTTACCCTCCCTAAATTAAGATATCAACTAACACTTTATTACATAAAAATAGATCTTGTATTTTTGTATATTTGTGTGTATGTATTTCAAAATGGCGTATTGCATAGAAAGTTAAGTGTTTTCTTTTGACTTTTTGGTTGCAAAGTTTTCCGTTTCCACAAGGCATTATTGTTGCTCAAGAACAGCTATCAAACAAAATAATAACATAAAATGTTTACCGCCACAGCCCAGTAAACAAAGCATGAAAGGTCATTCCAAGTCTGAATATTAGAAAATGCTACTCAGATTTTCAAATCTGTAGACCAATAAAAAAGTAATTTATTTTTTAGACCTTTTTTCTCCAAAATATATTTATTTTTCTTAAAGTGTTTTCAGTTTGTGGTATACCATGATACTAATGTAAAGAAGCTTTCGGGAAGAAGGTTTAGTGGAAGTTTTATGTGCATTTTAGCCCAACAGAGTGAACTAAAATTTATTTCAGTCCACTGAGCTAACTATATAACTTAATCCTGTTAGTTTATTTGCAGTTTCCTGGATTATCTCTAACTCTTTAATCTCATAAAGTACCATGTTTATTATAGTGCTTGCATGTGTTGGGGAAAGACAGTGGCTGAAAAAGAAATAGACACAACAAAATTTCTTGCACAACTTTCTTAATTTGAATGTAGGAATGTACACCACCTACTGCAAAGGCAGTAATGAAGTCTGATTACGTAAGTACTTGTAATTTTTAGATAGATTTTGTGCTTAAACCTAGAAGGAATGGTATAAAATAGGCAAAGGTATAATAACCGAGTTATGACTTAGCTCTGTTTTAGCAGTATGTTGCTAATGCTGCAATAAAAGGGCTCTTGTCTGTAGTTACTTGAAAATGCTCATGACATCTTGTGCTTTTAATGAGCTAAATTTCAGTTTACAGACCAATCTAGCACTGATTAATTCTACAGTGATGGTAGTTATGAAATATTACAATACTTGTGCTAATCTTCTATAGAGTGTATATCATACAAACATAAATAAGTTTTGGCCAGCAATAGCCTTTTTTTTATAAAATCGCTTCCATAACACTCTTTTTAGAGGAGTTAAAATCTTCTTACTGTGACTTCTTAGAATTGTGTTTACTGACAGTGAGTGTAACACCTGTCTTTAATCTGGTAGAGCTTTATGAGGAGAGTTGACAGTGGATTTTTGAAGTGAGGGAAAAATATAGGCAGTAGAGGTATTGTTTTAAATAGCTATTAACCATTTACATTTGGTTAACAGTAGTTAATGTGCTATTGTAAAGTCAAAACATGTCTAGAAAAAATGTGGAACAATTCAGCAGCTCTGAGTATTATCTATATGATGCCTGTACGATGGAAAAAGGTCTTGGAGAATATATATACTATTATTTCTTTAATTCTTTTCTTTCATGCTTAGTGTACCTCCATGCCTGTACATTTTTCTGTTACCTTGGTGTGGATTACAATATGTAGGTGTATGAAAAATACCCGTGCATACTTTGGGCCTGTAGGTGTTTTTGTCCCAAGTTCTGGCCACATCTAGTTTGTGTCTCTGGGGATCCATTCAAATGCTGGGGCATCCGTTTGCCTGTGTGTTGCTGAGGGAAGGGAGCCAAAGGTCCCATCCTAGGGACGCTTGCTCAAACTGAACGTGTCTTAGATAAACAGCTGTGCAGGAAATGGTACTGTGTTCATTTCTAGTGTGGTGATAACAGAAAAAGCTCAAGTTCACTGGTGGTTTCTGCCTAGACAGGACTAAGATCTCAGTATATATGAAAATGAAAGCTACAGGCCAGCAGCAAGTGCAATATTGAAGCACAGCAGATGAACAAGGAACGGAGAAGGGACTGAATGAGTCCTCTCTGCTTATACATTGTCATTTTGAGTCTTATGAATATGACCTTAAGTATGTCATCTTGAAGCTCTCAGATTTCAGTGAGCATGGAGAGCTACATTTTTTTTGTTTTGAATAGCTGGTCGGCATTATATCTGTGGTGCCAGAATTCCTTTCTGGTAGCTACAGTACTTGCTGTTGGTCAGTGTGACACTGAGCTCTGCCTGAGAGCTCCTTGCCAGAGTCTTCAGACCACTAGAGCTGCCCAGAATGCAGCTATCCTTCATTTCTTGTCTTGTCCTTTCTTTCTTCCCATAAGGGCTAATAGCACTCACGATATGATTTTTCAAGGACAAACCTAACGCCTGATTTTCAGTGAACTAATCTGTTTACATTTGGCTTTGCTCCATCAATGACAAACAATATTAAGTCTATTAAATAGCATCCTGGTATTTTAGAGCATTTGTACATAAGTTTTGCAAAACAGTGCTTGGAGGTTGTTTACACAATGAAAAGGCAATTCTCCTAACTTAGCGTATTAGTTGTTTCTCATAACATCTGGATCGCTGTCCAGGATAGATGTAATATATTCACAAAGGCAAAGATCCAGGAAAAACCTTTCCTTCAGCAGAGCAGCTGAAATGAACAAAATGTTCCTGGTTCTTTAATTGCTTTTCTTTCTATGACTTGCCATATCACATAATAACATGAAATAAACCAAAAGTGCATCTGTCTAATCTTGTAGCATTCATTCAAGGTGAACTCCCACATACTTCAGTTTCAACCTCTGCCTTTGGGTTGTGCTTCCTCTTGCTACAAGAATAGAGGTGAAATACCTGTGACAGAAGTGATACCAGAGAGGGTGGCACATGGGAGAACAGTAGTTTACTTGGATACCCTTGGCCTCGTCAAACAACTTGTTTGATTCAGTTTTGGGGAGGAGGATGGGAGAAGAATGTTCTTTTGCCCTGGAGCCAGCTGCCTTTGGAGCAGGGCGGCTTCCCAAAGCACATTTCTTCTGGCTAAAACCATAAATCTGTACAGGTGCGCTCGTTTTTAAGAGGCTACCACACTCTTGGACATTTTAGCCAAGCACCTCCATATTTTCAGCCTCCATAAAGATCACTTTCCTGAGCATTTGCTTGCTGGCTTCATCACATAGCTTCCTTAGAAGCCAGAGTAGCACATTTATGGTGCATATTGCAAAGAGTTAGCTGTAAATGAGCCAGATCAAGGTATTGGAAGCAGTGTGGTCATCATAGCATAGTAGCCATAGCCATGGTTAACTTACATGTTTCAGGAAGCTATATGGGTTTCTCTACACTGCACCTCAAAATGCCGTGACTCAGCAGGTGGCATCTGTGGACATTTGATGCACAGGAAGGGACCGTGTGGCCAAAAAACCTCTTTTCTTCAGGTTCTTCAGCACGAGTGTGAATGGTGCCACCAAATGTCCTCTGAGACACAAGATCATAAAATAGTTAGCAAAATAAGGCCTCTGTCATAAACAGGTTATCGAAGTTGTTGCATTATATATATATATGCTAAATAGTATATGTTTATTAATAACCATGAATAAGAGGAAAATTCATTTTTAATTCTCTGAAATGTATTAAACATTAAAAGATGGAATGAAATTCTGTTCAGGAACTCAGCATAAAATGAGATGCAGTACCCAGTGGGAGATGTTGCTTTGTTGCTCATAAATTAAAAATGAGTACTTTTTGTATGTGTTTGGTTATTCTTTTCTAAGAAAGAATTGCTAATTGTTCATAACTAAGTAAAAAATACCAAATACTGGTATGACTAAATATTTACTGGATAAAAAACAGGGAACAGAATTCAGGACTTGCCTCCTTGTGTGCCTAAAGCAGTCACTGAATTGCAGAGTAACACACATTTGTTCTTTACCTCTTCCCTCAAAAACCTGGGCTTCTTACCTATACACTGAAGTGGCTTCAAAAGGATAGATGAAGAATGGTGGAAGTCCTAGAATAACCTCAGGCTTGTTAGACAACACTCATTCTTGGGAAATGAGACTTGAAATCTCCTTGCAAAAGGGAGAATATTGGATCCACATCTTTTTTCTTTGGATGACATCCCTAATCCCTAAATTACTAGAAAGAAGTAATAAGGATAAAATAACTACCATATTACATTGGATGTAGAAATGGGCTAAGCATAAGCAAGCAATCAGAGTCCTCCCCCAGAGGTCTGGGTACGACTCCTTCTTATGTGGGATACAGTTTAAACCATGCCACTGTCCACAGTGATCTTAGCTTGGTCACCAGCTCCAGCGCAGACTTTATGCATGATCTGACTGTTTATGCCTCAGTTTCCCCTCCATTCAGTCAGGATATTATTTGATTTTGCCGCATACAGAGGTAGCTGCAAATATACATTCGTTAACAGTTTGTGAGTTTCTCAAATACAACAGTAATGACTTTAGAAAGGAAAAAACCTTCAAAACATTAAAAATAGCATACAAATATGTCTGAAAAGGTGCTTCCAAAGTGGATTTCCTCACACTAGCAGCAAGGAAAATCTGTACTCCCTGAATTTCACGGAGAAAAGATATTGATTGAATTGCCTAGTTTTCTGGGTTCTTATAGTTTCAGTTTACAATGGGTTTATATGACATGGTTGAGTTCAATAGCAAGAAACTCGATCCAAAAATAGGGTAGGTGTTTCCTAGTTCTGTATTATCTGAAATCAGATAATTCTTAGTCCACAGCTAAAAGCATAGGCCAGTTTTCACTGCAAACTTTTGGAAATTAATTCAGTGTGTTTAGACTTGAGCAAAAACACACACAGTTTGCATTAAAATCAGAGTTCTAGGAAACTCATGTCTTGTAACACCAGGTACTGTAGAAGATCTGAAGAATAGACATTTTATATGCAGCATATCCCCTTAAAACTGTAACACTTAAAATGAAAATCACAATGCAGGTTTGTCGGCATTATGTTACAGGTAATGCATTCAGTAAGTTGGATCTGGCTTTACCTTATGAAGCTAGATCATTTGTTATGAATCCATCTCTTACAAAAAACATAGCATTAATATAACCATAAAAATGTGACACGATGAGATATGCCTCATGTAGAAACAAATCTACATTTGCTTCTATGACAATTTAAGAAAAGCATTTTAGTGAAACTATTGGTAAAACTGTGAATCAGACTATAAATATGTTTATTATTTTCTTGAGTGAAAGGCTTAATTTGCAGAGGAGGTGTTACATGCAGATGTTGCAGGTAAGGCAAAAGCAGGGCATGAAATTACAGGCTGCCATCTGCTTTTGACAAATTAATTTTTCAGTTCTGCCAGTCAAAATTTAAAATCATGATTAATGCACGGTGCTCAGTTTAAAGCTATTGGCATGACAGACTGTTCAGCACTGAATTCTACTACAGCTAACAAGGCAGATCAGGGAGGTCAAAGCTTATTTTCGTAGTCTTACACAGGGAAGGAAATCCTTCTCCTTGTCCTTAGTATCTTGATTTCAGAAAGCTCGCATCATCTCCAATGTGTTTTCTTGGAAAAGAAAAGGCTATGAGAAAGAGATGGTTGGTAAGACCCTATTCATGTTATTACATGTCTTTCAGTATTTTGCAGAGGTTAGTGGTTAACACTGCAGATAATCATCCTAAACCAGAGAAACTCTCTAAGCAGTAATGATTATAAATTGTAACAATTCTCTCACAAAGGATATTAATTATAAAGGTAATGGGGCATGCTTTTAAACTCCTGTATGTCTTTCCTTTTTTCTTTTTTTTTTTCATTTTAAGGGAAAACATTTGACATTTTTTTCTTGTGTTTTTGTTTAACATTGTGGATATTCTACAGAAAATTTTATATATTTGTTAGATCAAAATTCACTTTATCTTAGTTTTCACACACACCCCCAATTTTACCATTTCTTCTTATTTTTTGCTGTTATGTAATTTAGTAGAATTAATTTTACCTGTGCTTTTTTCAGGGTTGTCTTATATTAATCTTTTTTGCATTTTGCATTCTGGAATTCTTAAAAACTTGAAGTGATTTGGATAAGTTAAATAAGCAGTAACAAAAAAATACAAAGCACAAAGAGAAAAATAGGAAAACTGGAAAGGAAATGAAAATAAATAGCAAAGCTGGAAATAATTTCTTCTATTCCAGTTGATGGCAAAAAACTTGGACTGGGGATGAAAAATTAGAGGGGGAAAAAGATGTATCATAGTTTTTGTTTTCCAAAACTAAACCAATGTAGAATTCCAACTGGAATAAGGTCAAATTTGCCAATTTATTTGTTGGGTTTTTTTACTTATAAATTTCATATTAAAAACATTCAAATGTTGTTTTCTTTGGTAAAGAATAAGACCGGGTTATTTTTCAATGGGAAAACTTGCAGACAGAATATGTCATCCAGCTCTTCTGGGGCTGACGGCTTTTTTGCTCTTGTGGATTACAATCATGATTTGGAAAAGTTTAGGAGCTGTTCTGTTTGCAGTGATCTGAGCAGCATCCCCAAGCTGCCAGGTACCAAGTTGCAGTTCTGAGAGGTTACAAATGCCAATGCCAACAGTCTATTGATCACCAGCTCCATCAGCTAAGTCAGCTGGGCAAAAGGAATGTCTAGGTTTCATTCGCACTGTTGTGCATTGTCCCTTATTTGACATAACCATAGAATCGTTTAGGTTGGAGAGGACCTTTAAGATCGTTGAGTCCAACCGTTAAGCTAACATTGCCAAGTCCACCACTAAACCAGATGGGGTGGTGACTCAACCACTTCCCTGGGCAGCCTGTTCCAATGCTTGACAACCCTTTCGGGGAAGAAATTTTTCCTAATACCCAGCCTAAACCTGCCCTGAAACAACTTGAGGCCTTTTCCTCTCATTCTATTGCTTGTTACTTGGGAGAAGAGACCGACCCCCACCTTGCTACAACCTCCTTTCAGGTAGTTGTGGAGAGCGATAAGGTCTCCCCTCAGACTTCTTTTCTCCAGGCTAAACAACCCCAGCTCCCTCAGCCGCTACAGTGATATTGTATGTAGATGATGCATAGTTCAGGAAGAAAAATTAAATCTCCATTAGGAAGAAAATATTGTCATCTGTATCAAACTTTCAAGTATTAGAGTTTGTATGCTTTCTCAAATGAAAGAAAGCAAGCTACAAGAAAAAACACTTTAAATTATAGCTCATCTTGCAGTCTGTCGTGGAGAAACCAGTGAAGTTCTAGGTCTCCCAACTGCTCCTGGAGGTTTCTGCCTTTCCCAAGAACTGTTAATTGTATCTGCCATATTGTCAGCTCTATCTCCTTGCAGTGGCAATACTGAGGTGAAGAAGGTCAGTGTAAGCATGAGGCTTTAGACAACAGGGCAGCGTTCAGCAGTTTCAATCAAAGACGAGTGTGTGGCCTCTGAGGAACATGCGCTGGCAGATCGTGTACTTGGGGAATTGCTCTGCAGGGCGGCTTCACATGAATGATTCAGGTCAATATCTCTTGAGCAAAAAGTTCGTGGTGGAAAGGTATTTGTGATTTAACAACAAAAACATCCTTATGTTTTTCAGATTAGCAGACCTCCTCATTATTATTTTTGAAATTTTTTTTAATGCCGTTGTGATCCTGTTTCAAATTTTCTAACAGCCTGGTAAGAACTTAAAAATGGATTCAATTAAAAATACTTGTATCTTTCAGAGAAAAGAATTCCCTCAGAAACAGAGGAAGTCACATTATCTTGTTTAACTCCTGGCCTTGCCTTGGTAACTGGATAAAAGAATTTGAATCAAAGCTAGTCTTCACACAATGTGTTTTCTACTTTAGAGTTTGTCTAGCTTACAAATTATACAAAATGTATTTAAGGCTTTTAAAGCATGTAGATTCTTTCTAATTCTAACTGTGCATGTGTGTGTATGTGGATCTGATTTCCAGCGTAGTCACTTCAGGACGGAATAGAATAATTAGAAAAGGTCAGTACGTACGAAAAACACGTATCTACCTGCATGCTGGAATTATGAAAGTACAATTTCCGTCATTCCAGGGAAAAGAGGTGATCATTCAAAGCAATACAGCCAATATTTAATATATTCTGTCTCCTGTATGCATTCATATGTGCACGTGTGTGTGTGTGCATGGTATCATTCAGTGATACGATCCATTTTGAAACTGTTCTCCAAAGCAGTTTCCCATGTATGTGGTTTCCAGCACATTTTCCTCAAAGTAGCACAAAGTCTCCTTGCACAAAATAGCACCTAATTGCACTGTCCTATGTAACTCCCCAAATATACATGTATGTATGTATAGCTATACATATTATATATATATAAAATACGTATATATTTTTATACAGTCAATGATATATATCATAGTTAGGTATGGTTGTTATGGTACAAGTCTCTAAAATGCTTAATAAACTTAATTTTCATCAAACAAGTCTGTCAAATCAGATTTCAACCACCGTAGCTATTTTGGGGTAGAGAATTTTACAGCCACAATCCTCAATGAGTAGTGATTTTTTTAAAATCTCTTACTGTTTCTATGCTTCAAACGTACACTGCAGATTTGTACTGAAGTGAAAACCTATGTTGTTTCTAGGTTGCTTTTTGTTTATGATATTAAAAACCATGGTGTATTCTTCCCTGGATGCACACATGTAACTCCCATTAGCATTACAGTAAGTATCACACAAGCACTGGGGAGATGGAATAGTTCCCCAAGGCCTTTATGTTATCCTCCATGCGTTAAATCATGTGGAGCGGAACAGAATAATCTGAAAATATGAAGGCTTTTGAACTGTGGCTATTGAACTGTATTATCCTTGCTGCACTAATTCGACAGAATCAGCAGGAGCTACAGAGCTGATATAGACAGAGCCCCCCCAAAAAGCATACAGATATTTTTCTAGCCTTCTGGAAGGCAGTGAGGGACAAAAGGCTGCTCTGCTCTTGTAGATATGGTTGGTAAGTTGCAGAAAAACTGCAAATTATTTGGTGTGCGGAAGAAATTTTGTAGAACATTTTTTTTGAAAGTGCTTTCTCATTCAATACTGCCTTTTATCTCTGTATAGGTAGTACATGGGTATTGATGACTAAGGTCTCTCAATAGGTCATTAAAGACAAAAGTATTAGTGTTCTTCAGCCTTAAAGCTGGTGGAAACATGAACTTTTCATTCTGAATAAAACATTATGTCTTTATAATATGAAAGGGTTTAGATAATTTGTGGGGAAAAATCTACTAAAGCAATGTGTTCTACTGAAACACCCTTTTATAATAATAACTTATTCTGTCAGGGAGTTTGACCAAGTTTTTATGTTGCTTTTTGAGCAAAACTGGGACAAAAACATAGCAAAAGCTTTTGGCCAGTAGCTAAACTAGCTCTAATTCTAGTAATGTTGGTGTACAGTTTCCATCCTCCAAGATGTGTCAAATTATTCTTTTACATGTGACCTCACTCAGAAACGTCAGTTGGTCTTTGCAGAAAGTTTAGAGAAAACTAAAAATTCTAATGAAAATGTTTCTTGGAAACCAATTCATTTCTTTGGATTTTTAAAAAATATTTGGGATATATTGCTTATACCTTTATGGAAGATATGCTTAGAATTTTCCCAGCATATTCTGAATGAAATTAACAGTCTGGTGAGTAATTTAGTTCTGTTAATGTATAATCTCTGTTACCATGCCTTAATCTGTTTAAAGTTCATATGTCTTCCTGGCTGTAATCATGAACTCTTATGCAGTAACCATAGCTTGCAAATATTTGTTCACTTATTGCTGGTTGTTGTCCTTCTTACCTGAAATAAAGCTAAGTAAACAGCTACGGGCAACATATGCTTATCTCATTGGTAGGCTGCAAAATGATGAATCAGAGTGAATAATTATCTGGAAAATAGACTGTTTCAGAGCAAAGAAAGCCACCCACCTTGTGTCATCTTAGAAACGTTTAAATATATCAGGAGAATATTGGCTAGGAAGGCCAGACCAATCCAAATTAGTAGGATGTTAACATTTATTTGTAATGTAAAGAGACAGAGTAAAAGGTCACAGAAAAATTTCATTACTGTAAATCTGCCAAAGATGTAGCTTCCCCCTGACATGGGACAAACTGTTCTGTAAAATAAGTGCATTTGCAAATCTTACTTTTATAGGACTTGTTTCATTACTCTCTGAATTCAGTGGCAAATGTCCTGATGGTATTAACGGCGTCCAGCTGCTTTCCTGCAAGGTGCGCTCATCTCTTGCACCTTCAGGATTTTATTCAGCAATTAATCCCTCCGCTGATGTTTGAGGAGGTCATATGCTCATTGGGTTGTCTCAGCACTGGGATACAAGGCTGGCATGAGAGGTTACATGTAAGGTAAGAACTGATGTTGGGGCAGCTACTGCAGAAAGAAGCTATGTGTCAGTGCTGGGCTGGAAGTAACAGAAGGAAAAAAACTCCAAACCACCAAAATTATCAATTCAGGAACATGAGATTTCTTGTTTGGCTTCTTTACTGAAGATCAGGTGGTATGAGTTTAGGTTTTTTTGCATTATGCATTGTTGAATAAAGGTCACTTCTTTCTAGTCCTTTTCTATCATTTCCTTCCCATGTTACATTTAATCTTATGTTTTTTATACTGCCACATTTCCTTTCTCTTTTCTACTATTTCGTCCCTAGATAGGGAATGGGGGAGGGGGAAAGGAAACAGTGACTATCTCTAGTGGTATTTCTTCTTGACCTTAGATTTATTCATGTGACTCAACTATGCTGATTAATACTAAATGATTAATACTAAATTTCTTGACCTTCCACTTCACCATGCAGATTGACAGCTGACAGAGACCAGTAGATGAGTGGAGGTTGCCAGTCCATCCACATTCTCCTTTTCCAAAAGTCATTCATTGGGTCCCCCCTGTGTTCTCTCCAGAGGACCTTTTCTGAGGAAACTTGCTGCTTCCTTCTCTGACACCACAGGAGGCTGTGTTAGAGAAATCCAGTCTTCAGTCTTCCCCATTTACCCCTGTGAAAAAGCTGCTTAACTGTAAAAATTTTAATCGATATTTCTATTCAAAGACATTCTTCATTTTGGATCTTCTTCAGGCCTTACGCTGCTGTGTATACCACTGTGTACTGCCTTTCCATTTTTGCCATATATTCCATAGAAAATCACTAGGAAATCTTCCAGTATCCTCCCAAATCATCTCATGATTGGATTGTGTGTCCTTTCCATCAAATGTTCTGTATCATCCTCTTCAAAAGGGTTGTCCTGCACCCATCACCGTGTTTTCTGTGTATCTTTTTCGTAGCAATTTGGTAAGCATCTGTCAGATGAATTACTTCAGTGCTCCCATGTAAGTATGTATATATCCTAAAGCTGTGTGAAAGCAGACAGTCAAGGAGGTCCACATGAAGAATCACCTTGAAACAATGTCTCTGTTTTTTCTCTATTCTTCTTCCCACCCAGTTCTCCAGTGAGCTGGGGAAAATATTTCTGCAAAATGGTTTAGGATTTTATGAAGCTATTGAAAGGTGCAAGAGTAATATTACTTCCTGAGAAAAGAAAGTCCAAGTGGGCACACAACATGATTATTTGAATCTGTCTGCTTTAGCAGGAAAACATGTATTGCATACATTTAAAAAGTTGTCTTAGCCTCCCAGTGTGAGCTGAGCTGTTCTCACTTGTTACTAAATTTAGCATGACTGCACAGAAACAGAAAGGAAAAAAGCAAGTAAACCTTGAATCTTCACTTCTGTTAATAGTTAATTGTTAACTGCACAATGTCTTACTTATGAGATTATATTGGACAGACATTCTTCTTTACTACAAGTGCTGTGATATTATTAGAGACAGGAGAAAAATCTGCAAATAAATGTGGTCCTCAGAGAAATAAAACCTTCTGAGGTTTTTCTTCCTCTTATAAAACACTTAAGCTGGCCATCAGACTCTAACAAGGAGCACATCTGGGAAAGTAAATCAATGGTAATGTTTCATAAAAAAAAAAAAAAAAGAGCTCAGATGCTCTTTAAAGGTTTTGTGGTTCTGTATTGGTTGTGTTAATGAAGTTCATTCTCTGTAGATGATGTAACTGCTAATGCTTCCTACATTACTGAATGAATTCCCTTTTCTCTTATGGCAGAGAAAGTCTCTGGTGAGAAACTGAATCCATGACGAGATATAGGTCAATATCTCCCATCTGACTGGGGCGATCCTCCCACCAGCCTGGAGAGAATGTGGGTGGTAATGAGAAGGGCGCAGGTATTAGCAGAGATTAAAATAAATGAAATGAGCTCTGCTTGCCGGCAAAAGAATCAGTTATTCTAGTCTTGCAGACCTGATGTTTAAATGAGTAATAGGAACATCCCTGATGATACAGGATAAAATGGAAAGTGGGGAAGCAAAAAAGTCATCAGCTTTTCTGCTTTGGCATGTAATTCATGCTATGCCTGAGAGTGTTAGACAGAAAGAAACCTTCCTTTAAGTGAGGATGCCCATTTCGTGACTTGCTTGTGGCCTTCTGGCTCTCCCAGAACTGACAGCTTCAAAAAGCAGATGAGAATACAAATGAACTAGTGTCTGTAAGTTGCCGGGTAGGCTGCTGTCAGTAATGGGAAAGGTGATCCCATGCAGAAGGAAACATCAGGCACTCAACCATAATTATATCACATTTGAGATGATGGCGAGCAAAAAATGATATGTTGATGAGAAACAGAGGTTGTGATTACCCTTCACAACATCTTCACAACGTCTCTGAGAGAGTGGCCATAAACTGCCTCTCCTGCAACAAGTGATTTGATTTTTATTCTAACAGTAGTTTCTAAACCTGATTCCTACTGAGAGTATAAAGGAATGATTTAAGCCTTTCCAAGGACTCTCTAAATTTGCATGAGTCAAGAGTTGTGAGAAAAGATTTTTAAGGCAAGGAACTTTTAACAGCAATCCCTTCCTAGCAGTGACAGGATTATTTGTGTGTGAATAGTGTATTTCCTAGGGCACTTTAGTAAAATAAATAATATGGATAAATGCTCTAACACACATTTCATTGCCAGCAAAGAATAGTTACTTCACCAGGCTCTGAAGAGCTATGATGAGATGCTGCATAGAGGTACATTTACTGTTGGAGTGCCTCTCTGCATGTTCAATAACGGGCAATGCTCGCTGGATGACTGATCGGTTACCTCACATCCTCTTTAGTGTTGACATGACTTGCAGCAACCCAACTGTCACAGTGTGTTTCAATTAGGCTTGATTCCCTTATCTAAAAAGGTCTGAAAAGCTAATTGGCACAGAGGTACTTTTGTCTCCCAGTTGCAGGGAAAGAGACAATTATGCAGCAGATGGGAGAGAGAATACGCAGGGCAATGATGTTTCCTACTGTCATTAAAATAGAAGGTAAATCTGGGAGAGTAGGGATCATCGTAGCTAGAGATAGGCAGAGGGAGTAGTTAAATTTCTCCCTGACAGGGACAGGGTTTTATGTTTCATAGACAATCTTAAAAATTAAAAATACCCTGTCTTAAGCAGAAGAGCAGTGCTATGATACACTCAGGTATTTTGGAAACTGCTATTGCCAGTGAGCAGCTGGCAATAATATATTTATTTAAATGTCACATTTAGAAGAATTGATATATTACCCTTCTTCTTAAATACAAACAGTTTGAAAGATAAATGGAGGATTCATGGAAAGCTTTCACTTCTGATGCTTGTAAATAATTAATTACTAGGGATAATTTACTGTTTTAAGTTAGAAAGCATTTAAAAAAATCCACTCTACTTTTTGCCAGTGGAAAGTAAATACTAGATGAGTGCCTATGCTCATTTTCCAGTCTTATATCTTCCTATTCAGGACTATAGAGATAAATATTTTTCCATGCACTGCCGCTACCATCTAGTGTCATGAAAAATGCTAAACAGGATTTTATTGTGTGTACTGAATTAATATCCCTAGGTACTTCAGCATAGTTGCTATAACAGAAGACACAGCCATTCAGTTACAGTATTTGTTGTTACAGATTTCTGGTTTTGTGACAGGAGAGAGGGAAATAACCAAAAATAGTTTCAGGGCAGATCTTCTGGTTTGCAACTACACCATATGCCCACCACGCACAATATGTCTGATCATTCCAAAAATTGAAGTGTAGATGGTAAAACACGATGAATGAAATACATGGCTGGTATAGCACTACTGCCTTCAGAGAAATTACACTAGCAACAAATCTAGCCCAATGGCCTAACAGGTACATCTATTTTCAGGCAGCTACTTGTAGCTGTTTATCGTTTCAGTATAGTTCAGTGTCGTATCAGTGTAATTGAGAGGTTGTTTTCCACTCCTAGAGAGCTTCCAAACTGACTCTGAAACTAATTGAAAAATCACTCCTCTGTTTTTTCCTCTCAGTTTATTAAGAAATTGAGCCCATCTGGTATATGTCCCTTTCATAACAGCATCCTCTGTGGGGTTTTAATCGAATCTGCATTCTAGCAAGATGTTTTGAGTTTCTGCTTGCTGTCTTGTAAGTAAAAGCGTCTTTTTGTTCTCAGGGACACGGTTTTTATCAGGTCACTCTTAAGGGTATTAAAGACAAGACTCTAGAGATACTCTCTCACCATCCCTCTATAAAGTTATGTATTTGATTTATACGTTATGTATGAAACCACTGCACACATTCCACCCCATTAGGCTATGGGAGGACATGTAGCATAGTATCATCCACCAGCAGGCTGTTACTTATTCCATAGTTCATAAACTAATAGACTTTAGGAGGCTTATGCAAAAGTGTTTTAAATCCTAACATTACAGCTGTCAAGAAACAATCCTTCCCCTGCCCCAAGAAGTAGCCCACAGAAGTGGCAGGTTGCGACAGGGGCTTGCATCTAAAAACGGAGGGTTGTCTAAAGTTATCAGGAACAGACCAGATAGGAGATGCACAGTGAAGAGCTTTGACAGTAGCGAATGACACCTTGTGAATAGTTTTTTAGCTTTTTCTCTGTCAGTTTTCCTACTGTCACGTTTGCTTACTTAGTACAAGCCTACCCCAAATCCATCAGCGTAAAAGGAAAGATTCTGACTGAATTCAGGCAGCTTTGGTTCCAGATTTTTAACAGGTCTGTACTTTCTGCTTTATTTGCCAAATTCTCTTCTCTTTATTGCTGCTGGAGGAACACCACGGCTCCCTTGTCCTCCTCTCGTAAGCTGAATACTTGACCTTAGCAGAGTCTAGTTAGAAAAAAGAAATCTATAGCTTGTGTCTGGATGTCAGAAAGATTAGCATGAAAATCAGTAATTCAAGGACCCATGTTTGAACTTATCACTTATCATACTTGTCAAATCTTTCACCTGTTCCTTTAGAGCTCTGCCTGATCTTTTTTATGCCTTTTATTAAATCAGCACTAATAGATTTGATTATGAAGATGTCTAGAACAAAAAAAAAACAAAAACAAACCAACAAGTGCCTTCACTCACTGACCTAAATCTCTAAAACTAGTTTTTAGAGTCTAGATGAAGGAGAGCAGCAGCGTGGGGCACTGAGATGGTCTGTGCTTTAGCATGACTGAAGAACAGTAAGTGCCCTGGCAGTGTAAATCAGCAAACCCTGATCAATGACTTCGTGTCCACTTTCACCACCCAAAGATCTGGCCAGATTATATGAGCAGATTAAACAAATCTTGAGGGAATATGTCTTGCCTTTTTTTTTTTTTTTTTTTTTTTTTTTGTCTTTCAAACTCAATATAGCCAAAGTGGCAGATACTGTGTGGCAAGCCAGTCCCAAGGCCAGATTCTACATTGCTTCATTACAATAGCAAGAAGAAAACTCCATAGCTGTTCCCCTGGATTTTTTAAGTTTCATTTTCCTTGAATAAGGATGAAATGATCATCACAGTGCCATGTCTGTTTTCATTTGACATTTCTTTCTGTTTAAGTCATTCTCATTTTTATACAGAGAAATTCAAGACTGTTTTATAGGCTTTTCTGGAAGGTTATGGGTCAGCTAGGGAGCAGAATGGGGTTTGGCATCTAAAATGCATGCAAGGAACATGGGCTTGTGGGCTTAAGTAGACTAGCAAGAAAGTAAAAATTTTAGCAGTGCTTAATGATGTCAACAATGACATTTTCAGCCAGTGTCCCAGAAAGACACATGTAGCAGTTCATGCTTCCCAAGAAATAGTATAGACTGTTTGCAAAGCTCAGGAAGACAGCTCTGCATGATTTGAAGTTCATTCATGTTTGAGGAGGATTATTCTTGACCTTGTAGGTCCAGAAAGCATATTTTTAAAAACAAAGTGAAAAGTGATGGAATAATTGCAGGAAGTAGTTTTAATGCACAGACAGCTAAGGAAATCTTGTGTTTTTCAGCACAGTCACTGTTTTAAGAGACTTCTTGACATCTCCAGAATTTTCCAGGCTAATAATTAAAGTGAGCCAGGCAATTAAAGATAATAGATAAAAGTAGCACGCAAATATAAAGGAACAATTCTTGCTGAGATAATAACAGGAATAATTAACTATGAAAGTCAAGTAACAGCGCAGAACTAACTATATTCCAGCTCCAGGTTTTATTCAGAGACATTTTACTTTCATCCTCTGGTTTCACCTGCAGGGAGTATACAAGTTAGCAGCACTATCTGAACCGAAGTAGAAAATTCATAGCAAAAGCCAGTTTTCAAATTCATATCTTTCCTTTTTTCTGCAAGTTCAGTCCTATTAATATAAAATAGATTTGTGTTCTAGAACAGAGTATTTAAATTAGTGTTATTCTGGTTTATTTAAGCAAATACATTCTTCTACCAGCAGGTTTCAGAAAGACTCCTCTGGCTGAGGAAGTGGGCAGTAGAGAAACAAAAATCTGTGCATTCCCAGTTTCTTCTGACCAATTCACACTTCACAGGACAAAATGGTAATGAGAGAACAAATTCTTAGCTATATCAGCATTGCTAAGGCTAATATGGATATCTGGAAATTAATTTTCTTTTGAACAGATTTGTTCTTAACCCACTTCAAAATGAGCTAGAACCAGTAAAGCTGACTCAAATATTTTTGGTAAGCAATAAATTTGTCACAAAAAAAGTCATCCCAAAGAGAGTTCACATTCAGGTCTAATTCAGTAAATAGCTTTGACTGAAAAAACGAACTGGTGGGAATGGCAGAGAAGAGGGCAGAAAATCCCCTCTATGCAACAGCTGAGTCTCTAGAATACTTCCCAGGGTATGGAGACCCTTCCTCATCTTCAGGGGATTTTGAAATTAGTTTCTGGACTATCTGCTTTTCTGCATTAGATGCTTTCATGTTCTTCCCTTGACAATTTTTTATCTCATGTGATCTAATCAGAGATCTACTGGAACAGTAGCTGTAGCATTCAAGCACTGTCAGTGTCCTAACCACCAGGCTAGACTATCTTTCTCTACTCTTTACTGACTGAATGTGCTTTATATAAAATGGAGCAGTTTCTGAAAGAGAAATCAGGATTTCCTTCGCCAAGGGTGCTGACTGACCCTGTGGGTGTCACTTTCTCCTGGGAGCCCAGAGATGACAATTAAGCTCCCCCTGCCGCAAGCGCAGCAGAGTGGTGGACCTTACATCTTGCATTTCCCATGGGAGACTTCTGACTGCTTTGCTCTTTCAGCATAGGTGGAAACATTGAACCAAATCTAACTTTTCAGTTTCTTTATTTTTTCTGTAAGTGCCCAAAAATGAAATGCCAAATGGAAAATGTCAGTTAGTAGGAAATGCTTTTTTTGGTTCCTCATTTCAGTGGGAAGTCAAAATTTGTAGTTTTGCTTCATTTATGCAGTTTGTCAAATAGATGAAAGCATTGAGTATTTCTGCAACCCTACAGTCGGCGAGGGCTGGAACAGAAATATTGAGCTCCAAAATGCACGCCTCTTCCACCTGAGCAGGAAGGATAACAGCTCTCATGGTATCAATAACAGCAGGCATCTATTATTCGGTGTCAGACGAGCAAAGTGGGGAGATGTGGCAAACGTTTTGTCATTTATTACACGTAACGTGTCAGAAAAGAGGGCAGCTCTCAGGCCTGCTGAGCTCTGTCTTGCAGAACTTAAACTGACTGCCTTTATTGCAGGTCATTATTCATCATGACCATTAGAAAAAGAGGAAGATTCGCTGGAAAACATACAGCATGGGTCTGTGGGGACAGGGGTGATAGAATACATACTCTGTGTTTCCCGCCTTCATTACTTGTTCTGTTTCTCCCACTGATAGCTGAATTTCTGTAATAAATGGCAGCATTGTGTATAATTAATACTGTGTATAGTTTGTAAATTGGTTTGTAATGTACTTAGGCATCCTTTTAGATGAAAGGTACTCACTGTTATCTCTGTGAATCACAGGCTCCTGTCTTGTCAGGAGATACAGTAAGGCATGAACTTTTTGCCACAAATCACTTTCCTCCCACACCTTGCAGTTTTACAAAAACAAGGCATCTCAGGTGTTCCGTGTTTCATTTTTATATCATGAAACCAAATCTTTACCTCTCACTCTTTTAATAATTTCCCTTGTCTTTCTTTTCCTCACCGTGCATCAGTCATGTTAATTTAAATAGTGGAAGGTCTGTACAACTGCGAAAAAAAGGACATCTCAACTCCTCTCCCCGTCCAATTCATATTTTATGATTCAATCAATTGCTCAAGGTATTAATTGTTAAAATAAAATAATGGCACCTATGAGCATCATATCTGGATCTTTTAAAAAATTCACTAGTAGTTCAGATATTCATTACATATAGAAAGCTACTCAAAAAAGTGATGATACACCAGTAAATAACATGAATCTCTTACAGCCTACTTTGGGTGGGAGAAATATCGTAACACATTGATTATATTTGGATTAATGTCTGCATTTGTGTGTCAGTCTCAGGAATGGTCAGGAAGCATAACATGCTTCTGGACCTGCCAACTGCCTCCCTATTATATAGGGGCTTGCAACAAGCTGCAGACCACACTGTGGACCTGCTTAGGGGCATCCAAATCCATCAGGCATAGTCAAGTCTTGAATACCCTCTCCTGATGTGCTGTTTGAACATACTTTGGTCATATGCCTATGTTTGATTTATTTGCTAAGAGTAGAAATCTTTGAATGGCAAATGTTGTTCAGGAGATATTGATCACTTTTTTTCAGGCTTTGCCGGATTTAAATGCTGAAATCAATATGTTATCATGGCTGCCTATCTTTCACCTTCCTGCTGGAGAGCAGTGAATAGGACAAGGTCCTGTGTTTCAGCTACTGAATTCATTGTCCAGCATCCTACTGCAAACCTGCCTTCCTCCATGGTTTTTCTTCATGAACCAGGAGTCTGTCTTTGCACCATGTGTGACTTGGCCATAAGTCCTGTTCCACCAGCCCGGGCAGGAGATCCGTGGTCTCTCTTCAGAAGGGGGACAGAGTAGACTGTGTGGAGTGGTAACATCACAACTCTACCACCCCACCCCAGCCCTCAAGTTCTCCAGAGCCCATTTGCCAGAGCCCTTCAGTGTCATACGCTGTATTTTGAACCTTTTTTCCAGAGCCTCAATGTATCTGTTATTGGCAGTCTTTCAGTGGAAACAAGCATACTGTTCAGCTGGTGCTTGTCCAGGTTAGGAAGGTGGATACATATTTAGACCTTAAATTGCTATTTAGTGTTGATTGCCTGAATGGAGGCTTTTGAATAATGAATATTGCTTAATTATTGCCTCAGATTGAAGGCAAGTTATTGATTAAGTGTTCTCGGACATCAGTTTCTGAAGCTTGTCTCTCTGAAACCTTGATTTTCTTCCACCAAGATATTGACAGATGGAAAACCCACATTTGTTATGGAGATTTATTTGTTAGTATATGTTCTGTGTACCTTATACACAGAGACAGCTGAGCAGTAGGAGTTAAGTGATATTAAGTCCATAACAAAGATACATGCTAACACTGGAGAGCTGTTATCGTACACAATCAAAGCATAGAGATTTTTATCA
The DNA here is from genome assembly GCF_047370975.1 of Nipponia nippon. Taxonomy (NCBI): domain Eukaryota; kingdom Metazoa; phylum Chordata; class Aves; order Pelecaniformes; family Threskiornithidae; genus Nipponia; species Nipponia nippon. The sequence continues at coordinate 40,513,592 of NW_028262347.1, read as the reverse complement.
TTACTTTTATTTATGTGGAACAGGATAATATACCTTTTAGCCAGCTCTTTTTGTGCTATTTTTGCAAAGATGTTGATATAGTTATGAATAATTTTCTATGAGCTTAAAGCACAAGAGTGATTTCCCACAGTAATCAAAGCAATGTTACACTGATAAATTCCCCATGTTTCATGCTAGGCGAAATACTCCATAGGCCTCAGCCCTAGTGAATGGAAGTAATTTAATGGTCTTATATTTTATTTTATGTCATTTAAAGTTTACTTATTCTGTATTGAATGACTGACAAAACTTTTATCAGTCCCTGATACTGCAAAGACACCATGTCATTGTGGACATGGGGTTGTTGTCATCTTTCTCTCTCTGAAATAGATTGCAGTTATGTGAAAATGTGGATAACTAAATTGTACATGAAAACTTTGTATCCTTTTCTAAGGACTTGGTGAATTCGAAGTCTGTGCATGGGTAATTTTCAAATTATTCTAAATATGTAGAGTTGTACTTTTGAAAGATGTCTTTTTCTTATGCCATTAGAGGCTGTGAAGGACGTGGAGGGGAAGGATAGGCAACATCACAAGCTACAGCTCTGTCATCATCTTCTAGCTGAGATTTTCCACTCCATTGTGCCATTTCTTAATCTCTGCAATGGCTGCTAATCAAATTCTAACAATGTGGTGTTTGACTTGATCAGTTGAATAACTAAAGTGACTTTTTCTGGATATCAGGTTGTCATATGTTTGAATTGCTCTATTCTTAACTTGATTTGTTGGGTTTTTTTGGTTTTTTTTTTTGTGTAACTGAAGTGATTTGGATGCATTCCACATACAGAAGAATAACAGCTGTTGAGGGGGCGAGGAAGAGTAAGCTGTAGCTACCAAAAGAAGGGGATAGCTTTTATCATATGCCATTATGTAGAGAGTTCTTGTCTTCAAACCACATCCTATGCAACTCTTCATCCTTTGTCTAAAAGATCTACATGCCTAAATGTGTCCTTTCCAGAAGGCAAAAAAAGCCCCAAACTGTTAGTGTCCTGCCTTGCAATGACAGTAATTCTGCTGAAACGAAGTAGAGTTAATCCTAGGATAATGATTGAATTAGAACAAGCACCAGCTTAAACAATTGTCTTTCGCAACCTGGGTCTAGGTTCAGTCTCATATTCCATAAACTATAGAGGGAAAGGATTGTGGTCCGAAATGATTGAGCAGAAAATCTGTCTGAAACCTTGTACTTGCATGGCACCTTTATGGCCCTGCATCAGAAACATTGGGCAGGTGAGAAGGCAGGAAACTAAGTAAACTTCAGATCATATTCAGGCTCAGAAGCTTATCCCAATCTGACAGCTTCTGCAGAGTGCTTTGATCTCTGGCAAGTTCTAAGGGGAAATAACAGTGGGTTTTAATATCAATACTTAAGGAGATAGCTTTCCTGCAGCTTCTATATGCTCTCCTGCGATGCTCCTAATGAATGAAGCAAAATCTAGGGCTGAAACCTTTATTACAGAAGCTATTGGGGGCGCTGCTATTGAGTTCAGTAACTGCAAACCCCTGCTTACGTAATTTATTTAATTATCACCACTTTCTGAAGAGAAAGAGAGTTTTAAGTGGCTTTCTTTCAGCTGTTTAGAACCTCTTACACATGACAAAATTTCTCTTTTTAAATAAATGCTAGAATTTTGCAACTGTTTATGACAATAATTAATTCATTGACAACATGCTTTTATTGTTGAGAAATAATCCTAAAAGAAAGCACATAGAAAAGAAAATATGAAATATTGCAATACTAGTTAATTGTAAAAGTGTTTTTTTGAAACCAGGTGAAGAAAACTTACTTGAAGCACGTGGAGCATATAATGTCAGAGCATGTTCTGAGGGTTTGTTTGGGGGGGATCAGAATTTCGTAGTGCTAGCACAGCCCAGAGCAGCTCTGTAGCCTAACCTGTGCACCCAGTGCCCAACTCACATTGTGGGAATGGCTGCACTGTGATGTTGCCTCCTCTTCGCATGGCGGCTTCATCCATCTCAGAAGGAGCTAGGTTCAGATCAGATGAGGAAGGTGGTTCTCCAGACAGTCAGCAGTAGACCTTACCCAGTGTTGCTGTGGGTGCAAGAAGTTTACTCAGGTTCACAGAGGGAGCTTTGAAGAGAGATCTTATTATTATGGCAAACTACAGTAGGCTCAGAAAATCCCCCAAGCCAAAACTGGTTTGACACAGGGTTAGTAGCAGGGGAGAGATTTCATATGCTTGCCCTGTTCTTACTTTTCCCTTCATGTCTACTTAACGGCTGTGCACGAGACACAGTATTGGGAGAGCTGGACACTTGGTCAGAACCAGTAGGGCTGTGTGCTTGTGTTGTAAAATGTAAGCACTGGCACAGTATAAGTAATGTTTTAATTTTATTTCATGAGAGCTATTTTAAGATTTTATGCCAATTTATGCACAACTAAGCATGAAATAGAATACATATTTCAGAAAATGTCATGCTGTGAAGTAGCATGAAGGAGGTGCCTTCCTCCTTAAAGTGTTACATGCATAACAGATTTATGAATAGTGATGGGGGCCATCGTTGTACACCATGCACTGTCCATGATCCTATTGCAAGTGTTCTATAAAATACAGAGGCTAATAAGCAGCAAGGCAGCAAAATGCTGCAGCATAATGCTGAATATGTGAATAATTTTGTGGAAGTTAATAGGAGCACTCGTATTCCTTAAACGATCATAACAGCTGCTCTGGAAAATGATTGCAAAATGCCACTCTTGTTCTTGGCAGGTCTGTGCCCTGTGTTTATTCATAAACACAGCTGTTTAATATTAGATACAAAAGTAAGCTTCTTATTGTTTTATTGTCATCAACTCTGTAGCTTTGGGAAAGTGATCTGGATCAAACACTTAAACAGCAAGCCAGAGAGTTTCTTACTGAAAGAAAGAAATATTTTTTTAACTTTCTTACTTTACTGATTTTACTTTTTCTCTTTGGAAAAAGTCCATGTCATTTCTAGGAGAGAAGTTGCTGTAAGCCTGCAGTACAGGTACAATGCACAGAACAAAACCATGGATTCTGGCTAATTTTTAATGCCGTGGTTGATTTCTTATCATAGAATGGTTGAGACTGGAAGGGGCCTCTGGTGATTGTGTGGTCCAGCTGCTTGCCCAAAGCAAGGTCCCTCAGACCTGCAGGTTGCTCAGGACCTTCTCCATTTGGGTTTTGAATATCTCATAGGATGGAGACTCCACAGCCTCTCCGGGCAACCTGTGCCAGTGTTTGACCACTATCACAGTAAAAAAGTGTTGCCTTATGTGTAAATGAAACCTCCTGTGTTTCAGTTTGTGCCTATTGCCTCCTGTCCTGTCACTAGCACCACTGAGAAGAGCCTGGCACTGTCTTCTTTACTCCCTCCCATCAGATAGTTATACACATTGCCAAGCTCCTTGCTGTACCTTCTCTTCTCCAGGCTAAGAAATCCCTTTTCAGCAGCTCCCATCAAGTTCCAGCAACCGCTTTGGAGCCGTTGTATTCAGGGAGGTGAAGTACTGTTGACTTTGGTGCTTGTGTGAACAGCAATGGGTCCCAGATCACAGCTCTCTGTGTTTGGAGTTCAGCAGGAATAATGATCCCTTTCATTCACAGCCAGTCTTTCTAGTTCAGCAGAAACCTAGGGCTATTGCCTGAATCAAACCTCTGCCACTGCCAAAGGCATCTGTACTTCTCCCCCAGCTCCAGCTTACTTCAGGATCAACAGAAACCTGGAGCACTTGCTGATTTACAGTGTCTAGCCTCTGTAAGGTGTAAGGCCAGGAGCTAACCTGAGAAACTCACTTTTCCTCATTTTGATGACACAGAAGGCAATATAGTCATAGAATCATAGAATCATTAAGGTTGGAAAAGACCCTTAAGATCATCGAGTCCAACCGTTAACCTAGCACTGCCAAGTCCACCACTAAACTATGTCCTCGAGCACCATGTCTACCCTTCTTTTAAATACCTCCAGGGATGGAGACTCAACCACTTCCCTGAGCAGCCTGTTCCAGTGCCTGACTACCCTTTTGGTGAAGAAGTTTTTCCTAATATCCAACCTAAACTTCCCCTGGTGCAACTTGAGGCCGTTTCCTCTCGTCCTATCGCTTGTTACTTGGGAGAAGAGACCGAGCCCCACCTTGCTACAACCTCCTTTCAGGTAGTTGTAGAGAGCAATACGGTCTCCCTTCAGCCTCCTTTTCTCCAAACTGAACAACCCCAGCTCCCTCAGCCGCTCCTTGTAAGACTTGTGCTCCAGACCCTTCACAAACTTCATTGCCCTTCTCTGGACACGCTCCAGCACCTCGATGTCCTTCTTGTAGTGAGGGGCCCAAAACTGAACACAGTGCTCGAGTCCTGTAGGCATAGACCTGGCTCCTAGACTTTCTATGTTACATGACCATAGGATTGAAAGGAGAGCTTTTTCTGGCATAGACACTCACTTCAGTATTCAGTATTATGCATTTATGGACTACGCTTAAAAGCTCTGGACCAGGGACTGTGAAGCACCCGTTAGTTGCAGGCAGGTGAAAGAGGATCCAAAGTAAAACAGGGACATTAAAGCCCCGAGTGGCCATTGAACACCTTACCCTGTTCAGTGTACATCTACATAGAGTAGCAAAACCAGTAAATGGTGCTCCCAAGGCCTAACTCGCTTCTAGTTCATTTCTCTATGCATACTCTGCATCTTTACATTGTTCTGTAGGAAAGCACATGCTGAGATTTCCACGGAGGAGAGCAGTTTTTATTAGATTGCTGTATCTGTCCGCTGACCCTAGACAGAAGTAAGAATTATCATTTAATGTGAGAGACTGTTAAGCTTATCCAGCAGAGACACAGCATAAAAAAATGTTTTGCTTACATTATTTTTGTACTTTAAAATCATTTATCCTTGGCATGTAATTTAGAAAATAGGGTTTGATGACTGTTGGTAATTGCCTGTATTTTCTGTGATCAGCGTGTGTAGTGTTCAAAATTGATGCTGCTAATTAAATAATAGAAACAGGAACCACGAGTTAATTGAAGTCTGTGCAGGTTGCCCCTCAGGTGTTTTGTGTCACCTGGTAAGTCTCAGCTCATTAGCAGAAACAAAGTCAGTAAGTGTTTACAGAACTGGAAGCAGCTGGAGAGTTACAAAATCACCATGTCCCATAGAAGCTGTGTGTATGTGAATGTGTGTGGTTGTGGTCATGGTCATGGTCGTGCTCTTGATCACCAGCACGAGCAAGATGTTAATGAATTGAAAAGTAGTAGAAAATGACAGCCTGCATGTAGTTCTCTTTGTTGATCACCAAGATACAACATGCATTTTACCACCTCTCTGGCATGGCTAGACAGCTTCCAGTCGGTTCAGAGGTTCAGAGGTTGAGGAGGGATTGTATTCACATAACCTTAGCCCACGTGTTGTCCTGGGAGTATCTGTTCACTTGGTTATGAGATATGAACCTTGACTCACTTTCTGAGTCATTCCTTTTAAAAATATATTTCTTTGCAAGTGAACTACATAAGCTTTTCTGAGATTTGTATTGTCTTGAGTTTAGCCATATTAAGTACACGTGTTCAGGTGAACTTCACCTGAATCACCCGGTGCATCTGACCTACCTTATTGTTTATCCTGTGTTCCCTGATTCTGAGTTACCTTCAATCTTCTGTCTTCAAGCTTCTGTATGAGTTTGTGTGGCTCCTCAACAGACCTCTAATAAGGACGTTGATTACCACAGAGCTAGGAGCAGTTTTCTGAAAGAAGTCATCTGTTTCAGCACATTTACAGGTTTACCTTTCTATTTGCTCTTTCAGCATCCAATGTGATTACTTTTGGAATGGAATATATACATCACACTATTATCACCCCTTGATTTCTTATCCCTCAAAAAATCTCTAGAAGTGGTTCCTTCTTTCTTTTCTCTATCGTTATGAAAATTTTGCTATCTCAGTGTGTATTCCTGATGATATTTAAACAAAAAAGCTTAAGCAGACTTAAGTCTACTGGCGCTAGATATTCATGGATAGTTTTTCTTCCTTTAGCCGTTGCCAGCAGTTCATGTAGACTTTTTTTGCCCCGTTACAGTATTTATATGGTTATCTAAAGGGATAAAAATTAGCCTTCTTTATGGAAACATAATTTCTATTATTCTATTTCTAGTCTTTTCACAAGCTTTGCAGTTTTCTTCATGATGAAGCACTTTGGGTTTTCATAAATGGGGCATGTCTACATGTCAGCACTCTCTGGATTTGAAAGCAGTGCAGCAGGCATTCCTAGAGGGCCAGAGCATATTTGTAGCTTACAAAGTGTTTTTCTGTCTCTCCTAAAGGGGCTTTTTAATTTTGGCCATACTCGGCAGAACCATTTGCAAGTTGGAGCTGCCATGGGCAGACTATCTTTTCCAGATCTGTGGGATATGTGAGACAAGAGCCTTAGGCTGAGGTAGCACTGCCACGGTCACTCTTTTCAGAATTCAGAGCAGCCCATGACTGGTTTTGCACTGCAGATAGATGGGCAGCCCCAGCCTGAGCTCATATTCATTATGCGGCTCTTTGGGAAACCCTGATTTACAGCCTTTTTATGGAGAGGGAACTCATATCCAGAAAGACAAAATTAATGGCACTACAAAAGTGCAAATGTCACTAATGCTGTGAAATTATCCCCTTAATCAAGTTTATTTAATGAAATTTGAATGTTGGAAGAAAAAATGAGTGTAGAATTTGCACTGGGGAAGCAAACTGGGTTGATAATGTTAAATCTGAATTCCCAGTTCTCTTTCTGCTTTTCCAAGTTTCTAAGCCGCTTTGTAATTGCTTCTTAGTACCAGCTCTCATCATCTACCTTCCCATTATTTCAGCTCTGAACCCAGAATGACACTGCTGCTTCTCTTTACATCCAAATGTAGTACTTCTTCAGTCTAAAGTAAGCAACCACATGCTCTACTAATAATTAAAGCTCTACATGTGTTCTATTGTACTTGAAGTTTGAATACACAGGCATGCTTAAATATCTGAAGGATACGGCCTTAAGAAGTCTCATATATCCAAATAGTCATCTTCCATAAGGATGGAGAGAGAGAGAGACTGTCAACTAGCAGCTTCTTTCTTGCACAAAAGTTTTGTGAAAAACATCTTTAAATGACAAAAATTATTGGCTTTCTTATGTAGGTGTATATTCTACTTTCTTTTACTAAATCATCTCAAAAATATTAAAATTTGAAAGGTTTGAGTCACTGAATGAAGGCTTGGACTTTTTACTTATGTAAATTGCAGAATGGTTGTTCAAGTAGAAGATTAAGTCTATTTGGACTCCTACAAAATTGAAATTAATTATTATTTATTCATTGCATTTTGCAAACTGTTTTTGCAAATGCATTTTTCTCATTTGTGAGCTGCTCTGTGATCTGTCTAATCTATATATGAACTGTAAGTGCAGAAGACAGAGAAGAGAGAAAACAGAATTACAATGAAATTTAAGAACTTCACAGTTAGTTGCAAGATTATAGCTTAGAATCTCTAATCACAGTCTAACTTTAAAAGACTGATGAGTCATAAATATGTTTTCAAATTATATTAGGTAAAAAAAGACACCATTCAGCTGACATGACAAAGTTCCCTTCTTATTCAGGTTATGCAAATAATTTAAATGCTTGTCTTGTATTTTGCATATTAGTTATGTAATATATTATGATGTCAATTAACTGCAAAAATTGTTCTTAATGAAACAGAAGAATCTTTAATGATACATAATATAGGCTTCAAACAGAAAAGAACGTACATGATGAAGTACATAAAAGTAACTTAGGATGAAGTACATAAAAATAACTCAGATTCAGTGATCTTTGTAAATGATATATGGGAAGTCCTCTGTTTCTGTACTTTAAAATCTACGTAAATCTTAAAATTTTGGACCTTTGTTAGGGTTAGAACACTCACGTTTTTTGACATAAAGTATAAAGAATAACCCCAAAACCTGGAAAATGAGATAGCGAGGGATGTTGGCCAGAATTCCATGTTGGGTGTCCAAATCTTTGTTTTTACTTGTAGCGTTGACATTACATACCTTGTTCATGTTTATAAGATAAGCACTTTGCCACGATGCCCTTCTGTTTCTTCAGACCTAATGAATCCTCTTAATCCCCATTGCTAGATCCTTTGGTGTGCCCACATGAAAAGAACTACAAATGTAAGCTTAGAATTATTATTTATAACCGGAGTGTTCTTTCTCCTTACATCCTTGCTCTCCCTGTCACCCAGCGTGACATAAACCCTCACTGTGCGTTTGAAATTGTTTAGGAAGAACAAAAGCAATTCTGTATTTAGCAGAGGAGACACCATACTGGACCACGTTATACCTGCCTGACAAAAAAAGACCTGACCCAGGAAATAAAATGTATGCAACAGTAAGGGAAGAAATAAAATTACCATATGGATGACTGAAAGATGTTAATGCAAATAACGACAATACCGCCTATTACAAACTCATGCTGTTGGTTAGATCAATGTTGCAGCTGTCTAAAATACCTCTCAGGAAATGCATACCAAGTAATTTGGCGGGAGCTGCTTCAGTCTTCCAGAGGGCTAGTGAGCTCTTGCTGAACGTAGATCCTGCTCTTTGCCTTACTTGAATAACATAACTTTATGTACCTGTTTGCACAGACCTGTAATGATGATGGAAGTATCCCTTTTGTACGCTCCTTTTCTAGTAGGACATGGGAAGAGCCGCTGCCCACCTGCGGTGTTCTCCTAGGGGAACGCACCTCAGGAGGTCTGGGACTGCTTATGTACCTGCAGGAATAGCTGGCGGTGAATGAATGGGATTTGCTTTCCTTTCAGCTGGCTTATAAACATCCCTGATTAAGGCAGGTGAAAATGAGATGCCTAAAGTTGTGCACATGAATGTGACCCTGGCAGCAGAGGCTGATCAGCTCTCGGAAAAGTAAAAGATACCAGAAAGTTATTGAGAGACCATACGTTAAATATGACAGGCTGGGTTGATGAGAGGATGAAATGGCTTGTGTGTAGATGGACAGAGATTAATTTTACTGAGTAGGTTTTGTCTAACATGGCAAATATGAAGCATATATTTATGGAGTTGAACAAAGAATTCTCCCTCATATATTCCTGTATCCTGTGACAAGAGGTAGATGAAGAATTGAGGGCAAAGGGGTCTCAGCTATGACATTCAGCTTCACTGATTTTATTTCTCTTGCTTTTTGCAGTACCAATTTGTGGAAAAATCACAACTGAAAAAAAAATCATATTTTGAAAACCTTTTTGCTACAATGACAGAGAATATTTAAGAATGTTTACCTTCCTTTTGCTGTTTCCTTTGCTTAAAACACTCAGATTTCTTTAGAAAATGCTAATTTGGGGGGAGGGGGGGTGTTAAATGTTATTTTCTTCTTTTCCCTCCAGTCATTTAATTATGCAATTTCCGGAAGGTTTTCTGGGAATGTTATATTTAATGGGAAGAAGATCATAGAAACAAGAAGGTGTAAAAGCTTGGTTTAGTTAATCTTATGTTTCTTTGTTCATCCCAGGGTGGGGTTGTTCCATTTTATCATCTATTATTTTTGTTCGGCTTTGTTTCAGGTAGTGAAATGAGCATTCCTCCACTACTATAGACAAAATCTAATGATTTTAGTTTCTTGGTTTTAGTTCGAACTCAGAAAAAAGGCAGAGGAGGGATTAGTTGACAGACTGAGGTTGAGCCCTGCCAACCCTGATGACCTTGGCAATCAGCTGCCATGTTAGCAGTAACGTACCACATTTTTCATTGGGGTAAGATGCTACCCTGCTGCTTTGGTCAAGTAGTAATGATGGTTTCTGGATGTCCAGAAATCCTGTGAGCACATGTATAGAGCAATTGTATTGGTCTTGCACAACTGTTGCAGCTTCTGGTGAAGCGGAACTTGCTGCTGCTGTATGCAAAGCCACGCTAGCAATGGTATGGTAGAAATGGGGCTGAGCCTTTTGCTGTACACGTCTGGTGCTGTGTCATGCCGTCCTGTTGGGTCATGTAGTGGGACTACACCCTCACCTTGAGTTGCACGGTAGGGGCTCTGCTGTGCAGGGCTGACAAGAGAGGGGGAGAATGGATATAATATATACATTCAGACTGATGCACAACACTGTGGCTTCTCTGTCTTTGGAGGAGTGAGAGACGGGACATGAGAGCAGTCCAAAATATGTGATTTGGCAGCACTGTGTAAAGTGAAGGGAAAACGCAGCAAGGAAGTGGAAAGTGAGGATAGTGCGGGAAAGAAAGCTCTTTCAACCTCTCCACTAAATTCACATCTGCACCTTAGAGAGTATAGCGCATTTTTCGTCCAGCACTGATGGGATCCATTGAGTTTGCTCCTGCATGCTGACCAGTAGTTGTGCAGGCCTGGCACGTCTGCGTTGAGCTGGGTGCAGAGCTGCCCCGGGGGCAGCCTGCCTCTCCCAAGTAGTCATATGAATTTCGGTGGGATAATGTCAGTGGATGTTCTTCCCAGAAGCGTTTGCTGGTTAGGACCCTTTGCAAAATGGATTTCTGTCTTATCACGGTTAAATGGAACAAGACCTTGAAAATGATAGATCATTGAGATATTTTCTCAAAATAAGCTAAAAATCAGTTGATCCCGTTAAACACTGTTAAACTATAAAAAATAGACAATAGCCACAGTCTCCAATGAAATTCCTGTGTTTCTCTGCATGATACTGTCAAAAAAAGTGTAACATGCAAATATACAAATCTAAATCATGTTCCTTCACTTTTCCTGAGGCTTTGTAGCTTTTTGTTTTGTTTTGCTTTTACACTTAACTTCTGAACTCGTTTAAGTAGACACACCTCCACTGATAAATTTAGGCCCTAAGTTTTAGTTCTATACCAACTGAGATAGAATGCGTACAGCCTTTTATTAACAGGCATAGATGCTATCGCTGTGTCTCTTTTCTGGGGAATACGGTAGATGTCCTGGTTTTTTTTATGAAGTCTGCAAGCCCTCTTGACATCATTTGCAGGACTTGTGTTTTGATATGACAGGTATAACACGGATATTGCTCTGGATTGGAGACATACGTTCCGTTTCTGAGAAGTTGAGTATTTCTTCCCCAGCATCTCTTCCTGCTCGCACAGAGCAGCAGCCACAGAACAACCAGGAATCTCCTGGGTTTCCAGAGTGCAGGAAAGCAGCAGGAAGCATCCATAAAGGTGCACTTGCTGCATTCATACAGAGGAGCAGTACCTCCCAAACACAAATGGCACTGTTTGTGGTCACTTGGGGAAATCTGGAAGATTACTTCTTGTATGTTTAAAGAATATTGTTAAAAAATAAGAAAGGAAAAAAAAAAAAAAAAAAACAGGACAAGGAAACCTCACCCACCAAATTTGCAATTGCTATTTCTCACTGAAAGGATTATGAATTATTTTGCTTTTGTGTACATGTGAGAATGAGAGAACCACATGCAAACAGTTTTTAATATTCTCTTTTAAGGGTGGTCAATTCTGAGTATAAAAGGCAAAAAAATGCATTTTTCTCATTCTAAACATCTCAGGTTGGCTTTGACAGCTGTGTTGTCAGTTTAAAAAAAATGAACACAGAATTCTCTTCTGATCCTAAACATAAAAGAGAGAAATTGAAGATCCATGAATTGGGCTTTGCCTCCCAGTCATTTCAGAGCAGTAATTTCCCATATTACAAGGCAGCACAGCTTCTTCATCTTTGACCTCACAAGTGGAATAATCTCTAAAGAAAAGTCCCCCAAATTTGACTGAAAGCCATTTTCCAGAACTACTTCTCTAATGGTTGAATCAGAAAACTCGTCCTGTATTAGGACGTTTAGGATATAGTATATGTGTCACATTTCCATAGACAGAAACCGAAATCTTGAGCTGCTGGTCAAAAATACAATATTGTTATAAGCATTAACAGGAATCATTGAGGTAAACCACTCCTTAAATCTTTGGTGAGACTTGGTGTTAGTGTTTTCCCTTAAGCTGTGCCTTCTCTGTTCAGTACTAGACAGAAGAGGAAAATCCTTCGTCAGCCCAGCTGCTCAGGAGAAGGGGAATTTGTACCTCGCAGCCTCCAAAATACAGTCGGTATTAGCAGCTGCAGGAGGTCAAAGATCCTGACGCAGTTGCCAAAATCATGAGATTGTCTTTTCACCTGCTTTCTAGTTTCTGAGCCTATAGGATTCCCACACAGTCATTAATGGTTTTGATAAAACTTTGAGACAAAGGCACATATCTAGTTGCATGAATCCATGACAGAATAAAACCCAAAGTAATGCAAGTTTTGTCTAAGAAAAAATGCAGGTCCCCAAGGGTTTTCCTTGATTTTGCTTAACTTTTCAAGTTCACAATAGCTAAAGGAACATAAGGCAGAAATTACAAGGGTGCCTTCTGTTGTCTGCACTTGGTTTATATGGATTTGGAGTGTTAAATTAGGTAAGGGGAAGTCAGTGATACAAGTTTTATTCCAATAGTCTGTGATTATGGTGATGATAATAGCTATAAACAAACTTCAGTAGACCAAAAGGTTGAAAGCAGATAAAGACTCAAAACATACCGGTGAATTGTGTCACACTAAAGAGCCCTTGTTTCATACATTTTTTGCCTGAAAAGAGGATCCTGATCTCTCAAGAGCTGAGATGTAAGAATTGCTTCTTTCTTTGAAAGTCTTGGCTGTGGTGGGCAAATAATCCAAACTGTCCTGGGACACAGGCTGCGATCAGGAATCGCACAAGAACAGTCTTTTGTGTAAATATCTCGATTCCGGTTGAGCCAAATATATTTTAAGACTTCTTTTTGTGTTTCTTCAGATGTATTTCAAATTTTCTTCATCGTACACCCAGGAACCACAGAGAATTATGATTATGTGAAAAAAGGGAAAGCATTTGCCTCTTTCTACAGCATTCCCATTGTGCCTGTTCAGGCAGATTTTGCTCATGTGAAACTACCAATAAAAATTGTCGCTGAAAATAAATGCATGTGAAAGCTAGGACATCAGCAGTACTGAAGCCTTACTTTGATTTTCAAAGCAAAGAGAAAGGTTACTAAGGAGAGTAAGTCAGTGGGAGTCTTTTGGCCACATCAGTTCCTGAAAGATGTGGAAGTTGCTGTATTGTCTTAGGTGTCTAGTTTTGTTCTTCATTAGTTTGTAACGTTACATACACATATGTATATATGTCTGCTACAAATTAAACTTAAGATTCTGAAGATAAAAAGAAAAGGATGATTTTGGGGCGGTTTTTTATGTCTGTCGTTTTTCTGAAAGGCATTTTGATCTATTGAGGACCATTTTACAAAGTCATAACAGGAATTTAAACTTCAGTAACTAAGAATTGTTTGAAACATAAAACTAGCTGAAATGAGGGTTTTACAAAAGGCACAAGGAGAAACAATACAGGTACTCTGGCATTTTGAGCTTTATGCTGGCTCTACCTGGAGATTTAATGATTGGACAGAAAAAAACAAACGTATTCTAAAGCGCTGTGCTGAACAGGCTCAAAAGGGTTTGTTTGCTCTGAGGATTTCAGCTGGCTTCGGGATGATGAAATAGGATGTGACTGGTACAATCACGCTGTGCATAAAAGTTGTACCGGACATAATAGCACCATGCATTTCTTTTGTAATGGAAGGAATAATTTTTTTGCTAATATTGAATAAGGACAGATAGGACAATTTTATGGAGCTCATTATACATGCCTCTGAAAGAACAAAAAGGTTGAAATAGTGTTCAGCTGAGCTCTTCCATCTCTCCTTGTGTTTCCACCTCTCTGTGTATTATCCTGGGCTTTTCCATCATCTCATCCTTTTCAACTGTCTGCCATAAGGGAGGAGGGCAGGGAGAGGTGGATGAAGGAAAGAAAAATCCTAGAAAACTATTAGAGCTTTGAAATTAACTTCAGCTGTTATTTTAAGAAAAATAAAATAATTTGTGATGAAGTAAATCCCAGTCCTTGAAGAAATGCAGCGCCAAATTAAAAAAATACAGGAATTAACTTTTGGGGGCAACATTAAAGTCACCTGTGAAAGAAGCTGAGAAGTTCTATCCTACATAGCTGCCCCCCATCTTCTTACTATGGTGTATAAAGTCCTTAGTTTCACAGGAGCAGTGTGTGAAACAGTCAAATACTATTGTCCCTATTTTATAACAAAGAACTGAGGCAGATTAACTGAGGTAGACTTGCTAAGGCTAGAGGCACAGCAAAATTTTGGCCTCCCATCCCTACTAGTAATCAATTTGCCGTCATTGCAAATGCTCCCAGCTTAGGACTCTTTAAAATAGCTGTAGTATCGTCGTGACCGATTTTTTTAAAAGGAATAATATACTTCCACGTGCAGGAGAAACCTGTCTCCTTCCATCAGTAGGTACTTAACGTTCCACCAGGTGGTGAAGCAGAAAGTTCCCTCTGTCCCAAAGAAGCTCTAGAAAATCAACCACCAAGTCCAACAGAACTACTACGGCCTCCTGCCCCTCTCCTTCCCCCTTCCAAAGGGCTCCCACAGTACGGAGACCTTCTCGGACTGGTATTGTTTAATGACAAGGCTGTGTCAAACTTGCGTCCCATGGACAACAGATAAGTTTTCCTTCCCCTTTCTTACACCCCCTCAACAATGACAAGCATGAATCCCATGGACATTTAGGATATGGGATTCTGGAACCCCCTCTCATAAAAAGTCTTCTTAACTTTACTGGGCTCTGGATAAGGTTATTCCCTTACTGAGGTGGGGCTGTGGGATGGTAGTCTCCTACAATCTATAGTACACTAGTTGTTTGGAAGCTGTACATACTTACTGACTTCCAAATATTTAATGTATGATTAATGCATTAATGATACCATAGGAAAGAGGTAAAGGAAAAGGAGAAATAAGTACAGTGAGCATTGAGGGGACAGTCTAACCCACACTCTCAGTCTGTCACCCCTCTAAAAACATCACATTGTGGTACAGGAATGACCCACACGACTCAGAAGCCGGGAGAATGAGAGAACCTACCTTCTGAGATTTCTTTCAGAAGAAAGATAGAAGACTATTCTGTGTCTTCTCATTAGATCTGATCAGTAAATCCACATTACCTTGTGACACAGTGGTATCAAATGACACCGAAAGAGCTGACCCTTTATCTTTGCTAGGAGATTGCAAGCCCAGAGATTAATGCAAAACATAGGACTGATAGAAATCAAAGTGTGCCTCTCGAAGAGGGGCATTAACAAGCCATATCCTTAATAGGCTGAATGCATTCTCATACACTTTAATCATCCATGAAGGTCATGGTGTCTTTCTATAGCTGATTGACTCACTGCCCAAGTGCATGTGAAAGCTCGGCGAGGGAATCTTGGACAAAAGCCAGACATCACAGATGGAGCGTTTCTCATTCTTGTGTTGGTGCTTCCTACAGAAGTGGTCAAATCAGCCGCAAATCAGCTGATCTCATTTGAGAAATTAGTTCTTCTCCCTGCGAGAAGTGTAAATCTGTCACATAGCTGAGACAAACCAGTATAGTCATATCACCCACCCACCTCCAGAGTAGCTTTGCCACTCTGAACTGTGGATGCCAGCAGAGTGCCCTGGCCTCACCTCAACACCTGGTATGGCATCTTTGTCCTCTGTGATGCAGCAGGCTCTAGGAACATCCTTAGTTGGTACCTACAGGTGTAAACAGGACTTGTATGAAACCCAGTATCTAGTCCAGGATGATGGCCAGCACTCAAACCTTTCGATAGCAGACTGAGAAACTTATCTTTTTATTGCACTAGGGTTCGTCTTGGGTTCTGATAATTCAAGGTT
Source organism: Nipponia nippon (assembly GCF_047370975.1). Taxonomy (NCBI): domain Eukaryota; kingdom Metazoa; phylum Chordata; class Aves; order Pelecaniformes; family Threskiornithidae; genus Nipponia; species Nipponia nippon. Next base: position 40,497,816 of record NW_028262347.1, on the reverse strand, counting down.
TGGCTTCAACTGTTTGACAAGGTTTGTAGTGTCTCTTCTGTACAGTTTTCAGGGACATCGGTGACTTTCAGCATCCACCTAAGCATCCAGCCCTTTTTCTGCCTCTTGTTCAGTTTTTGGCTTCAGCAACTTCCTGTGGTAAAAAGGTCTGTGGATTAATTGCAGTGTGTGAAAGACTTGCTTCCTTTATAAATTTTGATTTTCTCATATTTTAATGAACATTCACTTGAAAATCAGTATGGGGGGAGACCATACAGCCATCTTAACTAATTAGATTAACGCTACATTTCCCATTAGTGTGACTTCTGTCTGTGATTTCTTTCAGAGAGCTCATAACATGCATAAATATTTAAATGTATACGCTTTCATGACAAATTGATCAAGAGCCAAAATTGTTCTTTAATGCTATATGAGAAATGCATAAATTCAGGAAATATTATGCTTACTTTAAACAAAGATTTTCCATAAAAGATGTGGGGTATTTTTCTCTAGCGAAAATGTGAATGAAGTTGTACGATGTCACATCTTGAAAAGCAGCATCCAAATATGCAAAACTTCCCTGGACTGATCAGGAATGAAGCAATCAAAGTATCCCATTCCTATCACTTTTTCTCAATGTTTATACAAAACCAATTTAGAATTCTTTTTCTTATCACCCAAATACTCTTTGGACAAGCACACTTAAATTTTTACAGGCTACATGTGAAATTTGGAACTGTTTGGCAGATTTGCATATTCTGCAGCCTTGGTGTCTCCCATTAGAAAATGAGTGACTTAAGCAGAAGCATGTTCCAGGTCCAGAGCATTTCTCAATGCTTTTCACTGGTTCTTGTAAATTCAAACATATGCCTGTAATTTTTCTAGTATTTCAGGTGATTTTCACTACACTTTTGTGGAATAGCCCAGACTCCCCCTCAAAATTTTTCAGTAATTGCTCTCTGACCTTAAAAGTATTTAAATGTCCCAAGATTTATATTTCTAGTCACATTGTGTTTTAGCAGAAATATATTATGTATGAAAGTTTGAGTAGGTCACTGCAGGCAATTGCTAATGTACAGAAACATGAAACTCCTTTAATTAATCACCAAGAATAATTTATTTTATACTCAGGAGAATTTTATCTTAGTTTACAGACATAATTCGATGTTTAATGTGAACTTCATAGAATGGCAGGTTTCTCCTCTTGAAGAAAATAGCATTGTAGATGGACAGGTAAATGGGAGAGGAGGGACTGCCACCTCAGACACTGGTTTGGTTTAGGGCAAAGTGCCTTCAGAGGCTCGTCTTGGCAAAATGGCTCTAGTTGCATAATGCTGACCTGCAGCAGAAGCTGAGGACGCGCTGGCTCCCATGCGATTCATGGGCTACATGAGATGCTAAACCTGCTGTGAGCCATGACACACAGAATATTATGAAAGCCAAAATCTTCTGTGGATGTATTAGGCCACTTGAGCTAGCCAAAGGGGCTAACCTGATGTCCAGTGCATTTACAATCTCAGGTCATTGAATGGCGACAGGAAGGCAAATCTAATGTGTTTTAGGGCAAGAAAAGAGAAAATGAAGGTATTTTCACAATTTGTTGCCAGGTTTTTTGAAGTCCTCTACCTAAGCTGTACAAATACAGCTCCAGCTTTCACCTTCGCTCCTGATAAATACATCCTTTTTTCATTGTACTGCTGAGGCTGTCTGATGAGGGTGGCAAGATGAAACACGGTGACACTAATTAACTGCAGACATTGTCGCTGTGCAGGCAGCAGAGCAGGGTGCTCAGATGGAGGGACCCACAGCCCGGCCACAGTCCAGTATTTGCTTTAGCACATAAAACATTTTATAGCATTTTTGGTGACTTTCTTAAAACATAAATAAATAAGTGGAGCACAGGCAGGTAAGACAACTCTTTTCTGAGCTTTCTTTTTTGTTTCACCTAAGTAAATAGGGGTAATTATTTTTATTTTCATTTTTAAATTGCCTTTTTTTTTTTGTTTAGCACAAACTAGAACTTACTACCCAACGGCCCTTAAGTATGTAAAAGTCCTAGTATGTATAATTTTCTGATTTACTTTTAATCTTTGTTCATAAAAGTATGGTGAAGGCTTATACTTTAACTTTTAACCTTCTTCATCCTTGAGTATTTTTCTTCCTGTATATTCAGGTTAGCTGGAGGTTTGAGAAAACATCTGTGGTGGTAGAGTCAGGAGGAGTTGAGAGGGGAGTAGCCAATGTATAGAAAAGGAATGGTATATTTGAGGTTCATTGCAGAAAGGATATCACTGATGATAAGGAAAAAATAAGAAAGGGAGGCATCTCTAAATTTTTCTTGAGAAGCAGAACGTGACTTGGCAAATCATAATTTATTGTAATATCCTAAACATATTATTTCAGAAACGGTGTTATACATTCATCCCTTTCATGTTTTTATTTTTTTCTTTAACATGAAAATCTTTATCAAAAAGCCCCTGTAGGATCTCAGTTGTGAATGGTCTTTGGTGGTTTTCTGTGCTGAGTTTCCTTTTCTGGAACTCTGTCTTCCCAAGTTTTCCACTACAAGCAGAAAAGTCCTTCCCTTCAAACTACCTGTTTTGCTTGGATCAGATAAACCTAGAAACTGTCGCTACAGTCGCAATATCCAGGTTGGTAATTGCTCAGGGAAATGGGTCCTCCAGGGTGTTCGCCTCTAGGCTCAACAAGTCACTATTGCCAACAGCGGTAGCTGATTCAAAATTGTAAACTGCTTGGGGAGTAGGTTGCAATCCATGATAAACACTGCAGATGAGCAAAGGATAAATGATTAGTGCTGTCTACCTGGGATGCTTCAGCCCTTTCTTTTCCAAAGCAAAAGGAGCAACTAGAGGAATACAGTAAGAGATAACTTGTGTATCTATGCTAACACTTTGTTTTATTTATTTCTATGGATTTACTTTACAGGGGTTAATTTCACGTTTTATTGCAGGTGATGTTAGAATACATAATGATTTCGTCTGTGTAATTATAACCTGTAGATGGCCAGACGGGTTTCCATTCTAGGGGTGATTCTCTTAATGACAATTTACATTGGTTGTCTAATGTACAGGTATTGTTGCATTTGTAGTTGATCCACTATCAGTTTTCTATCCTAATCTCTTACCTTTATGGACTATAGTCAACACAGTATCTAGGCATGCCATCAGAATGGCATAATAACATCAAAATATTAACATTTTAATAATGTTTTAGAATTTTTCTACTGATAGGAATAGTTGGGATTTTATTTTTTCTTTCTCTTCTCTGTCTTCCTTCTTTCTTTTGTTTTTTTCTTTCTCTGACTAACTTTTCTCAACAAAAATTATCACAGTTGGGAATTTGCAGAAAGGCAATTTTGTACCAGACCCTCAGGTCAGACTTCAATTTCAGTCACCTTCGTGAGGACACGTGCCAGAGTTGAGAATATAATGCCCCCAAGTGTTGCCTTCATCCCAGGTCTTGATAGTGTCAGTATGGGTTATTCTATGATAACATTCATGTAACTGAGGAGACCCATTGACTTTTAGTGCTGAGTTAGCATAAATTAGCCTGGATCTTGTCAGAAGGAACTTGGGAAAAGAGTATAATCTTGCCCTGTTCCTGTCATTTTCCAGAAGCACCCAGAGTTGGCCACAGGAGACTGAACTTGATGCGTCTCCAGTCTGGTCCACTCCTGCTTTATGCTTTTATGAATCCAGTATATATAAGGGGGTAATAGAGAGCACAGAGCGTGTTTGTGATGTGCTGCTCACTCTAAAGCAGGCGCTCTCGGGGTCTCACTGAGCATTTCTGTACATTGTCTTTCACTGACCAAGTTAGAAATCCTATTCCTAAAGTGCCAGATTCTGGACTGCTAACTTTCCTCTTGATAGGAGGAGGCAAATGCACTTTCTTGTGCTGCCTGATGTAAGAAAAAACGACCTGTGTTACTCTTACTTAATTTTTACTATAATGGCTAAGGAACTAAGGCACACTAACACCAGCAATTGAGAAGCAGATTCCTTCAATGGACAGCAAGGCAAGGTTCTTATAAAAAATGTGATCTTTTTCTTCCTCAGATACGTCTTGGGGTTTTTTTTAGATGAATAGTCACAAAAAAAATATTTATTGCTGCACAAGAAGCACCCTGAGATGAGGCTTAAGGACAAATTTCTTCCCACCCATTTAGGAGGTTTCCTAAAAGGGTCCTGAAATCTCCAGCTGCAAGGCCAGGTGAGCTTTCTAAGCAGGCTGTTGCCAGACCAACAGAGCGAATGTTGTCAGGCTTCCCCCAGAACCACCGAGGAAAATATAAGATATAGCTGTTAGAGAGACACATGCGCTGTGCAGCCTTTTATGACTATTTGTTGTAGGACACGGTGGACCAAATTCAGACCTGGTAGAAGGAAATGTGACTTTCCTGAAGATAATGGAGTTTCGCCACGTTTTATTGTCCCTGATATGATGAACCACAATCCCAGCATACTAAATCTATAAGAATTTATTACCTCCTTATAGGCTCTTTAAGATCTGTTTCATCTGAAGCTGGATATTTTTGTGGCTGTTTCATTTCTGTGTCTTTATCAGTGAGCTCTTAACACACTATTTAACATTTAATGTGATCTGATCCCCAGCTCAAGTATGTTTTAGTGAATGTATTTTGATTCTATGCCTGCTAATTTTGCTCAGTAACAACAGTTAGCATTATGCCCATAACTCAGGGTCACCGACTTAGACAAGCAATTCTGCACTCTTTATACCATCCTGATGGATCTCCAGGGACCCTCACGACAGCCTTCCTATTTCAGCAACAACTCCTTTTCGCATTTACCCTCAGACCAGGCTGTCAACTTTCAGCGTAGTGATGGCTTCACAGCTCCAAACCAATTCTTGTCTGCTGTATCGCTCAGGTGCGCCGTGGCTGGAGTGAGCCGGTCTGAGGAACAGAATAAGTGGTGCTCGGATCTGTTAGATCTCCCCGTCTCCCTTCCCAAGATGTTTCTCTGTTTCAGTGACAAAGCTGGACCAGTTTTGTAGCCACTCAAGATGTCTGTCTAATTCAAGAAGAAGCAAAGAGAAGATTTTGCATTTTGAAAATGCCAGGGTAGAAATGGTAATTTAAATTAAAAAATCCTATAATACTTCCAGCTGAATTAAAGCTCCACTGTGTGGTAATAGCAGATCTTAGTTGATGCATCAAGATCTGACAATCCCATTAGTGTAAAAAAATGAGAAAAAGTTGAAAAAAAGGAAAAACATTCAATATCAATGGAAAAATCAAACTGACAGTGGAAAAGGAAAGCAAATATTTTATGGTTTTACATCATAACTTACAAATATGTACTTATAAATAAGGACAACAGTCAAAATGTGTGATATTGTTTCTCTTCGAGAAAAAAGTTGCCTTTCTTTCTAGACAATAACCATATTCCCAGTGTCATGTCTGACCCATGGATATTTGATTCTCTTTATGCAGCTCTGGTTAGGAAGGAAGAATACTTGCTTTGATCCTCAGAGCAGCAAGCTGGTCTATGGCTTTAAGTAGAAAGTTTAAAATAAAAAAATCTTTTTCAGCTCAAGTTAACTGGCTCAGTCAGAACTTACTAACCTCCTAAGTCAGAAGTTTCCAGAAACATTGGAAGCCTTCTGGGTCCATCTGACATACTCCTTTTCCCTCCCTTCTCCACTACGTATTGTCTGCAAAGGGGATATGGAAGTGAAGAAAGGGACCCCAAAGTACCACATGGAAGTATTGGCCACCAGGCGTCATGTGAAGACCCCATATCTGGGTCTTCTTGGAAACAGTAGATTTGAACCTAAATTATTTCCTGCATAAAATTCCACTGACTTCACAGGAAAGATTTGAACTTGAGGAAACATTTAAATTTCACTATGATTCTGACACAGAGAAAGAAAATGCTTCAGTGATATGGTTGGTCTCTGCTGAGAATTAATAGCCTTCTCTGACTCACATGAGGAAGTTTTAGGAAATTCAAGCATGTGGAATGTATCCAGAATGTTTCTTTTTTGATCTCAGAAACCGCTAATCAAACTTAAAATTGTATAATTTAACTACATCTGACTCATTCTTCACCTGCAGGGAGAAATGCTAAGATAATATTCAAAGCAAATCTTCATTGTGTAAAACCAACATCTCATTCTTTAAAGGTGAATTGATGTTTAATGCTTGACTTTCATTTTTAATGTAGTAATTGTGTTATCTTGAACACTGTGACTTGTCCAAGGAATTTAGCCAAAAACCTCTGGAACCTATTTTGAGTGTAGTTGAGGAAAGGTGGTACTTTGCTAACGAGCAGCATTTAAGATGCTTAAATTTTCCTTTGGACTTGTTCTTTATTATGATGCAATTAGATTGCACAGATTATCATTCTGGGAAAAAAACAATTAACGAAGAGTCCCAGAGATCAGTCATCTTGAGAACTGAATGTGTTGAGCAAGGAGTTCATTTGAACCGGTTTTGTTTTTCAGACGCTGCAAATGGATGTAAACAAGCTGAATATCACATTGCTTCGGATATTTCGCCAAGGAGTGGCAGCAGCACTGGGACTGTTACCTCAGCAAGTTCATATCAACAGACTCATTGTAAGTACCAAAGGGCTGTGTATAATAAAATGTACCTGGTTAGTTTGAATTCTCTTAAATTTATTTTCCTGTCATTATGGAAAAGTGCAATAAAATAGGACAGAAAAATACTTTTTTTTTCAAATTTTTTTTAAGTGCACTACAGAAAAATAGATCTGCGTTACAAAATTATTTAAATTTTCTTTTGAAAGGAAACCATTCTCAGTTACAGTCTAGAAAAAAATTGTCAGATAAATCTCTTTTGTGTCCTATTCATAAGCAGATTGCTTAAACCTTAGTTTTCATTCCAATGCAGTTCTATATCACATTAATTAAGAGACACTTATTCAAGTTTTATTTCTCAAAGGTTGAATATTGCTCAAAAAATACATGTGATTCTGCCTTCCGAAGGCATCTTCACAATTTATCCTCAGCCTTTCCATTAGTAAATTAAATGTCTTCTCACAATATCAATATTCATGTTTTGCTATTCAGCTATAAGAATCTATGCTCAGAAATTATCTTGTAGACTATGGTATCATATTTGCAAAAGATGACGACAAATTTGCTTCTAGCAACAAAGACTTTTTATAAGCAATTGTCATTGTATGCTTTTCTGTGTATGGTTAAGAGCATACATTCTTAACACTGTGCTCTTTTTATGACAGTTTTGCCATGAAACAAAAAACCCCACAACATCCTACATGTATTGCTAGCATTCAATTCACATTGCAGAGGGAAGAATAGTTATTTTATTTTATTCTACATGCAGGTTGAATATTAGGGAAGAAAACTGACAGGTTCAGCATAAAAGTATTTGCTGCCTTGATAGCTTGATAGGATTGTGTACATCAAAAAGGATTATAAAACTCCTTCAAATAATGTCTCTGTGAGAAAGGATCACACAAGAACTACAGCGGAAAAGATCAATAGGAATGCAATGCAGCCCTTTTCATGTTCGCCAGGGACGTCACTCATTCCTGACAAGTGATGCTACATCTCCTTTGTCCCCTGTGTTAACCAGAATAAAAGGTTGAAAGACTTATTCAGAGAAAAGCACAATTAAATGAGAAATGTTCCAGAGTTTGGGATGTGTATTTCAACATACTAAGTCACTTAGTAGTTTTCTCACTATGCTCTGTAGAAATAATGTAACTAAGCAGAATAAATATGCTGTTTATTTTCCTACTGGCTCCATAGCTTTTCCCTTTCTCCTGTCATTTGTGATCTAAGGGAAGAGGTAATGTCATTTTGCACCTGCATGTAGCTCAGAATACAGTAAGTACTATTAATGAATTAGTCTTCTCAACATCTGTAAAAGTCTGCTATGAGTTAATCTTTTAATGATACAAGAAAGAACACAAAATTTTACCCTATTTGCTCTAAAAATCACACACAGAAAGTAAAAATTCACAAGGAAGAAAAGTACATCTTAGGAGACATTATTCCCACTGCCCATCCTTCTAATGTGAGACAGTTCCTCTCATGCAGAGTGTTGGCAAGTAGGCAGGGCACATCAAAATTCATCTCACCTCACTTCAGCCTTGTCTAAGCTACTCGTCTAGGTTCCCTGTAAAAGCAATATAGACAAGGGTAACTGGAGGAGGAGAGGCATTGAGATCCCGATTATTTTAGGATGGATTAAATCATTCATCAGATGCCAGTCTCTTTCCACTGATTTTGGAGGTAGTTTAGATGACAGAAGTGAGGTAAGCTGACTCCCTCCCCAGTGAGCAGCTCCCAGAAGTGATCAGGAGCCTAGCAGCCGGGATGCGGTTGGGCACAGGGAGAGCAGAGGGCCTGCTAGCCTCTTCCATGGAACCACACGTAGTGCGCCAGGAAATATTAACTGGGCATTTCCAGTGTCTCCTTAACCTTTCCAGTAAACCCCCCCTCCCATAAAGGCCTTTTAATGGGCAGAGGAACTCCTTAACAGAGGAGGCACAAAACACTGGGAATACTGCATCCCCACCAAGCCTTGCCTTGTTCCCACTACCTACGCCCAGAACCAGCCACCTACCCACGTCAGAGACCGAGTAGCCTCAAATCAGCTTCTTCAGCTTGACAAAAGTCTCTGCCTTGAACTGACACTCCAGACCTGTAGGTCTGTTTTGACTCCTTATCACCCTGCTGATCTGAATAATCCCACTGAAAAATGCCCAGTCCCACCAGTAGCCAATATCCTTACCAATCTTATCGAGCAGATGGAGATGGATCAGCGGCACATGTGAGAGCACAGAGGGCAGATTTAGGGTAAACATGTTTGAAAGAGTCCCTTTCTGTGCAGCTTACTTCTGAATGCAAAACTAGGTATTTTAAGAATAGCAAAAGATGTCTCTTTCTTCACTTCAGTAAAGATAATGATGCACGTTCAAGGTGAGGGGAAGGAGGCAGGGGGAAATCAGGATTACCCCGGTTGGAACTGATCTCCCATCCCATAATGAAGAATAGCAAATAACTAGACCAGTGAGGTTCCTGCCTGCGCCGGCAGTAACACAGGTAGTAGCTCCATGATTACCTTGTGTGTGTGGCAGCTCCCAGGTCTGGACTCTATATCACAGCCTCAGCTAAATTGGCCATAGCCCTGGGGAATCCGGGTTCCCACACCCTGCGTGGTCATCAGGACTGTCTGGAGCACTGGTCTCAGGCGCTGTTCTAGTCTATCACAACCAGAGGAGCTCTCTGGCAGTCTCTCCTTTTGTTCCCTTGCGACAGAGCATCATTGACATTTCTAATAGAGCACCCCTTGGGCTACCAGGACTGCATCAAAGACACCAGGGCAGGAACTAATAGAGAGGAGAGTAGGCATTGTCAGCTTACCCATTGAATGTAAACAAAACTTTTCTGGTCCTTTCATTCCATTGTGCCATTTTAAGAAGTTGCACTGCAGTCAACTGAAAGGACTTTATACTTCATCATGGTATGTGTCTGCAATGTGTTGACACGAGATTAGAAGGAAGTGCCAAAATACCACAGCATCATACTAAGCATTCCTGTTTAAGGACCACCTTCTAAAACAGAGCTGCATTTCAGCTCAGATCAGATGAACTATCTGCTAAAATCCCTGCTGGCACTTTGCCCTTGACCCCATCCCATGGCTCGTCCCCTCGCTATGTTACATTGACCTGTCTTGTTTAATGGTACTAGACTCAGGAAGAGGGTACCTCAACAATAGCGAACAAGACAAAGCACACGTGCCCACGTATGGAATTGGCATTTTCTTGCAGAGTCAGATGGGATTTAAGGAGTCAGGGAATAGGTATACTCTTCTCACAGAGCAGGTTGCAGCCTTTATATTCCATCCTTTTGTTTTTGGAATTACAGTTACAATCTATAGACAGCAGAGATTATCTAATCTCAGACCCTTCCTATGATTCTGCATTTTTTTAATTTTCATAGGGCAAGAAGAACTGTGTGGAACTGTTTGTGTCCCCACTGAACAGAAAGCCAGGAATTTCTGAGGCGCTCCCATCTGAAGAAGTGCTGCGTTCCCTTAATATCAACATTTTGCATCAGAGTTTATCCCAATTTGGAATAACAGAGGTCTCCCCTGAGGTTGGTTATCAATTTTTTAACCTGTAGTTTGTTACAGATTAGGCAGTTATTACATCCCTGGTAGTTTTCAGGCTGAGGTTCTCAAGCATGAGGCAGAAAATGTGTAAGCTAAGATGGCATTACTGCTGTAAGGCAATTATACAGCTAGCCCTGTTAAATTACTTTAATAGTGCTTCATTAGGCTATTTAAGCATTAATACCCAGGTCCTCCTCACATAGCTGGACTACCATTGAAATCAGAGTTTAGATCCTAAGCATGCATCAATTGCCTTAAAGGAAGAAGGCCCAAGGACTTTTGGTCTATTAATGTGGGTCAGCAGCTATAACAATTTCCATAGAGAGATAAATGAAATGCACGTCAGGTGTGAGCATTACTGCCTGAGTAACTTGTGCCTGACGTGATTTGGAAAAACTGAGTTTGTATGTTGTACCCATGCTTCTTTCTGTTCTCAGGAGAAGTCAGAGATTTATTTTGTTTACCTGCTCCAAAAGGAGGGCAAATATAAAAATTGTAGCTATTATTTGTATGACTATCCATTTGGGGGGGGGTGGGACGGAAATCTGTTTCAAAGAAGAGACTGCATTGCCATCTCCACAGTGTCCCAGACATTACCAGTGAGATGGACATCTAATTCTGGACTGACCACTTGAGCTATGCACAGCAAATGAAAAAAAGCGAAGGCTTTTTGTTTTTTTTTCCTTAGGAAAGGAAATCACTGAGCTCATGGACATGGTCACATGACATTGCATTTTATTTAGTGTCTTAGAAGCCCTTACCTACATATAAAGACCCTCAGAATTCAGTGTGAGGTCCAAATAACTTCAAACATGTTATCAAGAATCACCATTTTTGATGGAAGCTGCCATGTTGACAGAGGAGATGTCTGTGGCCAAAAAAGTGGAAAAAAAGGAAAGGTTCTGATGAGCTGTGTTTCCACCTATTAGTAAAGAGTTCCTGGGGTTTTTTTACATCCAAACCTATGTTTGAGCCATTGCTGAGTTAGTACTGGCTATTACGTTCACCTGTATTTCTACTGATTAGAAATGCTTTTGCTCATTTTAAGTATCCTAGCTCTGTTTAAGAATCTGGAAGGTGTCTTTGGTACAAAAAATGAAATATAAAAATGAAGCTGGTTTAATACAATTTTACATGCTCTACTACAGCAGCCTGCCACTATGAAAATGAGCAGATTCTCAGGTTTTAGCTGTTCTAATACAAAACGAAGCCAAGCAGTGCTGTCCAAACGTCAAATCAGGTCTTTATATCTCCCATCAGTGACCTGGGCTAAGCTTCCTTTAGGTCAGAATTTCCTTTGTTACTGAAGCATATGAGACTGACAGTTGTGATTGATAGATGCAATTATCTCTTCCAAGTACTTCATTTACAAATAACACTTCAGGTAGACATGGGACAAGAACATATATGAATAATAGATGAATGGAGAAATGGCATCAAGCTATGAAGAGATGCTGGAAAAAAACACAGTGCTGAACTCAAGATCTCATCTATCTTAGATACATTTCAATAATCTGGAGTGCTCAGATACTTGAATTTTGTCTCTGGAAAAAAAAATGTAGACAACCAGACGGAATGATTTAGAAAAGGATTATTAGAATGAAAGTTGTGCAGACTCTGACTCCTTCTAATACTGCTGGAGAAACAAGAGATTATTTTAATATTTCAGTTGCTAGCAAATTATACAGCTAAGGCCCTGATCCTGAAAAAATCATGCAGCTTTACACTAATAGGTATTCCTTTTGGATCTCAATAAATTGTTTACATGTGTAAGACTTCACAGAAAACAGCAGCTCAAAGACGACAACATATAATCTTTACTTGCTCAACTACTAGCCAGTTATTTACTCTTCTCTCAACTTGCTCTAAGAACAAATCATGCCAAACAAAATAACAACAAAGAAAATCAAAACGGGCAAACCTTTGAAGGAAGATATAGTTATACAAAGCTTTACATAGCTTTGACACATTATTTTGCCCATTTTGTGTGTTTATTCCTGAACTGTCAATCCTAATTAGTTCATGAGCTAATAAACTGTACACTCTTCCACCAAAAAATCTGAATTCTTCACAACCAGTATTGTATGCGCACTCACAGCGTATCCGTGCAGAAAGGAAGCATTATCCTCATCTTTCTAGGTGGGTGGCTGACACAGAGGTGTTAGGGCTGGAATTCATCTCCTTTTTTAGCTGCCTATTTCAGTATTAGCTTGAAAGTCTGTCGGCTCTCTCTACAGTAAACAGAAAGACAGAATTACCTCCAGCAGGCAGTTCATCCCATCTCTGAGATACCTCTCCTGAGATTGCTTGATTGACTCTTTCTAACAGGGTTTAGCTTAAACTAGATCCCCAGCTGTAGAAGGTTAATGGTGGGGGAGGTTACCCTGTCCTAAGAAACTTTACCAAGATTATGTAGGAAAACCCAAGTGGAAAACTGAAGCTCTCTGCTTAAAGTCTCAGCCCACGTGATACCATAAACAGCAAAACTCTCGGTGGATGTAGGTAATAATTTGCTAGTTCACATCTGCTGATGCATTAATCACTGATTGATATACTTTCAATTAAATTGCCTGTCTCAAAATTCATATCCTAGTTTCTTATTCTGCAGTAGCTGAAAGAGCAGATTCCCTATATGCCTTTGCTGTAGGAACCACTGGAGTCCTTTGCTGCCTGGTGTAGAATGGATTGTGTACCTGTGGGAACGTGAAAATGTAATTTGATGGAGTCATTGCCCTTTCAGGGATCCAGGGAAATGGCAATACCTTCCATACGTCCTTTCTCTTTCAATGGCCTATTGTAGTTGTAGCATTTGCTCTTTTATTATGTTCTAAAGTTTGTGTCTGAAGTGGGATTTCAGATTGTGTTCTGCTCCATGGTGTGTAGCAGGGCCAGGAGCAGACTTCCCCAGAACAAATTACCAAATTGTTGCTTGTTGGTGGGACTAAATGCAATGACTCAGGCTAATAACTCATGTTATTATGGTGTGGGAATCCTGACTTCCTCATGTCTTTAAATTGTGCTCAGGGAAAATAGAAAATACTATTGGATTTCAGAGCTTAGTAGAGTGGAAGAGAACTTGAGGTGGTTTTTAATGACAAGAATAACTGAAGTTACAGTAGGTAAAATAAGGGTTAGTGTCTTTTGAGAGATAAGGTAACTGCCAGCTGGGAGATATGGCACTAAAGGAGAATTTTCCAGAGTTCATGCCAAAATTATGCAATTCCAAAATGTACCATTACAGCCTCCTTGCACAAGGCTTCTGTTGGTTGCCTTTGAAGTGTGTGATATTAACTTCTTAGAGAAGAAATCAAAGGAACCAATCATGCACTTAAAGCGTACAGAAACGATAAGTCATTGTAAGGACAAGGGATCAAACCCAATAGCTTAGAAATTACAACAGCCTAGGCCGACAGAGGAGCCGGGGACCAAAGCAGAGCACAAGGACGTGCCCGTGTGATCACGCGAGGCAGACGTAGCGTTACACCTGCATGGGTGCAAGCAGAGCACCGCAGCAGGGACAGGAGCCCTGCAGGCCTGCCAGCTTTGTCATGAAATCACAACACTATCGCACACGCATGTAAGGTACAGTCTTTGGGGAGGCTTTGTCGTGGGAGATGTTAAGTGGCTATTCTCCAGTGTCCCGGGAGTCTGAGAGGTCACCCATGTTCCTGCCTGTTTTCATTGGGGCTGGAAGTGATTTCTTGGCAGACTTTCCTAACCTGCCTTAGCTAACATAGTTAAAATAGCAGAAAAAGCAAAGCAGCGCAGTGTGAACTTCAATGAACCCTTTTTGATCTTAAGTTCGATTCCCATCTCCCTATAAGCTTTCCTCTGAGCTCAGAACTACAGCTTGCCGTACTTTCATTAGTGTTTCAGCCCAAGGAACTAACTGGGGTTAACTGACCCAATGTGCAAATTCACCTATTTTCCAGTGAAGACTTACCTTTCCTGGCAGCTCACAATACTTTGGCAGGATCTTTCGGTCACAGATTTTACAGTGACTACTTCAGGACGATGTCTCTCTTGTTATTATCAAAAGCTGACTGCTCATTTTATTTGTTTGTAGAAATAATCCACTAGGTTTCCATAATAAGACAAGAAAGGCCAGAGATTTTTAATGTCTTTTTTCAAAAAAAAGTTTATTTAAAAATCATTTTTCTAAACACATTTTTTCCAGTTCAGAGCAAAGCAGATACTTGTGCAGGCGCTCTTCAGTAAGGTTAGTGATAGCATGGGATTGTTTAGAATACGTTGATTCTTCCCTGCCTTGAATTATGTTGAATTTAAACTGTTTAAATTAACCTGGCTAATTCTTCCTGAATGACTCACTTGATTGTGGAGACTCATAGAATCATAGAATTGTTAAGGTTGGAAAGGACCTCTGAGATCATCAAGCCCAACCTGTTAACCTAACTGCCTGGTCCACCTCTAAACCATGTCCCTCCTTAGGGAATGGAGTCAGACCCTGGGGGATGATGCTCTTGATGATGTACGTGATGACGAGCCTTCCTCCCCGTAGCCAGGTTTGCTCTGGGACCTGATGGTGGCTGAGCTACTGGAACTCCCCTGCCAGCCCACCTGCTCTGGTATTCCCCCTGCCTTTATCAGCTACGGCTTTTGGCAGCTCAGCTTGAGTTTATCTTCCTGCCCTCTGATGGCAGTGGTACATTCCCACTCCTCAAAAACTATCCGAAAGTCTTAGTGGATTCTCAGGCAGGAAAAGGCTCCCAACAAAGTGAGAGAAATGGGGAGTAACATCAGTCAGTGGAGACACAGCACATCTCCGTGTGGGAGGCTCATTGCCTGCGGTCACAGACAGAAGTCCTCTCTTTTTTGCTTTTTCCACAGCATTTGGCCATCCTGTCAGCTTATGTTTCCTGGGCGTCAACAATTTGTAGTGAGCGTGGCAATTGCCGTCCCTCTTATCAGTTCTCCCAGACCGGCGAACAAAGTTCTGAATGAGCAGCACTGACGTTTCAGAAAGCAATTCCTTATTGTGGGCGTGAAATGAGTCAGGTACTGTAGGTCACAGCCTCGTCTGTCATTAGGGAGCAGCTTAAGCAATAATTTTGCTGTCCCGCATACTGCTCAGTTAGATCTGGGAGGGAGGTTCCCTTGGTTAGGTGAAGGTACTACTTCTGTGTGTTTCAAAATGGTGTGTGAGACATGTTAAAGTTGGGGCATACTTTTTTTTGACCCTTTTTGCAGCATTTGTTAATATTCTTTGAACTTTATTTTTAGAAAGACAAATCAGGGAAAAATGTATCCAACACACATACCTTTAGACGGACATCATAGAGATTAATTCTCTTAGGCTCGGTTATGTATACGAAGTCTATTATAAAATATTTTAAAAGTTTTGTGACACTAATGAGTTACAGTTAATTAAAATCTCTCACCCATTGAGTCAAAAAGTCCTATTAGCTCTTCATTAACTTCTTAGTGTATTTGTCCTTCCAGTGAAGAGGTACAAAAACCCCCCATTTACTCCCTTACAAAAGGTCAGCATGGCCAATTCTCCATCAACTCCTGCATTTTATCTAGATTTCCTCCTGAGAGATCTGAAACACCGGAAAGCCGTCAGGTAACCTGCCCAGGGTCAAACACTTAGTTTATAGTTTATAGCTGCTGCTGTCGCTGTGGGATTCCCATGGAGCTCAACAGGAGCCGTCCCAAGTGTGGAGCAGCTGCAGTTTCAGGCTCTGAGCCAGTGCTGGGATCCGAGTCCTGCGCTGTGAGCAGAGCAGAATAACCTTGCTGTGCTGAGGTAGCAGATTGCATAGAGAGCTGCACCCCCTTAGAGTGGCAACGCTGTTTGAATATGTCTAGGAACAATTTTTGCAGAAACATTTGGCAAGATTTCCAGCTTATCTTTGAAAGCCCTGGTTTTTAAGTTGCTCACTAAACACAAGACTGACACTTATAAACCTTGTTAAACTGTCAATACCTGCAATACTTTTAAGCCCAGGTCATGAAACACTGCGTGATTACACACACACACACACACACAAATACACTAATTTTACAAGGTTTGTTTCTGTAGTTCAGCAGAAGGGGGTAAAGGATTTCCATTCTGGTCCCTAGGGCTATGGCTTCCAAAGAAAACTCTTCTTTATTATGCTTTCAGTTCTAAAGCAGTCAAGTCCTGGTTATACACATGCTTTTTTTTTTAGCAAGCAAGTCTCTGTCAATTAACCATGCTACCAAATACTTCTCTAAATGTTCGTGTTTTGTGGCATGATGGTATGATCTGTGAGTTGTCTTGCATCTGCGTTGACTTTAATCTGCATTGTCCCGGCCCTTTTCAAAGCAAGCAGGGCACAAACCTGTGCTGAAAGGAGGACCATGAAAACTCTAGTGGGATCCAGCACACAGCAGATTCTTGTCAGCTTGTCCTCTCTTCCCCAGGCCATGATGTCCTCCTCCTCAGCAAGCCTTTCCACATGAATTCAACTTCATCAGGACTTTCTGTGTTTGGGAGGCTGATGGACACGAGGAGTTTGCTTGATGTATTTATTGTTCAAAAGAGCAGGCTAATTGGTGGCTAAGCAGACTTTGGAGCATGAAGTACCCATGTCAAGTGCTAGTGGGTCCCCGCAGTTACACAGGTCCGGTGAGCAGCCACTCACCTTTAGACGGAGGAACTCTTTCCTCTGTGGAAAACTCCCAGTCCTCTTACACAATGTCCCCAGAGAGGAAAAAAGGCCACCTTGAGGTGGGAACACAACTCACTAGTTAAACGGGAAGTTTAATTAAAACCATTAGGGAATTTCAGTAAAAGGGAAACACCAAGACCTTGAACATTTACAGTGGAAACCAGAATTTAAGAAAGCCGTTTTTACTCAGTCTGAGAACCGTAGTGAAAATGCACAATTAAGAAGAGAAAAGCAAGTAGCTGAAAATTGGCAGAGCAACGTCTACTGAACTGCGGTCACGGAAACACAAGATGACATATTTTATTTTAAATAATATATTGCAGTTAGACTGAGGGTACATGTACCCTGTTTCTACTACCAAATCTCTATTTGGAAACATAGTGAAATTCTGGTAATTTAATAGCCCAACCAACTCCCCACACTGCAATAAAGCCAAAAATAACAGCTTTTACAATTATTTCATAATCCCCAGGAGTTCCCCAGCAGTTCTGGAAATTTTAGTGTGCACAGCTGTTTAAGAAATGTACTATCAGCAGGAACCCGAAGATAATGAGATTACTTTAAGCATAATCAGAATTATAGATAGACGGATAATGAGATTACTTTCAGCATAATCAGAACTTTTTACATATGCACATGTATGTGTGCGTGTACTCTAAAGGCAGGAGTGTCAGGGCTTGCCGGCTCACGAAGGCAAACCGGCAAGTCACCTGCTCTTCGTTCCTGTGTCAAGTGTAAACAGTCCCGCGGCTGGCGCGTGGGTGCCGGGGCCGGAGATAAGCGGCGGGGAGAAAGAGGCAGGGCGAGCGGTGCCCGCAGCCCACGCGGGAGTGCTGCCCTTTTACCTGATGAGCTAGGTAGTTTCCAAGAAAGAAAGACCGCGGGTCTTGTTTGCTTACCTTCAACCAATCCATGACTCCTGGTGGAGGATTATCTCAGCAGCCACAGAGAAGGTCTTAGATCGTCTCGCGTAGCGTTAGGACCCCTGGGTCGCACGCACGGACACGGACAGACACAGTGCAGGCGGGGCGCGTCGCCGAGGTGGGTATGCAAAGAGCAGTGTTCAAAGTGAGTGCCCTATACTGTGGAATGTGAACTGTGACAAAGCTAAGGAGGGTGATTAATGCCTGACAAGAGCTATTTAATCTGCGCACGCTACTGTGTAACTTCTTTTCTCTTCCTCTTTCTGTTCTATTGCTTAAAAAGAAAAATGTTTTGCAAGGCCAGCATGAAGCAGACAAAATCTGGAGCAAAGAAGGATTTTATGCGGTTGTCATATTTCTCAGCATCTTTGTCATTCTAGTAACTTGTTTAATGGTAAGTTTCCTTTTTACTTTTTTTTGCTGTTCTTCATGCTTTTCTCAGTCTGAAGGATAGAGTCACACATTCTTTACATGAGAGGTGTTTTCTCAAAGCTATTAAAAACTCAGCTATAAGGTAAGCATTGGTCACTCACATAATGCTGTGAAGCCAAAGTTTGAAGAACCACATTTCTTAATATATTTTGAGTCCAGTTGAAGAATGTAACTAGAAGGAAGCTGAAAAAATAAATAGTGGGCTCTTAAATCTGCAGAGTAACTGTATAATGATGTGAGTGATGACTTCTCAACCTTCTTACTAAGGTCCCAGGATCCCTGAAGTCGCATTAGCTGTCTGTATTTCAGTTTTATTGGATAGTAAAAGCAACACCACATTGATACAATATTGTCAATGCACAGTTCTTAGAGTGTGTGTCAATATTCATGTATCGAATATACAAATTTTGAACTGAAATGACTAGTAAGTACATGAAAGAGTGATCATATTTTTGAACAACTTCGCTGTTCACATTGTATGAGTTCAGTGGCCAGGTTTCTGGGCATTAGACATACTTGTAATACACTGAATATGGGATGTGCGAGGGTCACACAGAAAATGAACAACACTACACCACCACTGACTTTCACAGGGTGATTTTTGCATTTTTTCCAATGTTGTATCTCCCGTGTTTTCCTTCTCTGAATTGTATATTTCTTCTGTGGTGCATAAATATAAGGGTTTACTGAATTCTATGACAATTCTCAGCATTCATGAACACATAGTATCTTGGAGTCTTTTAAGATATTTTGCTTTAAAACACATTTAATTCTCTTTAACCTAGATGGATTTCCCACTTACAACTTTAAGATGGAAAGAATGTTTAAACTGAAGATATTAATAAGTGATCACATTGATAACAAAATCTTATTTAAGCTTTTAAAATCTCCCTAAGATTTGAAAAGCACTTGTTTTCTCATGAAAATTGTTGCTTTATATAATTTCTACTTCCTGGGCATCTCCATTTCTCTGTGCCATCTCACTCAAAAATAGGAGGCTAACTCTAGAAGTACTAACTTTTACTCAAACTTTTTACTTTGGAGAAGCAGATATTTTGGTCATTACTGACTGTTTAACTGGAAGGGTATAGAAAATGCTGTCTGTCCTTGTCCCGGTACTACACAATATTTTCATTAATTATTTGGAATGCGTAGACGGTACTGGGAATTGTAAGCACTGTGGAGGACAGTATCAGAACTTAAAATATTCTTAAGGTGCTGGAGAAAAGATGGGAAGTAACAAGAATGTTGCTTGGCAAGGACAAGAGCTCTAATCATGTGCATCAGTACAATGTAGGAAATACATGGCAAAACAATGGTTCTGTAGGAAAGGTTCCAGCAGTACCGCAGAGCACACGCTGAAGTAAATGAATAACATCACATTGTTGCAAAAAATATACTTCTTGCCCTGGGATGTATAAATGAGGATATGATCTCTAAGATCTGCATTCAACTTGGCTCTGATAATAATTTGATTATAGTATCGTGTCTTACTCATTCTCGTGTCTTACTCATTCTCTGTGGTCTCTTTCGGGTACCACACTTGGGAGAAATGTCAGGCAATTATAGTAGGGAGGAGATACAAGAGTGATCAGAGACACAGAAGACAGGAAATAATTTGGTTTATTTATGACAGAGAAAAGAAGAGCAAGGAGAAACATGGTAGTTCTCAAACATGGAAAGATTTCAAAGGCTGTGGTAAGGAAGAAGATAATACTTTCTCCACTGGTGACTGGAAAAGAAGCACATTTTTTGAAAGAGTGATTTGGCTGACTCATTAGAAAGAACTTTGTTATCGCATGGGTCCCTAGACCCTGGAGTACATTGCTTGGGGAAGCTCGGGAGTTTTCACCCGTTAAGGTTTTAGGCAAGTACCTGTCAAGAATAGTTTAGGTGTAGCTGATCTGGAGTTATGGCGGAGGTAAATACTAGTAGGCTCCTTTAACTCCCTTCCAGATGGATTCACTATGATGCTGTGGTCTTTTCTGCAGGCATTCCCCTTTCTGTCCCCTCCCAGGTCCAACCTGTATGTTTACGTGTGCTGCTGGTTAGACTGTGTACATGGACACTGTCTCACATTTTGCCAGGACCTGCTGATACACGGAGTATGTGCAATCTATAAGGCTAACAAACAGCTCACGTTAATTTTCATCCCACTTTATGTGTGTCAGTGGCAGACTTATGAAAAGCAGGAATTGAGTATTTCAAATTCAGCCATTGCAGTCTATCAGACCATTCAGCTTTAGCATAAAGCGTTAGGGCTCATCCTCAGTAGCTTTGGCCATAGCGACCATATGAGACCACCAAAATGTGTCCTCTTTTTTAAAGTTAGAGTAGGCATCTGTTTGTCCATAGGTGGTTATTTGTAGTTTAAAGGGTCCAAAAGTAGAAAGCTTAGCCTGCATCTGTAGATGACTTGGAAGTGTCCTTTAAAGTGTGGAGTAGGAAGTACTTTAAGTGATGATGATGTTATCAGCAGCGCTCAGTGTAAGGCAGCTGAATTGTCAGTGTTACTGCTTTGTTCTGTGTAATTTCTGCAGAAATTGTAAAACGTGCGGCCTTGTCTCTTAACTGGGTTTTACAAATCATGGTGCTTCCCTGCGCTGAGAGCACACTGCATTAACAGCTTTTAGGCTTCTTAATGCTTGGCTGGAATTTAACCAATATCTGGCCATAAAAATCTACTGTGCAGAGTATTGCTAAACAGTGTAATACAGCAGCACATGAGCTAAATTTGGACTTGTAAATTGTACCTCTGAGGTCGTTTTTACTCAGCTAGTCCTTGTTGTCATAGTATGGGAACCTTTTGCATCCCAAGAGCGATTCATCATATGTGGAAGCCAACACACACCTCATTGCTATCCTCATCATGGGCTGACCATGGGCTCACTTCCACTGGGAACATCGTACATCACTTACAAAGTTTGCCAAGCAAAGGGCTAAGTAAGAATAAATATTTTTAGCACTCCTATGTGTAAAACAGGTCTCTATTTTTTATTTTACATAGATAGAGAAATAACTGAGCCACGACCAAATTTACTAAATAACGCAATATTTGGCAGTGGGTTAAATTATTTGCTATCATATTTCATACTAATTTTGCCTGTTTTAATAAACCAGTATGTTTGCTTTTTTTTTAACTATGTACATATTAATATCTGTTGAGTAGTCTGCAAGTATCACCTTCAGATTATGAAATATTTGTAGCTAGTTGTGATAAGAGGGTTTTCTAAATGTCTTTCTTTTTACCACTAAAAAAAAAAAATCAAAAAGCAGAATTTTTTTTCATTTAAAATGATGGAAGACATGAACTTCGAGCAACCTGACCTGTGAAAGATGTCCCTGCTTATGTCAGGGGGGTTGGACTTGGAGATCATTAAAGGTCCCTTCTGACCCAAACTATTCCATGAATCCATGATTCCATGAACTTTGCCTTGTCAACAAATGGTGAGGATCTAAATTTGTACTACTGTCTTTGGTGTTTTATGAGTTATGAACAGTTATTTGGTGTTTTGGGGAGATAGTTACTTAAATGATAAATATTTTTTCATCTTCATGGTTGTATTTTGGAATTTCTTTAACAAGAAGAATATTGAATAACAAAAAAATGCATTCTAGCATCAAATTTCCACATGAGCTATCTCTTGTTCTTAAACTTACAAGTTTCAGGATTCATAAAGTGGTGCAGGACTCCTGAAAGCACTTTGATTATAGAATATATACAACTAACTAATATCAGCTTATCAACTTCAGCTTTTGCCAGTTTAAAGATTAAATCAAAAATAACGGTATGTATTTTTATCATACTGCAAGAGTGTTTAAGCCAACTTGAAATTAGGGGGTTTGTCTATAAACTAGTCCTAGATTGTCTGAATTCTTTAATTCTGCTTCTGTATAACTTTTTATAGTGCGTTCAAATCATGGTATCCAAATGCCTCCCAGTAATGCATCAAATAACACGACTAACATCTGTCGCATTTTTGTTCTTTCATCCCTTCCCCAGGGTTTGAGGGAAATTTTGTTAGCTGATTTTCTTCTCATGTATACACATGCACAATAGCTCTGCTTTTGCAGAGATACACACACAACCTCACACGTGTGTTGGTAAGTACTTGTTAGAGAGAATGCTTTTAATTAGAGTGAACTGTCTTAATTTCCATGGTTTCTGGGAGATTTTACGATACAGTCCTGGGTGCCCTAAATATCTCTAGGCAGATGAGTTTTCCTATCACTGCTCCAAATAACCATTGCCAAGATCTTTGTTCTAGAGACATAGTTGTCTCATTGGGATTTCATGTCAATCTCTGAAGATGAGTAAGAGCAGTTTCCACTGGTATTTTGAATGGGTAGGTAGGAGGTACTGGCCAAGCTAGGGCGTAACATGTCAGCTTTCCTTTGCAGAAATCTGAGCAGAGATATAAAGAGTGAATGTCATGCTGTCAGCACCCTGTCATTCTACCATATAAGCTGAGTCAAAGAGGAGGCAAAAAGAAGAGTTACTTTCCTTTTGGACTGTGGCTTTGAACCCTAGGCTTAATATATGAAAAAATTACAGGTGACCCACCTCGTGTGTCCTGGAAAATAGTGCTTCATGTTGTTCAGTTGCTCCATGCCTCTTCATTATCTTCACAATGAATCTTCTGGGGTATCAGTAAAATGTCAGTTTTCCTAATTTAGGGGCTTCATATCTGTTTCCATCCATACTGACAGATGTGTTTAAACCCATTTGAAATATGAGTACAAGTAACTTGTTCCCTTTGAAGAGCTTGGTGATTGGGTTGATCACTGTCTTTTTGGCCATTTCTGTTTGTTTGACTTTCACCTGGAATTCATTAAAAACATGATGGCCCTGACCACACTTTCTGAGGAAAGTGTGATAGCTCTTAGACCAAATGTGTTCTTTAGCTTTTTTTCAACTTCAAGTATTAAAAAGGATATGAAATAATACTCGTCCAGGTTTTTGGAAGTCAAAAACATAATTCCCTGGGTCTCCAAGGGATGAAATTATGTCAAAATATATCAGTGGCAAGAAGGTATGGTTAACATTGTCATGACCGTGAATGTCTGGGCTGTATATCTGTGGGTTACCACAAAAAAATTAGACCAAAGCAATCACTGGAGGAAAAGAGGGTTAAAATATTTCAAGGCCCTGTTTTATCTTTACTGATACCTGTGTCCTTGCTTCACAGTAGGGCTGTTTTTTTCTGCAATATAATGGCAAGAGCAGCTTATCTTATCCATGCAATTTAATTCTAAACTCTTCTGAATGAACAGATGGTTTATGTAGCTAAGTCTTGTTTAATGGGTGTATTGCTAATGACATTAGGTCAGTTCCCAGCTAAATCTCTAATGCTAATCCTTGAAAAAACAAACCCATCAGATATATCCAGTCCTCACTGGAAAGCTATGGAGTGATAGATCTTTATGCGGTGCTAGTGGGGCAACAGCTGTCAAAGAGCTTCTGACTTGCAGTGGAAAAATGCTTTGGTCTAGGCTTTGTCTTTACGGCTTTGCAAACCAGGATTCAATTTGAATGCTTTATGGCAACAGATGAAGCAGAGTAGAAGTTATAAGGGTTTCTGCAGACACCTTCAAAAAGCTGTGTGCGTTTCACCCACCTCCACACACAACACTTACAATAGTAATTCTCCTAAGTTTCATAGGTTGTAAAGCACATTTTGAAAATGGCACAAATATGGCTTAGAAATCGTTGTTTGCACTCCCCTCAAGAGAGAGAAGATGTGTTAAATAGCCGTAACACAGGTTCCTCTGGAGTGACATTACCAAGCACACGCTACCCACCAGTCCTCGCCAAGCCGGTGTACAGCAGCGTCAGTGTGGAGTTCAGTGGAAGAGGATCAGTGCAACTTCTGAAAAGCTTTTTTGCTGCAGATATATGATATTCAAGTTCATAAGCAATAGGTGGACAGAGAATCCTGGTATTACAGTATGTTCAGACGTCAATGTCTTGGTAACTGTAAAACACACTGTTCTGAACAGATGCTTAAATAGCTTCATAGGCCATGCATCGCTTCAGCTTTATTCCAGAACAGGTTATGTTTCTTTGAGGATATTGAGGGATATCCTTATCCTGAGGAGTATTTCAGAGTAGTAGCAGCCTACCGTTACAAAAGTGGCGTAGTAAAGTTACTCTGTTCAACCATCAGCTCCATGCAAAATGAGTAAGAGCTTTTAAGAGCATCTGCTCTAAAACAAATTGAGACTGCTATAATTAGACACGTGTACCTGGATATATCATAAGCATCTATTTTATTTTGTGCCATTGTCTCTCTTGTGTTAAAATTCTTACAAATTTTTCTACAATTACTCTATTTATCAGTATTTCCTTCTTCACAGTGTCTTTTGTAACTATTTTCCATTCTATGTTATTTGCCCCTTTAATAATACAGCTGCTGGTATTACAAATAATTACTGGCTCACCATCAGAACTGTTAAAATCCCTACCGCCCACGTGTACACACTGTGGTTTATGTAATGGAAATATTTATCCTGTTGTGGGAAACGCCGTGTAACACAACTTGTGGCTTACCTTCTAGGAATGAAAGCCACATATAGCAATCTTATCCAGCATTTGTGATACTTTCCTTGCTGTGTTTACCAGGGAATTGAGATTGAGCTTTCCTCTTTATTTCTGTAGGTTCTGTACAGATTAAAGGAGAAGATCCAGTTGTCACTGAGACAAGAGAAGGAAAAGAAGCAGGAGATCCACCTCTCACCTCTTCCCCTGCAGACATCTCAGTCCGAGTATAAGACCACAAACAGCATGGTCCAGCCTGAACAGGCTCCAAAGGTTGTCAATGTTGTAGTGGACCCTCAAGGCCAATGTGTTCCTGAGCTCAAACCTCCCCTGTGTGCCAGTCCGTCTCCTTTCAGAATGAAACCTGTGGGGCTCCAGGAAAGGTAGGATGGTGCCCATCGCCTTCAGGATTTATTCTGCTTTGTTACAGTCATGCTGCATGATTTCATATGTGTCTCTTCTGTCAATGAATGGGAGACCTTCCCATAGGGACATCTGAGAAGCGGGATTTTGGTGTGTTGCTATCTGTCTCATGGGTATTCTCTCCTTTCCTTTTCATATGAGCAAAGGTCCAGAAGTTTGGGCTGAGATTAACCGCAATACTGGAATTCGTTTTGCTAATTTGTTTCTTCCCCTTTCCAACAACTGCTCCAAGGAAATAATTTTTCATTTTCCATTGATTTTTGCCTGTTTTGATCCTGGAGATCCTGGCAGAAGGCACAAGGGCTGGTTATGTTTTGTCAGCAAAGGATGTTCTCGTTGTCAGGGAGTCACTAGCACATGGGAAACTTGGAAAGAAGAAATATTTACACCAACTAAGTGCATTTACCAGTCTCAGACAGTGTTTCCGTTATCACCTTTTGATAATTTTTCTTCTTAAATCCAGCTTTCCATGATGGTCGGGATAGAGTCCAAGGTCTACAGGCTTTACAAAAAAGAGAAAGAAGTCATTAGTAATGAAACCGACCCTCGTGTGCAGCTCCTCAGAAATACTTGGGCACCAAACTTTGCCACTCATTCTACCTTTCAAAAACTGGGCCAGTGCTCTTTTTATAAAACTAGTTATTCTTCCCACAGGAGAATGCACACTGACATCTGTCTCTCCTCTGTTCAAAACATATATATAATTTCTTGCCTGATGTCTGCAGGCCAGTTTCATAAAGCATCAGTGCTCTGAATAACTAACATAGCATGCAGCCGTGCAACTGAACTCTTCTACCCCAGCACAGATGATAGATGAAAGAACAGACACCACGCAGATATGAGGGGGAAATCAGAATGAAAAGGAGACCAAGCACAGCCTTGTCTGTGACGACTCTGAGAGCTGAGCAGTAACCCTGATTCAGCTTGAACCGTGGGATTTCAATGACAGAGATTTTATCAATGGCTTTATGAGCCACAGACAGAGCTAAGGGAGGGGGATTGATTCTTCCATGGGTAAAAGATGCTGAAAGGCAGAGCTGTCATAAAATATGTAGTGATATCACTGCAGCTAAAAAAATAAGGAATGGAGGAAGCAACTAAATACATTTTGATAGTTGCTCTCATTCCAGAAGACCCTAAAAATAAAGCACACAAGCATGGGGATCACATAGCTAGTTTATAATACCTAGTACCTAACACAGCATACATAATAGTTGAGGGGGACTGGGGTGAAGGAATTTGTAGAGGGTGTTTGTACTTAAAGACCGGGGAAAAAATTTTTCCATTGCTCAAACAAAGAAAACAAAAACTATTGATCTAGGATCCTAATTTCCACCACCGCAGGTAGGAACTCAGCGTTTAATACTCCTAAACCAAATTTCATCCTTTGAAAGGACAAAGTTCTGAGTCAGATGTGTCAAAATGGAGAGCTGAGATACAAACAGGAAACTAAACCTGATGTTTGATCAAATAAACCAGGCATTTCAGCTTATTGCTAAAGAAAAAGAAGTTGAAGGAACTGAGCACTTTAGTTTCTACTGTAAAAGAACACTAATAGGCCATTGTGAAAAAGTGAAAACAATTGTGATAACGTCCCATTCTGCAGTTCTTTTTGTCATGTTTAACACAGTTACACTTCATCAGCCCAAGTCCACTTCTAAGAAATGGTGGTTTAAGTTTATTTCAAGCTCAGTGATATGAAGGTCTAGGGATGTTAGGGACAGAACTTTAGGAAATAGGTTGTCTTCTCCTCCTCTGAAATAAGCAGCTATTATTATATATATTTCTTATTTATTTACTATATCCAGTACTATGAACAAATCTACATACATTTTGACACACAGAAGCGTTGGAGGCAAAAAATAATAATGCAGCAACACGTTTTGCCTCAGACATCATCTACTGACCAGGTATGTGGACAGTTTAAAACCCCTCTCCACCTTTCTGCCCCACAACAGCCTTGCACTAGGCAACCTTGGGCCATCCTCAGTACACATGGGAGCGGTGGACCTTACAGCACGGGTCTGCACACTGCAAGCACCGCACTGTGGACAAAACAGTCTGCTCGCAGCCCTTTTTGTGTCAGTATAGAGTGGGATCAAGCCTGGAGGTCCCCTCCTGCTCATAGCCACAGCTTGGGGGCACCCATTCAATAATGTTTGCTGCCCTGATGTCGTGGTTTATTCTCATACTAAACCCAAAACACAGCACTATACCAGCTACTAGGAAGAAAATTAACTCCATCCCCGCTGAAACCAGGACACCTGATTTTGGTTTCTGCCTGGGGAAGAAGCTCTTGGCAGGCTAGTGTGGGCATGGGAGCTCCTTGACAAACTTAGTGTTGAGATTCCTTTGGCCAGATGGCTTGACGGTGGTTCCTGAGCAGTATTTTCTAACTATCCAAACTCCCTGGTTTGATTCCGTAAGTGTGACCCATAGTCATGAAATGCCTAGTATGACCCAGACCAAAGCGTATCATCTCTTCAAAGAGGAATCAATGGACCACGGGCCCAGCCAGGGAGTGAGCCAACCGCTGTGCCTAGCCACCTGGGCGGGAAGTTTGTGGCAGTGTCTCCGAAGGATGGGGCAGAAAAGCCGGCCGATGCCTGCCTCTCAGGCTCTCCCTGCTCTGCACACTGGGTGCTGCTTTGAGGACCGTAGCTCAGTGCAAAAATATGGCGGGACTGCGTTTTCACAAAGCACCGCATCAGCTTCTGTCCCTCTGACCCTTTCCGTTTTTAATAGGAATAACATTGGCTGGTACAGAGGCAGA
Organism: Nipponia nippon; assembly: GCF_047370975.1. Taxonomy (NCBI): domain Eukaryota; kingdom Metazoa; phylum Chordata; class Aves; order Pelecaniformes; family Threskiornithidae; genus Nipponia; species Nipponia nippon. The sequence continues at coordinate 40,469,939 of NW_028262347.1, read as the reverse complement.
CCAATTGTTAATGGACAGCTGTCCGTAGATCAAAACGTTTCTGGGAGTTTGTCCAGCTTCTTAAAATGCATTGTGCTTCTGAATACTAGAGCCAAGTCCGTGCACATTTTTTTCTGCCTCTGTGGAAAGCCTCTCTTACTCAGCTATTTCTGTAAGGCACAGCTTCCCCAGCAGGTTATGCAGCGTCTGCCCTACCCGACGCGCAGAGCCGCCGCAGGGGGGGTTGCCTGGCGCAGCCGCGCCCCGCTGCCGGCGGCGGGGCGGGCGGCCGGCGCGGGGAGGCTGCCACCTACAGGCGGCGGGCGGCACTGCCGCCGCCCCGGGCTGGCGGCGGGGTGGCCTGCCTTCTCATAGGCAGCGTCGGAGGATGCGCTGGGAGGGAAGGGGCCTTTAAAGGTCGTCTGGTCCGTCCCCCCTGCAATCGGCAGGGACATCTTCAACTCGATCAGGTTGCTCAGAGCCCCATCCAGCCTGTCCTTGAATGTTTCCAAGGATGGGGCATCTACCACCTCTCTGGGCAACCCGCTCCAGTGTTTCACCACCCTCATCGTGAAAGATTTCTTCCTTATAACTAGTCTGAATCTACCCTCTTTTAGTTTAAAACCATTACCCCTTGTCCTATCGCTACTGGCCCTGCTAAAAAGCCTGTCCCCATCTTTCTTATAATCCCCCTTTAAGTATTGAAAAACCACAATAAGGTCTCCCTGCAGCTTTCTCTTCTCCAGGCTGAACAACCCCAACTCTCTCAGCCCTTCCTCATAGGAGAGGTGTTCCATCCCTCTGATCATTTTTGTGGCCCTCCTCTGGACCCGCTCCAACAGGTCCATGTCCTTTCTGTGCTGAGGACCCCAGAGCTGGATGCAGTACTGCAGGTGGGGTCTCACCAGAGCAGAGCAGAGGGGGCAGAATCCCCTCCCTCGACCTGCTGGCCACGCTTCTTGTGATGCAGCCCAGGATATGGTTGGCTTTCTGGGCTGTGAGAGCACATTGCCGGCTCATGTCCAGCTTTTCATCTATCAGTACCTGTAGCTCTTGGAGGAGAGAAGGTGGTCACGTAATCAGGATAGTAACTGGCCCAGCAGCCTCGGGAGGCAAGTTGTTTTCCTGGATGCTGATCACGGATGTGTGCCCATGTGCAGCATGCAGTTGGGAAGGTATGGAGCGGTGGTGGCCAAGGGTGGAGGATGGACCGATGGGTGTGGAGGTGAGAGGCACTGACCCCTTTCTATTACAATTAATGATAGATGCCAGGGCAGGCAAGGGAAGGGCTGTCTTCAGAGCCTCCTGGCATCCTCCGGATCGCTCAGTACAGAATGCTCCAAAGTTGCTCTCTTCTGGTGTTTTCACAACTGCCGCTCCTTTGCAGCAAAGACCTTCTCCATCAGCAACCCACACAGTGCTGTTACTGACCAAAGGAGCGGGAGAGCTAATGTTCCTCCGTGGGTGTCTTCGGTGATGGACTGTCACAATATCATAGCACCGACGCCTGAATTTAGGATGTAAATGATCCTTTTCTCTTCCGTGAGCGTATCCATGAATATTGCATCACTGTTTATCTTTCTACTTAGGCTTTTATAGGTCTATATGAATAATATATACTTTTTCCTTCAGCAGAGTAAGGCTTCCTTTTATTCTGCTGGTTGGCCCAAAATTCATCTTGATATGAATGGTCCCAGCCAAAATCAGAACCTGGTAAAGTGGGATGTGATATTTTAAATTTCATTCTGATGTGTCAAGCATTGAAAATTCTTAGTACAAGCAGTGAGTTGTTAAAACGTGGTGGAGATATAAATAAGTTACCACACCAGCACAGTATTCACTTGTTTTACAACTGGATTTACGCTTCCTCCAGCCACTGCTGCTGTGGGTTTTAGTTCCAGTATTATTTGTGACTACGACAACTGTATTTCAACCAACTAGTATATTGTTATACTGTCTTGTTCAAATTAGTTACTATCTAGCATGCAAAAGTACATGGAAGAAAAGAATATGTTGAAAATAGCTCTTCTACTGCATATGTTAAAAAACACAAACAGTGCTTTGGAAAGTATTCTCAAGCATTTGTATTCCATCTTAGCCACAGAGACCTAAAACTGTGGTTATTACATCTAAATAATCAGTGGGAAAAATCACAGCACTATGTTTTCTCAGTCTGTTACATATTCATTGGAAAATTATTCTGTCTAAATGGGAGAGCTCTTCATGTTCCCATATCAGGATGCTAGGGGCATGCAGGACTCTCATTCAGATCAAGTAACATTTTACGTGTGCTTCGTGCTGTTTTTTTTTCTCTGCAAATAAATACAAGAGAGGGGAGAATATAATAGAGAAAAAGTTTGGCAAATAGAGCAAAAACCTGGCAGATAAGTGAAATAAAGTATTTTTTAAATGCTAAATAAAAGAATTCTGCAATGGTGTGGAGGCACTGCTGGGACACAGGAAAACAGAAGGTACTCTGTGAAAGGGAAGGCAGGCAACGCCAGCGTGAGCAAAACTGGAGGGGAAAGGGCTGCTCACTGACATAGTTCAACATACAGTGTGCAAGCAAGTCTGCAACCTCTAGAGAAAATCGGTAGGCATCAGAACAGAGAAGAGTAGGGGGAAAATCACCTAAATCAATGTCAAGTGTAAGTCCCTACAAACATAACAGATAGGACTGAATCGTCACTTGAACTCTGATGGTGAGAGCTGTGCGTGATGTTACTTTTCCCCACAAAGCAGAGCAATACTATAAAAACTGTATGCCACAGTTAATAGACTGTAACCAGTGAGATTTCTCTTACCCTCCTGAAGATGCCTGTAAATTGACAGCAGACTTCTTTTCTCCATCTCTAAGAAGTATTCAGTGGACATATAGTGAGTATAGCTCACTGTAAGTGTAATGAAATAAAACTTAAAATAATGTGCATTATAAAGCTGCTAAATGCTCACCTCTGTCCACTTCCTTATAAGATGAGAAAAAGAGATATTCTGATGGAAACGAAAGGCAATATATTTTTAAATAATTTAAAAAAAAGTATTCAGATAACCCATAGTAGTCTGTGGAACTCACTGCCAAAATATAAAGTTTGAATCAGGAATGTATTAGCAAAAGGTACTCACACATCTAGTCACACCAATAATGAGAGCAATTATTGTTTGCTGTCTTCCTGTGGCATCCTTCCTCGAAAAAGCATCTTGTATTTTACACCTTTCCAGAGAAAATCCTGGCCAGTTTGGGCTTCAAGTTTGGAGGTGGAAGAAAATTCTGATGTTAATATTGGTAACTATTCCCTTTTATTAGTTGTTCTCCACAGACACACAAATTAAACTATTGTTCCAGCCACCTATACAATTTCTGTGCCCTGTCAATCGCCATCTGGATGACAAATGCTGTGGATGACAAACACTAACTGTAATACCTATTTTCCTGGTGTTAGAAAAGCAGGATCTGTTAAAATGAATCATTATCTTAACAATACTGTATACCAAATAAAACCTCATAAGAAATGTTGGAACCAGGGTAAAAAACCTGATGTGCTCTTTGCTTCATAAATATAATGGCAGCTGCATCTCAGGATATCACTGTTCAACCAAATCTCCGCTCTAATAGATGAGAAGAATTTCCAACAATTCTCTCTGGTTCTGTTCTGACTTTTAGATCACAAAGCACAGTTGCTGCAAATATAATTATGGTGTTGCTGATCTGTTATCTTTATACAAAACTGTCCATTGTGAGTAATCATTTCAAGTAATGCTCAGAGGGTAGCACCTTGCAGTTGGACTACTGTAAACATGCCAGGTTTTGTAGTTTATGACACAAGCATGGGAACTTAATATATTTACAGGAAGGGGCCTTGAATTTCCTGGCTAAAATATACTAGCTTTGCATAGATTTGGAGGATAAATTTACCCTATTGTGTGGAGCTGAATATGCTTTCTGCATTCTTAATTTAAATCCTAGGGATTGTTTGCAGGAAAATGTCAGTGTAATTGTTCAAAGCGCAGCTATGTGCCAACACAAAAGTACTAGCTGGAGAACAATTTTACGGTGATATCCTATCAGAAGGAATTTGCAAAGCACCAGGGACCAGTAAACTGAGTTTGAGGTGGGAGGCAGGAATTTGTGTGCTCCGGTCCGTCTCTGCCACCGACTCATTAGAGCACTTTGGGCATGGCACATAAACCTCGTCCAGCCGTGCTCCTAACCGCTGGATTGAGACTGGCTGGCTGGCATGTCCGTCTGAAGAGATGTAGCAAAGATGAGAACCTTAACCTGAAGTACAGTAAAAGTCCTACGTGCTACTATTTGTACACATCATTTAAGAAGAGTGAGAGAATACAACTAAAAAAAAAATAAAGGCACTTTCTGAAGGACCTAAAAATACATTTCTCTCGTTTGGCAGACCTCTCAGCTATGTTCAGTCCTGGTCTGTAAGATGCGCTAATAAATTCAATACACCCAGAAACACTTATAGCACTGAGGCCAGCTAGCAGAGATTAGTTTGTGTCCACACTGCCAAGCTCCCTTCACCTCCAAAAGAGTGGGGGCTGGATGCAGAATGCCTACTGGGAATGGTTTGTGCATGTGCTGGTTCCCAAACTGTGCCAGTGAATTGCTTTGGAGCACTCTTGTTGGCACGGGCTAAAAACAAGTCCAGGCTGCAAGGCTTGAAACGTAGCAATATCGATTACCGAGTTTCCATGCCTGGGATTGTTTCCTGGCACTCTTTAATTTCTTTTTCTAGATGTAGCTTGCACATGAAGAAGTGCACAGCTGGTGTAGCATCTGACGTGAGGGGAGCAGATAGTGGGCAGCTGCTTACGGGCTGTGCCTTTTAGTAATGCTCCTTTCAGTGCAGGGTCTCCCCGCAGCCCAGCATTGTGGCTTCCCTCCTCCTCAGGCCATCTCAACTAGCTGGAAAGCCACACCATGACTGCTGGCACCTGCACTTTGGGTGACAGGGTGAGGGCTGAAAACCTGGGCTACTGAGGTGGGAGAAACTGGTCTAAGTAATGGGGAACATGAAGTGGGATCCAGCTGAGAGGGTCTCCTGCTCAGTGCCCGAAAGGTCTGTTTTAGCATGTGGATTCATGGCTAGAGAGAGGATAACGCTTTACCTCCAACTTGCATTTGTGTAACATTTCTGTTATTGCACAGTCACTCTGAAAGCTTTTTGCAAGCGCTGGACCTCTGAGTTGCACAAACGGCTGTTCTGTCCAGCCCATTACAGACGTCTTTGCTTATCTGCACTGTAGGAAGAGGGCAGGAATGTGAATTGTCCCCTTTCTCTGGAGGGGAAGTGAACTCAGGCACCAGCCTAACAAAGACCCTTTAAAAACCATATTTTAACTATTTGACTCCTGGCTGGTGGAGAAGGTCTTTTGGTTGTGGTTAGAGCTCTAAATAAATAGATGCAAATAACTATGTACCATCGCCTGAACTTACACCCACAGTCCCTTCCCCTGTGTCTCTAGCACCTCTTGCAAATTACTTCAGATTAACATGGGTAGATGGTACGTTTCCGCTCCTAGCTCCATCTCTGCTTTAAATTGTCCCACATCCCTTTTTTTTCCTCTGGCAAAGAACTAAAAGCTCTTCAGAGCATGTGACATTCATTTCTGGGAGTGGATAATTCAGGCAAATTAAGCCCACCCTTGTTTGGAGAAATTCTTCTGGTGCAACTTCGTAGTCCTCTTCTCTCAGATGCTCAGTTTAGCACGCAGCCCATGCCTACCCTTGGTTATGCCTTTACCGTCCTGTGAGGTTCAGTCAGGAGTTTTGTAATAATTTTATTATATTCCCAGGTCTCTTATCTGGCATTTATTCTTGTTACTCCAGTTGCTACTGGTTTTAGCTTGTACACAGGAAACCGTGGTGCCAATCGGTGTCGTTCCCAAGGTGACAGGAAACCCTGTTTGGTCGGATGTTGATTGTGCTTGTCTTTACTGCTCCACCCATCGCATTTTCTTCCTTTTTGGCTTAAGTTAAGACAAATTAATCAGTGGCCGCCATCTGGTAGACAGTTTTGGTGGTTTTGCAGTGATTTGTCCAGCTGATCTTTTGAAAAGTAACACACGGCACAAGAAACCGAGGGGGAATATCCATGTTAATATTGAAATGATTCTCAGGCCTACGATCAGAGAAGCCATTGTTTCCCCGGGCACATGAGTAATTTGAGTCGTGTGAGTAATCCCCTTGTCTTGTCCAGCAGCGGGTTTGGGTTTTTAAGCGCCGTTTGGTCAGAGGGTTAAACTCCGACGCAGCTTTCCAGTGACTGATTTCCTCAGCTCCTCTCTGCCTCCGCTTCACTTCTGTGGGCGACCATCCCAGGCAGGGTTCCTGTGACTGCTTCACCAGCTGTCCTAATGGGCAGGCAGAGGGGGACATCTGGGAAAGTGAGGAGATGCACATTAGCTGAACTGGAATTCTCCGAGTAGCTCGGCTCAGCCCGTAGCAGGATGTGTCCATCTGTGACATTTACAACCAAATATATTGCCTTTTCACATCGGCAGGCTGGAAATACCGTGCTATGGGACAAAGAGAGGGAGAAGAGAACCAGTTTCATTATGAGATTGGGTTATAAGCAGGATGAGGTACATTGCATCCCATGAGTCCTTGACGAGAACCCACAGGTACTGATTTCTGTAAAATAAACATCTGATGTAGAAGGGAGCATCCCTATCAGATAGACTGGGGGTTGAAATTTACAAGAAAAGTTGATTTTTCGGATTTGGGGACTTTATAGAAGTCGCTTTGAATGCTCCTATTAATGTCTAAAAAGTGCCATTGCCTCAAATTAAAACAGAAATATTCACCTTCCCTCTTATTTTAGAATGTATTTCTCACTGATCGTGCCATTCCTTCTGGCCAACTGTTCTGCAGGGCAGCCTAAAGCTGGATTTACCTCAGTTCCCCTTAACTTAAAATGTTAAGAACAGACACAGAACACAGTTAAAGAAAGAAAAGAAAAACATCAAAGCACCTCCAAAACTGCAATATAAAATATCCAAGTATATCTTTGAATTGCAGGAAGCCATGTACTGGACAGTACTTACTAAGCATCCAGCTTATATTGTAGCCATCAGTTAATATTCCAGGCCATGAATCTCTTCTTTGAATGCAACCATAATTCATTTTATTTCTGTGCATTGTCAGGAGAACACTTAGAAATTATGACAGTTGACTAATTATACTGCTTCTTTTCAGAAAAAAGCAGTTCTGGAAATTCAGCAGAGATCTCTTACGCAGTCAGAGCTAGTATGTACAGAAAGCTTAACAATGCTAACTAGCAGAAATGTCCCTTGTTTGCAAATACACCTTTCCTCAAAGTATACTGCATGTAAATCTGTGGGTCAGACTATTTCTCAGCCCTTAGGGGAAATTCTCTTTAGCATTTTTATTAATATAGTACCTGAGAGCCTCGGTCACAGATCAGGGTCCCTCTGTGCAAGGCTCTGTATACACACAAAAATGAAATGATCCTCTATCCAAAAAACTTACAATCTAAACATCAGACAAGGTAGTAGATGCATGCAGACAATCAGGCAAGCCTCAGGAAATAGAGAAGCAATAGCATCATGGCAGAGATGAAGATGCCCAGAGTATGCTATGAGAATGGCTCAGCCCAAGAAATACTGCCCAGAGGCAGTAGCTGATTTCATACAACACTGACATTTCAGCCAGGTTCTTGCTAGAGTTGTTTGTCTGCTTTGATACAATCACACCCAAGCTGATGCATCAGTTTGGTTTGACTTTGAACCTTCACTGAGTATGGACAACATGTTTCAGGAGCAGTTTTTATTATTTTCATAATAAGGCAAGTGAGACATTAATTGGTTAAGTGACTGATCCAAGATGATCTTGCAAATCAGTGCCCTCTCTTCATAAAACACCTGGACTCTTGAACTCTTCGTTCAGTTTTCTAACTGGTGGAGTCTGTAAGAAGCTACGACAGTGATATTTCTTTCTGGGACAGGGACTTCCCTTATGTTCCCTATCAAAGAATATACTTTTGATGCTTAACAAACTGTGTGTATCATTGTTATTAATTTATGGTAACTATAATTATCCCTGTTATGTTAGTACTGTGATTTGATAACAGGAGCAAAATAGAACAGAGCGACTTCAAATAACTGCTCAAATATGCGATAGGCATCAGAAGGGGAAGTACTGTATATAATTCCCACACAGAAAAATGTCGTTAAGTACAATGTTTCTCTAGGGAACTCAGTCCCGATGCTTCGGGATGACCAATAGCAGCTCCCTGGAAAGCTGTGCTGCCAGCGAGAGACGGGGCCGGTGCGGGGCAGGAGGCAGCGGAGCCTGCCCCTCCGCCAGGGCTGGCGCTTCCGCTTCCCACTGTCCCCCTGGCAGCTGCATCTCCTGCCTTGGAGATGTCTCAAATCCTTCCTGAGTTGTAGCAAATTCCACCGGAGGACTGCTGCATAGTCCAGAGGCTTTCAGTTCCTTTCCCTGGATTTGATAGTGGACGTAACAGTGTAGCCTGACAACAAATGAAGGAAAGCAATCAGAACAGTAGGAAAGTACAAAACAGCTAATAAATCCAATTTGCATGGTCTTGTTTCAGTTTAGACTCTATTTAGCTTGTTTTGCCTCAGTGGATTTATAGAGGTATCTGGAAAGAGAATTTGGCCCACAGAGCACAATACTGAATAGGTTTGCAAAAGAAGAAGGCATTGTGAAAAGCAGAAAGCTGGTATTATAATTAATCCCAAAGGTAATCCTCTGGCTACAGAGAATGCATTTGCAATTTAGTGATAAGATTAGAATAAAATAAATGTTTTCTGCTGCATCCCAAGGTTTTTCCCAAATGTAGATGGCCCAAATACCCCTCTAGTCCCCATGTCTAGTGTTCACTATTGCCTGTCTCCCAGCTATGGAGCTCATTGTCCTGGGACAGTGCAAAGGTCGTAAGGTGGGCTAAGAAAGCTGTCTGAAGGAAAAATCACAGAAGAGAAGACACCGACACAAAGATGTGGAAGCAACCTTTGGTTCAGGATGTTTCTAAACTACAGATTGTCAGAAGCTGGACGCTTACTAAAAATAAGTAACAGCGTTAATTAAGTAATCAGTAATTCCTGCTTGCTTTGTTCTTGCGTTCTTTCCCTAAACCTCTTCTTGCTGGCCATTGTTGGAAACAGGATACCGGTCAACCTTTGGTCTTACATAGTACACCGAATTTACATTCATATTTCTACATCACTCCCTTCAATGTATCTTAATCTAACCCATATTACATCATTAGCTGTATGGAGCCCTGTGTGTTGAGAGCGTTTGTACTGACGTAGATGAGGCAGAGGTCAGGTTGGGAGGGAGTTTGGTTGGTCTTTCAGATATGACTTCTCCTCCTTTCTCGTTATTTCATAATGCAGTGTGCATTTAGAGGAACGTTGCTTTTCTTGCATTTCCCTCCTCTATTCAAATTCCTACAAGTGAATTTAAATCAAGTGATTTAAGTTTCTTAATGCCATGAATCCTTTGCTAATGGAGAACTATGAATCTGAAGCAATTACAATTATTTCACTCTGACATTTCCAATCTGTGCTGACTCATTGATGGTGTGTATGAGGAATAGTAGATCCAGAAAGCCTTTGCTCTGGCCCGTGCCTTCATCTCTGGGCACAGGTACAGGTGTGTTTCCCTTCTCTAGAGCCCAGCCTATGGAACAGGTGTGTTTCCCTTCTCTAGAGCCCTCCCCTATAGGAACATCTCTGATGAAGGCAGGCAGTGGCCAGGGCCGTGGCCTTCAAGGGATCTGCAGAGCTCTGTAGAAGGGGGCTCCAGGTCACTTACCTGTCTGTGCCTCATCAGCTGCTCAGCCCTAAATGGGACTGTACAGCTTGGCAATACCTCTTTCAAAGGTCTATCTAATCTCTGAAGTGCAAGACAAAGTACACCTTGGTATGCAGACATTTACAGCTGTCTTTTGAAAGCATTCAAGCATTGCTCCATTTCAAGTTGCAAGCCGAAGGTGATTTCCTAAACTTCATTTTCAAACGGAATCCAGGCACTTTGCACATTAATATACTTGTTTGAGCAAGCCTTCCCATAGAAAGCAAGGCTGGAAAGCCAGACTACTAAAGCGAATCAAGAAGAAAAAGCTGGGAAGAGAGGAAGGTTTATATACCTAGCTTAGGTGTCAGCTCTGGAAACTTCAGAAGCAGCTAAATGGCAGACCTAAGTGCATGTGTATGGCCTCTAAGGGCCTAAATTCCATCAGCTCATAGTATAACTTAAGCACGTGAGTCACTCTGGAAATGGGACTGTGCCTTCCAAAGTGTATGAGCTAGAAGGATTTTTGGTCTGTACAGGCAGCCTTAGATGCTTTGTCCGCTGTCTGACTGAGCGGAGCAGTTTTGCCCGCTCCCTTTAGAAATGTCCATAGATGGCGCAGCTCTGTTGAGCAATGGTGTGGGCCTGGAGGTTTTACATTCTTCAGGAACTGCTGCTGTTCAGTAATTTCTTCAAAGTGCACTAACAATTAATTTGTCTGCTTAGAAATCTTCTGTGTGACACTTCCAGTAGTTTAAAGATAATGAAGACCAAGTCAAATAAACAAGGAATGTGCTTTTTTATTATCTTAAGGTTGACAGGGTGTAGTAAACGCCTCTTTTCCCAGATGTTCCTTCCTGTCTTTCCCAAACGGCAAACTCACCAGGAAAGAACTCATTGTACTGATTAGTCTTCAAGTCACAATAAAAAATAATTTTCTCTTACTGATACTGTCTGAAGATACTGCCCATTTACATTAAGAATACCCCTACCCATGTCTTTTTCCAAGCCAGCTGGTTTTGGTTAAAGCCTCAAAGGAGTATTGAAGGACATTAATGTGTGAATAGATTATATATTTGCTTGTTTGGATTTCAGGGTTATAGTTTATATTCTTTAGATGAGCAGCAGGTACAGGATGGAGGTAGAGTTTATGCTTAAGGGATTAATTAGTATGGAATACATGAAGCTAAATGGACTTATTGATAAGGCTTCTGTTATGGAAAAAAAAAAAAACCACAAACTTTTTTTTCATCTAAAAGCTGAAAAATCTAAGATCAGCCCATTTTTTATTTGTTTACCATAGGGATGACCAACTAAATAGCAACAAATCTCAGTTAAGCAGTCTTAAAAAAACCACTTCCTAGAAGCTATTGCTGTAGCGTTGCACCTCTCCATTCTCATTTATTAGATCAGTTCTCTTAGATAGGCTACAGTTCTCTGAATACTGCAGGCAAGCACCCTCTGGGCATGCTGTAGTGCTCAGCAAAGTGAGCCTTGCGTGCACTGGGAAAAGTAATCAGGCTTTGCAACTGGACAAGAGATCTAAATGGGAAATGACGGTGCCTGGCTACAGCTCCTCCACGGCATCATGGCAGTGCTTATGAACTGAAATCATAGAGGGGCAGCTCATACGAGCAAAAATATTTTGCAAATTGGTTTTTATTTTCCAATTTTCAGCAAAAGATACAGCAGAGAATATATGGGGATTTTTAACAGTTCTTGTTGGCTTACCTTAAATAAATGCATTATCTGAGCTCATTAAGTTGTGCATTTGTTTAATCTGTGCAGCCCTAGCAGCTAATTATTATTCCTCTCCATTCTCTTTTCCCTTTCCCTATTCTTTTAATCCCTTTTGTTTATATTCATTGTAGCTTCGTTTAAATTAGCATGTGCATCAATCAGAGAGAGAACAGGTCATCCAGTATGTTTGTGCAGTGAGGCCTCCAGTATGAAATAGAGCAATGCTGCAATGCAAGCAGATAATAATAGCGATAAACAAGACTGCATTCAATTAAAGCTCTACCATCTAAAGCAAATTAACCATAAATTAGTAAACATGTATTCAGCTCTTTGAAAAAAACAGCTCAAATAAGCACAACAAACTAGCATCTTCATTTATTTTTACTTCTGCACATTTAACTCAGTTTTCACTCATGCTGAAAACATGTATATGTGAATATGAACCAGAAACAGAGCTTTATGTTACCATTCAAATTTTATTGGAGAGAGAAGTTTGCGTGACAAAATGCAATTTGATTGTAGAAATAATCTACAGGAAAAGATGGGAGGTTGTATAAGCTTCTCATTTTTGAACAGTCAGTTCCCGTAGCCGAGCGGCATTGCCTTATCGAGGGCAGAACAGGAGTGAATTGGCAGTACATTAGAAAGCATGATTAAAAGAGGGAAAGTTGAAACTACTCTCATGTCAGCTGTTTTCCTCTACAGGATATTGAGCCATTCCTGTCCTAACCAGATACTGATTGCTTAAAACTTAGTCCAGAAGTACTTGTCAAAACCGTTTCCTCAGTTCATTTTGACATGCTGAGCTGTGAGTAGATCCTGAGAATTGTTTGCAATTTAGTGCTGGAGGTATTGGCCTGCTCTCACTCATGGCTGTGGAAACGAGATCAGACCCTCTGGAGAGAAATGAAGTGCCTCCACTTTCCAGAAAAGCTATTTAAACTTTATAGCTGAGGCTGCTGATCAGCTTCTATGGACTCAGAGAGGGTTGGAGGGTTCTGCTGCCAGGTGCTGCCAGGAGGTTTCTTGTAGCTAGGAAGCTGCAGAGGATTGGAAGTCTCATCTCACAGCAGCCATATATCCCTCTTCTCCTTTCGGTAGGCAGACGGCTTGCTGTCGTCACTTCCAGACCCCTTCCTCAGAGTGAGAGGCAGGAAGCGTCAGTTTTTCAAGTGACAAATAAGTGGGGAAAAATCATAGTGCAACACTGGAATACTATGAGGAGAGCTGTGTGATAGAGCAAACATGAGCAGAAATAGCAGATGTTCTTTCCAAGAAGATGCATAGGGTTAGCATACTTCATCCTATTGCCTCCCTTATAGTCCTGAGCTTAATTTTTTTTCCATCTATGGCTTTCTGGTGATAGGTATTAGCGTCAATGTTATATCCAGGTTACTCCCTCTGCACTATAAATGATGTCCTATGGTTGGTGAGATTGGGCTGCCCACACAAATGGCTACAGAATTCATCTTGGGTGCAGATGACTGTGAGGCAGAGTAGAAATATTACAAATATCAGTAATATTAACAATTGAATTGCTAAGCATGCTTGTGGAAACATCAGGCTAATATCTACCTATCTGTCCAGGACCTCCTCTCTGGAAAGGAAAAATCAGAGCCAGAGGAAGGTTAATCTGTGAAAGGAACAAGGCTTTGGAAATGAAGGCCAGGAGCCTACACAAAAAGAGAGGTCCACTGTTACTAGGCATGATAGGAGGTCAGTAGGTAACTCCTGGTGTTTTAAGTAGCACTGATATGTCAGGGGATAGCAGGAGAGGGGGGAAGATCAAGTTTTGACCACCTGCACACCAAAGTGCTGAAGGTAGAACTCTGGTCCTGCATTTTTTATTTTCATGCATAGTAAAGTTGCTGCAAAATGACCAAACATGAGCTGAGTGGAACAGGTCCTTCAAGGTATCGGGCTGTATCAACTTAGACTGGCCATAATGCATATTACCCTTTAATGCAAAGTAAATCAGTCATTTTATATTCATAGTTAAGGATTTTCTATCAAAATCAGTTTGTATTCCTCTGCTGTTGTTTTTTAAGTAAATGATTGACATAAATAATACTGAGTCTTGAAATCAGTTGAAGAGTAATTTCCTTTAGAGAAGAGTACCTATGACGATTGCAAAATGACTTAAGGTAACTTGAGAAATGACACAGATTTAGGGAACCTTGGGGTTTAGTCCTGCTTCCAACACTAATTCTTCTTTGGCCTTGTTAGTTGGTTGATCGCAGCTTCTCATTTTTGAGTACTTCAGTTTGGGTGTGATGTAGGTTTGGTTTGCTTAAAAGTGTTGATAACCCCAGGTCTGAGTGGGTTCATAAAAGCTGCAGCACTCGTTCAAGTGAAAACCAATGGCAAGCCAGAATTGTCAGCAAGCAAAGCAGAGATCATTTGGGAAACTGAGTTACCATCACGGATCTGCCAAGCGTAGCACCTGTGTAGCAATGCTTTTACACTCCTAGGGCACCTAGGAGTGTAAAAATAAAAAGTACATTATATGCAATAAGTACTATGTGCAAATATTTATTTATTAGGACGACATTCACATAGTTCCATAATGAATTATTTATTCATTATTTTCTCAAAGTAATACTGATGATATTGATTGACCTTTGTTGAAAGTAGGAGTAAATAAGAGGATAATTACACTAATGGGTATTGTATATTATCAGAACTTCTGGGGTTTTCTGTCAGAATATTCTCTAATATGTGCTGCAGCACAACACAAAACTGAACCTGATGAGCTCTACATTTCCAAGAAAAGAATGTAAACCTAGGAAAAAATGAATCTTCTTTTTTCAAGTTTGGGCGGTCAATAATGGAGTTTTACCACATGCTTAGAAGACTTGTTTGAGATAGTATGCTGACGGTCAGAAAAAAACTGAGATTACCACATCCCTTAATGTAACCATACTCTCATTCAGCCCTACTTTCCCAAGGCATCCAGTAATATAATTAGTACAAGGTGATGATATATATTTCAGGCTAGAATCATATATAAGCATTTGTGAAAAATACATAAACTGTTCTTATGCTGGTTAGAAGCAACTATTTAACAATACTGTGAATGTTACTTTAAAATTAATCAAATTATATTTTATTTCAAATGAGAGTCATCTCTTGGCCTTCTGAGGACTGACTGTAATGGATATTATAAATCTGGATTTGTGAAGAAATGTCTCAGTCATATATTAGAAGATCTGTGTTATTGTTTGCCCAAGGCTGAAAGAAAATGGCAGTAGGTTCAGTCCTTTGCAAAGATTATTTTGACCCCTCTGTATCTCTGCTTTTTAACTTTTTCTTTTTTCAACAGTGATTTTTCTTGATGAAGTTAATGGGAGCTATGCAGTATCCTATTTTTATTTATTTTATATCAAAATACAGGATTAATAACAACAACAACATTATGTCCTTTTTTGATTTACGGTGCTTTTCACGCCCCACCGCAGCTTTAGGTATCACATTTGTTCATCTGCATGACCATGTTTTCTCTTAGCTACTTTGCTAAAAGCAGCAGGAAAGCTGAGACCTTTTTTTTTGCCCCATTGTCCTTTTTTACAATTTTTTTTTTTCTTTTAATTACTCTGCTGAAATATAAAACTAGATAAGCAGGTGAAGTCTGGCACCGGTAAGGTAGTAAGTGGTGGTAACCACGTGTCTAATTGTGCTCTCCCAGTCCAATTGCAGCAGTGCAAAACCCAGCTGAATTCAGTGCATTTGTTGATGAGATGGACCAGCACGGGAAGAGAATCAGGACCCATGTCCAGACCTAGTCTGTGAGCATTAGAGAAATAAAACACACAGGGAAATCGTGGTGTTTTTCCCATCATCCCTGCAGTAAAACCCAGGGAGAGTAGCCCTGTGGAGCGTCCCCTGGTACAAGCAGGATCTGAGGACCCAAAGCAAACTCCCTCCCCAGCAGCCACAGCCAGCACTGCTCTTCCCGCTAATTAATGGCTTCCTTCCACCTGCACAGCTGACACAGCTCCCGCCTTGGCTGTGCAGAAGCTCGGCAGAGGGACGGAGGACCCAGGGCACAGAAGGAAGCGCCTCCCGCCTCTGCAATGCCGGGGTCGGAGGGCAATGGCTCTTGGAGGGCAGCAGCCGTCACCACTGCTTCCAAAACCACTAGAGAGAATGAAAAGCCGAGGACCGGGAATCTGGGCGTTGCATTTTTCAGGAGTGCTGAATAAACATGGGAACATGTATTTAAAGAAATTACCCAGCTTAAATAAACAACTGGGAAAACGTGTCGGGTAATTGGATTTTCATAATCACCAGCTATGGCTTAATTTTAGGGTCAGGGAAGACCTGGAAATGACCTTGCTAATGATTAATAGGCTTTAGTAACCTGGTGGCCCTCCGAGGTGGACAGGTGGAGCTTCCTTTTGAGAGTTTTCAAACAAACATTGCATTAATCTCTTCTTTTTTTTTTTTTTTTATCATAGTCTGTAATGAAACCTGCTTCTATAAATGTAGTATTAAAAATGCTCCAGTGGATTCTCATCAGTGGACTTGTTCCTATTACCCAATTGAAAAGAGGGCTGTGAGTATGTAAGACCCCCTCTGGGATACTAGACAATACACAGACACAAGTGGTTTCCTGATTGAACTTATTCACGTACCCAGTGATGAGGTGGCTGTCCCAGCTGGTTAAACTTCGGAAGAGTTAGTCTCATGCTGATTTTAATGTAACGTTGTCACGAATCTTTACAATTCCTCAGATTCCTCACATGATGCTCATCCATCCCCATCAAGACACAACCTCGTGGGGATGCTGGGGGAAGCATACCATAACACAATCATCTTCTCTAATTTGGCCCAGATTATTAACAGGGGGAACATAAAGAATATAAAGTTATTTAGAAGGTAAAAAAAGGGTTGCAAATATTCACAAAAAAGGGAAAACCCACGTGTATGGCTTCTTCACTCTAATTTGAAGTGGAAAGATACCTGTATGTAGTCAGGAGACGAGTATATATATATATATACACACAACATATCCCACATGTTTGGAGGGATCCGAGAAAATTAGTTGTCTGACTAGCAGTGTCACTGGTCCCACTGGTCTGATTGTGATTTCTTTGTTCAAAACCTATTAGAGACAAGGGATAGCTACCAAAAATGTCAGTTGGCTTTGGATTAGGTGCTACTTCCTCGTTGCTCTGTTGCCAGCCTTGTGCAGTCCCTCCAGTAGGGTGGGAAAAGGTGGGCTCACTACCTAACCTCTTTCCACCAGTAAAAGAGAAGAGAATTCTTCCTTTCTACTCTTGCCTACAGAAAGTGAAGAATTTAACTGTTGGAGGAACACAGAGAAACTGTTGGAGTCCAGAGCAGGACCTGAGACTATAAGCATCTTCTATTAGGACATACAAGAGCATGATGGGTTCAGGCCCTCCCTGGTCTTTCAAGACAAGGCAAAATGTCCTGTTCTCAGCCTGTTCCTCAGCATGGTCTTGCATGCAGTAAAGAAGTCTACGTGATTCATGTTAACCTTGGCAATAGTTAGTATTGCTAATGTAAACGTTATTAAAAACTTTTTATTAAGTGAAGCATCCTACTTCAAAAGTGTTCTTCAAGATGCCCATTTTTATGGAAGAATTATCTTTAGAGCTATTATTTATTGTATATCCTCTTATGGACTTTCTAAAAAGGCCATTGTCCTTTAAGTAATTATTTTCTGCCCTATATTCAGGTTTTATTCAATGTGTAGCTTTTAATGTGTTAAATTGCAGCTAAAAACTATTTCTTCTTTCCAGGGTAAGTTATTTGATTCTCAACACCAGTATTCGTCAACAATCCCCATAAATGGTAAAAGCTGTAAACTCAAAGTTATAATTAGATCAGGTATATTTTTTGTTGTTGTTAAAAAGGAAATAGCCTTTTTGCCAAGACTGTCAGTTATAACAATGTAAAAGCCAAAGAAAATATTAACATTTTCACTCTACTTTGTTACTGAACAATGCGAATACTTTTCCTCTATATTAGGAAATCTCAGTAGCCTCTCCCAGAAGTATGTCTGGGTCTAAATTGCTACCTATTTCTCAACCAAAGGTAGCCTAAACAGTTTTGGAAAGGTTCATTGCACACCTCTTCTGTGGATTTCTGGATTGCTCTCAAAAGATTGGGTTTGCAATATACGCCCTCAGAGCCACCTGTTTGAGGGACTGCCTTTTTCCGTGGAATAAATTGCTAGTCGTGGTCAGAAGAGATGCTTTCGTAGGAGGGTTTTTGTGAGAAAGAGGTCTAACAGGATGTTTTCCTTGAGAAGCGGCGTGGAGCTGCGGGACTGGCTTCCCCCGCAGGCAGGGGCAGTCCCTGGGGAGGTGGGATGGGTACGTGAGCCAGGACCCTCCCGCAAGGTCTGGCAGAGAGCGGCCACCGCAGCTGGCTCGCGGCGTGCCCACCTGGCACCAGGCTGTCACCGCTCCAAATTCGGGTGCGAGCACTGGTACCGCCGACTGGGGCTTTGGTACGATGCAGGGTGTGTAGTGAGCCACAGAGCACTACTAGTAGTCTCTGCGTATATCAGTTACTACTCATTTCTACTCGGGATGTTACTGTCTGCCTACCTCCTAGCCAAATTAGCAGAATCATCCCCCACCTACTTCCCTCTGCCAACAGAACTTGTCCCCGTATACCCCCGGAGGCAGCCAGCTGCCTGCGGCCGCCTTGGCACATCTTGCCTCTCCCACCTCTACTTCTGTCGCTGACTCACTGTTACCATCTGTGGGCCTGGGCAGCAAAGCTCTTGCTATCACCCACCCATCATCTCAGCTGAAATAGGCTTATGGACGCTATGGCACCATGTGAGATTCACCGATTCCACCAGGTGCTCTTGTCTCTTGGCCATTGTGGCTTTGTGTTTTCCTAAGTGACAGGTGAGTGACTGATGTCATTTCTATTCGTGCAGACTGACATGATAGAAATGGTTTAATTTAAAATAAAATTACTGAAGGGTCTGCTGACATGTATAAGAGGAAGGGAAGTGCATCAAAGTTGTGTCAGAACAAAAACCGAAGTGTTATGTTCATATGGTTACAAACAAAGAAGAAAGCAATAAACGCTAAGAGTATTTATTCTGGTGGCAGAAGAGTATCAGAAAACAGAACACCAGCACTAAGTAAGGAGTCACAGTGTCTGAAAAGACAAGTAATTTGCCGAAATATGTGTGCAGACAAATACCTATGGGCCACCCCTAAATAACGAAAGGGCAGTGAAAAGCAAGTATTAACACAAGCAACTTTTGCTGCAGACTAGAGGAAAGCATTCCTCCAATATTAATAGCACCTGCCTCACAGATACTATCTGATGATGTCTGTGTGATATCTGTAATAATATGTGGTATTACTGCAAAAGGGACAGTTGTGCCTTAACAACATCCCAGTGTCCAGAGCAGCGTGCAGTCACTCACCCAGTGGGAGTTCTCCTGCCGCTAAGAAATGCACCCAACCGTGCAGAGCCCTAGCGGGAACACTGGAGTCGCTGGATAATGGATTAACCAGTAAATGGTTTATTACTGACATATATGATTTTAAAAATGGGCGAGGTGTAGAGCTGTATTCTGATCTGGTAGGATGACTATTAGGAGTGACTTGAGACAGAGATCTTACATTGTGGTTGTATATATCCAAGCATGGTAGAGCAATTAAGAGCTTAAAGAACTCCCCTGTAAGCATATATTAACAGAGAGACGATAACGGGCAGAGGTAGGAATGAAACTTGCGTTGTCCTGTCTCTGTATGTGCATAGCTGCTTGGTAAATGTCACAGACACTTACACTGAGCTGGGCATCTGTAGCCCAGTTCAGACAGCTGAATCTTACAGTCTTACAGTACTGATTTCTGATTAGTAAACACAAAAAATTTGATTAATGCCTACAAATGTGTGTTTAGTCATCGCAATTCACAGAGCATGGATTTATTGCAATCAATATGTCTAAAGTTAAGGTTTGAGTAGATAACATTGGATCGATAGGTTGAAACTACGAAAAAAGACAGTTTTCTTAAGTGTTGTTTGGAGAAAGCAACAAAAAGGGTAGCGCTCCTACCAAGCACGCAGAAGTGTGCTTTATTTGTATTTTCAGAGCTCAAAGGTGGTGTTGAATCCAGCTTTATTTTCCTGTAGAAATGTGAAATGTTGATGAATTTGATTGTCCTGCAAGAGATGTTTGGCATTTCTGAATAACCCCTCTAAGTCTGTGACTATTCCTCCTCCTGGGATGCACCTCATTTATTGCGGTTTATTGCCTCTCCCTTCCCTCCTACCTAACATGAGGCATTGTCCACTGTCTTGGTACGATGTTTGCACTGTCTTTCCACTTATTTCTGCTGATTTTATCACTTTTTCTCCTCCATGCTGTATATTTAATTTTAGTAGGTTCTTAAACATACAGCTGACATATGGTATATTTATTTCCAGGTTGTGTTATATATAATATAGAAATATATCCCCTTTGTTTCTGTGAAACGTTTCTTCCTTACCAAGATAGCACTTTCACATTTGACATCCATAAAGATTAAGTAGCATATAGGGAGCAGTTTCTACTTTTAAGAATAATCCAAATAGTTGCTCCCTAGCACACTGTTCTTGCAGCATCAGTTGTTAGGTTCAAGAGGTAGGATGCTGTGTAAAATCTTGGTTTTTTGGACACCCAGCGCTTCCAGTGAAACCAGTCTTGCAGTCTTTGCACACCCAAATCTCCCAGTGACTACACAGAAAGTCAGGGTGCATAGGTAACTCAGGATCAGCTGCATGAGTATGGGACTTGCACTAACACAGATCTGATATAGCTGTTTTAATTATTTTCTGACACAGACGAGGCTCCAATGTCTCACTGACTTTGGATATGAGCAGTTTGGGAAGTGTTGAACCTTTCGTCACTGTGCCGACCCCACGAGAAAAAGTAGCGATGGAATACCTACAGTCAGCCGGCCGCGTCCTGACACGGCAGCAGCTTCGAGACGCAGTTGCGTGTTCTCATGTACTTCAAACAGAATTCATGGTGAGTTTAAAAATGAACTTTAAATGAGGATTTTTGACATAATTGGCACAACAGAAACCGTGGGGAAAAAATAATTGGGCAACACTTTAATGTCAAGGTACAAATCACTTCCGAAGGGCAGATTAGATAGTTTCAAGGTAGTGGTTTATGTTTATGCGGTAAAGACAGATAAGTCAGTCAGTTATAGCCACAGATAATAGATTCCTCTCGGTTTGCAGTCCCATTCATAGATGGGATAAATGTTGTATTAGAGCTACAGTACAAACAGCCAGGACTGTAACACTGTGACAGTTTCAAAGAGATCATAAAGGCTGTGATGACAGAAAACACAGTAATAATCGGAGGTTTTGTTTATTCCCATGTAAACATTGTGTATGTTTGTAATTTGAAGACTAAATTTTTAGTCACTATAAATTACTTTTTTGGAGCAGACAGGGATACCCACAGTCAGTCAGTCCAAAATATCTTTAATAAGCACTCCACACAGCAAGCCTAATATACTCAAGACCAAAAAACCTGAAGTCTCCTACAAGTTTATTTAATATTAAAAAGGGTAAGAATCTAAAATGAAGACAGTGGCCAGGTAGAAACAAGTCAGAGCAGAAAAATTCAGTCAGGGAAAACACATTATTAAATATTACTTCAAGAAGACCCAGAAAAGAGTGGTATTGCAAAACAGCCAGATGAAAGAGGTTATCAGAAGTAAGGAGACGCTCTTTACAAGAGAAATAGAACAAAGCATAAACTGAATCCAGTTGAATGTGAAAACTGAATAAGACAGGTCAAAAAAGGTTTTGAATTAAAAAAAATCATAACTTCATTTTTAAATAGATCAAAAGCACGAAGCTTATGGAGCAATACAAGGATCAATAGAGGATCAAAAGGGTAGAAAAGGGTTTTGGAGAAGGTGAAGCAATAGGAGAGAAGTGACTGCATGATTTGCATCTGTGTTGACCACAGAAGAACTTAGGGAATTTCCTACCTCTGTGGCAGGAGTAGATTCAAAAAGGTCACTGGAGGATCTGTCTGATATTGAAACGTTAGTGGAAGAGATTCTAGAACAAAGCAATAAAATGAATAAAAGCTACTCACTGGTATAAGCTGGTATTCACCCAGGAATCCTAAAGGAGTTCATATATGCAAATACCGATGTATTAACTGGGCAGGTGTAACCTAGCACTTGGGCCCCAGCACCTGAGGAATCGGAGGGCCGGAGATAACAGGAGTCTTTCAGAAGGGCTCCAGAAGAGATCCAGAGAACTGCAGGCCTAGAACTCTGATGCCTAAATCAGAGAAATTGGAAGGAATTATAATAAAGAAAGAAGCCAATAGATATATGAACAACTGCAGTACAGTGGGGAATAATCAACACAGTGTAGCACTGGAAGGATTAGTTGCTTCTCAAAGGAGGTCACCAGTGGAGTCCCAGACGCATCTATTCTGGAGCTGATACTGACCAAGGTGCTCTTAAGTCATCTGGAAAGGGGAATAAATAGTAAGGTGGTGAAGGTGAAGTTTGGTGGTGACACTGAATTACCGAGGGTAGTAAAATTAAAAATGGACTTCAAAGAAATTACAGAAGGATTTTATGATGGTGATGAGGCACAGGAAATTCAGGGTTGATAAATAAATGTTATGCATTTGAGGGAAAATAGTTTTGTATACTTTGATGCGTTCTGAAATACAAAGCTAAGAATCTTGGGAAAAGAACTAGAGAGTAATACAGAAAACATCTTTATCACAATGGAAAAATCTATATTGCATTCACAACTGCATGCTGCTCTGATCTCTCCATCTCGAAGCACATACAGAAGTATGGCAAACTAATCACAGACTAGAGCAGCTTCTGTATCAGGAGATACTAAATAGACAAGGACTCTTCTGCCTGGAAAAGAGACTGTGAGAGGCTCTAACAGAAGCCTATAAAATCATGACAGCAAGGAGAATTATTCGGGGTTTTTTATGCTAAAAGAACAGTATCAGGTGACCAGTGCAATGCAAAGAAAAGCTTGTCCCGTTCTAGTTCCCTCAGGTGCCTTGCTACCAACTGCTATCAGAGGGCACCAGAGAGGAGGAACCTGACATAACCAACTACCCAACCCAACCTTAGCCTAACATTTTTAGCTTTTACATCTCATTAGCAAACTAAACTAAACAAGCAAAGCTTTTTAAGACTGGTTTAATAGCTCAAATTTAATAAAAAGAGCCACTCAGAACTGTGTATCCTAACAAGGCAGGAAGACCTATACAACCACTTGAGCATGCTACAGGTCTAACAAAGACATACAAACAATTCAGTTCTTATTAAACATGCCAGAGCACATGATCCCTCAGGTTTCATTTGTTTCCAATTCGTGCATGTAAGTCAATTGAATAGATAAGTGCCATCTTACTCTAAAACCAGTTTTTCATTATGAATAATTGCATCCTATGAAGCAGTCCTTTTATTCACCTTTTAAAAGCCAGGGTTTATAGTAAAAGTCATTTGCTTAAGAAAAATAAATCCCTTGGTTGTTCACACTTCTTCATCATGCTTAAACCCCCTATGTTGGGAGACAGTTTGTACAGACAACTTGGCATCTCCGTAGAATCCTGTTTACCCGAATCCTCTCACACAGCATCCGTCCACAGCCTTGGGGCAATAGAGACTCACGTTTTATTTGCCCCTCAGGGGAGCACAACGTGACTTTAGCCATTCAGTGTTTCCACAAAATTTTATTGAAAAGATCATGACTCGTCTATTCCATTTTTGAACCATTTTTAAAAATGTGTTTTAGGATGAAGCTGTTGAACAGTGTCTGTTTAATATCTTCCTTGCTACAGATAATAGCTTTAGTAGGAACTTGAGGCATGCAAAGAACGCAATATATAACCCTCACTCGTTCTGCTCACTCAGCTTGTTTTAACTAGCTAAAGAAATACAATAAGACAGTCTTCTTGAGTCTAAAATTATTAGTTCCCATGAAAACCTTCCAAGTGTGCAAAAAGTGGAGAAATGTTCAAAGTTTTCAATGGAAAACTGAAACATGAGCAGTTTGGGGTTATTTTTAGTTCTTTAATTAAAATTTAATTTTTTGATTAACAATTTAGGGGGCATTAACTTTATTTTTTAATTGTAAAAACTGGCAAAATATTTTTCCATAATACTCATTAAGAAAAAAGAGCTATTTTCCTTCTTTTACTTAATGCTGACAAAAAGTTTGTCTGCTTTTACTTGGGAGAAGATACCTGATTTGCAAAGATGCAGAAACATAAATTGTCCATCATACACTTCTTTAGTAGCCTGAGCTGCTACTATTGAAAAGACAGAATGTCTGAAGTTGATGACAGAACAGAAAAATGCATTATTCCTGAAATACTGGCACGTCAGAAAAGACAGTCCTGCATGGGAAAGTGCCAGATTGTTAAATCTATAAAATTTGGTTCTCATAAAAATGGAGGGATGGGCACAACGAACATTTGCCTGAATCTTTGTAATTTTTGCCACATTTTCTTGAATGCTTTCAGAGACCCAAACCATATCTCTTTGCGTGTATGAACAGTTGTAGCATTTAAAGGCTAATGTGAGCCAGAATAGCTGTTACTAGAAGAGTATTGCCCAGAGAGGTGAAGTAGCCCATGAACAAAGGCACATGCATATGCATGTATAATTGCATGCATGCAACTGAGCACATGAATATGTGCAGCTTATACGTTATTTATAATTATTTATATATAATATGTATATAGGTTTAATAAAACAAATTTATATATATTGTCTCTATAGCTACAGACTTTGGATGCTAACTTGCAGACGTTCATGCCATTTGCAGTCTGCTGGCCTTTTTTCCCCATGTTAGCAGGAACGTTATCCCCATAATATCCTGAATTTTTTTCTGGAATCATCTCTTGCATTTCACAGCCAGCTTCAGAGTAAGTGACTTGCCTGTGGCTGTGATCCACAGTGTATTGTCAGATATCTGTCTGTGCCCTTGGCCCTACAAGTACTTACTACTGGGAGGAACCTACTGACTAGAAAGTGTTTACAGGATGTAAGTGATTAATTGACCTTGCTGGCCCAGAGAAAGGCATTTCTGTTTTCAACTCAGTGGCATTTCTCCATCTGTCAGTAACTCGCCAACTGATGAACTATTTTAAAATTTCAGCAGGCATTGAGAGGGAGACAGCCAGGTGGCTGGAAGAGCCCCACTGATCACTGTCTCTTGTTTTGCAGGCAGAAGACTCTTACTCTCACATCTTTTTCCAGTCTCTGCAGATGACAGGTGTAAATCACATTAAACAAAGGCTTAACATTGCTCTCTCTCAGTTGGTATATAGTTGAGCAGGGAAGCCTTTCAGAAGCCATGCACCGCTGGTGTTTATACTAAGCCAGTACTGAACCAGGGAAGCTCTAGGTCAGCCACTAGCCCAGTGTAAGGTGTTTACAGCCCATACCAGAGCCAGTTAGGACAATTTGGAGCCCAAGAGCCAAGGGGGAGAGTCTCATAGAGGTCACCACTGGGAAGGGGTGAAAGTCAGAGGTGGGTATGAGAGGGGTGTGGGAGCTCATTTTGTAGTTCCAGGGAGGTGGAAGGGGCATCAGAAGCAGGACACAGGTGAGATGGTTTGACCTGAAGGAATGGGATGAGGTTTATGCAGAAGTGGAGCCTTACAAGTGAGAACATCCTTCCCTTAGCACAGGCATCATACCGATGACAGTACAGGGAGATGAAAAAGGATTGGGTGACATGCCTGCAAGGAAGGTGTATCTTAGCAGCAACGCTTTGGCTGGCCTGAAATGAGAGGCAGCAAGTCATCCTTTTGAGGAGTCAGCTGAAGAGCAAGGAAAAGATTGAGGAAGAAACTGAGTGAGGTAAGGGAGGAAGAATAAAGAAGGCCCACTAAACACATGGGCATCAGGCAGAGAAGGCAGAGAAATAAAAACCAGCACAGAAGCTGCAGCCTCATGTAGTAAGATGTTTAGAAGCCAAGCTGGGAAGCAGAAAAGAGTCAAAGCAATTCATATTGACCCACCTAAATTTTACTTAGCTTTGCCTTCTCTTCAACCAGAAAAGTAAGAGGATAGCTTCCCCTGCTTGGTGAACAC
The DNA here is from genome assembly GCF_047370975.1 of Nipponia nippon. Taxonomy (NCBI): domain Eukaryota; kingdom Metazoa; phylum Chordata; class Aves; order Pelecaniformes; family Threskiornithidae; genus Nipponia; species Nipponia nippon. The sequence continues at coordinate 40,444,325 of NW_028262347.1, read as the reverse complement.
ATGTAAAGATCTGCTCTTGGATGCATCCTTGGCAAGCTGTTAGGGGTCTTGTCCCTCGTCCTCCCACAAAAGCCTGCAGCAGCCAGTCATGCTGAGCAGGACCAGAGCTCGGGTCCGAAGGGCAGTGGCCATGCATCTCATCTGTGCCAAAGCCCTGGGCAGGCCTGTGCCTCTAGAGTTAGAAAATGGCTGATTTTGGAGGAAAATCCTTAAGTAAATTTTCCAGTGGTGCAAGTCAAAGGAGGTTTGCACTGAATAGGGAAGGAACATAACTTTTGCGCCTCCTCATGTTCCTATGTGTCTGTAAAAGGCAATTATTTAATATGCTGCTGTCCCTTTGGATAAATGTCCCAGGCTAGCAATGAAGTTTTCAAGTCTCTGGTAATGACTGTGCTTTTAAGTAGAAGTATTCGTTTACTGAAGATCAAATTCCAGCTTACCCTAAGATAATTCAAATAGTCATGGCCAAAAAAATTCAGTGAAAAATGAAGAACTGAGTCAACTGAAGCATTTTTTAAATGTGATTTTTCCAGATTGTTTTGGTTGGTAAAACATCCCCCACGATCAGGGAAAAAAAGCCTTACATGTTTCAAATGGTTGTTTTTATTCAACTGTAAGAACACTAACAATGTCTCAGGACCTCAAAATCAAAATTATTCTTCTTCCCCCTTAGACCAAGTGAAACATTTTGCTCAATGAAAAATTGGAAGATTTTTACTTTTCATGCTGACAAACAATTCGAAAAACAGTAATTTTCAGTTGATCAGGAGTTTATCATTTGTATATTTTTGGAACTTCAAGCAAACTGTCACGTTAGTTACTTGCACATCTGAGTAATTAAAGAAGACAACATGGGTCAGTCACTAAAAGATCAAAATAAGAATCAAGACAAATAGCTTCAGATGTTTATTACACTTTTGAGTCACTGAATGCAAAAGACTAAGGCACTTCATTCTAGTAGTTTCTATAAAAAGCAAGTAAGGTCTTTGACTGACATTGTTAAGGGCTTTGCACAAAATAAAAAAAAAAAAAGTTTTCCATGTAGTAATATTTAATTATTTTGAAAGTTCTTCCTCCAATTACATAAAATGTTGCATTTTTCTGCTGCAGTACTGCACTTTTCAACTCCGCTTTTCTAGAACTATTGTGTATTTTAACCTCTCTTCTAATCCTGTAAAAACTTTGCTTTTAATAATTCGTCAGAAGTGCTCCCTGGAAGTCACCCCTTCAATATGCAACTCTTTGTGTTTATTAAAGGAAGGGTGTTGACAGACTTGAGGTGGGAACCACTTTTTTTCTTAATAACTTTGATGTCAAAAGACAGTTGTGTAACAGCAGATGGCCTTCTGGTGATAATTTCCTGCATGGCTTCTTTGGAAACACCAATCTGATTTAATTTATTTTTTATAGGAAATACCAATGAATTTTGTGGATCCCAAAGAAATTGACATCCCGAGTCATGGAACTAAAAACCGCTATAAAACAATTTTGCCAAGTAAGTGAGTTAGCCCATGGTTTCCTACTATGACATTTAGTTCTGCTTTGAGAACGTATTGCTGTGAAAATCTAGCTGTCTTTATCTTTGGTCGTTGTGTACCTATTCATAAACGTTATTTATAATCTATGTAGAAAGACAACAAAAGCCCAGTGCTGTAGGACTGGCAAATGCAGAACTCTCACTGAATGCCTTAGTAGGTACACGCTTTGGTGGCATCCTAACCGCATACTGGTGCATGCTGGTTTTCTCTGGAGCACAGGTCAGGCAGATGGGTAGAGAGAGGTCTGCTGTGCCTTACAGTAGCTCCCCTGATCTGGAGGATGAGAGGACCAAGACTGTTGCCTCCATCACAGCCCACACTGTCTTGCAGTCACTGAATTCCCCCTGGTTGGGTCAAACTATTTGGGATCCTGTCCAATGTTAAGTGGCCCAGACTAAAAAAGCAAGGACATCCTATCCTTTCTTGTAGTGGACTTCCATCTTTAGAAGTCCTCTGGTGTTGTTTTTCTTCTCCATGTGCCACATGGCTTTGTGGAAATCTGCTTACGTTAGTAAAAAAACCACTCTCACACAGTGCTGCCTCATCGTTGTTGTAAACTTGTTACTGCTTTGCTGTAATGCTTCTGTATTTTCATGGGCCCAGATTATTTATTTCTGATGAAGTAACAATTGCTTTGTTATAATTAGAGGTGATTGAAAACTTTTCAGTGGAATAGTTTTCCTTCAAAACACACATTTCTCTGAAATGCAACTATTTTCATAACATCTGTTGAGAGATAATGAAATATTCAATTTCTCCTTTATTAATCGTTTTGTTTTGTGTTTAGTTTCAAAATACGTTGCCGAAGTTTTAACACTGCACTAAATATAGACATGAATACTTGTGTTTTCATATTTTGACATCACCAAAGTGAAAAAGTTCAGTGATTGAGAACGTTGGGGGACACTCCCACAGAAAAATGTAAAAACATCCCTTTGCTTAGGTTTGGAATGAAGAATACTTTCAAAATGACAGCATATCCTATCAACTAGAAAATTGTTTTCTAATCATCTCTATAATGTCCTTGTAGACTTATGTTATATATTAGTCATGCACATTCAGACACTTTAGATGACAAGACTTCTCTCAGCACGCCTGAAAGCATTGTAATTTGTTCACATCATACAAAGGCCTTGCATTCAAATTAATGAAAACGGATGGCCTTCAGCTGCTAGATTAGTTTCAGAAACATGATACCTAGCTGGGAAAGAAACTCATGTGGAGTCCTCACTTCCCTTCAGCCCCCAGTAAAATTCCCATTGACTTCAAGGTTAGTTCATTTAATGCAACCAATAGCTGTGTGCAGCTGAGTGCAATGGAGGAATGTTGAAGGGAATTAAATGAAGAAAGTAACTGAATGCAAGTTATATACCAAGCAATCAGAAAATTCAGCATCCCTTAGAGTCTGGCCCAGTGTCAACAGGATGTACACAGAGGGTGAAATCCTGACCCCTTTGACGACAGCAGGGGTTTTGCCATCAGCTGCAGCGGAGCCAGGATACGGCCAAGCCTCCCTGCGCCCGACGGGCAGGATTTTCAGACGGAGTTCTCCCTTCCCATAGCATCTCGCATCCAAGCTGCCCCAGCCACTGTCAGGTTCTCCTTCAGCAACGCCTTGCAAATGCGATGAGTCCTGTTTCGCTGCAGCATGTGTTTTGAATCGGGACACGACAGCTGGGCCGTGGTTGATGCTGATGAGCTTTGAGAACCAGCATGCCTTTGTGTTTTCACCTCCAGTTAGCCGGGACGTGCCGCTAACTCCACGGCACATTTTCAGTCCAAGCACACTGCCGGTGTGTACCGCAGCTACTCACTGACAAGCACTTTGCAGCCATCCTTGACAGAAATCAAAAGGTCTGTTGTGTGTTAGCACCAGGCTGTTTCAAAGAAGATATTTTAAGGATTGAGGCACATGCTCATAATAAATACTCACACACCCCACACCCAGTCCGAGAGGGTTTGGAAACGATTTGAGTGATTAAATAGAACAGCTTTCCTGGTTTCCTGCTCTGATGATATCAACCCGCTGCTTCGTAGGCCCGTGTCAGCTTTTCCATTCCCAGCGCTGGGTGCGTCGCCTGAATTGGAGCACCTGTGGTGACAAGTGACGTTTGAGCTGACGGATTATCTCCTAAAAATGCCCAGTCCTGCCAGCTCCACCCTCTGTGCTGTGGAGGGTGTTCTCGTTTTCTAAGAGATAATCCTGTGGCAGGGTGCATGAGGGCAGGTTCATGTTAACAGAGACTACCCAGCCAGACACACTCATGTGAAATGCCTAATGAAAATAATTCTACATGGAAAGCTATAAAGTGCAGGAAGTGTTACATTTCTATGAAAGATGTTTCAGTTGCAGTATAACATAGCCAATGCTCTAGGATGCCTCTGTAAGTTTTCTAAGTGTTATTTGCTTTATAATAAAATGCTAATACAACTAATGAGGGGATAGTGTGGGATCAGAGGCAAGTGGCTAAACGGTTCCTTAAAATCACTGTTTCTCCATCCTTCCTCCTGACAGCGACCCCACACACTGGTCCTATTAAACCCCATATCTTCAGCTGTGTTCCCTCTGCCACCCACCTACAGCATTTCTCACTCCCTCTGAGCAGGTTCCCAGTCCTGCACACAGATTTCCCAGTCTCTCACCACAGTCACATCCTTGTGGCAGAACACCAGCCCCGCTGCTCCCTCCTCATCCTCTTACTCCACATCTCCACCTTTGCCTGCTTGTCTCCTGCAGCCCCTGCTACATGTCCCCACAGCAGGACCTCAACTTCAAAGCCCTGTATCTTTTTCCCTTCCTATCTTACTTTTCCACCTCAAACCAGAAGCTGAATTCCCGTGGTGCTTCAGAGCATGCCTGGGCTCTTGCTTACAAGGGAGCAAGTGGCTTAACACTGTTCTGTGGGTATGTTTGTGTGTGAAACACATCCAAGGTACCTGGATGTCATTCCTTACCCCTTTCTGAAGAGTACCCTCAGGGCAAAAGCCTACATGAAAACACTTGCAGCAGAACAGCAGATTCACAGAAAGGTGAAGGTAGAAAGCACTTGGCAGGTCACACCCACAAATTCACAAGCTGTTGCTTGAAGTGCTCATGCTAAAACTGGCTCTGGCACTCCAGCTAAAGGCGAGGGGAAAGTTAAAGCTAAATTGTATGAACAAAGCACTTTATTAGGTAAGCTTATAGACAGATGCTGGAAAACCGTTCTCTTGATGCTGAGAATTTTCAAGCTCCCTTGCACTACAGACCTGACTACGAACGGTCATGTTTACTCCAGTCCTGCTCCCTAATGAAGCCAACAGGATCACCAGAAAGCTTTCAAAGACTAAAGAAAAAAAAATCATATTTACAAAGTAGAAGGAGAAAAACTGTTTAATCTTAGTGGAATTCAACATGGGTTCATCAAAGCATTTTTGCATATCCATGTGAGTTGACAAAACGTGTCCTAGTTACTGTCACCAGTATCATAACATCTATAATACTTGTAAGTAGCCAGTATTATAATAATTGATCTATGTTAGACTGCATAGTTAAAAATGTAAATGGATATTAGGCAGGCCTTATTTTTAGTAGATGGGAAAGATTCCCTTTGCATGAATGAAACTTTATTTTATAATGCTGAAGCATGTTTTAAAACGCACAAGCACTCACCACGGTAAATCTCTTAAGTTTTCCATTGAGATATCCTGGATTATATTGGAAGTGCCAGGAAATGATTCAGATGAGCTTAAAAAATGATGCTTAGTTTACAGGTGTTTTATATATGAGGTCTTTTGAGGCAGTTGTATTATTTGCAAGTCTAATAGCCTATTCCCCACCTGGCAGAGATTGGGAATACAGTCTGGTATGATTCTTCCACGTTCTGTGTTACAATGTTTACCAAATAATACCAGTATCCATAATTCATTTATAGACTGCAAGCAAAACCAGGCAAAATAGTGGTGGATGAATTTCAAAATGTTTCAATATCTGAAAGATTTATGATCTTTTGGGCTGCAAATATGAGAGCAGTCTGCCTCACAAAATTTTCATCTTCTTTTCCTGCCCACAAAACAGAAATACCTTAAGGACAGCCCTTCTCGCAGTATTTCAGTCCTACTGTTGGTAAGGCAACTAGGACTGGACTAGGAGTTACAAATTACTTACCTTGGAAATGCTGCAAATGTGAACATACCCATGCCCTAAAGAATTCAGAACATAATAGCAGTCAAAATGGAAGAAGAAAAAATGACCACAGCACATCATACCCACCATACAGTGAATACAACCTTTGCAATGGGACAAAGCCCTGGGTCTTCACGACAAAGTGGTGTTCATGGACCGGATGAACCTCCAGTATCAATGGCAGTGGGGAAGGCTATCCAGCAGTGCCACCATACAGCCCAGATTGTTCCCTGCACTGGGCAGTCTCATGGGGGCAAGCTACAGCCCCTTAAACACCCTCCTATTCTGCCAGCCTGGTAAATTCAGGCCAATCTGTTAAATATGGAGTTAGAGGAAGCTGCTTCTGCTCTAATGGGAGAGCTATTCCAGACTTCTTAGATACATGGAGGAAAACAGCAGCAATTTTGCCTCTAGTCAAAATTGTAGGAGACATTTTATATTAGTAATTAGAAGTGCTTAACAGCTCTGCTGCGTTTCAAGATGCTTTGCAAACATTGATGAATTCAGCCTTACAGCCACCATCTGTGTCTTTCTGCTGTAGCTTCAGACTCTCAGACTTTGCCATCATTGAGGAAAAGATTATTACCTCCAAGGTATTTGTCATTCAGGAGGAAGCTAATTACTTCCATTTGTGTCTGATGATTGCTTAGTGGCTCGGGATCTTTAGCAGCTCTCAGGTTTTCCTCATTTCAGAGCTGAGTTTACAGCACTTACCTATTTCATAAGTGATCAGGACTGTTAATTTATAAAAGAGTTCCATTCGGAAGCAGCGTTTGTTTCATTGATTGGAGTTGGAAGGAGGTCTCAGAAATTGTGAAACTGATTTAGCTGCTCCTAAGTAACAGAGGGATTTATCTCAAGACGTGGTAATTAAACTGGATGTTGAGTCTGCTTGGAAGAGGTTTTTTAAGGTAGGGGTCAAGCTGCACCAGAATCAGAGGCATTGTGTGAGCTAGAGGAAGCGGGTGTTTTTTCAAGGCCACGTAGCCTGAGGCATTTGTGGAAATGGCTAATAATCACTCTCTGCTGAAAAGGAATGAGAGGTTTCCTGTCCTCATATTGTTAAGGGGAAAAAAAAAGCTCTAAGTGAAAAAGTTGGGAAAGCTAGTATAAAGAGTGTTTAACACAAGCTGACTAGGGTTCATGTTGTGCTATTAATGCAGAGGACAAGACTTCCATGCACAGACTTTGAACTAGAAGTCATGCATTCATTTGCACATTTTAAGAAACATATTTTCAAAACACCAGCCTGGGTCCTGCAAAGGCTCTGCTCCTGTCCAAGATGCTCCTGTGACCTCCAGTGGGAAAAGGACATAAAGTATGTTTGGGATCATCCCTCCTCTTCCTTTGGTTTGCAAAGATTTTTATCTTGTTCTTAGGAACAGGATGAAAAGTCACAAAAGAAATCCAAAAGCAACTCTGAAAATACCAGGTTTTGCTACAGCATATGTACATCAATTATATATTTCTTGTGTAAACAGCAGGGCCACATAACGGTGTTTTCTTACTGCTCTCCAGTTCAGCATCCGCATATGTATCTTTGAACACATTGCCTAGATTGCACTCAGCAAAGCAGCTATCCAGAGATGATTTCCAAACCAATAGGTGTCCGTATACTGTCAAAAAGCTGCTGATTCTAATTAATTATTTAAGCAAATTGCCAGAAGAAAAGATTATTTTTTTCAGTATAGAAATATTTCCATATCATTTTGTTAACAGTAGAATATTTTTTCAGAAAAGGTGTGAAGAAAGTCAAAGTGTGCCCCTACACAGCCACAACATAGGCACCTCACTCCCCTTCTCCTTATGTCATTCTGTTATGCTGTGTAAATGCGAATTTACTGGCTTTAATTCCAAAAGGGCAATAAATGGGGGATCACATCATCCCAAATGAGCAAGCAAAAACTTCCTTGGCAGGAGGGATTTAGTAACCCCCAGCTCTGTGCTCAACAGAACTGGCCCCCACTCTGTTCTAGATCATCCAAGACAGTGAAGGAAAGAAGAGCATGAAGGAAAAAGTTCCTGTATTTTGGCATTGTACCTCCCGTCTAGTACACATGAATGGTCACAAATTGTGTCAGATGAGAAGACAGGACTGACGGGAAGGATATGGATTACCTAGTCCAGCCCCTTACAGTGAACTTAAATTGGTATAAAAACACATAGCTGATTTCATCCCAGGCAGAGGGAGCTTTTCTTAATTTAAATCCAGCTGTAGTCATTGGCACAGTACAGCTTCAGGCAAAGATATCAAAGTTGAATCCAAAGGACTTGGTGTAATTATCTAGCATCATACAATGATATGACACAGGTTTCAGAGACAGTCTAGGCAGGTCAGCTTGATCCTCAGCCCAGGCAGACTAGACCTTGCTGGACATTGCCTGGACCTGATAGTGTTGCTTCAACGCCCTCAGCTTGCCGAGATACTTCTACGCAGCCCATCATTGTGCAGTATAGGTGCACCTTAGTTACATGTGATGATCCTTCGCAGAGAGAAGAATTTGATGCATAATGCTTTACTGCTTGACAACCCCAAATAACAGTAGACTGTTTTCTTCAACAAGTTTTTGATTCTCTATAGAAATCTTCTAATTATGGGTTTTCTTTTCAATTTCCATCTTCCTTGTGCTCTTAGATCCTCTAAGCAGAGTGTATTTGAAACCAAAAAATCCATCTGACTCCTTGAGTACCTACATAAATGCTAACTACATTAGGGTAAGTAAATGTACACTCTTCATGTGTTTTTGAGACAATATTTGATTTCCCACGTGAATAGCTGATTTTGCCAAGGTGCCACTCATTTTATTCCTACCCATCTTCATTGATAATTCCTAATCTTTTCGCCTAGGTTGGTGTGATAGAAATAGTTTCATGCGCTGTTTGTAACAAAGACCACATAGCCATGAATGTACTAAAGTGGCTGCAGTAAGAAAACAATTTATCAAACAGTTTATAAAAAACATTAAGAAACACATGCATTACTATTTGTTTACTTCAGTATTTACTGTTTAATGTTGTCCTACTGCCCTATAGTAAGAAAAAGAGAGTTACCTTTTAACAGTAACAGAGATACCGGTATTTTGGTAAAGAGAAGATCAGTGTCAACAGCAATATAACCTGTATGGTTGCTCATTGCAGTCGTGTTATCCACAAACAAGTTCAGTGATGATGGTTTTTTTTTTTTCATGCATAACTATATCAATTGATAGTCCTGAAATGATCAGTTATGTTATTAAATACTGTAACAAGTCTGTGAAAAAGAGCATAAACAGATATGTTAAGTATACACATGTGCACCAGCACACACACTTGTTCACATTTTACTCCCTGTATTGAATGGTTACATGATACAAAGACTTTATCAGCATGAACCCTGTTGGAAAGCATTATTTCTAAGTGTCAGCTATGTTACAATCCTCGATGACACGGACACGCAGAGCCTTCTTGAACTCGTCGTACAGTGTATGCTGAATAGACTGCTAAGAAGCTATTTCAGTCATGTTTTAGGAGTGTAGTCCTCTACCTGCAAAATTAAATGTTTTGATTAGACTTATGTACCAGATCCTCAGCTGGAATAAATATAATAGTGCAACTGAAATTTGGTCCCAGAGCTCTACAATGATGTTGCTTATTTAAATAACAGTACATGAAGATATACGTACACATCCCCCATGCCCCTTACCCTGCCTCACTTTACGTCCTGTACTCTCAGCGTTTTGCATGAAAGCCATCATCATGTAACTAAGCCGAGTGGTTCTCTTTGGAGAGCAACTCTTCCATCAGCCAGGCCATGTTTTGAGGTCCTCGGAGGTCTCCCTTTTCCCCATGCCACCACCTTTCAGGCCAACATATGGTGATTTCTCCTGCTGCTAACACCAGTTGAACTATCAGCAACTGCAGAAAAAATACATCCCAGCAATGATATGAAATTTCACATCCATGTATGCAATATCATTAGGCTTGCTGGGATCCTGACAGACCTGTCTTGGACAAAGTATGTTCAGGCAGATTGGTGAGTAGAAGGAGAACTGTTCATACCAGCTGAGGATCTGTCCCGTTGGTTCATGCAATGAGTAACAGCTGTCAGGGAGAAAGGCGCCCAGAAGGAAGATGCATGGCTAAAGGCTCCCGCACCACCTCCAGCCATTCTCCATTCACTCATCCCCTTCAGACATTGCCAGGCTCTCCTGATCTGCATTACAGTTGGGCACCCTGTCACTGCACAAACTCACAAGTTCTCCTTCTCACCCAAAAAGTAAGAAGGCAATCTCTTGTTTTCCTCATTTCTTCTTGCCTTTCCCTTTCCTCTGCTTCCCCACTGTTTGCCTGACCTTTCTTTTACCTCCTATACACTTGTGTGTCTCAGGACTCCCTGATGTGCTGTCCCTCCTATAAGGTCTCATAAAGGCACTTCTCCCTTAGCAAAGATGCATAGCAAAGTCTTTGACTCCACAAGCATTCATGTATTTTAAATCTTTTTTTCCTGTCATGAATCTTCATAGAAACCAGTTTTATAGTTCTTATTTTTCTTTCCTGTGGCTTGTTGACTGTAAATTATCTTGTAAACACTGCAGCAATATAAATCATGGATTAAAGTACCGCTGGATGATGGAAAGTCCCAACAACCTGGAGAACAGAGTAAGCTAAAAGAAGCCGAGTAAGCTAAAAGAAGCCGAGTAAGCAGGGAAATTTGAGAGAGATTGATGTATTTTCAGGACCATTTCAGTCCATCGAATCAGTAGTTTCCAGAGGAAAAACTGTTCTGCTGAAAAATTTCTGATCTGCTCTACTGTTAGTCATAACTGCTTTCAGTTCAAATAAGTTTTGGGGTTTTTTTTTTTAATTCCAGATTCATTTTTGTGCTCTTTTAGAACATTCACCTGCAATTTTGGTCAACCATGTGAATTTAAAGTAAATGCTTTTGTGTCTGTTTCTAAACCAGGGATATGGAGGTAAAGAGAAGGCTTTCATTGCAACTCAGGGACCCATGATTAATACCGTGAATGATTTCTGGCAGATGGTTTGGCAAGAAGACAGCCCTGTCATTGTTATGATCACAAAGCTGAAAGAAAAAAATGAGGTATGACAACTAACCAAACTGGGAAATTACTCCTACAGCTACATACTGTAGAAAGAACCTTAGCAGATATGGAAGGCAGCTAGCAGATAACCGGCTCTTAAATATTCTGGTAATGGGCGATGTGAAAAGTAATGTTGGGGTAGCCAAATACACCAACTGTAATTGCATAGCAATCACAAGAGATGTATTAAAAAAGACAAAAAAGGAATTTCATTTTCTAGATCTGTGCTGTTGGCTTCATACCTCATTTATCTGTTGGCCACCTCTGTACTTCTTGTTACTTTCTGGTATATAAAGAATAGATGGTTAGTGTTATGATTAGAGGTTTCCTGACATGGTTGAAGTTTGCACTTTGCTATGATGGCAGGTTTTGAATCTGTTCCAGATATTAAAAATCTTCTGGACCGTCCCAGAAATACAGTTTGGGCTCCCAAATGCCAATACCATGGAGGGACTTAGCCAGAATGGAAATACGTGGCTCTTTGCGTTAGTACCAAGTAGAGATGACAATTGCATTTTAATTGCTAATGGCCATCTAACTGCCTGTTATACATTCTGTGACTTTTGGATCGATTCCCAACTACATCTTTAATAGCTTTATTTAGTATTGATGTAAATTGTTGCCAGGCTTTCCTTGATAGTGCCAGAGTCCATATTTGTGACTGCCCGACATTAGGAACGAAAATCACTCTGCCATGCATAGGGCCAACACAAAGCTCTGTTCTGGAAGACTGAATGTTAAAGAAGTGGTTTACGGGGCTTGTGGACAAGAGAGAGACAGACATAAAGGAGTTTGACTTTTTTCTTGAGTCCAAACTGCTAGACTTGGTAGCAATTCCCAGCTCCAGGTAGGTGCCTCAACCAAGTCTCAGTACCTTGCCAGGTAAGCACCAGGGCCATAATGCCCCTGCTCCACTCACATCCCTGCTCTTCAAACTCGGATGCATGTGATGATAGAGAAACAGAGTTTATTCAGGCAAAGCTCCCAGTCTGAGTGATCAAGGGACCGAGATCCTGAGTGCATTCCCAGGGATCAAACTCACTGCTCCATTTAAATGTGGACCCAGTAGACATACTCTTTTCTGCCCTTGGCCTCCGCTTGGCTGTCACTGTGAGTTTGGGCTTCTAACATGAACTTAAAATCCAGTGGATTTTAAGAAAGCTGCACATAAAAAGTAGGTTGATCCTGTAAAATATCCCAAGACGTATTTCTGAACCAGGTGTCATTTTGCACTAGACTGTTCAAACAAGTGTCCAGAAGCCTACATTAAAAAGATTACTCCCGAAAACATAGAAAACTTACCCCAGCCTAACTGGCCAAAAGAATAAGTATTTCACTGAGGAAATGCTGACTCTTTAAACACTCACATCTGACACTGTGTAAGAAGAATGACTTGAAAGAAGTGCCCAGTGGTTTCCATCGTGTCAGGAAGCTCTGTGTTTACCTGAGTTACGCAGGCTCTAGACACTGGTGTTTATCCGCATTGTTGTGGCCTGGCAGTGGTAATTTCCTCCTAATAGAAAGGGAGGGGAATCTCAACTCGTTCCCAGGCTATATAGAGAGGCTGTGTTTGCACAAGCTGTCCTGCCCTGTCTAGAAACCTTAGGAACTCTCCCACCGTTAGCGGGTTCCTCCTGAAACCTTGCTCGCTGTTTAAAAAGAAAACAGCTTAGCTAGTAGCTGTGCTCAGCATATTAACTTCACTGTTAAAGTATTTGCTCTCTATAGAGAAGGCAAGAGCAGATGTTATTTAGCATAATAGCACTTGATATTTCTTCTTCTCTGTAGTCTGCTTTATTTCCGTCATTTTCAGGGAGGTACATGTGCAGTATACACACATACAAATACCTTCAATATTTGAAAGCATATTCATCCACTCATCCACATCCACCCCTGCACAAATAAACCCCCCATACCTGACTCGCAGGTATAGGCCCCATTCCTCAGTTGGTATAATATCAGTCAGCCTCCATTTGAGCTATAATGTACTATAATGTATAAAATAATACATAATGGGGAGCTCTCAAATGGAAGACACATGAAAAACCGTAATCTCAACAATAAATTCATTTATTTAGCATCAGTAAAATTATTTGGGACATTAGTGTCCTAGTTCAATATACTGATGTGATGAATTTGCAATAACAATGGGAATTGTGTGAAATGATGATAAACAAAGGTTTTTATAGAGTTACTTCTTTCCATGAGATGAAAAAATGGTTAAGACTCACTGTGGTAACAGTTTTTGTAAGATGGATGAAGACATAATATGAAAGTAGAGTGCTGAGCAAAATACTCATTTCAGCTGCATGAAAAAGATGTGGAGCATTAAATTATTGGATTTTCTTTCTTTTTCATTTTGAATTCTGATTAAAAAAAGGAGCTAGATTGATTTGTAAGGAAGAATAATGCTGAAGGAACTATGGGTGCTGTGAGTATTTTAAGCAGAATCTGTAAAACCTGTCCTCAGAACTACACAATGTCTGAACAGATTGGAAATCTACCTGTGCAAGGAGAGTCCACAGCAAAGGAGCTTCTGCCTGAATAAATAAGGAGAAACCTGGAATTCTAGGCTATAATTTTAGGGTTAATATGAGGAAAAACACATCTCATCTAGTAATCTAGGTACCCTCCCTGGTCACTGAAGAGCAGTAGTAACCTCCAGAGGGTGATCCATCCCACTCTAAGAGAATGAGATAAATCACCCACTGAAAGTGACCTTCTCTAATTCTGTAGTAATATTTTAGGACACGATCTTACAAAGCTTTATCCACGAGGCACATAGAAACTTCATATATTACTGAGTTTAGTCAAGACAACTGAGCAATGGAAATTAGACAAATATGTGGAGCATAAGAATTTTATATTATTTATATTATTTATTTTCTATATCATTTTATAAAGAAGTTTTTAGACTTCTGTTGTGTCAGCTGTTTTTTGTAGCTATGCTATGTACTCCATAGATAATACACATTTAGTTTCCCTTCAAAACTTACTAGCAACATGACCTGTTAACCAGGAAACATATTTTGGGAAGCATAAATAAAGAATACTGTGCAGCATTCTGCAAGAAGAAAGGACTAGTACTGACAGATGCATTAAACGATGAGTGTTTACTCAACTCAGATAATGTAAATCTTGTTGTTGGTAATTATCTAGGACAATCTTGTTAACTCACTGTTTAAAGCTCATATTATGAGCTTTAAAAATTAACATTTTTTGTGTAACATTTTTCCCTCAGTTGGTCTATAGGCACGCTTATCTACGCATAGCAAAGTAGATTTTGGAATTCAGAAATCCTACCTTTTACAGAGTTCACATAAGCCTCTGAAGTTTACTTATTAGTTAAGTTGAGTATTGGCATCATAGATATGGCTTAGGTTTTGGAAAAACTTAAGAAGATTTGGTCCTTACTTTGAGGATTTTAGTAGATGAAGGCAAATCCTGCAAGCCCTCTTAAAGTATACCTCTCATGCTTGAGTTAGTAGTGACAGTAAATAGAGGGCAGGAGTAAAAAGGGATTCTGGAATTGAAGATTTGTTGTAATTATTCATTACTGTTGTGTGTTGGCCTGGATATTGGGACATTTAATGTGTAAATTTGTTGGCATAGCTATACGGAAAAATAAACAAGAAGCGGAGCTGAGGTAAAGCAACTTCACAAATATTTGGGAATTGTTAAACTAATTTTGTTCAGGGTCCAAATCCAGGTAAAGTAAAGCAGGTAAATAACAACATCAGCTGAGCGAGCCTTCCTCCAGTCAGCAGAAGTGGGGGACCAGGCTGCAATAGGAGCTCTTCTGGCAAGTTAAAAAAGCCGGTGCTCCTGAGCACAGACCGACTGCGGCCAATAGCAGGTGCCAGCTCCAGTCCAAGGCAGGGCCAGATCCTGCTCGGTTATGGAGATCCACCTCAGGAGCGGTCCTGTGAAGCCTGGCACCCGGCGGGCGTGAGATGGAGCGCGCAAGGAGACAGGACAGGGGATGGAGGGAACCTAAGCCTGCAGCCCTGTCACAGGGGGGAAGGACAAAGGCTGAAATCAATTAAAGGCCATGCGAGATACTGTTTCTTGTGTAAACTTCCTGCTTGGGTCAAGGAATGTTGGTTTTTTTTAAAAAAAGAAAAAAAAAAGAGGCACCAGATCAGAAACAGATAATCATTTATTAACAAAAAGCTAACCAATGGAAATGAATCCAAGGGGAGAATCTGAAAGATGGCAGGAAGATGAGATTTTCCACATGAAAGTAAGATTCCCAGGCTTTAGGCTGCCATGCAAGTTGGTTAAGAAGCCTTTTTTTTTTTTTTTTTTGAGCTTAAGCATCTTTTAAAAAAATCCAGCTCCTAGCTGTTATATGTTTGCTGACCCCATAAAGGATCGTATGTTCAATCCCAAACTCACAAAATATGTGACCTATTTAGAAAGTGCTGTAATAGATGAATATGCTGAAAGGGAAACTATGAGGCCTGAATGAACAGCAAGGAATGGAATCAGGACCAGCACAAAGAGTGGAGGTAGAGGACTACGTGATGATAAGAACAAGTAAATTCTTCCTTTTTTCTGATACATACTGTAGGCAATAAGCTTTTACTGATTACAGACATGAGACTAGAAAGAACGCTTCTTAACCATTGTGTTTGGCTTTTGAACAGGTTTAAAATATACTTACCTGAGACCAGTGGAATTTTCTCTAAGGTTCAAGCACTAGCTTGAGGCAATTTACTCTTTTTTGCCGATGCTTCTGCGATTTTCTATGTTATTTTTTTCTATGTCTGATATGTTTATCCCTCCCATCTTCATCTTTATCCCTTTATTACAATTAACTTTCAAAAACGTGCTAATTCCCCCAAATACCTGTCATCTTCGACGTGCCTGAACCAGCTATTTTCAAGGCTATTTTTTAAAGCAGTAACAAACGGTATTTTAAAAAGACACACAGAGACTGTGTTAAAAATAATCCATTGTATCGCACTAAATGTAGACGGACTGTTAAATGAAAGTTATTTTAATGAAACAGCCCCATTTCTTTGTCCACCCAGCGCAAGTTGCCAATTCCAGTTCTGGGAAAGAGTCAAGACAAACACTCTTCTGGAGTGCCTGAAGGCTTTGTAGTGAGCATTGCATGCTTGCATTTATCAAGAAGTCTCAGGGGTTGACTCAACTATTGTTGATTGTCAGGGTACAATTGTGTATTTAGACTTTTCTTTTTCCCATATTAGCACTGAAAACTACACTCCCAGGGAGGGGCATGAATTGCAGATCTCGCAGATGATAGTAGCTATATGTGTCACATGGGGGGACTGTGGAACTTGTGAACACTTTTTTTCATACAAATTTCTGAGTATTTTATTGCCATTCTTGATGTCTTCGGGGAGACAGCAAATTTAGGATGTTCGAGTAATTCTGCAAAAGACAGGATTTGAACGAAACGAGTCAGATTGGCCAGCATTATTTCAGAATATGTGGCTTTCACACACCTTACACTATTAAGGTAATGAGCATCTATTTTTAGAAAAGTATTTATACAACAGAGATGATTTGGTTCAATCAGCTATTGGATTATCAAGCAGAGTAGCAGCTTAAAGATCACACCTGGTGGTAAAGCTTTGCATTTCACTGATATTTTTTTCTGGTTCATTTTTAGCAGGATTTACTGGGAATTATGCTTTATGGCAATTAATTACATTAAAGGGATTGTTTCATTTTGCTGCAGAATGTAGGCTACTGTCTAAATATATACTAGTTTCTTCAGCAAGTTTGTGAGGAAATACAAACAAGTTCTTTCTGGGATTCCTATTATTGTAGAACTGTCTGTTCTCTCAGTGTTTCTTTTTATTTGTGCATTGGATATTAAAAATAAGTTTTTCTTTAATTGTTGGAGGTTTTTTTAGTTAATGAACAAGTCATATTGGCCAGCATTATTTCAGAAAATGTGGCTGTCAAACACCTTACACTCTTAAGGTAATAAGCATCTATTTTTAGAGAAGTATTTATACAACAGGGATGTTTGCTTTCAGGTAGACTATAGAGATACTTTAATGGAAATGAATATGAAGTTGCAGTTGACTTGAAGATAAGCAAACTATTGCAGGGGAAAAATAAATAGGGTCATATTGTAAATACTATTTCTTCATCTCCTGTTTAGTAGATGCTTGTCAGATACATTGCTGAAATAGTATAACACTACTGATTCATTAAGAATTCTGTATATAATTTTGCGTAACTCCAGCAAGACTGATGGATTTTTTTAACATTCATTTCCAGTAAGTTATATAGTAGACAACTCAGATTCTGCAAAATGCTTTAACATGCACATTAAGTCCCATTGAATTCAGTAAGATCTAAGGGCACATTTACATGTTTTGTTGTGTCAGGGCTCAGGAGAGTAAAGAGGATAAAAAGTCTTGTGAGGAGAGGACAAATTCTGAATCTCTTGCTCAGAAGGAAAACCCATTTGGGAAGTGTACACTTTATAAATTTAGTTCTATGAATTAAAGAATATTCAGGGAAAAAATCTTTAAATTTGAATGTGGAAAATAATTCATTTAACTGAACTTCATTGAGCTTTTATGAATAGAAACACCTGTTCAAAGTGTTCAGTGATAGAGATCCATATTTGAAAAACTCAGATCCTGAAAATCAGGCCTAAGTCATTCATTAAGAACCCTTCAGTATCTTATTTAGGAATGCTTCTGACATGAATAACACCTCGGTTGAATTCATCTGAACTTTCCAGGCAACTACATTCTGTGCAAAGATTAGATATGAATATGGCTCCAGGATCCAGTTTGTTGACGACACTGATGCTTGCTTTCCAGAAATGTGTGCTCTATTGGCCAGAAAAAAGAGGAATCTATGGGAAGGTTGAAGTCCTTGTGAACAGTGTGCAAGAATGCGAGAACTATACTGTCCGTCAGCTTACAATAAAGGTAACAATCTGCGTCTGAGAAGCATTGCTCCTAATGCTTTATTTTTTTAATGTTAAATGAAGTTAAAGTGTTTACTTTTTAAAGGGCATAAATTTTTACAGGAGAAGTTACTGAGCTATGATGCTCGCAGCTGCAAGGTATGATTGAGACCAAAGTGCTGGAACACTTATTGTATTGCTGCTTTGTATCACTCTGGCAATAAAAAAGGCTTCAAAAAGAGTGCAAGTTTCACTCTCTTGAATTACGTTTGCTTTGAGGCCTTTTTAGCATTGCCAAAGCGATGTAAAGGGATTTTAGTTAATGAAAGAACTAGCATAGCATCGTTCTGAAAAAGATACGCGACTCGGGGGCTGAGTGCATGTGTAGCCCATTTGAAGCTAAAAATACAAGGAGTGTATAAGGAAAGCTTCATGCTTTCATAGTTCTGACTAAATCTTAAGTGTGCAAAATAAGGCAGATGCTCCTCTTCTAAGTGACTCCCCATATTGCACTTAGGTGCTATCGGATTGCATCATCTGCGGCTCCTGACAGAGCACTACAATAAATAATGAATTGCGAAAATCTGTTTGGTGTTTCAGACCAGGCAGTGAGAAGTGGGCAGAAGTCATATCGTCCAACACAAATTACTCTAGCCCATATTTAGCCCCTTTGCTTGTTGAAGTAAATGGTAGTAGCCTGTCTTGGAGAGAATAACTGGACAAACTGGGATGTTTGATTAATCTAGAAGAGCAGTTCTTCTGCACCTTTAACTTAAATACTCTTGTAATTTTAGTATGAGACCCTTATGATAATGTCCTTAAAGGTAGCAGAAATATATAATAATTTAGAGATTCAGAAGCCCAGATCAAGCTAATCTCTCTAGATCTAGAGATATCTCTAGATCTAGACCTCTGACAATTCCCAACTGACAACAGTCAGCAAGTCAGTAGCCAGGTGGACAGCGCAGTACTTGCAAATATGGAAAAACAGCTAAGTTTTCAGGTGCACAAACCCTTCTTACAACTGTGTCCCTGGAAGCGCGCCTGTTCCCTGCAATTGCATCCTCCGAGTCTAATGAAAAATTGTTAAATCTCTCTTAACATTTTTACTATCTTTTTACCATAACATTGAGAGAAATAAAAAGAATTGTTCACCACAAGTGTGCACGTAAAATCTCCGTGTTATTTTCAGCAAGGGAGTCAGTCCCGGAGTGTGAAACACTACTGGTACACATCCTGGCCGGACCACAAAACCCCCGACAGCGCTCAGCCTCTGCTGCAGCTCATGCTGGATGTGGAAGAGGACAGGGTGGAATCACCTGGCAGAGGGCCTGTCGTTGTGCATTGCAGGTAATTTGCAGTCCTGCTCTTAAACAACTGCCCAAAGCAAGGCCACAGCTAATCACATCAAACAGTCCTCCTCCTAAACAACAAATGCATTTGGGGAGGAGTAAAGTTCCCCGGACCCTCTTCATGCTAGTTGACTTTTTCTGTTCATATTTGAGGATTTGAGTTTTGGAGAGAATTCCCTTGTTGCTAGCAAAGCGTTTCGGAACCAGTCTCCATTTCTACTAACGAACTCTGTTTTTCAAAGACCAGCTGGAAAAAAATATTTTGCTTCTGTTTCTTATTCATAATTTGCTTTCTTTTTAAGTCTTGTTGCATAATTACATACCTAAGTCAGATGCAATGCCCTGTGACTGGTTGGCTAAAATGTTGTAAAGCAAGTCAATTTTGAACAGCAGGCATCAGACCAAAACGCATCAATATAAAATTTGTGAATGTTTTCACAAAGGCAGCTCGTTTGATATTCAAGAGCAAAGTGTTATTCAGTACTCAAGAGCAGAGCTTTATTCACGCAAATCGTAATGAACCGGAGAATGTCCTTCTAATCATTCTGATTAAATTCCATTTTATTACTTTATATTGATTCATTGCCCCATGTTGCAATTTAAGTAAAATTTAAGAAATTAAAACCAGTGTTTCCTTACTTGCTTTGTCTCATAACTGTGATGATACATCTCTTACAGTTGGGATAGTACTTTTTTTTCCTAGAAGTACATCAAAACCAGAACTTTTCATCTTGAGCCACTTCTTTTCAACTCCATATTTAGGAGATTTAGAGAACTGGAAGCCAGATTTGAACCACCCATCATTTTTTCAAAACCAGAATGTGATGAATAAGGAATTTTCCCAAATTTTATGCAGCTGTTTTTATCAGGAGTTGTAGTTTCCCTAAACAATCCACAAATCTGTGGATGGCTATTGAGAGTCCCATTTTTCCAGTAAGGGTCTTCAGTAATGAAGGTCTTCAGAAGAACAGGGTGTCTTTCTGAGGTGAGTGATATGACAGCAAGGTCTGCAATCATGAGCTGGAATTTATTCATGATTAAAGACCCAGATATCATCTCAGTTGTCATTACAATTAATAGTTCTTCAGTGACAAATCAGCTATCTCTACGCTCACTACAGTATGGTCTACAAAATGGGTAAACTCACTCACACTCCATTTTCTAGTCAGATAGTTTCTTCCCTTTTAATCTGAGTTGCAGTTGAGGTCATCCAGGTCTTATGGAGCCTGTGCACACTTCTAAACTTGGACCTCAGATACAACTGCACAATTCGCAGTTATTTCCAGAGGAGCATTGAAGTGCACACTCAAACAATGATCCTTAATCTGAAGCAGAAATGCTTTAATAATTTCTTAATATGACACAAGTGGAAGAAAAAGTTATTCAGGTTTTTGACACAAGTGGAAGAAAAAGTTATTCAGGTTTTTGTACGTGTCTTCTGGTAGCCTATCAGCATAGGGTGCTGTCTTACACACATCAGTGATGAGCCCATTCAGGACTCGGGATATAGGAAGGACTTTACTTCTTTTAGCAAAGTAGGTCCTATTCTGCAAAAGAATAGGAAAAGGAGTAAACTTTTGCTTTGGTCCTTAAAATCAGCAGATCTGATTACACACATGCGAAGGACACAGATTTCCAAAGGAAGAAAGTTTTAAGTTCTTACCAATCTTTACAGTGGCATTCACTGGAAAGGTCTATGTTTCCTCTCTCATGTCGCTCATCAAAAGCATGTGGTAAATCTGGAAAATATCTCCTTAATCTGTCCTTTGGATGTGTAGTCAGTACATCAAAATAAGTTTGGGTTTATGGCAACTAGGTGGTTTGGGAACAAATACAAGTTTTAACTGAGAGATTTCAAATATAGAGGGAAAAGATGTTTTTATTTAAATTGAATCAATAAGGAAGAATTAGAACACAGAATTATATTCTGCAAATGTAAAACTAATTTAGCACCATTTAGTCAGTGCAACCAAGCTGACCGAGAATCTGGACCACAATGCCATTTTCAACTTCCCAGAAGAACCAGCAATTTGGCATATTAGAGGACTTGTAAGAGTTTCTTAAATGAGAATAAGGGATAAAATTTTCAAGCTCAGAAACTTGACACTGTTACAGTTATTGCTGGAAATTTTTGCTTTTCTTTCCTCAACAGCTAGTGCATGAACATTTTCTATAAAAAGCATACTGCCTGCATCTCTTAATCCCGAAATCATAACTGTCCGATATTCCACACTCCCAATTAACAGACCACAGTCGTTACGAATGAGCTACTACACGTTAAACTCCTAAAAAAAAAGGAAAAATAGAAATATATATAATAGAAATACATATATACACCATGTTTGGATGCTTGAAAAGACTTCAAAGTAAGTGGCTCTCCATATTTTCTGGATATACCAGGAAAAAAATGACAGGCAAGTGAAGAACAATGTCATTTTTATCTTGCGCTGTCTGAAATGAAGCTATGTAATAAGACAGGACCGGGACGCCCGAGCTGAGGAAGAAAATACATTAGAAAATCCTAATCTTTTTTAAATACATATTAAGAACTTGTCCAAGAACACTTAATCCACCCCCAAAAAAGGGTAAAAAAAGAACCCTTCATTATAGCCAACTTCACTTACATCTGAATTGTTTAAACTTGTTAGCCCTGTTTTCAAAGGCTTCAGAATATTTGAGGAAGAGAATGGGCGTATGCATTAGATTGCTTTCTCCAAATCATTCTTTATAAACTGTGTCCTTCTCCTTTTGGGTACATTTATCCCATAGATATTGATGTCCAAGGAGACAGGCTGTCAGGATCTTCATCTCACTCGATCCTTTCTTACACTGCCAGTTTTACATCTCATTATCCCCTCACAGTTGGCTTAGACATCCTCATATATTTAATATTGCTGAGCCCTCTTGGAAATCTTCACTTCCAGATGGGAGGGTTCTTCAGTCTCTAAAGCATTCATTCTGTGGTGAGTAGATTGTGATTTGTTTCAGCTGTAGCAAATGGACATACTCCTGGTAACACTTTGCACTCAGATATTTCAAGCTTCCATCTGAGACGCTCAACGTATTCTTCCTGGCATTAATTTAAATAACTCTTGCAGTGCTCTTATGAGGCAGGTAGCATTCATACCCATTGCAGAGATGAAGAAAGCAAGGGACCAAATGGTTAACTATTTACTATAAAGGCAGGCGTGGAGGTCTAGTCCCCTGACTCCATGTTTTAACTATTTTCCTCACATTTTCCTGCCATGCAGCATGACAGGGATGAGCTGCACTGAATTGCACATTACTTAAGCAAGAAACAGAGTGGGGCAGAGATTCTCAAACGCGTTGGAGGCCCAGGGAGTAAAAATAATGCCAAAATGTCTGTTTCCAAGCAGGCATCAAGAAAACTTGGAGAGCTACAGCACCAAATCCTTCTCCCTCCTGCAGAATTACAGGAGAGGAGGGTAATTTCATCAGCATGGTTCTAGGTCCTTTTTACCTTCGTGGTTACAGGTATGGTTAGCAGAACCCCTGTATACTTCGAGGGCTTCAAACATAAAGCCCCACTGACTTTTGCCTTTAGGTGGGCTTTTCACCCAGCTCAGTGTGTACCTCCATCGTTTGCTTGGCCTGTGCCAGAGAGTATATGGACTTTGTGGTGCTAATGGAGATTGTTTTTCTTACTATACACTTGTGTGCAAACTGGAAACGTGTAAGTCTCACAAATTACCTGCAACAACTGAACTGCTGGAACAGCGCACCCTTTCTTTTCTGTCTAAGAAAGTGAGCTGAGAAGTTACCCTTGCTAGTCATGCACCCAGGAACTATGGGTTCTAGCAATTCCATGTTTCGTATTTTAGTGTTTTTGTATCTATTTAGTGTGTTCCACTTAACTCCTTTGATTTGTGAACTCCATTCCCCTATTCAATTTTGCCCTCTTTTCAGCGCTGGTATAGGAAGAACTGGATGTTTTATTGCCACGGCCATTGGTTGTCAGCAGTTGAAGGAAGAAGGAGTTGTAGATGCATTGAGCATCGTCTGTCAGCTGCGAGTGGATCGGTGAGTTCCAGAAGAACCATAAATCCGTCAATGATTCTGAAAATCAGTCAATGATTCCGTAATGATTCTGAAATCATTACTGAAGTGATTCAGTAATGATCAGTAATGATTCAGTAATGATTCTGAAAACCTTTTCACAGTTGAATGTTGCTTTATATGAAGTGGCTGCCATCACTTTTGCTGACTCTTATGACGGCATTAGCTGAATATTCACAGTAATATTTGTATTTAGATCCTGAGTAAGGAATACTGTTTTCTGGGTGAAACTGGGTGAGACTCCACTGAATGAAATTTTCCTGAGATGGCAACCCTGTGGTTGCTGGGCACTTGGCACTCCTCTTCTCCCCTCCTGGAGCTTTCTGCTCTCTGTGGCATCCCACTAGGACACAAGAGACACGGGGCAATCTGGAGGCAAGGGATTGTCTTTGAGCCTGGATTGACAGGAACATCCAGGCTCACTCAGTGTGTAGTTTATGCAGTGCAGAGAGCCAAATCTGGTGCTGTTGCTATTCCCTCAGCTGTGCTGGGGGTCCTCTTGAATTGGGTTGGCAAACTTACCCAACTTAAGAAAATAGCAAGGCATTTGTTGCAGAATTTTCTTAAGTCAGATCAATTCCCTGATTGAATTCACAGCTTGGGAGCAGGAACACTGTAAGCCAGCATTGTTGCAGAGTGCTTTGTTTTGTGAAACCATGGCTGAAGAGAGATTTGTGTTGGAAAGGAGGATGTGGGTATTGTGCACAATGGAAGCTGCTGGTTTGGTTGTACTTTTCTTTCTTATTCTGCTTGGGGAAACAGGATTTTGTATAAAGTAAATAAACAGGGTTGCACCAAGAATAGAGAAGTCTCGTTCCGCTCTGGCCGTAGGTACCAGATCATATAATCTCCTTGCAAGTATATTAACTGCTTCTGACATACATTTCTTCTTGAAATGGAAACAACCCATAGGGGTGCAAATGCTGAAAAAGAGCTCAGGTCAAAGGGACAATACAGGATTTTTGTGTTCTGAAGAGCTCTGAAAGGTCCTGCAACCACGAATTGCAGAAGGACCAGAATCCATATAGCTGACCATGTTCATGGATCAACTCCTCTGCCTTCCCCTCCCACGTGCCTTCCTCAGAGTAGAGGTTGTAATGCGATCCTTACAGGGCAACATGAGCCACTTGGAGTGTAAAATTCTCCAAGGGGAGTTCCTGACCTAAAAATCTCAGCAACAAAAAAGATGGAAGAGCTAAGAGAAAAATGCTTACTCTGTTTTAAATTATCAACACCAAATTTCCAACACTCTGTTCTGATTATCTGTTCGTCTTACTGAACAAGGTTTGTAGTGGTCTCCCCTATTTTAGTATTTCTGTTATAAGATAACCGTTTTCTTATTGCTTTTACACTCCACTTTAGAGAACTGAAAGCAAACTCTGGTCTCAGCTACATCATTTTTTATGTCATTATTTCAGCCATAGAAAAAATAATCCAAATTTTCAGCATTACAACTGACAACACAATTTCATCGAGTGTATCTGACTAATGAACTTTCTTGTATGTATTAGCATCCTAGATAAGCTTGGAAAGAGAATGAAAATCTGACCCAAATATAAACATTCATAACAGCAATCTCAGCCACACAAAGCTCGTTATAAAAATTGTTAAGTCTTGTGATTTGCACATTTCTGTATTTTTTCGAGTTTCAGAGTATATAAATAGACTCCAGAGATCTTGCTTAAGGTGCCTCCGCTCTTCATATTCTCAGGCATTGCCTGAGACGAAAAGTATATCTGCGTTTTAATTTTTAAAGACATTTTTCTGGGCAAAACTCAGTAACCAAAAAATCTTTTTCTTTCCTTTTTCCGATTGGCCATACTGCAGAATGGATCTCACTCACCTGGCAGTTAGTGTATAGAAAGGATTGCTAAGGCAGAGCTTAGCAGCCCCTAAGACTACAGTAGCCACTGCCAGCCCAACCAGATCATGGGTTCATAAAGTGGACGCGTACCACTGTAACATGGACAAAGCTCCATGAGACCCGCTTCCCCTGATGACCCCGTCCTGACGTGGTGGTTATTGGCAGGTGGCGTGTGAGACAGGGTCATTACATGGGGCATGAAGCTGGCAAAATGAACCTAACGTCCCACTAGACGTGGCTGCAAGAGCTGGCTCTGGCCATAGCTGTGTGGCACTTCAGTTACCAGCAGGAGCAGGAACAGAGGTGAGGCTGTCTTCCTCGTGATGCTGGCCAGTAGCTGAGTGCCAATTTATTCTTTGTACATCAGATTGCCCTCACAGAACAGAAAAAAGAGAGTTTATCAGAAAGGGATGGTTTTATCTGACCACCTAGGAGCCAGAAAGCTGCCCAAGAGGTACACTGAATCATTTCATCTCTGATACCTCATCTCCGCTAGAATCCCAGGCAGGCTTCCTCGTGATCAGAGCTGCACCATCCAAACGCAGACCTACTGATGGAATGAACACACTCGATGGTATCCACTTGTGTGTGAACTTTTTGTCACATGGGTCCGTGGCCACATTTCTGCCAAAGTGAATTGAGCAATAGGAGAAAAGAGCTGCGCTCGAGGGACTCACAGGGATGCTGTAGTGATTCACCAAAACATTCCCACTGCCCAGCACACTCAGTGAGAACCAAACAAGCATCCAGACAAATTGCAGATGGTGGCAAAACATTATGCTGAAAAACAGCTTAATTAACTGCCTATGTAGCCCCTCGAAACAGAGTTTAAAATAGAGCTTCAACAGGGAATGAGACAGGAGAGAGCTGTTCCCAGGCAAGGTATGTCCAGGTGCCACGTTCTTCTTAGCTGTTCAGTGTAAGTTAAGGGGTGAACAGATCTGGCAGTAATCATCTGTGCTGAGCTAACATGAGGAAATGGACCACCCACTCAAAATCCTGACCCAGGATGGAGATACAGCCATGTTTGGTGTGGATTCATAGAAAGACAGACCCACAGGTCTGCTCAGCTTACTTTTTTTCCCAGTTCATTTTTTATGTTATACAACAGAAACAGGAAATGTTTGATGTGAGGCATCTTCAGGACCTACTGTGATATCCAGAAACTTTGCACATTCTTAACCTTAAAGGCACATTCTTGGAATGACGTCTGATAACTTTGCTCTTGGCTCCTCAGACAGGATGAAAAGAGTTTCCAGTGTGCGTCAATTCATTGTTTAAGTGTTTTGACTAATCGCTTCAGGTTAAAAAAAAAAAATCCCAAACCCTGGATTACATTCGCTCTGGAGCAGACTGCATCCAGCTGCACTAGCAGCAAGCCAGAGGGCAGGGTAAAGGACCCTGCCCTCCCCCGTGGCTGCCCAGGCAGAATGGGTCACAGTCCCCAAGCCCTCAAGATACCAGGGCTTTCTTCCGAGCACCACCTCAGAGAGTCCCAAAGAAGCAGAGAGCCCAGCAGCTCACAGAAGAGCCAGCAGCGTGGGCTTGGCAGAGGACGAAGGCTGCACACCCGGAGGTGCCGTAGCTGTGGGTACATCCCTTCTGGGCACTAGGGACACGGGAGAGGAAACCTCCCTCCTTGAGCAGATTTCCTCCTGAAACACTCTTCCACGCAGCCTTTGCACAAACTTGTGTCCTAGCATCACAGATAATTCCTTGCTATTAAACATGACCCTTGCACAAGAACAAAGGGGAGGACTTGGGCATTATTGGTAGATGAAAAGCTGGACGTGAGCCAGCAATGTGTGCTTGCAGCCCAGAAAACCAGCTGTATCCTGGGCTGCATAAGAAGCAGCGTGTCCAGCAAGCCGAGGGAGGGGATTCTGCCCCTCTGCTCCTCTCTGGTGAGACCCCACCTGCAGTACTGCATCCAGCTCTCGAGTCCTCAACACAGGAAAGACAGGGACCTGTTGGAGCAGGTCCAGAGGAGGGCCACAAAAATGATCGGAGGGATGGAGCATCTCTCCTTCATGAGAGAGGTGCTTCTCTCCTTCTCTCCTTCTGAGAGAGTTGGGGTTGTTCAGCCTGGAGAAGAGAAGGCTCCAGGGAGACCTTATTGCAGCCTTTCAATACTTAAAGGGAGCTTATAGAAAGATGGAGAAAGCCTTTTTACCAGGGCCTTTAGTGGTAGGACAAGTGGTAATTGTTTTAAACTAAAAGAGGGTAGATTTAGATTAGATGTAAGGAAGAAATTCTTTACCATGAGGATGGTGAGACACTGGAACAGGTTGCCCAGAGAAGTTGTGGATGCCCCATCCCTGGAAGTGTTCAAGGCTAGGTTGGATGGGGCTTTGAGCAACCTGGTCTATTGAAAGATGTCCCTACCAGGGGTGTTGGACTAGATGATCTTTAAAGGTCCCTTCCAACCCAAACCATTCTGTGATGCTGTGGTTCTTTGAATGCCAGGTATAATAGCACTGACAAGGCCAAGTTGTCTGAACCTCTGTATAACTCTCAGGTGTCCCTAAGCTGACAGGGAGGTGCACTCATTTGCCCATACAGGATTCAGAAGTACCATAACATCCCAGTTATGCTTGCTAGCACGACAGATGTGGTAGTGCTGGGCTGAGCCCCAGCCAGGCTTATACATGCCTTCTTGCGGATTTTCTATGTTACTTCAGCACCGAAGAGGAAGGAGCAAGGATCACCCCCACAAACAGCCTAGTGCAGTCAAACTTGTTTTAACCTGCCCTTCCTGCCAAGTCCTTCTCCCTGGATATGTTCCCTTCCTCCACCCCTTCCACACAGCAGATCTAACCTGGGAAACACACTCCCTTAGAGCACATCTTGGGGGAACACGGATGGGGGAGACAGGGAGGGAAGCTGGCTGGGAAGGGGTTGCGTGGGCAGGGCAGGACACAGCAGTGAGGAGGAAGGAAGGAGACTAAGCAGCACAGAGGACCAGAGCAAAGCCCTACCGTCACCTTTAGACTCTTGCTGGATCTCCGGGCAGGGGACGTGCACAGAGGAGAGCAGCTGAAGGCAGCAGGCAGCCAAGAGTTAGGAATTTGTGGATGTCTCTGTTGGCAAAATTAAGAGGCTGCTGCATTTTGCACCGGATGGGACCATTTAAGGGCCTGTGATTTAATTCCTAGGAATAACATATCATAATAGACATGCAGCTCACTAAAAGGTTTTTTACAGTTGCCTGAGCTCACTGGAGAAGCAGAGACAGCTTAAAGAAGTAGGTATTGTTTTAATTATGTTTTTCCTGCCACAGCCATTTAACCATCCAGTAGCACTGCGGAAAATAAAAGGGCCTTATGGTTGTAGATAGCATTCTCCAATACTAAAGGACAATACTTGTTGAGGCGGTTTTACCATTTTTCATATAGCTTTGTATATCAGTAGGCCCTTTTGTTGCTAGGGTGTCTGAAGGGACACATGGGGTTTTGTCAGACCTTCTCCTGTAAGATGCCTGGCTTCAGCATTGCTCTGGATCCTAATCCCTCACAAATCTGATTGTTTCAGTGAAGATCTAGCTGAAGCCAAATACAATACGCATCTTAATGTCTTCCTTCCCACTATGGCCATTTACTCTTTTATCCCCCTGAAGGTAACTAGCTGCTCCAAGGTACGCTGAGGATGAACTGGGGGCTTGGTTCTAGAAGCAGAGTAGGTAGCTTTGAATACCCTGGCAGATGCAGTAATAAAAGTAAACTTGAGGCTTCACTCCATGAGAAGCGAGACCTAGAAGATCTTAGTGCTGTCAGAAAGAGGCTGAGTTTAGTTTCAGAGCTGAATGGTACCGCTCTCGCTAAATATCACACCTGCCTCCTGTAGGACGTCATCCCCTTCCTAGCACACTGCAGTTGGCACTGGAGATGTGGGACTTGACCCTCATACTTAGACCTGAAAAAGGGATTGTTATCAGGTGAATGTATTAAATGCAGGCATCTAATCCAAGCTGGCTGTAACTAGTCCTTTTTATGGTCAAGTTAGTTAAACTCTTTTGTATTGTTGGTGCTGAAATGAGTCACTGCTGTAACATTTCTTCGGTGGCTGCTGTTCAGACCGGATGCATCGTAGGCGTTAGAAAGAGGACAGGAAGCGCTGTTCTCTGCACAGGCGATCTGAGGGTCACCAAAGGTTACATTTTTAGTAAAGGACAAAAATGAAAGGCCAGATTCTGAATACTCCCTTGCTCCATCAATAGTAATGCTGCGTCCGTGTATCTGGCCTTCCGTGCCCAAGTGACTGTGCAAAATTCTCTATGAATCTGTTGAATCTGAAATGTAGGTTTTAACAATGTAGATGCCAGATGTTTTCCTTTCTACTTCTTACCCTGACGGAATCGGGAATGGTGGTTCATGCTGGGCATGTGCTGGACAGCCTAAGTTATGAAGAAAGTACTTCTGCTCAGGCAGATCTCCCACTTACTCAAGCAAGCTCTACGTCAAAAACTGAGAAAAGGGCTTGTTAATACAAGCCACCATGTTAATACCACCATGTCTGGTGGTCATGGGGTTGGCAGGGGCTGGAGGTTGTTGCATTCTTAAGAAATAAGATTTCATTCCGATGTGTTTCCTTTTCAGGGGTGGAATGGTTCAGACCAGCGAACAGTATGAATTTGTGCACCATGCACTGAGCCTGTATGAAAGCAGACTTTCTGCAGAAGCTGTCCAGTGAAGCCAAGGAGGGTAAAACCGAATGTCAGTCTCTCGAGGTAATTTGTTTCATTACCTACCAGCAGCTTCTTCAAGGAGTTTACTGCAGTGGGAAGAGTGGCTTTGAGGCCAACTTCTGAAAGGATTGCGGACGGTTTGGCAAAAGTATAGAGATTGCTGGACCCTTACTGTATATGAATGTATTGTGAGCTTCCCAAAAATGATTTATAAAGAAGGTACCGTACTGAAACAACACATGGATTTCACGTATATATCTAAAGGTGGGTTTAATTCTGTAATACTGATATCTGCCATATGGAATGTATGTATGTGCTACTGCTGCAGTCGGATGGACATTGGAACTTCCACAGAAGAAATGTTTATCAAGTGTATAAATGCTTTAACGTTTGCAAACTGTCTTGTGAATGGACTGTCAACTGTACTGTAAAGTGCTATTACTGATTATGTGGTGAGCTTGTTTCTTGGCCACATAATATTCTTGCTGCTAAAATTGCAAGTGTTCAATTATGGATTAAAAAAAAGAAGATGAGATAATAAAAAAATTAAAAGTCTTGTTTTTGAAAATATTCAAAAGCAGTTAATATTTTATATGGAAATATATGTTCTTCATACTATTAACTATTAAATGTGTATTTACTGTAGGTCTTACAGAGCAGTTGCAGAGCACAATGTCTGTTATTCAGTGTGTATGTATTTACCCTATACTGTTGATTGTCTTAGAACGTGCTTCTGCTACAGACCCGAATCCAGTGTATTTGTAAATTGTGTAAGTCATTTTACTTTTAAAAGAAACTTTGTAGCATATATTAAATGGTAAGGATTTTAAATATTTGTCTGTCTTTTATTAACACGGGATTTTTTGCTTATGTTGTTTATCTGCTCTCTCTCTTTCAGTAAGAGATAGATGCCTTTAGTGATATGAACTGTTCCACGACAGGTTATACAAGAAAGAAAATGCTGCTATGACTGTTTCCTTTACTGTTCAGTAAGAGTTTGGTTTTAAGAGAAATGCAAAAGTTGGCATTATGACTTACAGCACTGGGAGGTCTGTTTACAGGGTATAATGAGTTTTTAATGCAGTGATGTTGACTTTGCTTCATACTGCTAATAAATTACACTTGATATAAAATATTTACTGAAGTCTCTATTCTTGCCTAGAGTAGCCAATGCACCACACACTCTCGTAATCCCATGAACAGGGACAGCCCAGTACAATTTGGTTAGCTTCCACCGTGGCTTCAGACCACTGGAGAGCCGATCCAGAGGACACAGCCCATCTCCCACTGACATGGAGCAAGGTGGATCGCCTGATGGGAAGGCAAAACCAGCATCACTTCATCCCTCAGGGGGAGTTTGTGTAAGACCCAGTGTGGACTTCAGAGCTTTGCCTCCTCCTCTTCCCCTTCTCCTCCCCCTCTCCACTTAGCTTTTAGAATTTGTGGAGTCAGAACTATCAATATCGAGATTTTGCTTGATTATGTATAGTTACAAAAAAATGTGTGTTTGTTCCCTAGATAATACAGTTTATACTTATTCAGCACCATCCAGATCACCTGCAGACTTGTAGTATTTCACAGGCAATGAACTACACAAAAGTATAATCCCTTTTCTTTATTCAACATCATCGCTTTTAGTTTCCTGGATGTTTGAAAACCTCTCTCTCTTTTGCTTTTATTTTTCCAAAATAAAGCAACTAGTAAACTCTGAAGAATCATATGAAAGGACAAAAAGTGGTGTAAAACTCCCCAAAACAATTGAATAGAAGGAAGTGCTCGTCACTGACTTTTTCCCCCCGTGAAGGCACATTTCCTTCCTAGCCTTCGCTTCACTTTATCTGAGGTGGTTTTTTTTAAGAGAAGCATGGGGAGTTGCTAGAGGGAAAATGGATTCTTTATTTCACGTCCTGGTTTCTACCTGTCTTGCCTTGACGTTCTCAGGTAAGTGTCTCTCCCTGCTTCCCCTCCGCCGTGTGGCTCTTTCTGCCACCGAGCAGAGCCCTCCGGGGCAGCTGGCGACTTACAAAAACCGAGTCACTTCTTCGCTTGGGTTCATAGGAGAGGAATGGGGGGCAGGGCCAACGTAGCCGGTTCTGTTTAGATTTCTTTCCAAAGGAAAATAAACTGTCTCCTTCTATGCTGGAGATACCTCTTCTTTTTTTTTAAGAAGATCTCCTGCTAGACAATCTGGGAGCTGAGCTTTGGGAAAAGCTCTTCGAAGGGGAGATTCCTATTTTTTAGTCCTACTTTGTGAAACTTCCAGAGCCAGGAGCTTTCTGTGATGCTTAGTTAGAAAATACCCAGGTCTGTAAAAACAGGGGGATGACAAACTTCAACCAAGGGAAATAAATACACGTTGGGTTTAGCACTGTGTGACTAATGAGGCTGGAAATGTTTGAGTAGCTGAGATGATAAAAAGAGAAAAACCTAAACAAGATGTGGCAGGGAGGCTGCATTTGAAATATCCAGTTCCGTGTTCTGTAACAAGTATGGATTTTGCATTGGTAACTTTGGGGTTTTTTGATGAACGCATTGTAGTTCTCTTCATTGGAGTGTTTGGTGTTGATCTTTTGGTGTGGTGGCACAAAGAGCTAATCTAACGTGAATTAGGACAGTCACAAAACTAAAAGCGAGAGACATTGGAGTAAATCCAGTAAAATAGATGTGCTTCCTATCAGTAAAGAGCCTCCATTCCTGTAACGGCACAGGCACTGAGAGGCACACAGATTTGGGAACGTCCTTTTATATGTTTTCTTCAGAAACACTATGAGTATTACTAAAACAATTTCCAGGCAGTAAATTATATTGTAAAAAGACTGTGTCGTAAAATGGAAAAAAGACTGAGAGCTTGTGTAGATCTCTATGCTTTCAAGCAGGGGAAGTGGGGTATTTAGAATTGGTATTTAAAGTTAATAGTTCTTGGATTTCTTTTATATCCAGTTTATTTTTTTCTTCACTTTTATATATAATGAAGGTCAAGGTGACCTTTGCACAGTAGTTTGCTTTTTGCATTCTCACTCTTTACAATACCAGCACTTGCATCATGTGGGTTGTACATCTTGGGTTTTTTTATATAGGTTCAACACATGGGAAGTTCATGAAAAGTTCAACATATAGAAAGAGGGAAGAGAGATTTATTTGTTGATGTATTTTAAATCATCAAGAATTTGCTTTTTGTTAAATAACCATGTGTAATCTTTTGTATTTTTCTGGAATTTTCCTCTTCCAGAAGGGTTTCTGATTATCCATGTCCAGAAACAGCAGTGTCTTTCAGAAAAGAGAGGAGTCCTTATGGAAAAGTGCAGTATGACCAACCTCAACCAGCAGTGGCAGTGGACGGCAGATGACAAGCTCCTCCATGTGAAATCTGCCCGGTGCCTGAGCATCTCTACACGCTCTGCCCTGTCGTCTCGCAGCATCGTCATCGATTGTCCCCAGGCAGTCAGGTGGACTTGCCATGAGGAGGACGGGCTCCTGAAGGTGGCCAACAGCTCTCTCTTTCTCACAAAGCAAGGTCAGAAGGTAATGGCCAAGAAGAGTAAGAAATACCTTCATACATGGATGCAGCTAGAAGCCAGCGAGACAGGAAAACCTGTTTATGTAAATCTGTGCTCAAAGCAAGGTGAGCTACTCCTTCAAGGAAGTATCCTGGAAGTTTTGGTAACAAAAATGTCTCTTTTATGCTAACTCCAGTGTTAAAAATGATTATATGTTATTCATACAGAAAAACATTTCTCATAGTGGAAAAGAGTTTAGAGAACCATAGAAAGAACTGCTGAGATGAGTGCTGTCTTTCTCACAACTGGTGGGGTTTTTAAGCCATTTTATATTTTCAGGATGTCCCTCCTTTTCTCTACTCCCAATCTTTGGATCAAAGTGCTTACGTGTAAGCTCAGCTTACTATTCTTGTGTCATTTCCTTTTTCACTTTTAAATGGAATTGTGGGTACTAATTCCTAGTACTTTTAAAAAATATGGATGGATAAAAGTCCCCCTCCTCCCCATTCATTTTACCATACAAATCCAGATTCAATCTGTCAAGAGCAAGAAGACATCTGAAAATCAAACACATGCACAAT
Source organism: Nipponia nippon (assembly GCF_047370975.1). NCBI lineage: Eukaryota > Metazoa > Chordata > Aves > Pelecaniformes > Threskiornithidae > Nipponia > Nipponia nippon. The sequence continues at coordinate 40,410,582 of NW_028262347.1, read as the reverse complement.
TACTTCTCTGATTAACCCGAATGCATGATTAGAACAGACATATGGCTTACACATTCACATGTTTACACAGTGTCACTTTGCCCTTAGATGTAATATATATGAGAACACTGAAAAGCCTGAAAATAATGAACTGAATCAAAAATCTCAGAAATGCTTGCAATAGCACTTTGAGATATATGGGTCTGCGCACATACTTACAGAGGTGTTGATATACCTGTGTGGTTATATGCATCCATAGCCATAGCAAAAGGGAAGGCAGAACGGTTTGAATACTGCTTAATAACGCTTCCCTTGATGTCCTGTTGTCAGTCCTTCCTGACAATCCTGTTGACATTCTTCTTGCACAATATTAAGCAGTTCTTCATGGTAAATAAGAACAACCTGCAGAGTTAAGCTCTTTATTGGGGAACACACAATTTATTCTTGTCTTTACAGGATTAAAAAAAATGTTTTATGACCCAATACTTTTGCATATGGCCAAGTTTTCAGAATGTTTAAAACAAATCCTTGTTCTTTCTAACCTTTCTAACGTGCCAGTTGTTGTAAGGCAGGGTACCATTTTTTTTCAGCAAATTTGCACTTGCAGAACTCTACTCACAGCAGCAGGACTACTCACCTGAGTGGAGGTCTGAGAGGACAGCTAGCAGAATCAGGGAATGGAAAACTGGCCAAGATGCCATTCCAGCCCTCCCATATATTTTGGAGATTAAAAAGGCAAAATCATTTGAAGTCCTGTGTATAGGGTGAGCATGGCTCGCTTATTCAAAGACACCATGACAAGTTAAGATGAGGTACGTAGGCAGTGTTATTTTCTTTAGATAGCTGGATGAAGTGTGGCCTAACAGAGTTACATCCTTTTCTTAATCATCTTCAGAGGAGAAGCAATTTAAGACCAATGAGTACTGAGTAAGACAATTGTCATGGGCTATTAAAGCACCTTCTCATCTATTTACTGTGCTCGGTCCTTTAATGAATTTACCTTAATTTTCCTGAAATTCTCTCCATAGGCAGGGCTGTAGATCCACTTTAAGAGTCTCACTGTGTCAGTTATCTCTTTTTTTTTTTTATCTCCAGAGCTCTGGGAAGCTCTCCTGAGAAATCAACAGTACATTATGATCCTCAATACCTAACTAAGAATTGCAGGTATATAAGAAACTCATAAAGAGTTGAAGTAGTGCAAAGAGATTAATTTTTCAAATAATAATAAGAATAATAAGAAGCACTACAAGAACAAAATGTAATGCCCACAGTCCTGGTCTTGACATCCATATGCATGTCAAAATTTTCAATGTTGAATGTGTAAAATTAGTCTTCTAAGAACTTCTGTCTGCTTTCAGTGAAAGCAGCAGTAGATCAGCCTAAAATAATATCTTCAGTCTATATTTAGCTAAGATAGTAAAAACTGAGCAAAGTCTTTTGAGCTGAAGTGGCTGTAAGTTTTTCTACTCCTGACTAACACCATATTTTGATATAATTCACCCTTTGTTTTCATAGTACTCATAAAAATAGTTATATTTTGGCAAAGGAGCAACTCACTGAATTGCATCCCAACCATCTTATCAGCCCAGATACAGTACAAGCTCCAAACCCAACAGCTGCAGCTACCTTTTATTCTGGAGCTAACTCAAATGCCAAGCATGATTTTTCTGAGCCTGGGGAGAGTCTGAGCTTGGATTTGGATTTCAAATCAGCCACCTGAGATGAGATTGGATGCACATTTTTTGCTACAACCTTGACCTAAATGACTCTTTGTGGAAATCAGGATCGGTTTAAATATGTATCCCACCTCTGTTCAGTCAGAGATCACTTTAAATCTAACAGCGGACAGTCCTTCTCCCACAAACCCACGGCTGAATCTGGCCTCTGGCTGAAACAGCTAGCATGAAGAAGGGCCACGAGGTATCAGTCTCCCTTGAGATGGTGAGACTTCAGCTCTCATCAAATTCATGAGGAGATTCTGGGCAGAGAGAGGAATAGTCTCTATAGGGCTAAGGCCGTCTTTTCACTAGCCGGCTGTTGGGATCAGAGATTCTTTAAGCCCAGGATCCAGGAGGAGGGACAGGAATGGAAACAAGGAGGAGGAAAACATGGGGAAGGTGAAGGGGTAGAAGGCAGGATGACTGAAAAGAGCAAAAATTGTTGCACGCAACTAACAATTGCGGAACAAACCCCGTTTCCTTTTGTATGTCTGGAAAGCACCCGGAGCACCGCTAATGCTGACACACGAATGCTGATGTCACTTCTGAGTTGTGTAAGCAATTCTTACAAGCTTCTTTTGTTCTGGATAGGTTAGTTTCAATAAAATATCCAATTAGAGAACAGAGGCAATGCTATGTGGCACCTCGAATATTACCAGCAAACCTCAAAACCACTGCAGACCAAAAATTATTCACTAAGAAGTAGAGAATGACTTCAAACAGGGAGACGCAAGTCCCAGCTGTATGCTGCAGTTATCCCCTGAGACCTAGAGGCTGTCACACAGCCTGTAGAGCAGGCTGGATGCAGAAGGTGACATGAACTGTTTTGTAATACGATGCTCTGCATCGCATTTCTCTTCTACCATATCATACGTAGTAGGGACATCTCCTGAAGGAATTGTAGCTGCGAAGCCCTAGAACTGTGGATATCAAGACAAAGCCCCATTCAAAGGAGCGACTGATTTTGTGGAGGAGAATGGTTTTATTACTTGCTGTTATGTGCCAAGTACTTAAGAACCATAGTGGGATCTACAAAATTATAAAACAAGTTGGACAAGGAATTCAAATAACAAATACAGCATCTTTGTATCTCTTGTTTTGCTTGCCGTCTAAAATAGACAAAATATCGGATACTATGTATAGGCCAAAGCCTGATGTGCCATCTGATGTTCAAACTGTTACCTCCACAGTCCTTCCTCCTTTTCTACCCCATTTTCTGGCCCTGTATCTTCTCTTTCACGTGGGCTTCTCTCTTCCCCTTATCCCATTCTCAGTTTGCCTGCTTCATATCAGAACCTGAGCTTATTGAGTTCACATCCCACCACTGGCACTTCAGCGGGTGAGATGGAAGGTAGAAGACACCAGAGCAGTGCACACTCAGAGCACGCTCCACACCGCTGGAGCAGCAGTAGCAACTTCAGAACATGGTAAGAGAAGACATGCACCTCCTTGGCACTCTTGGGAAAGCAGAAGAGCCCCAGAGAAAAGCGGCAGAAGCACAGAAAAGGCAGCAACTCTTACTCATTTTTGCAACCATGTTAATATCTCTGGGCTTTAATTTTTCCACACCTTTAGTGTTTGTAATGACTGCAACAATCCATCCATAGGTTCACAACAGGTTGGGTTTTTGTGTGTGTAATCTTTACAACTTTCTCCAGGATAAATTAGAACAGTGAGAATCAATATTTTTCTTCCACCTTCGAGTTGACCCAAAACTTTTTTTCCTAAAAAACATTCACTCAAACTCATTTTTATCTTCCCGAATTATTATTTTATAGGATTTTATAAGTAAAAGAGTTTGCTAGCCTCTATGATGAAATACCAAAAATTACCTGAGTCTTCTTTCTTTGGTCAAAGCAATACATGGCTGACCGCTTCTGCTCAGCTCCACCTGGAAAAAGAAAGGCATCAATGTCAGATCCTTGGACATAATTACAAGACCTTGTACACAATCCAATACTGACAGAAGCAAAAAGATAAATGTGATTTTATATTTTGTAAAAAGACATGGACAAATCTGCAGTATAGCCTAGGTCTTTGGTTTTCATAAATTTTCAAAGTCTCAGTGAGCCACAGCACAGAGAGTATAGAACAAAATCAGCTCAGCTACTTTCACAGGGAAAAAATGGAGCAATATGAACAGCTTCCCAGAGCAACCAGGAGGATGGCAAATCCTGCTTTACTATTTCATCTTCTGCTGCGAGTGCTAACAAAGATGCCAATTCCAGACAACTATACTGGTAATTTTCATTATTACGTTCTCTCCCTTTATTTTGTATGGATCTCTGTGTAGAAGCTGGAGTGGGTTTCACCTCCTAGGTGTCTAAATGTAGGTGTCTGAAGGAAGGTCTTCTTTCAGTTGTCTCAACATAAGTGCTTTTTGTCATTTGAGATGCTCCAGGATATCCTACCTGGCCTCTGACCACCTACCCAGAAAGACGTAAGTCTCCCATAGGTGCTCTGAGAGCCCTGAGCAGATGTCTCAGGTGCCCCGGAGCAGTTCAGATTGCATGAGGCAACTACGTTTGGGCAACGGAACCAAGTCCTAGGTGTCTACCTAGTAGCTACCTTTCTGAGCTCTCTTCAGTAGAGGTGTAATCCATGGAGTTAACAGAGTCTAGATACCTTTCAGGGACCAAAAATCTTCTTCAGGGTGAGCTGGGGCTATCCAGAGTGTCAGAAATAGGGCTGATAGAGCTACGGCGTTATCACCATAGTTATCTGGGATGGGCTGCTACCACTGGTGCTGAAAGAGCCTTTAAGTGGCTACTTCAGCATTTCAAAAACAAGCAAATAAAAGAGCAGCTCAGGATTAGACTGGAGTTTGGAGACATTTGACCTCTCTGACATGAGATACAAACATCACTAACTTCTACAATATTTCAGATAAAGAAGGTAAAAATTTTTCGAGTAGGATAAATTTTGCAGTTTTTAAAAGGTCTACATTGAATGGGAAAGAAAGGACATTTAGCGGATTTTGTTCTTCTGTCACACTCCTACATACGACAGAAATCTGAATTATGTTTTTTAAATAGAGTCTTTGTTTTTATTTATAAGTGGTTGGACAGCTAAAAAGATAACTCACTTTGTCCTGCACATACAGAGATCTTTCTTAAAACAACCCCTTCTAGTTTCAAGTCTTGCTGTCAGCGAGTTAGACGCAGTCTTACAGAGTATTTTTTCTTATACAATAGATATCTGATTCATTTATGTTTCACTAGCAGTTCAGCCTTAGTTTTCTGAAACTGTGCTTTAATAGGGTAGGCAGATTGGTACGATGCAAGCTATTGCAGAAAGCTGCGCCGTGCCGGCTCGTCTGAGTCCGAAGGCAGCACTGTAGGGTTCTCAGTACTTGACAGCTAATCAGTGCTCTTGCTCATCATACATGCGAAACGTATGGATTTCCTTTTCTTGTAAGCAGCCTGCTGCTGTGCAGGTGGATGCAGTCTGCAGTGCACCCCACGGATGAAATACGCGCTTAGTCAGAATGTCATAATTTCTCCTGGGTGTGCTACTGATGATTACAATGGCACGTTCACACGCTGTATATCATTCAGTCACTAGTGATCAACGTCAGCGTCAGTGCTGCAGTTCTGTTCCCATGAACAGTTTTATGACTGATTTCCAAAGAGACTGCGAGAACAATGCTAAACACTTCTGAAAAATCCCACTGTTGAGATTTCTGTGTACTTTACTGATGTCCAGACGGGAGGTGAGTTTTTTCTGGTTTAAAACTTTGGAACTCAAGTTGTGTAGAAATCTGTTTGCTTTGGTCTTATAATACGCAGTTTTCTTTTATAAGTGCCTGCTATTGAAGAAGGGCTATGAGGGTCCTTATGCTAGGACCATAGTGGCTTTCCGTAGGAAGAGAATATAAACCTGGATCCTGATTTTCTTGAAGTGAGGGCAGATATGAACCCTATTAGTCAGTCCACTGTTGGATACATGGAAAGTGCTGGTACGTATATCTGAACTTCCAGTATGGCCTAGTGCTATGAGCAAGCCATTTCCATCCAGAGGTTGCAGATAACAGACTGTTGTCAGTCTTTGCTGGGAAAGATCCTTTAGCTGGAAACCCAGGATAGCCCTGAGCTTAATAAGAGGATTCGGGGTGTGCAGTGACCAAGTGCTGCTGCATGGAACCTCCTTGGGCTGGTGGAACATTTCTGAGGACGAAGTGTTTCGCTTCCAGGAGGGTCGAGCTCTCCCCTCGGCTCCTGCACCAGGAATGCTGCTTATCCCCTGGCTGCTGAGTCCCATAAATGTCGCTGGCAGCACCAACTTCCCTTTTATGGAGCAGCAGCTTTCCTAAAGCACAATTGCACTGGAACGCAAACATCTTCCTGTTGGAATTGCTGCTATTTGTCTGTAAATAAAGCCAAGATTTTTTTTTAATGTGTTTTTAAGTTGAGTGTGTAAATCTATATTTAGGAACTCAATCGAGCGGCCTTTTTTTCTAAGTGGCTGCTGACCACTCAGCTGTACTTTTTTTTTAGCTGTCTTTCTGTCACTTTCTCCTGCTGAACTTGGAGGTATCTGAGAGGCACAGAGCCAGCAGGCCTAATTCTTCCCAAGTCCTTGGGACAAGCATTTCTAGTTGCCTACTGCAGACTTTCAGAGACCCCTGACTAACAGGAGATCCCCAGGAGCAATGACTGACATGGAATTTAGACTAAAAGTCTGGGCTTGTGTCAACTAATGGGTTTATTTCAGCAGCTGACAACAGCTTGAGCACAGGGCTGCCCCTGCCAGACTCTTCCCTGGCCTTTTGGTGGGGTCCGTGAAGGTATGCGACATAGGACCACGGCAGACTCTGCACCACAGGCACTCTCCAGGGGATTCTGCAAATGCAGCAGCATGAGGATGATCGTGCAGTGTTGGACCAGAACTGAGGGTTCGATGAAACCCTTTGCACAGATATAAGAGAGAGCAGAATTAGATCTACAGTATTGGTTTTAGTGCCTTGATTTGGAAAAATATTTGATCAACATTTTTTGTAATCAAATGGAGATTTGGAGATTTTTATTCCCAGAGAAGCACGGTCAGATAAAAGGAGGAGAAAGGTTTAATCTGGGTATCAACCCATTCCAGCAAACCAATCCTTTTCAAGAGGATCCAAAACCACGTACCAGGTGAATGCACTCTGCTGTCAAGCACAGGACACACTTGCATGAAAGTGTTTCTTACAAGGGCTTACAATCTCATTTTTATTTCTGGCTGCAAATGAGAGTACTGCAAGTTTCTTTATATAAACATGTTAACATATATATTTACACATATACAAAAAAAACCCTCATGTTGACTTCATGGAAGCTCACCCAGTGACCCTTTGGGGAAGAGGTAATCACACATTGGCCTGCTAAGACATCATAATTGCACACCAAGTAATTACATTTGGAAGCTTCTGCTGCAATTTAACCCAGTCATTACATTTTTTTAGAGGGTTTGTGAGCTAGAATTGTTGTAAATGGCAACCAGCCCAGTGGCTCAGCAGCAAAACAAGGTTCTGTCATGCTGGAGACCCCAGTTCAAGGACAGACAAAGTGTCTTGGGCATTGAGCCAATGCACACTAGCTGTGCTCCAGCAATGGCAGGGCAGCTTTTTGTGAGGAGAAGGGGCCAGTGAGTAATTCCAATCGCTTAGCTGAAATGTGATGCTACCAGATGTAGAGGCCACCACAGCTTGAACCCTGGCCTCACAGCCACAAAGAAAGGATATTAAATACATACCAATGGGGAGGAAGAGCCATGAAAATGTGGAGGAAAAATGTGTAGTAAAATCTTTCCTGCGCTCTAATTGCAACTTTGGCGTTCTCTGAAGGATACGTGACTAAAAAAGCAAATCCACCATTATATTTGCAGACACTTCAGTTAACTGATACAATTGTTAGCTGAACCTCGGGAAGAGAGCAGTCAGGGGTTAGCATGGTCTCTGCATGGGACTGATTTAAAAATACAAGAGGAATGTCCCATGTGGGCACAAGGAACTTACCTTGAACAAATATCTTGAACAACGAAATTATCTTGAACAAATTATCTTGAAAAAGTATCTTGAACAGAGCCATATCTTGAACTTACACCAACAAAAGGCAGATGAGAATCTGGCCCATGTACTTACAAAGGCAAGGGGGGCTTGACCATATAAAGCTGAGACTGCTGTTTGAGAGACTCAAGCAAGTGAAAAAGCTACGAGTGAAAACACTGTGCTGTTAATGGCAAAGTACATCACTTCAGAATCATTGACGGACTGTATTTAAAATGAATGGTATGAACATTCAGGGAAATTAATTTTTTTCTGCTTGTGTTTTGCACAGACTTTGGTATTGATGCAAAATACGTGTTTGCACTGAAAACAAAAAACCATAGAACTGACAGGTGCACTTAAACTACTTAGAAGTCGTATCAGCCACATTTATTGGCATCGAAAGAATTGTTTATAAAAATGTAGAGCTGATTTTAATTACTTTCCCTTATTTGTCTTAGATCTCCAAGATGCAGGCACTTCTGTATGGAGCACTAGAACTACATCCCCCCCTTTAAACGCCGTTACCTCTAGGCCTGAAAATCTGCTGAAGAGTAGCACAGAGATGTTCATCAGAAACGTGACTGAACACTTCAGTAAAAACCTCATTGAAAACCTCTACTTTGGCTTGAAATCTGCAGTAACAGAGAAAGCCTGGATTACAACAACTACTCTTCAATACTCTAGCACGACGGAAGAGGTAAGGCAGAAGAATTATTGATTGATTTTTATTAAGCCTGCTCCACTCTGTGGAGCCTGATAGCTATTACAGGTGGTTGTTCCGTGGACTAAAAAAAACAGCTACAGGACTGTGCTTTGTTCTTTGTTTTGATGGGATGCTTTGTTCATGCTGATAGTGCCCTTTGCTAGAAGCACAGCTGCAGAAAAAGTCTGCCTCTTCTGTGCAGCACAATCCTGGTGTGCACAATGCATTGGGAAAATCTCTAAGCTCGAGGGAAATGCTCAGGATACGTGAGGAGGAATGGAAAGCTCACGGATGTGGCCTGGGTATCTGCTCTCACTGACGTAGGCTCTGCAATTGGTTTGTTGCACGACGTGAGGGTCTAGCTCTAATTACGCTCTAAGAATCACAGTATGTTTTATGACCTTATGTAGGACAGTTGAGTCCTAAAATTACATCCACAGTTTACAGATCAAAGCAAGTGAAATCTGAATGCTTTAACTTGACCTGGAACAAGGTTACACAAGGAACCTTGCCCTGGAACAAGGAACAAGGTTAAACAAGGAACCCTGGCCTTGACCCTGGTCAGCTTATCTACTGACTGATAGGCAGAGTGGAGACACACAGCCGCTTCTTGATCTCTGCTCTGTCCAACCTGTCAGAGGAGGGGAACGGGGATGCCAGCCCCACCCACGGAAGGAGCTAACAGCAGGCATTCAGTACTTCCGCATCAGTTTCCAGTCTTCCTTTCCTGCAAGGCACAGTTAAGTAATCTGAGAGCAAATCTGGAATCACCGTTGGCAAAATGTGCACGGGCAGTTAGAGCTAAAGCATGCAGGACATTATTGGTCGCTGTATCGCCATCAACACATAGTGGTTTAGAACTGAAAATCCCTAAATTCCCTACGGCTTCTTCTCCAGGAGACCCCACTGCGCTCAATGTACTGGGGCAGGCAAACATGTTGTTTCAGTTACTACTTTGGGTGTCGGTGCTAGCGTGGGTAAGACTAAGAAATGTGTTTTGTACTTGGGAGGGCTGTGGACAGAGCAATCTGTACAATCTGGTACGAACAGCATCACTAGAGACAGGGAGAAAGGAGAAGTGGTGTCACCCAGGACTGTGCTGACCCAAGTAACCAACTCAAAGGTTTATGGACCCTGACACTGCTGTTCTAGTGCTGATGAGGTGAAGGGACTGAGCACTGCGCCCTGTTCCATAGCTGATGGAGGCGGTTCTTTTAAAATATGATTATTCTGGCTTGCTGCAGGCAGGCTGAGATAATTTCCCCATGCCCTCTGGCCATATGCATACCTCCTGCATAGAATACTGGTCTCCTGCAAATGGATATGTCCTATATAATCTGGTATTACCCCAAACTGCCTCCAGCACTCCTCCTAAATAACCCCACCAGTGCTAAAGGAATGGCACCGTTTGCACTGAAGCTACCACCCCCTGTGTTCATACCCCGGTTCACCTCCTGATTCCCATGATTTGCGCTAAGTTGGCTTAGGTCCAAGCTTTCAAACCAGAATCCTGATGATAAGCTCTCTGAGCATATCCATGAAAAAATAAAATTCATGAATATCTGTCCCTTAGAGCCTCCAGCTGGGTCTGGATATTTGAATCTAGATATGACAATTTAGACACACATACTTAAAATCTTTGTCCTCCCTCTCTCAGTTTCCCTGTCTTTAGAGTGGAATTAAAAATATTTTTGTCAAACTGCAGGGACGTTAAAGGATTAACTGGATTTAACATGATACTTTGAAAATACATAGACTGAGTAAGCACTGAGTATTGTTGTTAGGAAGACAATACCTTCTATGAACTGCATTTGCCCAGGCTAGGTCGTCTTGTTTGTAGAAGTAAAGCCTTGATGCTATTTGGCTGTGAGCGTACCCATTGGGGGGAGGACACAACGGTGACACTTCAATGGAACAAAATGTTTGGTTTAGAGCAGCCTTGGATTTCAAGTCAAACTGCAGCTTGCACTTTCAAGCCCTGACAAAAGCTGTGCAAAGCCCATTTCCTCTCGATTAGGGAGACAGAGAGAGAGGTTGGTGTTAAAAAAAAAAAGAAGTCAGGAAACCTTGGGAAAGTGTCTGAAAGGGACTTTGGAGCCTGCCATTAGAGACACGTCCGGCCACTCCCAAAACTCACTTCCAGTTCTTTTTTTTTTTTTTTTTCCTTTTTTCTTTTTTAATTAGTTTCTTGGCTTGCCACACAGATCGGTAAGTGTTAAAGGCTGTGTGACTGCTGATTTGCTAAAAGCCCATCTATTCAATTTATTCAGTCTGGAAATAATTACTCGTATTATCTTGGCTATTCTATATAAATATATTGCCACCAGTGAATCGTGGACCCCTCCTGTTTTATTCCAGTGCTGGCATAGACGTCTGTGGTAGGCCTTAGCCTTACAGCAGCTTTGTGCTGGATAACACACAGAAGGAAGTCTCAAAACCCATAATAAACCAGCACTTTCCTACTAATATAGCAGAGTAGTTTTAAAGATTTTACAATAGCAAGAATAAGAGCTATAAAGCAGGAACTTCTAAATTATGGGCAATGCTGAGAAGCAGCAACATCCCTTTTCTCCACACATTATCTGACATTAGCTTGGAGAGACAGACAGACATTTCCAAGGTCTTTAAATTTCACTTGTGGTAGTTTCAATTTCTTTCCCAACTTTTCTAAGTTTGCACTGATTCTTTTTACTTTCATAAATTACATCTACTTAGCTAATTTACACCTACATATCTGAATTACATCTTCCCTACAAATTCAGATTATGGATGTTTTCAAAAATCCCTACAATGTGAGTGCCACTTTCCAAAAAAAGGCAGGTTATTCCAAATATTCTCATTTTCAGAGAGGGGTTTGAAGTAATCCAAACATCCTGATAAGCCTTCAGATTTGCTCTTCTCCAGTGCTGGAAAAATATTGGTGTGGTTTATGCCATTAGGTCCCAAAAGCACAATCATCTAAAGATGAATTTATGCTGTAAGAAATCTCACACCATGAACTGATTACAAGACACAGATCATTTTACTCCCAGTTTAGGTCTAATATACACACCTTGTGTTTTCCATCAATGGTTTGTTTATGGAGGTAATAGCTCTTTGGGGTACGGTCCCTCCTTTTGTCTGAAGTATGTAAAACATCTCTTCCAAGGGAGATCTTGTTCTACAATGGGCTTGAGAATGGCACAATAATCAACACATATTTCTATCAGCACTTAAGGTGACATTCATGACATTATTAATCATCCCAAGCCTTTAGAGAGTAAAGCCCAACACTTTCAGTACCATGCCCCGAGGACCAAGCATGGAGCTCCACTGGGACAGATGAGGCTTTCCACAGGTGCAGGTACCACCCAAGAGCGCTCAGACCTTCAGTTTCTGAATGAGAATTTCTGAATGAAAGCTAAGGTTTTTCAGATATTTGTATCTTGTTTCACAGGTTCATGCCCAGAAAAATCCTGCAGCAGCAGCTCCCCTAAAAGGCAGGCTAACGTTTGTAAACCCTAGCACCTTTTTCTCCCTAAAATGGGGCAAAAGCGAAACGGAGATGGTGTTGAATTTGCTTGAGGTGCCGCTTTTAAAAGTTAAAATCCCATGTGCATCATACAGTACAGAAAGATACAGAAAAGTGCCATTCCCATGTGAAGAAAGTAAATGTCAAATTCTTCCCACTTTATGCAATCTCAGATTTACCCCATGGCTGCTAGGTTGCTGTCTATTTGAAGGTCCAAAACACTTCTGGCTATGTTTCTTCTCCCTCATCCCACCCCACATTCACATATATGTGAGTTTTAAGAGGCTGAAACCTAAACAAGAAGGGAATGGGCACGCATGACAGAAACGGAGAGCTGTGCCGCGGCTGCAGCCGATTCAGAGTTGCGCACAGCTCGTTTGGTGTGGTCTGAAAACAGGGAGACGTTCTTGCTTTCTGCGGTGTGTGTAATTTTAGCTTGGGAGTTATTCAGGGGATGTGGGAAGGAATTGTTTCAAGGACACAAGTTGATGCGGAACAAAACAAAAAGCTGAGATAACTTGGCCGCTGGCAGACGGGCTACTCCTCTGCTGATGGAGCAGCAGCTCGGCGTTGGGCTCTGGTGGGAGTCTCCTCGCCGTGATGCCTCCAGTTGAGGTGCCGCAGGGCCGGGGAGAGGACGGAGGCCTTGGTCGTCCATGGCTAACCCCTAAAAACGTCAATGTTTGCGACATGGGAGCTGGAATGGCAGTTTAATGACGGCTGAGGCCAAGAGGAGGGTGGGCCAGGAGATGGGGCGGGTGTGAGGGGTGGCAGGCGTGAGGAGAAGCGGGCATGAAGCGAGGCAGGCGTGAGGTGAGGTGGCCACGAGGGGTGGCAGGCGTGAGGAGAAGGGGGCATGCAAGGCAAGGCAGCCGTGAGGCAAGGCAGGCGTGAGGAGAGGCAAGGCAGCCGCAATTGAGGTGCAGCCGGCGTGAGGCGGGAGCGATGCCGCCCCCCCCCCCCCCAACGGCACCGCCTGAGGGGCCCCCACGAAGCCAGGAGGAGCGCGGGGAGAGAAGCCCCGGGGGAGAGCCGACATAGGGAGGAAGCGGCGAGGAAGGAAGGGAGGTCGGGTGGGAGAGGAGCCGGGAGGAAAGTGGGACGCACAAGGAGCGAGGGGAGGCACCCCGGGACCTGCCGCCCGCCGCCTCCCCCCGCGCCCCCCGACCGGCGGGCGGCAGGTCCCGGGTGGCCGGGCTTCGCCCCCCGCAGCGAGACGCGAGGAAATCGCCTCTTGATTGCGGAAGTCGGCGGGAAGGGCTCCGGCAGAGTCAGCCCGGGTCAGAATGGCAGCGTGGGAAGCGGCGGCCGCCTCCCCCGCCTCCTCCGCTCCTCCTCGGGCGGGCGGGCGGCGGGCAGCCCCCCCCCTCCCCCCCCCCGCACCCCACCCCGGTGGCCAGGGAGGCGGCGAGGCGGCCGGGGCAGCCCCGAGCGTATGCAGCAAGCGGGCGGCCCGGCGGAGGGCTCGGCGGCCGCCGCGCGGAGCCCGGCGGGGAGCGGGGGGCCCCCGGGGCCCGCCGCGGCCACTTCGCGTCTTCATAGCCCCCCCGCCCCACCCCGCATCCTCCCCCGCCGCCTCCCTTCCCCTCTTCCCCTCCCCGCGAGGGTTTTCGGGGTTAAAAACTGTCGGCGATGCTGAGCTATGGAGCGGGATTCGCCCTGTGGACGGCGCTGGCCCTGACCAAGGTGAGCGGCTGGGGGCGGTGGTGCGAGGTCGCCCCTCGCAGGTCCCAGCCGAGCCCGGGGCGGGGGGGGGGGGGGGCACAGGCGGGTTTGCCCCGCCGCGGGGATGGGGTTGGGGGTGAGCCCGGACTTGGGGGGAGGCACCGGCGGCTGTCGGAGCCCGGCGGGTCGCTCAGAGCTTTCTCCGCTCTCCGCAGGCCGCGCCGGGGGAGGCGGCGGGATGCAGCGCCAACCTGACGGAGCCGCGCGTCGCCGGGCAGAGCGTTCGGCTGCGGTGGAGCGCCGCGGGCCGCGCCTGCAACTTCAGCCTGAGCGGGCGCTCCGAGGACGGGGAGGCGGCCGGCTGCCAGCCCGCCCCCACGGGCAACGGCTCCTACGGCTGCAGCCTGCGGGGCCTGGAGGCCGGGACCTGGTACCACCTCCGCATCGAGCCGCTCGCCGGCGGGGAGGCTGTCAACATCTCCGTGCAGACAGGTATGGGCACGGCAGGTGCTCGGGGAGGGACGCCGGGCTTTTCCTTCCCGTCCCCTTGCTTCGGCCGGCTGTAAGAGGAGGAGAGCGATGCGTTTACAGCTACTGTAAACCTACAGCGTTTGCTGAACGTAGCTATCCTGCGCTTGCGTTCTCTTTACCCCGCTGCCAGAAATAACCGCTGCCAAAAGTTAACCCAGCAGGCTTGAAAGGAGAAGGTGCCGTGAGGAGACTAGGTCAGTGCTGGGAATACCTTTCTGCTACTCCCTTAAGCTGCCATCCAGCAGAATGCTTTAAGAAGTAGTAGCCCGTAACATCCTTTGTGCTCGTGCAAACCCATTGGCTTCATAGTTCTTCAGGTGGCAGCTTATTTGCTGTGTTTAAAATACAATCTGTTTCATGGCAGGTAGGTCCTGTTCAAGGATAACTTACTGTTTCAGCCCATTTCTATACTTTTCTTCTGTCTAACCAGAGTCTAAAAGTCAGAAAGTAAGGCTGAAACTTCTTGCTTGTATGTTTTCCTTGAATACAACCAGTGAGGTGTTGTGATGTACAGTTGTGTGCAGAGCACTTGCACAGTCACATCCACGACTGGCTATAAAAATGTTCCAGCAGCCTGCCAGAGTACTGCCAAGAAAAGCCCCCTTTCTGAATGCATGGTTGTGTGTGCATGTGAACAGCGCAGCTGTGAAGCAATGAACGACGTAGAGCCATGGGCTGCAGTGACAGAACTGGACTTTTTCTACCTGTATTAGTGTTTTTTTTAAAGATGATGAAATAGAGTATTGTCCAGGCTCTTAATGGTGGTAACAGAAGACTCAAAACAGAGATGTCTTAAATGAGGTCCATGATTAAATGCCTCCCTGATTTGCTCCGAAAGTGTTAGTTTCAAAGAGGTACTTTGCAGTATTAGTAGTGAAGGTCGCAGCAGCTAAATACTTCACAATTACCGGTTCAGAGATGTCGTTTACTGTCAGACCCTTTTCCCTGCATTAATCGTACAAATGCACTAGATACCCTCCATTAATTTGCTTTGGTAACTCAAGTTTAAAAAAGTCTAGTGACAAGTCTGCTGGTGTGATAGCTATACATTAAGCACAAAGTCATGTCACTTGCTAAAAATGAGTAATAGTTTCTATGCAGACAGTGATTTAAATCCATGTCATGCATCCTGCCAACTGTTTTTAATATTGATGACTTGTAATTTGAAAATTGAAAGAATGAATCAACCGTTATCAGAGTGACAGGTATAAATCATCATCGTTACTGAATAGTAGAGATCTATTATTGAACACTTGCGTAGAAGTAGAGAAAAAGATACCACTTTAGACCGCATTTTGATTAATGCATAATCATTTAGACAGTAGCTTGTACATGCCATTTATGACTTTTTTAATCAGTAAATAGATTTTGCAAGACTGTAAGATAAAAGTGATTGGAAGCAACTGCTGATTCTAGTCATATTACGTAGCTGACATCAGACTGAAAAGACTGATTAAAGTTTAAGTTGAAATACTGCAAATTAGTGGACCATAGTTGAAGTGAGGTTTATGTTTGGATTTTGGATAGCAGAGTCAAAAGCATGAAATAAGAATAGAGGAACCATGGAGGTTTTCTGCAAAGACAGCTACTCAGATTGCTCCGTGGTTCCTTGCTTCCCTTGATTCAGTCACATCAGTTACATTGCTTGATGGTGTTAAAAATACGCAATTAGCTCCATAATGTGTCAATTTATTTTATTTCTAAAGAATATACAGGGTTTGTTATGCCTGTCAACAACCCATGTTGTACTGTCAATACTATGCATTTCAACGGAGAATGAGGGAGGATTATTCTGCTGTATGTTTCCACTGGGGGCAGCATTTTAAACCAGTTTCCTGGAAGCTCTTTTTCACCTGTTCCTTTGTAACCTGATGTCAGTAGTTTTGTTTTACCATCTACTGAGCCTGAATGTCCATAGGCGTGTGTTCCTGGAAACCATCCTGTGAATATGGAAGTATGAGCAATATTTTCAGCCATATTGTAAACAAAATCCCCTCTGATTTGAATGGTAGCAGAACTGAGCTATCATGGGCTGTCTAAAAATATGATGTCTGACCTTGGTACTCAGTGAGATTCCCTTCCTGGGCTTTTTGTCTAAGAAAGATGGGCAAAGCTGTCCTTTGGAGGTGCGCGGCTTTCTCCACTGACTATAAAAGGAGCCTAGGTTAAACCAGGCACCTGAAGTTTGGATGGTTGAAGTTAAGTGAGAGGAATCCCATCTCATGTGTTTACTTTTGCAAAATGAGGTTTTGAACATCTGTATCGTCTTGATACAATAAATGTACACAGAGAAAGTTGCAGATTCATTTATATACCTAGTTCAGAAACTTTAACTTTTTGCTCATATTCAATGCTGTTAACATTTTCATGTGCTCATTCCTGTTATGTGTTCTGTTTTCATCATGTTTCTTATACAACGTGCTGGAGTAGCTAAGCCTATAAAATCCAAAATATTTTCTTAAATTTTGAGTGTGATCTGTTCTGACTAAGGACTTAAGGTGAAAGCGATGAATAATGCGTGCCATAGGTGCAGTTGTAATGTGAAGGCTTGGAAAGGACCAAATCCCTAACTTAATTTGGCCTTTTGAGTATTTAATTTCACATTAAAATTAGAGTTATGACAATGAGTTAAGTCTATGTTATTTGCAGGTTTGATATTCCAATGGAGTAAGTGTGCAGCTCACCAAGATTGTATAAACTCTCAAGTAACACCAGACCCTTCGTGAATCTCTGAGTAGAGAAGCAGCTTCTATTTCACTTGTGGATGCATAGGTCTGAAATCTAATAATCTATGGAATACTAGTACAATAATCCTCACTAGTCCGCTAAGGTGGAGTCTCTTTACTCACAAGAAATTTTTATCTATGGGTTATCGATTTAAAATTACAAGTATTTAATCCTCTGGAGCAGACCTAAAATAGGTCCTCCAAAACGATGGAAAATACAACCACATATGCACTATATGAGCCAGGTATACACAGGCGTGCAAACACACATGCAATGTTGACAGTTGTGCTATTTTGGTAGAATAGGAAATGAAGAAAAAGCTGATAACACCATTTATCAGCTCTGAGCTACAGTTAAATTTCCACTGCAAACCTGAGATTACAGAAGTTAGTAGGCACAAGTCTGTATATTTATTTCACATTAATATTTACCATTTATTGTGGTTTTTTAATATATATACATAAAACAGCACATAAAACCATACTAGTCAGCATGCTTGACATTGTAAAGTTGGGACAACACATGCACCTGTCGATCCTTTCATGTTATGTTCTTTATTGTTCTCAGGAATACTATTTCTGTGACTGAGAGCTACTCTATGACAAAAGATGGTAGGGTTGTGTCTTTTCTCGTTTCAGATAAAATACTTTTTAAGTTTTCAATTCTCCAAATGCCTGTGCACCAGCATAACTGTGTATTTTCCGTGAATGACAAGGTCTTTAATTAAAATTCTAGTTAAAAACAATAGTATATGAACAGATCCTCAATTACAGTTAAATTTATGAATTTCAATTCTGAATTGAAATTTGGATTTGAAATACTGGTCTTGAGAACCATGAAAAACAGCGTGGCAATTCCTCGGCTTTCAAATGTGTCTTCTAAAATAGGCTTATAAAAGCCATTTTTAACATTGTTTTCTACAAAAATATTTCAATGATATATTATGTTGCTGCCTAATCCAAGCCACCTGTACTGAGAGAACTAACAAGTAAATGAATTTTTGTCAGAACAATTGCTAAATTTTTGAATGAAAAGAGGTTAAAAATTCTACCTTCTAAGACACAGACTGGTAGAGTATTTTTCCATTGTAATATGTAACTTTGTAAATGCCAGAAGCATGGCTTGGCCATGTGTTCACTCCTGTAAATTACAAATTATTTGGGACAAATCTGATTTATTAGCCATCTGTAGGAACAACTACTGTGACATGGCTCTGACTATAGGCTGTATAATCCTATCATCCATAATCACATAATAGTTATGATCATCATCTCAAAAGGCAGACTACAAGAAGAAAATAAATAACCATGTTTTAAAGATTTTCTAGGTTGCATATCATCCCGAAGAAATGGATATTTGTACTTAATAAGGACAATTAAATCATCCCTCTTTACTTAATCTTCAGAGAAGTCCTTGTGAAGTAGATTACTGTTTTTATGAATAGGGAAAACTAGGAAAAAAATGGATAATTTAGTAGGAAGATGACTGAAACTGGCAGGAATTCCCGGTTACTCAGTGCTGGGCTCGTATCTCTCAGTTATTTTTTTTCTCCAGCATAAGGCTGGGATGTTTCTGTGCTTACAGGCTGTATTTGGGAGTCATGTCATTGGGGTTGGACATAACTATATCTGTTGTTCCTATAAAATGTGTCTGTAGCAGGTGTGCACACAAAGCATATCCTCTTCCCAAAAAGTGAAAAAGGAGGTGGCGCAATATATTTCAAGCAACATTCAGTCTTCTGCAAGATTCCTTTGTAGACCAGGAGACATTAATTCATATAGTATCAAATGGTATAAAAATATCTTTGTGAAAATATTTTATTTCTGTGATATATCGGTGTTGTATCGTTGCCAGCAGAGACTTGTATAACAATGTAAATGGCTTTTTAAGTGTTTGTTTCCATCCAGGGCTCTTTCAGCCCAGGCACTTCCCAATCACATTGTTCCTTTGTTCTAGCGGATGTACAAAGCACTGAGTGTTTTGTTTTCTGGACCAGATAGATTAGATAAAGTCTGAATTTCTGAACTTCACCTTCTAGGCACGCAACTCTCTTCTTTGCTAATGCACCTCAGAAGACAGATTACCCAGGACGGTATAAGCGCTTCTAAAATTGTAGAAGATGTCTTCTTTTGTAGAATTTGGCAAATAATGCAAATTACAATGTTGGTTACTTTTGCAGGACTAACGAGCAGTCAACCTTATCCTAACTTTGTGAGAGAGAGAGTTAAACTTCTTGACAGTTATCATGACTGTTCTTTTGATATCAGTCGAATTAAAACTTTTTCAGCTGGCTGTGCATCTGACCATATATAGTGCTGGAATTTATTTCTGACTCCCAAAGTTTGACCTTTCTGATTAGAACAATTGCCTTCAAGGAACGAGATTATATCCCCGCTATTCACTTGTGCCAACATAATAGTCTTTAGCGGCTTAGTATATATTATAGGTGGAGCTGGTTGTCAAGGCTATTGTTAAGATTTCCTGACACTTTTCATTAAAACCTCCTGTTTCAATTGCTGTAACTGGGTGAAGTTTTAACTATTTGGCCTGAAGTTTCATGTGCTTGGTCTTTGACTTAAGTTTTAATTTTTTTTTTTTTTTCAGATTTATGCAGAGTTAGTTTGGCCTTTAAGAAAGAGGTCAAGAAAAGAAGATAGTTATTTTTATTTATTGATTTTGTTAATTTAATTTTCATCTCTTTTTCTGAAGAGCACTAGCATCTCTGTGGTCCAAAACAAAAATCTGAATTTAAGCAGAGACCTAGGTTCAAAGGGACACAGTATTTTTCGCAGAGTCACAGAATCACAGAATGGTTGAGGTTGGAAGGGACCTCTCGAGGTCATCTGGTCCAAGCCCCCTGCTCAGACAGGGCCACCTGGAGCCAGTTGCCCAGGGCCATGTCCAGACAGCTTTTGAATGTCTCCAAGGAGGAAGATATTCCCTTGAAATTCCTAATATACTTGATTGACAGCACATACCACCAAAACCTGGCACCAGTATGTTCTTAGCAGAGCTTTGTAAGAAGCGACTAAACCCTCTGCACCATCCAGGCTTTGAAGAAAAAACAGCTTAAAGGCTGCTAGCCCCATGATACTCCTGCTGCTGTATTCGTAGGGTGGGGGTAGGTTTGACTTTGTCCTTTCAGCCTTTACAGTGCAGTTTTTAATTATGTGATCTCACGCTCTGTCGTCTGCCGTGTTCAGGGAACCAGGCAGCAATGACTGCATTGGAAAAGCGGTCTTATTCTTCTGTGTTTAAGGCACTGTTCATATGGAGACCTCAATTCTCAACCTGGATGCACCATACAGTCCCTGTCTGATGCTAGGCAAGAGTAGCACAGTACTCATGTAGAAGCCAAATTTAGTTGTTAAATTGTTGGGAAACCTTTATTCTTTAACTCCCTAACTTGTGAATGCTTGATTTTGCTGCTTTGGGTTGTTTTACGATACCTTTTTAATAAGCAATTGCTTAACCTTATTGGGAGACATAAATGTCATTACCTTAGTACCTCAACATGTAATACATTTCTTTTGATTTGCATGAAGTCTTGTGAGTGATGAAATACACCTGGAGAACACCAGCAACCAGAGTCTTTTGTTTTGGTCAATGTTTGCCATCCCTTTAGAGTGTATCATATTTTATAGGTGATTTTACTTGAGTGCTCCTTAATAAACAACATAATGAATGCTGAGAGTTTCTCAGAGAAATAGTCCCAATTAAATATAGTTCTGAAAAGTTTATCCAATGTACTGTTTGGAGTTTTTTAAATTTATATGAACAATGCTACAGCAGAGGAGAAGCATATTGTATCAGAATCTGACGTGGTTGAAGTTAATGCTAAAACCAAAGGATTGTTGCCCTTAAAATTGTGTAAACGCTCATGCCCATTAGTCATAAAGTGTTTAGCGTGAGTGCTAGGAAATGAAAGCCACCGGTACCATTGTATCTATAAAGCTACATTACACTGAGGCATTGAGTGTAATTTGCTGGGTTTTCATGTTTGCGGTTTCTTATTAAAGTTGTTACAGTTTTACTATCAGCAGATTTCCAAGCTTGCTATATACATCCACAACTGGAATTGTTTCTCCACATTGTGTGTGTGTGTGTATGAGTGAGTGTGTACACATATAGACAAGTAAGATTTCTGAATTCTGCAGAACTCTTATAGACAGGTTTCAGTGATACAATGTTTATAAATGGGAAGAAAAAGACTTTTTGAAAAGCATTGGCAGCATGATGATTATAAAGGGAGAGTTTTGGAAGGTTTTTTTGTGCTGCTGTGTAAAACTTCAGACAATCCCAGTGCAAGAAATGCTAGTTTATGTTTTCTGTTTTTTTTTTTTAACTACAGATCCATTACCACCACCTCGTTTTGAAATTAATAAGGAAAAAACTACACTCACAAGCTTGCAGGTTCAGTGGGATCCTTCCTCAGGAAAGGTGGACTTGTATAACCTAGTATTATTTGATCACGATAATAAAAAGATACAAGAAGTCTCCGTACCAGGAAGAATTTCAAAAACAGAAAATACTTTTTCTAGTCTCATCCCTGGGAATAAATACAACATTGTCCTCAGTGCAGTTGCTGGAAATAAGAGTACCCCGAAACTTTACATAAGCGGATCTACTGGTAGGACTTCTTTTACTGTAGTTCATCTAAATAAAACCATTTACGGTATTTTGCAGTTCTGCATTTTGAAATTAACAAATATATATAATTCTTCTACCTGGCAAGATAGATATATGTAAGTATCTACTGATTATAAGTAGAAATAAACAAAACATGAATCTCTGACTAACATAGAGGGTTGTTTGCTAAGAATGGAGGCATGTTGTTATGGTGTATTTGGACATAAATTTGGGGTTGCGTTTTCACTAACCCTAAAGAAACTCAACATATTTCAAAAGTAAATCTGTTCAAAATTGCTGAAATTGTGGAGATAACCATTAGTCCTTAAGCATGTGTTTTTTATTCCAACAGTGCCATCCCCTGTGAAAAATATTCAGGTCAGTGTCAAGACAGACACTATCCATGCTTCATGGTCTCCTGGCTCTGGACACGTGGATCGTTACAGACTGGTGTTACTGGATAATCATGTCCCAGTTCATGAGATTCACGAAGAAGATCCTCTGACCTCCTACACTTTTTCAGGACTTACAGCGGGCCACCTGTATAACCTCTCTATCATAACCCAGGCTGCAGGATTGGAGAGCAGCAGTTTTCAAATCGTCAGGACAGGTATGATTTCAGAATTCGTCACAACAGAACAAGAAGCTAAGGCCATAATCTAATAATATTACAGGACATATTTCAGAATAATAAATGATTCATGTTCCAAGTGTATATTCCCAGGCTTCAGCGGCTGAATTAACTTTGGCAAGTGTTTCTCTCCAAAGGCTGTAGCGGGAGTTAGAGACACCGTAAGCTTATTTAGCTCCCTAAGTTAGCACTGCAGCAAAGTTAGTGGCTAAATTAGCTTGTAGGGTGTCTGCAGCTAATTTAGCTGCACTACTTAATGTAGGCAGCTCCATTAAACATGTAAAGTTAGGTGTTAACAACCTGAGCCCAAATGCCCTAGTATCACCTCATACCTGTGAAAGAGGTTCATCTGACTCCTGTATGAACTTCTTCAGTGAATTGTGGCAGAGTGTAGTCTGGTTACTTCACAATTCTGAAGGCAGTTTAACTCCATGATTCTTACTTAGCTGAATGGGAGATGTAGAGCTTGTGAGTTTTGCAAACAAATATTTTCAGCAAAATAGCTACACCTCTGAGAAGAAAGTGAAAAAAATGTAGAGCAGGTGAAGAACTTTAAAATTTAATGTTGGGGTTTTGTTGTTTTGGTTTTTTTTCCCAGAGAAGTATTGATTCACAGAACAGAGTTTTAGAAATGAAGTTTTTTTCAGGAAGCTTTTTCAGGATAGAGTTCTGTGGTCACAGAGAGAAAGATAAGATGACATGCTACTGGAGTCCAATGGTTAAAACACTCATGTAAGCAAAAACAGGGTCATGCCTTTGCATGACCCTTAATTTCTGGGAAATGTAAGGTGCAGTTTCTCTTACAGAAAGCTCACCATGTAGACATAATTTAATATTAAGTGAACAATATTGTGTCTCAGGCACATAGATGAATGCAGTTGTCACCAAGCACTGGCTGTTCTGGGGATTATACTCTTGTTTCATTTTATTTCTTCAGAATTTTTTATTTCTTCCTGTTGTGGGATGCAAAAATTTTAAATCTCACAGGTTTTCTCGGAACATAAAAGCACTCCATCTAGCTTGCAGCATGATTCTCTATTTCAGTACTTAGTGTGCCACAAGCCTGAGAAACTAAGATATTGGAGATGGCTATGCTTTTCTTTTGATGGAGCATTTGAATAAGGGAGTGTGATTCCAATCCCCTCTACACTGGTGTAAATCAGGCATAGGTCCAATGATGCTGTAGTGTTTACCAAAATGTACGCAGGCATCTCTGTTTGTAGGAGCATGTATCTGGTCTGTTTTATAGTCAACATGACTAGTGTGAGTGCAGACATGGCTAACAGATTTTCTATTCTGTGAAACAAGAGTGGGTGTCATAAGAGGTGTCACTCAGCAGTAGAATATCTTAAAACAGGACTTGGTTCAGTTTCACTTGGACCAGGCTTTGCCCTTTCACTGTTGAGGCACAGTCATTCATACTCCGTCTCATATTCAAAAGCAAAACTTAACTATCACAGTTTGGAGGCAGCACGTCTTATATGTTCTGTGGTGGAAGTATTTTATTCTCTTTCTTGTTTTCTTTCCTTAGCCCCAGCTGAAGTCTTAGATTTGACGGTGACTAATGATGACAGCGTAGATGCTTTAAAAGTTAAGTGGAGAAGACCTGCAGGAAACCTCAATTTCTATAATATCACTCTGTCTCATCTTGGATCAGTTAAAGAAGTCAAAACCGTACAGCCACCGGTCACAGAGACTCACTTTGACAAGCTAACTCCAGGACGTCTTTATCAGGTTACTGCCCGCACAATCAGTGGTGAACTGTTTACTGATCGGGTGGCAACTGGCAGGACATGTAAGTCTTTTGCTTCAGTGAGAACGTTGTAACCAATGCTATTTTTGCCTACATTGGCCTTGTAGAAAATCATTGTAGGAAACAAAATGACTTGGATTCCAGGCAAAATAAGATAAAGAGCACAATATTGTTCCGGGAGTACCCCTTCCTGACTCTGGCAACAGTTAATCTGGCAGCCAAAAGCAACTCCAGCATAGTCTGGGAGCAGGAAACAATAATGCATTTTGGACCTTGTAGTTGGGTGAGTCTGTAACAAAACTGTTCCACACTACTGCACTTCTGACCAACTTTGTTGTCTTGAATTCAACTCAGCATAGTATATAAAACGAGTTACATTATGGGGAAATCTGAATGTAGCCAAATTGTTAACAGATTTTTAAGTAATTTTGCAAGGTCTAATATTATCCCCTGCTTCAGACACAAATCTACAAATAGGAAAAGATTAGGTCTCGGCTTTCTTTACTGCCAACAGCGTAGCTTAAGGAAGGCATATGGCAGTCTGGGTAGAGCTGGGTTGTGGTTTTTTTATTTATTTTCTTTCAGAAGTACAGTTTTCTTGCCAGTATCTCTCATATGAGTTCTGAACCTGAAAAATCCTGGCATAATTCTCCCACAGCATTACTGGCCACAAAGGTGTGTCATCTTCTCCACACCAGCCTAGCCCAGACACAATTTAGATGGGAAAAAATATGTAAGTGGGTGAAAAATACATACATAAATTGTTAGACTCAGAGCCAAAAAATATAAAATGTGTGTGTGAGAAAGAGAGCAGAGTATTTATTGTAGATAATATTTATGATCTACAACTAGATGTCTCATATGAAAGGCACATCCTTGCCATATCTAGCTGCTACTCCATTCTCAGTGCAGGCTGGAAGAGACCTGAAAAGCCTTTCATGTCCACTAAGTACAAAGCTGGACTGGTTAGATGCATGTCTTTTTTGTTTGTCTAGCCTACCATTAAAGAGCTTTAAGATTACCATTTCCATCTGAAGGGAGAGCTTCAGGCCCTCACTCAAACCACTGATCCCCAAATTTGTGACCTAGACCCAGTACTTTCAAAGTTGGGGATCTAGAAGTCCCATTTCCAAGGATGCTGATCATGTGCAATTCCTTCCCTTGACTTTTCCATAGATAGCAAGAGCTCTGAAAACAGAGTCACTTCAGCAGCAGCTGTGTGGCCTAAAGATAAATTTGTAAATCCAGGCTGTCCGGTCTACAGATATTGAAGGGGTTAGACTCTTGGGATCCCTCTGTAACTCACAGAGAGAGCTGGGTGCCCAAGAGCATAATACACATTGCTGTGTATTGAGAGGGTGCCTACGGCAGCAGAACCTGCTGAGGAATGTTGTGGTAAGGAATATGGACATCTCAGGGACTGAAACTTTGTACCATAAGGATGTAATGATGTCCAGCCAGTCTGACAAGGCTGAACTCTATGATGTAAGTACATCTGTGCTTCCTAACAAAACACTGTGTGCTTTTATCCACTCACTCAGCAATTGAAACACATCTCCCATATTCAGTGGCATGTGGGAGATCTAGATTTGATATCCAGCTATGCCTGTGGGAAGTGAAACTGCTAAGTATTTTGTGGTGCTGGTAGAAATCTCTCAATCCTTTGCTAGGTACTGAGCAATTAAATATTAACTAAGCCAGAGAAAGCATGAGAGCATGATTCTAGCCTTGTAGTTTATAGTTAATACTTGCTGATGCTTCCAATGCTGATCTCTGAGTATCTTAACACTAAGCTATAGGTACCCTAACCTAAGGGTCTGCATCTGTCTTCCAGTCTCTGCCTGGTGTGGTTAATATTTAATTATTTCGTGAAAATCAGAAAAGCCTCAGTGGTCCAGGGTGACCTGCAGCAGTAGGGCAGGAAGATTAAGCATGTAAATTCAGGACCCTTGAAGTGGAGGACAGGACGGAGCGGATGCTTTAATGGACCTCAGTTTGAACCTCAGTGCCTTACAGCTGGGAGGGAGTAGGACGTACAAGGCCTTTGTGGAAGAAGCCATCAGACTTTGCATTTCTGCTGCTGAGACCAGAATTTGGCCCATAGAGATTGAAGTTTTGGCCTTAGCTTTGAAAAATTGATTGACAGTTTCTAAGTGAACTTAAGTCCAGGAAGCAACTGGGAAGCTAACTGGAAACTGCAAGATGCATCCAAGAAGTGCATGGGGGAGATTTTGCCTGCCCTAAGAAGGGTTCCCCATATCTGATGGCAGAAACCAACAGTGAAAAAGTGAGTCGTTTGTGTGGGGAAGAGTAAAAGCTATCTTTGAAATGAATGCCAGCCTTGGTAACAAGATACCTCACGTTGCTCTAACTGATTCAAATACTTCTGCAATAGCTATGCTGCGAGACGGGTTTTGCCAGTCTGCAGTTAGGTCTTACCAGAGATACCCCACTTCAAAATTACTCTCTCAATCTCTGTATTTCAGTTCCCCAGAAAGTTTCTGCGCTGAGAGCCAGTGGTGGTGGCTGGCTGAGGTCTCTGCGAGTGAAGTGGCTGCCCCCTGCGGGAGACTGGGAGAGGTACCGCCTGCTCCTGTGGAACCGCTCGGCCCTGGTGCTCAACACCACCCTGGAGAAGGACACCACGGAGTACGTCATCCACGACGTGGGCCTCATCCCGGGGAGGCAGTACGACGTGGACGTCATTGTGGAGAGTGGCGATTTGCAGAGCAAGACTAGCTGCACGGGGAGAACAGGTCAGCGTGCTCGTCCGGGAAGTGGGAAAGTGCAAAATGTTCAGCTTGGCTCTGTGGACAATCATAAAGAAATAGTACTTGGGAATCCACAGATGAATGTCACTATTAATACAGTAAAGAGGACCTCCCATGTGAAAACCAGAAATAATTATTTTTAGCAGTTTTATGAAAACTTCCAGGATTATTTTTGTGGTAAATGTATTGTTAATGAAAGCTTTTGGAATTATATCACCATTCTGTCATGACTGAGGCATAACACTACATGTATAACATTACTCTGTTAGATTTTGTAGCTGATTGCAGGCACCCTATATAGTTCCTTAAAGAGAGCAATATAGATTTTCCTGTGTTGTTCATCAGTGTATTCAGTGGCAAACTGGTTTACTTGCCAGCTTGTATAACTAATTAGTATCAACAGCATTAACCAAAACTGGCTGAGGTGTATGTTAGTGTGGCTGTTCCAAAACGTCCCAATTCTGTTCCTGTGCTCCAGAAATAAAATGGGGCTAGCCAGTTCAAGTGAGCCTTTCCAAAGGAAATCCATATACTCTGCAGTGACATTACTGGAATTCTTTTGGAGCATGCTAGTCAAAGCCACATCTGCTTGCTTCAAACTTAAAAAATGGTTGCAATATATTTGTTAATGGTTCTGCTCTGTGAATGCAAAAGAAGTGCAATTCAGAGGATAAGAAGACTTGGAGGAGGAGTATCAGGCAAGACTCAAGCCTGAGCCTTATCTCACAGGAGAATGTGAGATAAGATAGGGCCGCCCTACTTTATCCTCACACTTCCTGGTGCTCGCCTTTCCTGCTACACCCTTACCTGTCATTCCCTGAGGGCTTCGTTTTTCTGATTTTGCACAATGGCAAGACCAGTGGACGCTACAAAACTGAAGCTTTCTCTAACTTCTAGCCAACTTGATCAGAGGAAGGCAGATTCTTATTTTGCTTACTTTGATATACGTTACAAATAATTTAAGTTTATGGTGTTACTTTTAATTGATACAGCTAAGTGATTAGAACATAGTCCAATAAATAATACCCAGCAGTGGGTGTATCACAATTTGACCCACAGTCAGGTTCATAATGTACCTGTTATGAAGCATAGGTATTAGACCCTATTCTGACTTAATTCTGTCTTACGTAAACCCACAGTCTTGGAAAGTGAGTTGGATTTCAGTGTAACAGGGAAGAAATCAGATCAGGGGACTACGTTAGGTAACACATGAACACACACAGAATTTCACCGATCAAATTCTTTCTTTTATACCTGTTGCGGTGTAACCGGCAGGCAGCTAAACAGCACACAGCTGTTCGCTCACTCCCCCCACAGTGGGACGGGGGAGAGAATCAGGAAAAAAAAAGTAAAAGAATATACAAAATAAGTGGTGCACAATGTAATTGCTCACCACCCGCCGACCGATGCCCAGCCAGTCCCCAAGCAGCAGTCACCGCCCCCCGGCCAACTCCCCCCTGTTTATATACTGAGCATGACGTCACATGGTATGGAATATCCCTTTGGCCAGTCTGGGTCAGCTGTCCTGGCTGCGCCCCCTCCCAGCTTCTCACTGACAGAGCATGAGAAGCTGAAAAGTCCTTGATTTAGTGTAAGCACTACTTAGCAACAACTAAAACATCAATGTGTTATCAACATTATTCTCATCCTAAATCCAAAACACAGCACTATACCAGCTACTAGGAGGAAAATTAACACTAGCCCAGCCGAAACCAGGACAATACCACTCCAAAGTTTGGAGTGTCTCCCAGCTTCACTGAGATGAGAACCAGTGCAAAATCAATGTCACTCTCACCCTGTAATTTGCATCCTTGTTTGTTACAGCTAAATTGGTGTAGATCTGTTTTATGGTACAAATGTTTTATATCCCTGTCTAGCACCCGCAATTCAAGAGGAGGCTCACTGATTTCACTGCATTTCCATTCGTACTAAAATATATATCCTGGCATAAGTATAAACCTAAGCATTACAGCCATAATGCATTGCTGAAGTCTGCTGCTACAGCCCTTTACTGGAAGAGCAGCACAAATAATAGATTTGTAAGATTGGCTTCCTAGAGAAAGGTAAAGAATCTCCTCTTGATTACAAATACTCTGTTGCTGTAACATTTCTATCTTACAGAACAGATTCCTTACAGCAGCTTGAGATACGACATGTGTGTTCACTACGAAGTCCTGTTCTCATTGTGATATTTGTGCGCATTTACAGCTCCAGAGTCTGTTCTCCAGCTTCGTGTGAAGCATGCTAATGAATCTTCACTTAGTGTTATGTGGATGACCCCTGTTGCGGAATGGGACAGCTATGTGGTTTCACTGGGAGACGGGTATCTTACTGTCATAAAAAAGGGGCTTGCAAAAGAAGCTAAGGAATACACTTTCACTGACTTGGTACCTGGAAGAAAGTATACAGTTACCATCATTACCATTAGTGGGATTTTAAGCAACTGGACTTCAGTGGACGGAAGAACAGGTAACATCCTCTCAAACTATTTTAATCTGTACTTCTGTTAACCATTAACAATTTTCTTTGCTTTGTAGTGAACTGAATGAACACAGCGTCTAAATATCAAAAGTCTTGAATTTACATTTGTTTCTTCAATAGAAAAGTTATGTTTCTGAGTCTCTCTTTTCTAACTGTCCATTATCTCGCAGTATTTATTTAAGGTTTTGGGGAAATGGCTATGTAATTCTCAGCAAAACAGTTTTCTGAAATGTTATGTCACATCTGATCAATCTACATTAGCACAAGATTCCATATAAAAAGAACAATTTTCACTGGGTATCTTCAGGAAGGTCACTTCCTTGATTCAAAGCATTCATCATCTGGAAAAAAAAAAACACCACCACACAGGAAAATGTTGCTTTAGGGGGAACATTCCGAGGTTGACAGACACAAAACATATGTGACCTTGAAAATGTATTTTGAATCTCTCCGCTCTTCTGATTCCAAAATCTGTATCTGTTACTTAGGATGATGACTGCAACAAAAGGAAGGTCCCATTCCCACCCCCTGCAGGGTGCTAATTTTGTGCACGTGTACAAGTTTTAAACCATATAAGTTGCTTTACTCTGCTTGACTTATGCATTCTTCAGTGCAAGCAAAGTCTTAAAACATAGCTCTGGTCTGGCACAGCACAGAGAAAAACAAGCTGCTAGTGTATGAATCTAATCATGCCTATGGCTTGATAGTGGTCCTTACTAAAGTGTTGTAACTCCTTCCAGGGCCTGAAAAGTTTGACTTACACTTTCATTTCTCTGCTATGTGATTAGATAGCTGGGATTTCACTTCCTTCTGCCTTACACCCCTTTAGGAGGCCTATTCAGGCATAAAGGTTACAGTGTCCCACTTCACTAGTATGAATCAATGCTTGAAAACACATCAGACAGGGATAGTGTGTCAGCGTTACATTCAAAGGGATGAAGAACGAACATCAACGAATTTGAGTGTAGGTCTTAATAAGCATTCCAGACCTCTGAATCTTCTTTTCAGTAGGACAACCTACTGGGCTTGCAAAATATTGCTGTAAATATGACAGAAATAGGTCTTACATGCTTCTCAGATTGGTCAGATTCCAGTGAAGCCTGAGGTGTCACTGAAAGTGCCTTTAGCATAGGAATCTGGCACTTCTGTTTCTTGTTGGACCTTGCTATGTCATGACAGTATTATAAAATGGGTGGGATTTTTCATTCACTTTTATATGAATGTTACGTTTTTTCAGCTATGTGCCTGTTTTTCTAGCTTTTGTTAATGATTGCTAATCCAGTACTATGTGTGCAAAAAGGTTGACATAAAACAAGAGATGAAGCTCGCAATCACATTTTGTTAAGTTAAAGGGTTCTTTATTTCAGTTGTGCTTGGTCATGTAAGCAGAAATACTTAGAAAGAAGTAACTATTTCCTTGCTTTGACCAAATATTGCCAAATAAATAATTTAAAAAAAAAATATTTGGGTAAAATTTGTGCTAGATATTCCATTCCTTTCCGTTCTTTCTTTTTCTTTTTTGGTCTGGGTAAGTTTACCAGCTTGTACTTAGATAAATGTCGTGTCAGTTTGACAATTAATTAATCTTTTGATGCTAGAAAAGTTAGTGTCCTGCAGATCTTCTGACGTAAAAAGTAAAACCAAAACCATCCACCTCAGTTACCCACAAAATTAAAGGGTCTGACACTTCTCTGAGGTATAGATGACTGTGCCTGAGGTATTCATCAGACTAGTTTGCCATTTAATAGGAATGAGAGATGGGGAGTAGGAGAGGAAAGGGAGAATGAAAGACACAGACTGTATTAGAAACAGTCATCACAAAACCAAGTGATTTCCTAAATTGATGGCTTTTGTTTAATAGTATTTATAAAATGCTGTCTCTTCCTGTTCACTGATCTTGAATCATTTTGGTCTGACTGAGAAAAGCTGTGCTAAAGCCTGCAAGACCTTTCTGTGCCTTAGATAGTTTCCCATAGACCACATCCCATCAGACAGGAAGCAGTCCACAGTTAGATTATTTTTAGTCCTGTTGAGTCTGGCTGCAAATTGGAATGTTCTTTTGATGCACTTCCTCAGTGTGACTAAACTTGGGTTATTTGGGAGATTTTGTTTTGGTTTATTTTATTTCTCCTCAGTAACATGATGACAATTTTTTTTTGCAGTGCCAGCCCAAGTGACTGGTCTGACCGTGGCAAGTCAGGGATCAACCAACAGCTTGTTCACCAACTGGACAAGGGCGCTGGGAGATGTGGACTCATACCAAGTGCTACTGATTCACGAGAATGTTGTCATTAAAAATGAGACTGTTCCCAGTGAAACCAACAGATACCACTTCTATCCCCTGAAACCTGGAGGACTCTATTCAGTTGTTGTCACCACTGTCAGTGGGGGGATATCTTCAAGGCAAACAATCGCAGAGGGGAGGACAGGTAAAAAGGAAAATGCTCCAGCATCTCTTTTGTCAGTTCCTAAAAGCTGAATTGATTACATAGAATGGTCTTGTGATTAAACCACTGGGCTGAGAATTTAGATACACAGGAGTTTCAGCCATGTAATTCCTGGGTGTGACCTCAGGCACACTGTGGGTCCAGATTCATGTTAACTTACCTTTAGGGAGCTAACTGCTCTGCCTACAACAGGAACTCTGTACAGCAGGGTCGCTCTGTAGTGAAGACAGAAATATGCCCTGAGAGTGATGTACGGCTGTGGTGGGTGAATCACTCCTTGGAAGGGACTTTCTTGTTCAATTGGCTAGATGGCAGCACAGGGTGATTGCTCCTTACTTAGGTGTGCAAATTAGCTGCCTAAAGGTGGTGGGATGAATTTGTGTCTCAGTTTCTCATGACCCATTCTTTTTCTCCAGTCCAACATTGGAGAATGTCCACCAGGATTAATTACTCATTATGAGGCCCTTCTATACTGCATAGGACAGGATTTACTATTGCATCAAATTCTGTAAGTTTAATGACTCATGAAACGTAATACCAGTCCTTTGAATATTTAAATAGAGGGAAAAATTGACAACACAGTGCAATTTCACCCTTTATGTGAATTTGGTGAGGGCCAGGCATTCTGCAGTTTGCTCCAATGTTCTCCTTGAAAACAACTATTTTCAGGTTAAAAAAAACCCAACAAAACACAACAACAAAACAACTGGAGAAAAATAACACGAAAAGGCTTAAAGTACATAGACATACTTTGTAAAATCTTCTAGTATTTTTGAATCTGACAGCTGATGGGCAGCCCCTCTGCTTACCTACTGAGGTTAAGTCAGTTCAGTGCATGAGTCCAGTGAAATCGTGTCAGTTCGTAATGATTAAGATCTGCCCCTGTAATAACTCTGACAATTTTGTACCTGAGTGATCGTGGTTCTGGTAATGTGGAGCCTTTGAGCTCACCTTGCAGGCTTGAAAAACAAATTGTATTCATGTTTTGGCCACTAGGCGTCAGAGAACTCATTCTAAATGAAACACATTCTGCTATGGGCCTCAGCTTCATACAAGCCTCAGTAGTTATTGCTATTACTGATGAAGGGCAATTTGAGAGGATAACTCATCTTCTGGGATTTTAGAAATGCTGGGATCATGCCACCAAAGACAATTTCCTTCACTATATTCCAAAAAGCTGATGAGGGCTGCTGAGTGGGAGTCGGTGCAGAGCTTCTCAGGATTTCCAGACTGCTTATTTTGCACGGTGGCGTTCTGGGCGTTCTCACAAGAATAGGAATTGGCTAGTTAAAGCTCTTCTGTTTTTTCCTCTTTGTTGCACAGTTCCTTCCAGCGTGACTGGAGTAACAGTAAATAACTCAGGTCGCAGTGACTACCTCAGTGTTTCTTGGCTGCCAGCTTCTGGAGATGTAGACAATTATTTGGTAACACTCTCTCACGATGACCAGATTGTTCAGACTCTCACCATTTCCAAATCCCTCAGTGAATGCTCCTTCAGCAGCCTTACTCCTGGGACGCTTTACAATGTGATGATAACCACAAAGAGTGGGAAGTATGAAAATTATTCTTTCAGCCAGGAACGAACAGGTAAGAGAGCCTCTGAGAGAACACAGTCACCATAAACACTTTATATAGTCATTATCAATGATCTATCAATATCTGACTAAACTGGGATGGGTGAGTAGGGGTTGTAGGATCAAACCATAAAATTGCAGCTTTACAGACTTAGTCTTATTCTTATGCCCCTCCTGCTGCTTTATGTCATACAAAATTACTTCAGCATGAATAAAAATCATGTGTCAGTGAGCAGAAATCATGTATCAGTTTTGGCTCAAATGCATTTTCCTGCCCTTAACCCCTCTACTTGGCTCTTCAAGTATATCAAGGGGTAATGGTTTTAAACTAAAGGAGGGTAGATTTAGACTGAACACAAGGAAAACATTTTTCACAATGAGGGTGGTGAAACACTGGAACAGGTTGCCCAGAGAGGTGGTAGATGCCCCATCCTTGGAAACATTCAAGGACAGGCTGGATGGGGCTCTGAGCAACCTGATCTAGTTGAAGATGTCCCTGCCCATTGCAGGGGGGTTGGACTACATGACCTTTAAAGGTCCCTTCCAGCCCAAACCATTCTATGATTCTGTGATCCTGCAGAGCATCCCCCCAAAAAGTTACTCAAACACTGAAAGTACGGGGTAGGAGCTAACTACTAAAATATTAATACGGTGTCGCCTAAATGAGTATCATCCATGTCTGTTGGTTTTGGTCATGTAACACCCACGTCTATGGTTTTGGTCATGCAGTGTTCCAGGAGATTGTAACAGGAATAGAGATATTTCAGAGAAGGGTGCCAATAATGATGGAAAACTTCTTAAAACTTCCTCAAAGATTGAAAAGACTGACACTTTACACTCGGTAAACCAGTAGGATAAAAGAAAGATGGTAAGGGGTGTTAAAATGACAAAGAGTATTAAGTTAGTGCAATTTGAGTCTTCTCATGATGTGAGTGAAAATCCAAGGGACAGACATTTGAATGAGGAGAAGCAAATTCAGGACTAGTGTGAACCTGTGGAACTCACTGCGATAAGCAAAACCATTCCAAAGTTCCAAAAGACCAAAAATTGGAAAGGCAAACTATTGTCATGTGACGTAAAGCAGGCTGGAAACTGCAGAATTACTATTTTAGAGGGTAGGGTATTGCTTAAATTCACGTTGTGGTCTTTTTGCAACTTCCTCAGGAACGTCTGGTAATTACCACAAGTATAGTCCACTACAGCAACTCCTGTTACTTCAGGAAGTTATGGCCTTCTGAATCTTTAATTGTGTTTTTTTCTTTCAGTCCCTTCAAGTGTTCAGGGACTTACTGTCAGCAATTCAGCCAGAAGTGACTACTTGAAGGTGTCCTGGTTACATGCCTCTGGATATTTTGATAATTATGAAGTGATCATCAAGAACAACAATGATTTCATCCAAACAAAAAGTGTCCCAAAGGATGAAAATGAATGTGTGTTCACTAATCTGGTCCCAGGGAGGCAGTACAGTGTCACAGTCAGCACAAGGAGTGGGAAATACGAAACAAGTGAAAGGGTCTATGGCAGAACAAGTAAGTAAATACCCCAGAAACATCCTAAGACACTGCAGGATTTTTTTCTGTTTACCATATCCGGGCTCAAATATCTCATATGATTTTAACATAGAATGATCATTTCCTATTTACCATATCTAGGCTCAAAAATCTCATATGATTTTAACATAGGATGTTAAGTGTGACTCTGACTGTGTGTCATTCCAAATATAGAAAGCAGTATTTAGTTTATGACCGGTGTTCAAGTTGCAGACATACAGAAAGTGAAAGAAGAGACCTGTGCTGTGAACTTGGAAAGCAAATCTTGAAACATGGAAAACTGAAAAACAGTTGTACAGATTTCCACATAAGCTTAGTATTTGTGCTTAAATTATGCCAGAATGTACAAGACAGTTTTTTCTGGTCATGGAAATGTATAAGGAAGAAGATAGGCTAGACCTCACACTACTCAAATTACCCAAAGAACCGGAGTTGGAGAGCATGGGGCAAGAGTGGTAAGGTGGCTAGTTGTGAGCCTGCAGGGATCTGGATGCAATCTGCCTGTCCTCACCTAGCACTACATGTAAGCTAATGAGCCATGCTAAGAAACCAAGTTTATTAACACAGATGTAGCACTGGGCAAAAATAATTGACCTGCATTTGGCAGGAGTTGGGAACTGCACAGTGTGGTGCTGCATCACATAGACGGCTTGCCTTGCGTCTCCACTAGCTCATGCCTCTTTGCACCACATTTGTTGTACATGCAGATCCTACTCAATTTTTGTTGGCTATGCAAACTCCCTGCAGGCTCCATTATTATTCGTTTTATTATTTTTATGCTGATAGATTGTAGAGTCCCTGTTCTGACATGGGACCTTCCAGTGTTGGATATGGTGCAAACCACAAAGAGCAACCCTTGCAAATAAGTGCAGTCTACTGCTTTTCCTAGGGAACTGAATGAAAAGTTTTAGCTCAGGAGCTGTTACCTTTTTGCTGTGATCTCATAATAAGTACTGAGAAGTTTTCTATCTTTCTTCTCACCTCTTCAGTGCCAGAGTCAGTGAAGGAACTGACTCTTAGTAACAGAAGCACAGAAGATCTGCAGGTAACTTGGTCAAAGGCTGAAGGGGATGTTGATAAATATGAGATTCAGCTCCTCTTCAATGATATGAAGATCTTCCCACCCATTTTCCTTGGGAACACTGTTGAGGAGTATTGGTTCACAGCTCTGACTCCAGGACGTCTGTACAAAATTCTTGTCTTGACAATCAGTGGAGATGCACAACGTGCTACTTTCATAGAAGGCCTGACAAGTAAGAAATAACGTGGTATTTAAAATGTGTTGAGGCTTCTCTAGAGGAAAGAATGAGGCACAGAAAATCAAGGGAGAACCATGATCTTATTTGAGGTCCTGTAACACTGTCACAAAGATAGCAGATCTCTTTGAAAATCACAGTAGTACTTCAGCCAACTTGATCTGTGCTTAATAAATAAATGTTACAGCCACCAATATTTGATTATTGGCAGATAATTTGACTTGTTGCATTGGAATGGTATGGTGATGTCAGTGTTTGGGTTTCTTGTTATTCCCATGCATGCCAGTTGTTTGGTTAGTATCTGTAGCTAAATCACTTAAGCTGTTTTACACCTCTGTTTACCCACCTGAAATGAATGGGTGAGATTATAACTGCAAAATGCCTAATTAAGAGGTAAAGAGCTTTGATTTTCTGAGGTGTTTCTAAAGCATCATTCAGAGAAGAGGGAGGTTATCCAGATAAAAGAATATACAAACTTTTTTTCTGTTTAACTTACATTTTCTTTATTTTTCTTCCTGTAAACACATAGAATTGCTCTTCTAAACTGGCATGATCCTACACAAATGCCTTCAGCTTTACTTGTGTTTACCCGTGAGTGAAATTACTTGTACCTGTAAATGCTCTTTGTCCTTTGAATAATTTTCTGTGGCCATAAAAAAGTAGGAATTAAAAAGTCTGAATCAAACAGGAAATTTGTGAGCAGGTGCCTTTGTGTTCCTTTTTTTTTCCAGTTCCAAGTGCAGTCAGAAACATTCATGTGTCAC
This sequence comes from Nipponia nippon, assembly GCF_047370975.1. Lineage (NCBI taxonomy): Eukaryota > Metazoa > Chordata > Aves > Pelecaniformes > Threskiornithidae > Nipponia > Nipponia nippon. The sequence goes on along the minus strand of NW_028262347.1, from coordinate 40,373,867 downwards.
CTAACGGCATGACGAACAGCCTGAAAGTGAGCTGGACTCCTGGAGGTGGAGATGTTGATTCCTACACAGTGACTATATTTCAGCAAAACCATCAGCTTGATTCCCAGAGTGTCTCCAAACACGTCTCTGAGCACATGTTTCACAAGTTGGAAGCTGGGGAGCAGTACCGGGTGGTGGTGCAATCTAACAGTGGCACCTTGCACAACAGCTTAGCAGCTTTTGGGAGAACAAGTACGTTTCTTTTGAGATGAGGAGCAAGTTGCATTATGTCTTCCCAGAAGCAGACCCTCATTTAATAATGTTAATGAACGTACCATTGCGTATGGGGAGACCAGACTCACGAGAAGTTTTTACCTCAAAGAGCGTGAATCCTCACTCTTGCAAACACTGAGGCATGGCTCTGTTAACATCAGTGAGATCTGTCATATGAGTAGCTTTACCTGGGTAAATGTGTGTGGAATTCAGGCCGCCAGCCCAAAGTGTGCCTTCATAGGATGAAGGCAGTTCCAGCCCTCCCCAGTCCTGTGCCTGTACCCATCCGACACATACATCGGCAGGGCTCCATGTAGTCAAATACTGTGTTCTAGCAGAGCCTGTTGCATGGTCAGGCTTGTTAGACAATGTATTGCACCAATATGCTGCGTTTCAGGACGCACAAACAGTTGAACACCTTGTTTTTAATCCATCCTCTCTCTTTAGCACCTGCATGTGTTTGCTGTGGCCTTGACTTTTGTGGAACAGCTGCTGGCTAACGTTTTTTATTCTGTGCCGCTATTTTGCACCAATTTACCACTTCTTTATTTTTCAGTTCTTTTTCACATGCCTTTCTTAACTGTTTCGGTCAGTATATCTCACTCTCCTTCTCCCTTTTTTCATGATAATTTATGTATATCACTTGCTTCGCCATGCCCAGTTCAGATGTCCATGATGCTCTGTAACTTCATCTGATTGTATTTATGTCTAGGAATTATTTGCTTCTGCAAACACATGCACAGATATCCCTTTTCCCACAGGTGAACATGCAAATGTATAAAGATATTCTCTATTAATTACTCTATTCACAGCTGTGTATTGAATGGTCTGTATTTCCCCTGGTAATGTCCTGCCTTTCATTTTTGCCTCCAGTTCCAGCCTCTGTCCAGGAATTATTAGCCCATCATGCTTACAGCAGTCATTCCTTGTTAGTAACCTGGCAGAAAGCTCCTGGTGTAGCTGAAAGATATGACATTCTGCTCTTGAATGAGCAAGGAATCCTCCTGAGCAACAAATCAGAGCCAGCTACTGCCAAACAGCACAAATTTGAAGATTTATTAGCCGGCAAGAAGTATAAAATACAAGTTTTGACAGTCAGTGGCGGGCTCTTCAGTAAGCGAGCAGAAACTGTTGGTCGAACAGGTAATTAGAACATCTCTATTTATAGCTCCCTCAGTCAGATATCATTAAATACATGAATCATCTGTATACCCTGATTCTGGAAAGATTCCAGTAGGAGCAGACCTCAGATATTGATGCATCATTTTTCCTGATATGTGCTTGGTATGCGAATCTGAAATCTGTTAGCATAATAATGTGGCCATAGTTCATAATAAGGATATTGAACCAAAGTGCTGGATGCTTCCACCAGTCTATCTGTTATGGAATCACCTGAATGCTTTACTGTCATCAAGTTTTTAATTCACAATCTCAAGGCTCTCAGTGCAGGATTTGACATTAATACACACCTCTAAACTGAGAGCCGAGTCTTGTAGTCTTTACTCAATTAAAGCTTCTTGTAGAAACTAATGGACAGTTCTGTGTGAGCACAGGCTGGAGAACCAAGCCTGCTGGGAAATACAAACATTGTATTGGAGAGACTTAGTGGCACCTCATAAATGCCTTCCTATTGCTTCTGAAAGTTGATGTTGACATTACTTAGCTACTTGTGGCTTAATTGAAATGTATTCCAGTCATGAGTTGTTACTTTATTAAAGGTTCAGCTTAGTGGCTAGACACTTTGATATTTACTCTTGCATTTATCCTTCTTTTCAGTTCCAGCAGCTGTCACAAATCTGAAGGTCACAGAGAACACCACTGACCGACTGTCCTTCAGCTGGACCACCTCACAAGGGGAGCTTGATTCATATGACATCTTCCTATACAACCCAGACAAGTCCCTTCATGACAGGATTTCAGGAGAGCAGCACCTCCAGAAATGTTCATTCCAGAACCTGCGGCAAGGCAGGATGTATCGAATGGTGATTGTTACCCACAGCGGAGACCTCACTAATGAGTCGTCTGTCTTTGGAAGAACAGGCAAGAACATCTAAGAAAATCACCCGTCTCAAGTGTGATGCTAATGAGAGACACCAGTGAGCTGGTCTGAGTCTGATGTTCATGCTAGATTAGGGCAACTATTAGAAATACCAAAATTGGCTCTTATAGTTGAAAAGCGTTAGATAAAGAAGGTGGTAAATTCTGAATGTTGTGGTTACAAGAGGAAAAATGAAGGAATAGTTCCCCGGTACTCAGGTCAGGAGAAGGACATCCCCATGTATGCTGCATAAGACTGAAAGGAAAACAGCTGTCTCCCATCCTAGAAGCAATATTGGTCTATGAGTGGAAAAGACAAAAGACAAAGCAAGTAGGGTTAATGGGGCAGACAATCTACCAGTGAAGTAAAACTAGTTTCCCATGGGGAGCTCTGGCTGCAGCTCCATGTTTGTTTAGCCACACCTGGGAAGCAGAGTTTCCTAAGCAGTTCTAGCAGCCCTGACACTCTGTGAAACCTTTCTTTATCCTCTGAGGCACCATATTGTAACCGCTTTGTACCACTGCCTCTGTGCTTTCTTCAGCTACCTCAGAACTGGATGTTTCCAGACACTGACTGGGAAAAAGCTGCTTAGCATTTCCAAAACTATGTATTATAAATATTTCAGCCTCTTTTGGGGACAGTGGCAGTTCAAAATAAGAAAGGAAACTATTGCGATATGCCTCCTGATGGTTCCTGGCTTTTTGGCTAGCTGTGGTGGCTGTCTAGTTTATTACATGGCTGTCATTACAGGATAAATGTAAGGTCTGCTTGACCTTGTTGCTTCTCCTGACCCTAAGGATGTTCTACAGAAAATAATGTTCATCCCCTGTTTTTCAGTACCAGCCCCAGTTGTTGGTCTCGAGGCATCCAACCGAAACATGACAGACAGTCTGTGGTTCACCTGGGGTCCAGCAGCAGGAGATGTTGACTTCTATGAGCTGACTCTTTACAACCCAAATGGGACACAGAAAGAAACATGGCACAGGAAAGACCTGAAAGAATGGCATTTCCAGGGGCTCATTCCTGGCAGAAAGTACACTCTGCTTGTGGTGACTCACAGTGGTGACCTGACCAACACAGCAAACGCTGAAGGAAGAACAGGTAAAAGACACAAAAGCTTTGGGATTTTTGTTTAGTCCCATCTGTCAGAGTTCATATTAGTTCACAACTATGCAACAGACTTATTCTGAGGGAGGATTTATTATAAGAGTCACTGAAGGTGTAAAGTTAAAGGATATCCTTAAGGGTATTAAACCAATGGAGTGTGATTTTGTTCAGCACTGTTTTTCTTTCAAAGGCTCAGGAATATGTAATGTCTGTGAAAGTCAACACCATCAGCACTGATGCAGTAACTGGCTGTGTACACGGGATAATATAAACCACTTTGTGATGCATGAAGAAAATAATGCATGTTTGATCTTATTTGTCTTGTGTAAAATTTGTTAAGAATCTCTTTTTTTTTTCCCTTCCCCCCCACCCCCCCTTCCTGTGTAGCACCCAGCCCTCCTAACACTGTATCCTTTACTGATGTTGCAAACACTTCTTTATCAATCACTTGGCTGGGTCCTCCAGACTGGACAGACTATGACGATTTTGAGTTGCAGTGGCTTCCAAAAGATCCCCTCACAGTATTCAATCCCTACAGCAGCAGTAAATCAAAAGTACGCATCATTTATGGCCTGCGACCAGGAAGACTCTATGAGTTCAGTGTCAGAACGGTCAGTGGTGACAGCTGGAAGACATACAGTCAGTCACAGTCTGCAAGTGTGAGAACAAGTAAGTAACAATTTCCACTGCACCCTAACAGTCAGCTGGAGAAGATGCAAAATGGTTAAATCTTACCTTTCGCAGTCAGTAATTTCCATTAATAAATTCATGAATGACTGGCAATGAATTCAGCTAGACTCTAAGCCCTTACTGTGTGCAAGGTCAACTGTTTAAAGATTGAACATGGACATACATTTGCAATCTTCACATCCAGAGTAGGGCTGTTCAGTTGCAGAGCCTGAATCAATCAGTTTCAGGGGTAAAATAAGGCTGAATATCCAAACTTCTCTGACATTAGGGACAATAGGATATTGAAATAATCAAAATGCTTCTGAACGATCAGACAGGAAGGATGAATGAAACCCTGCTGTACTAGATTTGAAACTGGAATCAGTGTTTCACTGCTCTGCATTTCTGTCAGTGTCTGTGGATCTCTAGCTGTCTCTAGCAATCTCAGTAGCAGGCTGGTTTGAAAAAGTGACCTGGAATTGTAAAAATAACTGAGCCTTGGCAAACCCTCATGTCACTTGGGGTGGGATTGAGCTCCAAATTGGCATCTATGTTTAGTAAGCTGAGTAGCTCTTTAGACCTCATTGAGCATATTAATTAAAATGAGAGCATAGCTACCTCTTTCACCTGTATTTAATCACTTAAATGTGGGTGTCTGCCATCTGAAAGTGAAATCTCATCCTTCTTACATGTTGCATGTTATAAATGATGCTCCAATATTACGTGGATAAAGCATAGTTCTGTGGTATGTTTTACTAATATGGACAGACCACATGCTACCCAGGAAACCAGGTCAGTCATGAGATGACAGTCTTAGCATTGACTGATACTGGTGACTACATGTAACCTCAAATAGGTTGTAAAAGAGTTCTAGAAATCCATTGCTTTCCAGTGTTACTGTTCTTGTTAAGACTTCAGCAAGTAGTTTTGTTTGCTTGTTTTCACAATTACTGAAGCTTCACAAACCTGATGAGGCTGATGTCACTAGATCCAATTTCAGATGGCTAAAATGAGTAAGACTGCCTTGCCGAATAATCAGGCAGCACGCATTTGCAGGAGAGGTGAGAATTTTGGCTCCCAGCCTCCTGCTTCGATCAAATGGTTGATGCAGAATCTAGGGGCTGTGGGGTGAGCAGAGTGCATGATGCCTGACGCTTTTCCCACTGAGCTGCAACTTCTCAACATTCCTCTAGAACCAGACAAGATACAAAGTCTTCATTGTCGGCCCCAGACCTCTACTGCCATCGCGTGTTCCTGGACTCCTCCTGATTCTGACTTTGATGGGTATAGTGTCGAATGCAAAAAACTGGACACTCGTGAAGTGGAATTTTCTAAAAGGATAGAAAAAGACAAATCCCTGCTTAATATCATGACCCTCGTTCCCCACAAGCGATACCTGGTGTCCATCAAGGTGCATTCTGCAGACATGACGAGTGAAGTAGTTGAAGACAGCACCATCACAATGATCGACCGTAAGTGGAATTCAGAGTTGCTGTGAAGGGAGGCAGTGAGCAGCAATAAGCACTTGCTTGTGTTGGTTAGACAGCAAAAGGAGTTCTGAACTCCACATTTGCCAGTGTGTGGCACTCATAATCTGGTGCCCAAAATAGGGTGAACCTGTCCTTTGGTCCCTGTTGTGAGAGACAATGCAGGATTTTAACTATATTGCCTCTCATTACATTGCCAGACCTGCTTATTTGGCTCATTCATGAAATATAGCCTGAGAAACATGAAAAATTATTCTGTTGCTCTGATGTTCAGCACCAAAGACGTCGTCGTCATCTCACAGCTTTAATTGTCCTCATGGTTGCTGCTTGGCTTCCTGTGCCTGGCTGTTTCCCCTCACAGACGGTAGCCATCCTCAGCAAAAAGGTCCCTCAGTAAGGACATTGGATTGTGACACTGGGTCCTCTTTGGGCTCTCTGTACACTCTTCTGAGATGCTACCTGACCAAATCACCTGTAGGAGTTAGACCTGAGGAAAGATCACAGATTTCCAAAGCATGTGCTTTGAAACAGCTTCGTCAGTTTCTTCACCCTTAGGCTGCTGAGTGGAGGGTAGTGACAGCATCTGCTGGTGCCTCTGCACTCCCAGGCATCACAGTGGTCAACAGCCTGCCATTGCTGGCCCTAGAGCTGCTCCAGTTTTTGCAGTACCTCTGGATTCAGTGGCACAGCACAACACAGGGGCCTGAACCGCTCCAGGGCTAAACTTCTCAAAAATGACAGGATGGCCAGGAGGACTATTCAGGGATGCTTCTATAGCTGCTTATTAAAAGCCACATTTCTGTGAAATGCTAAATCATAAAAATTATGTTTCGTTTGGGAGCTAGTGACCTAAGCTACAGAGTTCAGCCACCAAACCACCTTCTCCCTTCCCCCATCAATTGCCTTTTAATTGCAACCATGTCATCTCCTTCCTCTACCACAAAGGATGCTGCAAATTCAGCTGTAGTAAGAGCTAGCTACTCATGTCACAAGAAGTGAGACTGAGTCCGGTTTGAAAGTTAGCTGTTTCATGTTTGATCTTATTTGTTTTGAACACTGCTGCCCTCCCAGGCTCTGGTTAACACTGGAGGCCCCACCTCAAGGGAACACAAAAAATTGCAGCTAGGCTTTGTAGATCTAAGAGGTTTAGCTAAACAATGTATAAATGTGTGAATTATTGGTTGCTTTTGCAATCTAAAACCTTTTGAAGTTTAGCCACCTGCTTACATATTTGATATGTTTCCCATGCATGAAATATAGTACCAGTAACACAGATTTTTAAAAGATTCAGCAATGAGGATTCTAAAATCCCCACTTCTGCTGCACTGCTTCTCGGAAGGTTTTTTCCCTATGTACTTCGCTTTCCAGTTTCGTTCTTCTGTGTCACGGTTTGAGGTATAGCTTTCTATCATACGAAGAACATTTCCTATGGAAATTCTGCAGTCAGTCTGGAAGATGGTACTCTATAGTTGAATGCTGTGTCTGGCTGACTCAGGGCTGTTCCTCTGCAAAAGGAAGCAGAAATTTAGATGCTTAAAATAGGTACCTTCCCGCAGTGAGTGTGCTACATGGCCTCCAAATACCTGGCTTAAACCTCTGTCATTTTTAGCAGCTACAATTTCTGATTTCAGAGATTTAGCAAGACTTTAATGCATTTCCATGTGGGCTTCTGCAGGAATTCCTACTGAGGAGCTGCCACTGTTGTTACAGTTAGCTCACTGCTGGCTTGTTTCATCCTTCGGCAGTTTCTCTGTAGGAGGTGAAGATACCTTCTTGATTGCAAAGAGAATAGAATCAGAGACTTGGGTCCAGTCAGCTGAGCTTTATTAAGAATTGCATTTCCTTTACTAGGTCTAGGTCGCAGCAAATACATAGATAATGCTTTTTTTTCTTTTCTTTTTTTTTTTTTTTTTAATTACTCAGGTCCCCCTCAGCCACCTCCAGACATACGAGTGAACAAAAAAGAGGTGCTGATTACCAAATCCTCCATCAACTTTACTTTTAACTGCAGCTGGTTTAGTGATACTAATGGAGCTGTGAAGTACTTTACTGTGGTTGTGAGAGAGGCTGATGGTAAGTGTCATGATTTAATACCATTCTCTCTATAGCCTGTAGGAGTTACGTGGGGAGGTACACCCCCATCACTACCCAGCAAAGGAGCTTCTCCTCATCTGGCGGCTGAGTTTCATAGAGGTTTTCAATCTATGCTTGCTCCCTAGCCTGCAGACTTAGGAACTCAGTCTTCTCCTCAGAGGGTCAGTAGCAACTGCAGAGCCAGAAGCAGTAGTTAGCTTTTGTATTTTAGGTTATTGTCTCATGTATGTTCAGGAAATTTCCATGGTAGGAGACATGTTGGATGCCATTGGCAGTGGACACAGAAGAAACTGCCTTGCTGTGCACAGATCTCAAAAGGTAGTTTAAATGTTAGGTGGGAACTCTAAGGCAACTCTTTCGGAGAACCTCAGTAAACCATGCTGAGAAGGCAAAGGTAGCATCTCCCAGGTGGTGTTTGCTTACTGAAGAAAATGACTTTGCGTGCAGCACTGTGAAACAGAACAGAAATTGCCCTTGTAGCATGCATGTAAACTTCCCTTTCTGCAGTTGACCTACATGTGACAAAACAGATGGATGTCTCAACAATTAATACCTTGTTTTTAGAAGTGGCTTCATTTACTGGCATGGCAGGACATATTTTGTCACCCCTGAGAAAGTTTCTTAATCTCTCTGTCCATCAGCCCTTAAGGAAAAAAAGCATAGACAATATTTCCACTGTCTACTGTGTCATGTTTGTGCAGACTATAAAGCTCTTTGAGAAAGGGACTACTCATTGCTATGGTTTTGCTTACCTGAGTCTTACACATTATTGTGAGTCTCCATTCAGGGAACTCCTGTCATTTCCTATTGCAGCTTTTCTCTCTATACAGAAGACTTGTTAGTGTGTGGATTTTTTTTTTTTTTTACGTGCTTTTTGAAATAGCTGGTGGTAGGATACAGGATTCTGGATCACAGAGATTCCCACCAACAGCACTGTAAAAAATATCATAGCATTGAATTCTACCCGTGCATGCCTATTGCAGCATTGTGTCTGGAAAAGTTGTGCTAAGGTCCTGTGAGGAAATCTGTCTGAAGTTCCCCAGAAAAGTAGTAGCAAGATTGGTACTAGAAACAAGGTACCCTAACCACTGTAGCTTTGTATTCACAAGTTAGCCTGTGCAGCCTGCAAGGAATGCTAGAAAGTTGGATAAGAATATGTCTGTCAACAGCCTGAGCCTATAAACTGCATCACATTAATGGCTGTGGTACATAAACCTTCTGCCTTTCTCTGCACATGATGTAGGTAGTGAAGGACCAAAGCCAGATGAGCAGCACCCATTACCTTCCTACCTGGAGTACAAACACAACGACTCTATACGCATCTACCAGACCAATTATTTTGCCAGTAGATGTGCTGAAAACCCTGACAGCGACTATAAAAGCTTTGACATTAAACTTGGAGGAGAAATGGAAAATCTGGGAGGAAGGTGTGATCCAGATCAGCACAAATTCTGCGATGGACCTCTAAAGCCTCGGACTGCTTATAGGTTAGATTTATGTTGGTAGTTGTGCTCTGTCACATTATTAGGCATGATGCTGTCTGGATGCCTGATACACTTGAGCTTCTGTAGACTAATAACTGGGTTGTGCGATGTTCTTTGTGTTTCACTGAATTTATAAAAGCTTTAGCCATGTCCCCGTTCCATAGGTATGAACCAGTCCTTCACTAGCACGGGAATGATACAATTAATTATGCACAGAACTCAGTGCAGTGAGTAGGCTTATTTATTTCCCTCAGCTTGATGGGGAACTCTCCTATAGCTGCTAAATCTCTCTTTGGAAAGACTTAAGACCATCAGCTAAGTCAGAAGAGTACTTAACAGGAGAAGGCAAGGATGCCTCACTTGATCTGTTTGGCACCACTACCCCACACCACTTCTTTGGAACAAGCTAGAAAAGCCTGGTGGTTATTCTAAGCTGTGGCACCATCCCCAGGCTCCAGAGCTAGGCCCGGGTTAGCTGTAGGTTGTGGAAGAGGGTGACTGCGAAGACCAGGCTCAGCAGTTACGCAGGCTGTGAGACCAAACTTGAGCTCTGGTGCAGCTCAGTCACACCACTTCCACAGGCCAACACACTCCCAAGAGGTCTGCAAGCTGCTCGCAGGACAGCCACATGGACAGAAGGCACGTGCCAGGCAGCACACATCATGCCTCTCAGCTTCTTCATCATCATCAAGACAGTGCTACCCTACCACAGTCTGCTCTCATTAGGGCACATTTCCCAAAAATTCAGTCTGGGAAATACAAACATTTCTCCATTGGCACAGCCCTGTTCAGCTATGTGGAGGGAAAATATCTCCCCACTGAGAAGCATTTCTGACTCCTCTCCCCACTGCAGCTTCTGCTAGTCCTGCCTTCAGGCATGGTCAGGCTGTGTGTGCCGGCAGCCAGAACCCCATCTGTTACCTCTCTCAGGGTACCTCAGAGCCCTCCGTCTGTACTAGCTGGGCTCTCCCAGCTGTACTATTTAACTCAGGAACCTGCATTAAGAACTGTCTGCGGTCAGTGGAAAGGTTTTAGTTATCTCTAAGGGGCAAATGAGTTCTTACTTTTCTGCTGTTGGTTCTGAATATCTGATGAGCTCTAACTATAACAGTATTGTTTTTTTTAGGATCAGCATACGGGCTTTTACCCAGCTCTTCAGTGAAGACCCAAAGGAACTCCCTAAACCGCTCTTTGCAGACACCTTCTTCTCTTTACCGATCACTACAGAGGCAGGTTAGTTTCAGGCTTGTTTTTCAATGACCGTAGCATGTGATCATATATTGTGCCTCAGAACACTCTGGTATCTAGAACTATTTGCAAGGAGTGGAACAAAACCAGATTGTTGTGAAGGCTGCTCTGAAATGAGACTCCAGCCTTAGTTTGAAAATTCAGAGGACTGCTTGATGGAGCTGCTGACAGTAGAGGAAAGGGTGAACGGTCAGTGAAGCTATTGCCAAGAAAACTTCAAAGTGCAAGAGAACCATGAGCATGAAGCTCTCACCAAGAAAACTCCAAAGTGCAAGAGAACTAAACTCCCATATAACGGGGCTGTGCTTTCTTTTACTGTGGTTGGGAGTGAAAGATTTTGCATAATGTTTGGAAAAAATAAGGACAGAAAATCAAGGCCAGGTTTTAGTGAAGTGTTTAAATGCCTTACGTTTCCTTGTCTTTAGCCTTTTTCTTTAGCTGATAATAACATATCCCCTGAAAGTCACTGATTCTTTGATTCTTCCTATCTTTTCCTCAAGATATATAAATACACTGTTTTGTTTCTAGAGCCTCTATTTGGAGTTATTGAAGGTGTGAGTGCTGGCTTGTTTCTGATTGTGATGTTAGTGGCTGTTACTGCTTTATTTGTCTGCAGACAAAAAGTTAGGTAAGTTGAGTCCCTTTACCAGTCTCTTATTGAAGCCAGGTCAAATTATTCATTTAAGCAATACAATATTTAAAGCCGAACTGTACAATTGGAGGAATGCACTGAACTATTTAACAGATAAAATCTATGTCCCCCAGCATCTGTACACACTAAGTATAAAACTAATAACTTGCATATTAAGAGATTTATGTATTCATGATTCAAATACCTACTGATGTTAGTCAGAATTATCTCATAGAGGATGCTTGTAACTTTTAGTTTTCAGTATGAATCTGAATATTTCTGAATAACTGGTTTATCATTCAAACTGTCTTTTGTCAAAAATTAAATGTTTCAAATTAATTTCATCTGCATTGTAGATGGGAAGCTCTTGAAACTGTTCATTTAGACTTTATCATTTCAGTTAAAAAATCTTAAGGTGTGACATTACCTCAGTGTCCAAAAGATTAGTTCAAACTTCACTTCTCATTTTTTTGTTGATTGTTGTGTATTTCACATTATAGATGAATCTTAAATAGTGAATTTTAAATGTTTTTAAAAAGTGAAATACTCTGTCTCAACTTTGAAAAAAACTTCATCCACTTAATCCATTTTGCATGACTGAAAGAGATATGACATTATTGATATGAAACTCCTCGTGGTTTCTGAAATTAAAAAAAGTCAACATTTCCGTTACATGGGAAACTCTGAAATTCTGAAATTCAGTTCTTTTACTGATACAAGATTAGGTCTATTTTGTTTCGAATTTGCTTTTCAGATGCCAGAATTTCACATTGAAAAAAAAACTGGTTTCTGACTAGTTGCAGCTTTTAGCCAGAATGGATTTACCCTTTAGCAATGCGATTCTTAGGCTCTATAAACAAATTCAGTGTATTCCTCTATCTGCCATCCAAAAAAAGTAGGCATAAATCATTAGCAATAGTAAATAAAGTCTGCTTTTGCGTGTATAGACTTGTGCACTCCTAACTGTCTCAGTACATAGTGACATATAGAGCATGAATAGAATGCAGATTGATGTGGTTTTCACCTTGCACGTCTCATTGCATTTTTTTAGTGTAGATAAACTTCAGATAGAGTGTGGTTTCTTGTTGTGATTTATATAGGCAGCGGGACTGCAAATACCGGTATGGTTTTCCCTTATCATATGTAAAGAGAAAGTGTTCTCTGAGGGAGGTGTGTTGAAAGAGGAGATGGCAGTGAAAGGATGAAAGGCAACACTAACTAACTTTATGGAGTCAGTACCGCTTCTGCGGCTTTCCCAAAGCCCACTGTGGTGCTGCCACTAACTCCTGCTATGAACCTGGGCATCTCCTAGAGGCTTGGTCTGCAGAGTCTGAAAATCTACCTACCTGTTCCTCTCTGCATGTAGAGAATCAACCAGCTTAGGGCTCGTCTTAACATAGGACTCCCTCCTTAGTGATAGGCTGGGCTTGTGAGTGTTTCAGAGCAAGAAAAAAGTCTTACTGCCTGTGCACATGCGTACGCTCCACATCACTATTACCAAACTAAAATACAAGAAAACTCTGTGCCACAGCTAGGAGCACTGTCACATGATCAGAGCCACAAATCAAAACGGACTTTCTCAAATTCATTTTTTTCCAACTTAATGATGTAAATTATGTTATTGGTAGCTCTTATCAGTATGAGAATACAATGATAAAACAGAATATCTTCCTTTTTATTCCAGCAATGGCCACGAAAGACCTATAGCAAGGCTGAGCATTCGCAGGGACAGGCCACTGTCAGTCCATCTGAACTTGGGGCAAAAAGGGTAAAATCAAAAGTTTTGTTTCTAAGAGCACTATTTTAACATGGCATCATGGATGAACAGGCGCATCTGGTCACTCTCTGATGAAGTGTTTCTTTTTCTTTTTGAAATCATTTCTAGGAACCGGAAAACTTCCAGGTAAAAAAGAAAAAAATTAATACCTAAAAAACCCTCTTGATAACCAACTGGATAAATTATGACTGTGATTCATCCTGTGATTTTCTTCCTCCTGTTGAATATTTTAGTCCGATCAAAGTCAGTCATTTTGAAGCACACTTCACCAAACTTCAAGCAGACTCCAACTACCTCCTGTCCAAGGAGTATGAGGTGGGATCCTACTCTAGGCAAAGGACTTGCTTTATGAAGGGGTGGGCTGGCTGAATTGATGGATTAAAAAGGCCTGCATTTGTTTGTCTTATTCACACAAATCCAAATAAGTTTGAGAGTCTCACCTGAACTCCACTTGTCCTAATGCAGAAACCAGCTCTTCATTTGGCATAGCATCTTCTGGTTGGCAGCCTCTGCCTGATCCCTCTCTGGCTGAGGTCAGGAGCATTCATTTGTGTGGCACATCTGTGTGATAAAGCACGGAAAGCACCTGCCAGCCATGTGCTTGCTTTAAACCAGTATGATTAGCTATTTAATTTCAGTTTGTTCTTTTGAAAAACTACCCATTCTCTGTCCATGGCCTTTGAGAGCTGATAAGCACTGTGTCCCCCTGTGTTGTCACATCCTTTAATTATTTTCACCTCACATTTTATTCCTACTTTCTTTTGCAGGACTTAAAAGATGTGGGTCGAAACCAGACATGTGACATAGCACTTCTGCCAGAGAACAGAGGGAAAAATCGATACAATAATATATTGCCCTGTGAGTTTTAGGTTTGGTTGTATAATATTACATCACGACAGCTATTTTTCACTTTTTTCACCAAGACTAGTAGAAAAGAGAGTGCAGCCAATCCCTTCCCTCCTTCCTGTCAGAGATGAAATACCTCTGCCAGCTCAGGTTCTGGTGCTTGGAGGCAGATGATGTATGGCCCTAAACGGTTTCACACAGACCAGTAATTTCGTTTCACACTAGAGATGTAATGACTAGCATTCAGTCTGGAGAGAAAAAGCTCCAGCTATTATGGGCATTCAGTCACTGCTGATAACAAGGATAGTAGAAATAACAGTAGGGTTGTTTACAGATAGGGTGTCATCCATTCAGTGCGTTTTGACAACCTTGCCACATCTTTCTTCTTCAGAGGACACAGCAAACCACTATACAGTGTAGAGCTAGCGTGGTTCTGCATGGTAAGGCACACGTGTGAGGCTAGCCCTGTTCTGAGGCGAGACCTGTCATTGAGAGTTTCCCCCTTCAGTCTCCTATCTGCCTGTTTTGGAGGTAACACGTGCTGTGCATCAAGGAGGAACACCACATGACTCACTGCTCCACGTGCTGCCCTGCTGCTGGATGTGGTATGTGCTTGGAGCACAGCCTCACAGCATCTCCTGTGTTCTGCCTGCTGTGCTGGGCTGGGGAGCATGCCCGCGATGTACAAGAAACAATGCCTGACTGAGATCCAACATGGTGTTATCTCACAAACCAGTGACCTGGTGGCTTAGGCACTCTGTACCTCTCTGTAGTACTGGAGATGCCACCGGTCCCAGGGAAGAGAGTTGGCCTGCTCGCACACGTTAGCTTGGGAGCTGTGCAGACCACTGAAGCGCTACCACTCTTTCAATGGCAGCACTGGGCACTGCTCTCCAGTACAGCACGCTGCTGTCAGGATCAAAGGAGGATGCTGTTGTGGCTCTTCTGTTGCCATAACAAATCCTATGCAACTCACCAGAGAAATTTTTGGATATTCACTGCTTCCTTCTCACCCATCCATCTCCTAGTCTTTGGAACACTCCACAGCACTCATGGATGAAAGAGACAGTACAAATATAAACAGTTATTCCTCTAAATTAGCCTTCCATATAAAATCCTTGTAATAATGCTGCCAGTCCTTTCACAAATGCATTTCTGTAAATGGGAGAGGGACTGAAAATCAAGACCTAGCCGTAAGTCTCTTGTAATCAATTTCTTCCTAGATGATACATCAAGAGTGAAGCTTTCCAATGTGGATGATGACCCTTGCTCAGACTACATTAATGCAAGCTACATACCAGTAAGTGACTCAAGGATGGTATTTTACAGTCCTCCCTCCAGTAGTAATTTGTCCTTCATCTAAAACTGAATATAAAGCTGGATGCTTAAGGCTTCCCTCCCCCTTCATTTATTCACTTCAGCTAAAAGTCTGAGAACTCATTTTGTGGGTGTGCTGAAAGGCTGTGTCTGACTGCCATTAAGTTAACTGTGAGTGATTTAGCCAGCACTTAAGGACACTTCCTTGGATTGCTATAGTTATGTAAGATAGCAAGTCTGATTGGCCAAGGACACATTTTTAAAGGTCACTGATTTTATACAGTGTCCACAACAACTGTAGCTATCACTGCAGGTGGCATCCTCATTGTGGAGCTGCAGCTCATCCTGACAGTGTTGACACCTTGCAGGATGGTGAAACTGGCTGAGATTACAACAATGCCCTTTGCCAGAGAGTTGTGATTGATAATAGCAGTGGCTTTAGCAATCCAGATTTCAAGCCAGAACTCAGCTAATTTATTAAAAACAGTAAATAAAACAAAAATCCCTAGTAGTTCCAAAATTGCTTGAGACTGTGCTGAACACAATAGAACAATGAAAAGCTTTGACTGCCACAAAAGGAACAGCAGATACACTGCCGCAGTCTCTTCCTTCTCTCTGCTCCAGCCAGCCTTCTGCTTCCAGGTCCAAAGTAACAATTTAGCTCTCAAAACTATTGTCCCAGCAAGGGCATTGTTACTGCAGAGCCCTGGCTGCAACCTTATGGCTTGTACAGTTGCTAGAAGATCTTTTTTTTCTGCCTTTATGGAAACTAATGGAGTTCTCTTTACTTGCAGGGCAATAATTTCCGCAGGGAATACATAGCGACTCAGGGCCCTTTGCCTGGTACCAAAGATGAGTTCTGGAAGATGGCGTGGGAACAAAATGTTCACAATATTGTCATGGTAACCCAGTGTGTTGAGAAGGGCCGGGTGAGCAGTGACTCTTCTTTATTATTAATGACTGTTTTAACATCTATTAAAAGTTTATGCATATTGTTTGCACCACACTAATACCAAAGGCCCCAGTCAAGGAGATATACAATAAGAGATAAGAGGTATGATTTAAAGACTGGAAACAGATTAAGGCTGTGAAGTGAGGATGCAGCGACCATCCCAAGATCATGCAGCATGTCAAGGCTAGAGTTAGGAACAGAGCTCAGTGCTTCTGGTCTCTAATCCAGCACTTTGCTCACTAGTACTAATATAATCCCCTTAAGCATGCAGAAGGACAACCACCAGCAAAAAATGCCTGTTTATCACATCAACTCCAATCAACTGCTACTTTAAATGTAAGCTCTAGAGAGCAAATGTTGATCATTAAATACATGGAATTCTCTCTGATGCATAAGCCCTGATGTATTAAGCAAAGAGACCACTCGCGCACTTGACGGTCTTACTGAGTGCAAGTGTAGGGAGGTTATTTAGCTGTCTCAGCAATCCTCCTCCCCAAGTATGACCACATCCTGCACCCTTTGTAAGACAGGGACTAGATCTGTAAAAAGTTTAAACCAACTTGAAGTAGTGATCATCTGGTGGCACATATGGGGATATTTCCTTTCAGTTTGCCATGTTTTCTTGAGGAGATGGTGTGAAAGGAGATGCAGTACAGGCAGCCACCTGTCTTCTCCTGCACCTCACTGGCTCTGAGTGGGACCCCACTGTCATGTCTCAGCAAGAGGTGGGGAAGCGGGCACTGGAGGCCTAGCTGCCATCCAAGCAGAGCTCTGAGGAGAGTTGGCACAGAAAATGTTGTGGCATCCAGAAGAGGACATCAGTGAAGTGCTTCCCATTCCTCCCTTCACAAACATCTATGATGAGAACTTCCACTTCCCAGCCCCATCCTAGCCCATTCCCATTCCAGGCCCTGTTTGTTGAGCTGACATGTCAGGGGGTGGCATCCCTCTCTGAATGCAGCTGCTGCCGTTCTTCCTTCATCCTCAGGCACAGGAGGTCTGAAGTCTACTCTGCCAGTGCTGGATGGAGGTGTTGTTTACAGCTGTTACTGACACTAAATCTATCTTTTTCTATGTCCCTGCAGGTGAAGTGTGATCACTACTGGCCTCTTGACCGGGATTCCTTGTACTATGGAGACCTGATTGTTGAGATGCTGTCTGAATCAGTGCTCCCAGAATGGACAATACGAGAGTTTAAAATCTGCAGTGTATGTTTGTGTTCATCTTTTTTTTTTTTTAATTAATTGCCTTAAAAACACCTGCAAGGCTTAATTAGGAAGGTTTCTTCTGCTGTAGTACAGTTGCATCATGCCCAGCTCATCTCTGGTGGCAGCTGTAGCATTTGCTCTGAAGGTGCATGTTATGTGTGTCCCCTCCTCTCTTGTCTGTTTGGATGACCCGTACTTTTGTATCCCAACAGGAAGAGCAGCTTGACTCAACGAGGCTCATTCGTCACTTCCACTACACTGTCTGGCCGGATCATGGTGTGCCAGAGACCACCCAGTCCCTGATACAGTTTGTCAGAACTGTAAGGGATTATATCAACAGGACCCCAGACACAGGACCAGCTATCGTGCACTGCAGGTATGTGCAGCAGCAAAAGGTCAGCAGCACAGAGCCTTTGTGTGTACCCTTGGGAAGATCCCAAATATTGATCCCTGTTAGGCCATGGGCTGTCACAGAACCTGAGAGAGAGCTGATGGGCTTAAGTCTCCAGATACATCAGAGCAGCATTCCCAAGGCATGTGCACTCACTCACAACCTCACTCTGGAGATGCCCCAAAAATGACTCTCAGGGAACCAGTGTGTCTCTGTGGGACCACTGGAGAGCACTAAAGGTGTCAGCAGCTGCCAATGCTCATAAGCTTTTGCATTCTTAAATTGCCTGTGTGCTGCTGTTGCGACCCAACATCTGCATCAAAAGGAGTGTTCTGAAAAGGTAAGATATACCCAGGGGTGAATCTGGCTACATATGGATGTTGAGAGTAGCTGGCAGATCCATCCTTTCCCCCATTCTGACTGAGACTCCCATGTCCTTACTGCCTTCTCATGCTCTTCTGCTGTTGTGCCATCTCTGGCAGCCATAGGGCTGCAGTTTTAACTCTGCATCCCTACACACGTATACAAAAAAGGCAAAACTGGACTGCCTGATCCATGATCCACTGGTCAGCTGCGGCAGAATATAGGGTTACAGAGTGAGAGAAAAAGTACAGTGTGGTGCTGTGTATATCTTCTGAAAAAGCCATAGGCTCAGTGGTACTACTTGAACGTAGTACCTGTTCCCTCCACCCATTTTATGGGCTGAGGCATGTATCTTACATGACCCCACCTGTGTCTGCCTGTTCATCATGTGCTGCAACATGTCACATGTCTACTGTATCACCGTCAGGTCAACTTTCCTCTTCCCTGCCTCCTGTCTCTAACCCCCACCTCCCAGCATTTCAGCTACTGGGGACTCTGGGACACTTTGCCTTACTCTGCCCTTCCATAAGGCACAAGCCAGCTTATCTTTTAGAATCAAGCCTACTTCGTCATCCCTGGAGAGAAGAGGTTTAAAAGTTACAGTCAGGTGCAGTCTCTCAGTGTATCTCGATGACTGAGTTAATCCAAGGCAGAAAGCAGTACAGGCAGTAGCAGAGATACCTCTACCATTGCTATCCTTTCCTCCTTTGTAAATAAATTCCACTATAAAGTATTTGAAGTCCCAGAGATGCCATTTGAACAATGAGCTTCTCATCCTGGAGATCTGAACTTTACAAAAGCGTCACATGAAGACATTGAATGCTCTGATCCATGTCCTTTTAAATCTTTTGGGTTGCTCTCTTTTCCAGTGCTGGTGTTGGCAGGACTGGCACATTCATTGCACTGGACCGAATTCTGCAGCAGCTGGATTCAAAGGACACTGTCGACATCTATGCAGCAGTACATGACCTAAGGCTTCACCGGGTTCACATGGTTCAGACAGAGGTAAGTTCTGGATAGCCTACAGTACAGCAACACCAGCTGCAGTATATAATAATCAGTCTCTCATCTTAAAGGCTCTCAAGGCACTTCACAGTTACTCCACTGTGAAATACCAGTTAGATATATTTTAGCTCTGTGAGAATTTCTAGTTCAGGATTGTTTCCATTGGCTCTCATACAACGGGTCCAAACCATAACAAGTGGTAGCTATGCTTTCTATAGATTTCTCCTATTGGCACTGGCCCACAATCACGCCAGCAGTGTTATGCAGCAGACACTTAACAGCACATTGTTGTGTTAGTGCAGTGTCCAGTAAATGAGCTTTGAGCAGAGATAGGTCCTTCAGGGATGGGTTTGGAAGACAAGCCTAAACCAGACAGATAGGTCGACATAATAGGGAAAAGGAATGGACGACAGAGAAAATTAGATGTACATAATTTTAAAACTCTAAGCACTGTGACCTTGTGGCTTTGCAGTTCATTTTTTATTGAGCTGCTCTGTCATTTTCATTAATGGTATTGGAAAGTTGATCAGCATTCTCCTAACATACTATGCAAAAGCAAGTACATTTACTCTCGAAGTGCAGAAAAAGTACGTGTTTGGGATTTCTTTCTGTGCTTTTAAAACTGCAAGAAAATCACTTTACACTAATAGCAGCTAAACACTTAGGAGCTGATTTAATAAAGGCGAGTTGTGGAGGCAGTCTTTACATTTTCTCTGTGAACTGTTAATAGAGGAATCAGAACAAGTTTGATGGGTCTGCCTGTAGCTTGATACTAATGGAGCTCTGTGGCAATTTGGAAACGAAAATATCAGTGACGGCGCTTCCTGATAGATGTAGAAGTCACACATGGGTATAAAGACAGACTCAACTGGGAATGCAAAAGAGAGATTTCCTGGAACTATCTTAATCACAGAAGACCTCCTCTTGGAGGGGAGACAGATTCTCAGCTCAGTCTGGGCATCCTCAGAGACAGATCCATCTCACCTTCTACATCCCCATCAGCCGTAGTCAGCGAAGGCAGACAGGCGGCTCAGAAGGGCGGCTCTTTTTCCCTAGCTGGAAAAAAGAGGCAATGACTTCAAGAGCCTAAATTTGACACCAGGCTTATACATGACTAAAGTTGTGTGATACAAAGCCCACCTTTGGCACGAGCTTGACATGACATCTAAGTCAAAAGGCAGCCAGACCCAAGCAAAATATCTACAGCAATAGTAAGAAGCACCCCACTATGCCACTACTAGCGCTACATGTAGTTCTGCCCTAAACCAGCAGTGGCTCAAGTCTTACCCAGATCCCTGTTGTAACCAGTCCTGCCCCTGGAAGAATTCACAGGCAGCATCCAAGAGACAGGGTGACAGAAAGCTTCTGCAGCTGACGTATACTCACCCCACTTGAGCTGTAACGTGCTTGTAGACTGACCATGTAGCTGTGTCAGTGCACAGCCACTGAGCTGCTGTATTCTCAGCAAGTCTTATTAATCTCAACTGTCAATTGCATCTGTATATGGTTTCTGATTTGGAACTGCCTTTCATCAAGATAGCTTGGAGCACAAGCAATACAATCTCTCATCCTCCTGCAAGAAAATGAAGTAAATTTATCCTGGAGTTTTATGATGATGCAAAGTTTGCAATGAGCAGTGAGTTATGAAGTAATTCTTACACATCTTTTAAGAAAAAGTAAAGGAATTGGGGAGAGGGGGAAGAAAAGATCTGCTCCACAAACTCCGTTTGATGCGTGTGAAGACACTAGTTCCTGGTGTTATCATTCATGTCTTGGCTTCCACAACCTGTTTGGTGGTTGAGATAATAGCTAGATCCCCATCTGTTGATGTGGTGGAAGCCAAATCCCACTGGGGAGCACAGGCCAGCAGACAGGACTGTTTGCAATGAGATGCTCAAGCCAAAGTTCACTGCACCATCCTGCTTGACATTATGTAGTCACAGTAAAACAGTAGCAACAAAACACTGCCCTGGCTTCAGACTTGGCTGAAAGCTGTTTAAGACAAGAGACCGCAGCTGGAGACATGCAGGGGAGTAACAGAAAACTGTGTCCCTCAGCTCAAAAGGCAGTGGGCTCAGCACAGCAGCTGTAACATGGGCAGAGAAGCTGTCCGCCATTGCAGTCCCAAATGGTCTCTGCCAAAGGAAGTCTCCATGCCCTGGCCAGCTTTCCACCAAATCGGTGGGTGGGGTGCAGGATTCTGCTCCACAGAGACAGCAGCCATATGTGCATAACAGCAGGTATCCTCACTTTCCCAGAGCCAGAGCACTGAGAAAAATGCACAGGGCAATAGCTCGTGTGAAAAACCTGGAATACTGTCTACGCCTGGAATACTGTGTACAGTTCTGGTCCCCGTTATACAAAAAAGATGTGGACAGGCTGGAGGGGGTCCAGAGAAGGGCCACCAGGATGATCAAGGGTCTGGGAAGCCTGCCGTATGAGGATAGGCTGAGAGCTGGGCTTGTTCAGCCTTGAGAAAAGGAGGCTTAGAGGTGATCTCATCACCATGTACCAGTACTTAAAGGGGAGCTACAAAGAAGATGGAGACTCCCTTTTTACAAGGAGTCACATGGTGAGAACAGGGGGTAATGGGTACAAGTTACTCCCAGGGAGATTCCGATTGGACACGAGAGGTAAATTTTTCACAATGAGAACAGTCAATCATTGGAATAATCTCTCCAGGGAAGTGGTTGACTCCGCTACACTGAACACATTTAAGCCTCAGCTGGACAGGGTGCTGGGCCATCTCATCTAGATTGTGCTAGAAAGGTTGGACCAGATGATCCTCGAGGTCCCTTCCAACTGGTATTCTATGATTCTATGAAAAACAAGTAGAAGATTTGGGGGGAGAAAATGCATGTGCTTATTGGAGAAATTATGTCTTTGAGATAAAGTAATATTAAAAAGGTACACCTTGATATATAAAGATGCTCAGCCTGATTTTGGGGTACCATGCTACACTAATCAAAAAATGATAATGACCCATGTCATAAACCACAAAGAGTAGTAAAGCATGGGGATTTAACAATCTATTCTATCAAGGTAGTTTGATAAATAGTCAATAACAGGCTGATCCTCCCTACTTTGGTTCTGAATGTCATCTTACCTCCCTTCTATGAAAGGCACTCTTCAGAAAAGACAGTCTGTCATTCGCCGCATAGTCAGAAGCAATCTTATAACTTATATTGGATGAAAAAAATACTGCTTTTGGCAGAAAATTTGGGTTCATCAAAGAAATATATTGTGATAAAATTCTGTGGAATATATTTCTTTTCAGAACAAAAAATAAAGAAATTGTTTGTCTCTTCTGTGTCCTTCCCTGTACATATTAATTGTTACACGTGCTTTATACCGAAGCGTTCAGAAGTAGTAGCTATCCAACACAGCATCATGTCCAATTATGCCTTACAGTTGATAGAGCTTTCACTCATGACATGATCCGTCAAAACATATAATGTTCATTTATGTTTTACTGGTAGCATTTCTAAAAACAGGTGATCACAAGAGTTTATTATATTACTAGTGTGAAAAGGAGATTAATTTTAGAAGTATATTTTAATTTTTAACACCACCCTTGATTTTGTATGAGGGAGTTAGCCTGTAATGTTTTTTTCACAATACAGAAAATTAAATTACAAAATTTTCCGGAGTGACTTAACAACAAATTCTTTTGCAGTGTCAATATGTGTATCTACATCAGTGTGTGAGAGATGTGTTAAGAGCCAGAAAACTTCGCAGTGAACAAGAAAATCCCTTGTTTCCGATATATGAAAATGTGAATCCAGAGTATCACAGAGGTGTGTGCAAGTTTATCAAATTGTAAAGTGTTTCAAATGTAATAGCTCATTGACAACGTAATTGAGGGGGCACATTGTGCTATCCCTTGCCATCGATATTCATTCTCTTCCTGGACCTTCATTTCTTCACTGCTCTGCTCTTGTCACTCTTGCAATTGCATCGTTATTTTCTCCATTAGTAGTCATTGTAATGTCTCTCCTTGCTCCTACCTTACCTTCATTCTCTCCCTGTCTCACACTTCATGATTCCTGTGCTGCTGGGGGAACTGAAACTCTTCCCTATCATCATATCGGCTTCCTCCTTTACCTCACCAGTGTTTACATCATCCACTTTTAAGCACACTGAGGCTAGTGGCTGGGCTCGCTGGGCTCTTCTGTCTTTGATGGTGTTCAGTTTCTGTCCTGAATCACCCTCATTTTCTGTTGACTGTATAGGCGGCCTTAAGAGAGTTCCCATCTGCCTTGACTGGATAATGTAGGTGTCCAAGGCTGTGCTCTTCCCTCCTCCCCTAACTCTCCATCCTTATAGGCTCTTTTCCCTAGCCTTATCCAGTGGGGATAAGAATTACAGGAGTAGCAAACCTGGCACTAGCACTGCCCTTCACCTCCTGTTCTCATGGCCAGAGGACCAGTCTGGAGAAGCTGTAACCAGAGGTGGCCTGTGTGTCCTGGTAGAGCTGATTCCTAAGGGCTGTAGAAGTTTTTAGAGTGAGACAGCAGGATCTCGGTAGCTCCTCAAATTTGGACATTGGGAATTGAGATTATATGATGAGGAATCAGAATAATTTTCTTGATCTAGCCCATAGAAATCAGAGTTGTCATCGGCAGGTAGAGCAGGATTGGAGAGGGCTAAGGACTGAAATAACCGGGGTTCCACAAGTGGGGAGTGCTAGCAAAAGCAGAGGTGGGATCTGCTCTGTATCTGTCACGTCAGTCGCCAGCCAGTGCTGCTGCCACACGACCGCCTTTCGGAGCACTGTAGTCAGCTGGCAGAGCTGAACGTGAAGCCACCTGGGTTATCTTTTCTAATCTCAGTTTTCCTTGCTTTCAGATGCTGTTTATTCAAGGCACTAAGAATGTAACAGACAACTGCTTTTGTGACCACATTTGTTAACTAGGAGTTTTGTTTGGTTTTTTTTATGTATGTATTTCATGCACTAGAAAGGTGCCAGACTTTTCTATTGAGACTGTGTATAATTTATTGGTCTGGTGAGTTTTTTTTAAAGATATATAATTTAAGTGTAATAGATATTAATGTATATAATTGTATTTTGGCATTATGTAAATATGTATTTTTTCTATATTGTTTATATTAATATTAAGCTTCAGATAATACTATTTTTTCTTATCACAGTTTTTATGAACTGTTCTACATAAACTATTTTAAATTGTATGGCTAACAGGACTGCTGCGTTTAGGGCAGGTTATGTATTGGCACGTAACACACAGGAAAAATCCTATAAGGAGAACCTCATTTTTTTTAACTAGTTCAGTGTTTGTGAGATGAAATAAGCTACTATTAAGCAAGGGAACAGTAGTCCTGTATAGGAATTACAATGCTACTCTACACTTCAAACTTACTGCTTGTGATCTGACAAAAATGGGTATAACCCATAACACAATGACATACCTTTTACAGAACTCATTAACAGCCAAGCAAAACAGGGTCCACCTCACTAGAAGCAAATGTTTCAGTCTAATGTGACGTAGTAGAAAAATATCAAACAACACATGCTGCCGTGAAGTCTAGCAGACCTTTTCCCCCCACCACATGCTTAGAGGGGAGACAGGTCACATTCTGATTTCTTTACACTGGTTTAAGAGAGCAGAATCAGACCACAGCCTGTGTCTGTGCATTTTCACTTGCGTACAATAATAATAAGAAAGGTGTTCAAGGAAACGCCTCAGACGTTCATGTCAACAGACCTGTGAGGGTGTGAAGTCTGGCAACTTGCATAGCTCATTAAAAACAACGCTGTACGGTGACAGCTAAAAAAATAGAGAGATGATAAACATGTTGAAATTATAAAGGTATGTATCTCACAGTTTACACAACTGGCTTCGGCCTTAAGCTGCTTGCAGCATAGCTGCCTTGGCCTAAGCGTTGGTCTCCTTCGAATGCCACTTGCTTTCACAAAGGGAAAGCATGGCCCCAGCATGTCTGCACAGAAAAACTCCTCCACTTACACATTGCCTGATGTCACCACCACAGGGACAGCTGGAACAGAAAAAGGCTCATCAGTAAACCAGGGGATGTAGGCTGGCAGGGCTGTGCTAATCATCGGATGACTGAAAGCATTTAGTGATTAGGAAGAAGTACAATCGAAAAGCACTCACCAGGTATCCTGCCCAGCCAAGCAGATTAGGCACATCCTCTCTCCTCTGCAAAGAGGTTTCTCGTTCAAGGGACTGGTTTGACCACTCTGTTCAGCTATTCTTTGTCTTTATAAAACACTCTTCGGACAAATAGAGAAGAGGCAGTACACAGTTCTTCCCAATCACAAAAATAAGGAAGGACTTGGTAGTTCTCCTTCTAGATATCTACCCATACTTCACCTAGAGAAAACTTAGCCTGCTGCTGAAGACAAGTGCCTAAATTCCACTTTTATTTTGGAGAGAAATAAATATTTCTGAAGGCCTCCAGAGAACCAGCCAATACACCTAAGTGCCTAAGTGAGGAACTGCTGTGGCCCTGGATCAAGACTACTGTGATTTCACCATGACTTATTGGAGCCACACTCTCCTTGCGGTAGGAACACCTGCCTGACGATGGCTGAAGAACCCTGCAAGGCAGCTCAGACATAGTTTTCTTAAATTATTCCAAAGCAGAATCAGCAGGACTATGCACATCCCTGTCACACTGGTTTTCCTACAGAGAAGGAAACAGACTGATAGTCCCTCTTCCTTCCTGCTCCATCTGGAGTCTCATCTTTTCTTGACCCAATATCCTCGCATGCCTCAGAAGCCACCCTTCATATCAGTTCTCACAGCTGCTCAGAACATGTAAGCTTGGTTAACCTTCTAGGTGTCTCTGCGTGAAAATACTGCTCATTCCTCTTGTACATCCTCTTTGGCCTCAGACAAACCTCAAGATTCACCACCCTTAGTGGGATCTGAAGAAGAAGGGAACTAGCATTATCGTGGAAGCCATTTTCACAGAGGGAAATCTGAGCCAAACCACAAAGAAATGTGCAGATTTTCCCCAGGCCCCTTTTTTCTCTGCGTCCTTTGCTAGATAGATAGTAGGTTAGCAAGCAAGGACAAACAAGCATGGCAGCTTTAGATCGATCATTGACCTTGCTAATAACCACTGAACTTAGGGCATCATGAAAATTGGCATTGTGTTACGTGCGCTGCATTTAGTCCTTTCTTTTTGCAGCGGTAGCTGAGGAACGAAGATCACCATGATAGTTACCAGCAGTACAATTACACTGTGAAGACGTACCAAATGTACCCTATAAATTATCTCACGCTATATATTACTGTGTCATTTTTTATGCCGAGGGAAATGGAACTCACTCAATAATATATGATCTGAGGGCAGAAGTCTGATTGTATACTATGTATGCACGTTGTTCATCATTTTCAGAAAGACACATATTGTTCTGCTCTTTCTTTTAACGTTGTTTCTCAGCTCCCTCCTCCACACCTACAGAGTTCACAAATCTGCACCCAAAATGATGATGTTGCAGCAGACAGCT